>NW_024881278.1:4770000-5450000 GCF_018691265.1 Tyto alba | reverse complement strand
TTCGGTGCTATCGGTCCTGTCCGTAGAGGGTTACCCAAAGCGTGTTTTCCTTCGCACGTCACAAAACAAAACTGTACATGATATGTATTACAGGATGTATGCAGCATGGTCGGTTTTGTTTGCTCTCGGGTTTGGTTTTGTTTCACTTTTCTCATTTTCTTTCTTTTTTTTTTTTTTTCCTCGCCTCTTTTTTCCTCTTTTTTTTCTTTTTTTTTTTTTTTTTTTCCGAACGGAACTGGAAACAGCGACGTGTTTGCTCAGCAACTAATCAGGGACAATTTAAAAACAGCCATAACATACCATACATGCTGTCTAATCCAAAACTTAAAAAAAAAAAAAAAAACCAAACAAAAAAAAAAACCAAACCAAAAAAAAAAAAAAAAAAAAAAAACAACATACACAACATGTAAATTATTGCACAAGAGAAAGGCTCAAAGTTTGCGTAAAATGCAATAGTATTGCCCCGATACAGATCATGCATTCAAACGGTGAGAACAAAAAGAAAATAAACAGGGTGTGCTGGTGACAAGCACTTTCCAAATATCCTTAGCTTCCATGATTTCCATCACAAGGGACTAGAAAACCTCTACAGGGGTGCGGGATGGGGAAGGGATGGGGGTGGGGGGGGTGGGGGGGGATGTCGGGGGGCCAGGGGTACGAATATACCTCTATTCAGTTTTTATCTCGTTATTCAAGACTCGATCACTGTGCCATTTTTTCATGTGTTTCTCCAGGGTACTGTACACGCTAAAAGGCATCTTACAAATCTCGCATTTGTAAACGTCCTTTCCCACCTGCCCGTGTGTTTTCATGTGCCGGGTGAGCTTGCTACTCTGGGCGCAGGCGTAGTTGCAAAGCTCACACTTATACGGCCTCTCGCCCGTGTGGCTCCGTCTGTGGACGGTGAGATTACTACAGTTCTTGAAGACCTTCCCACAGTACTCACAAGTGTCGCTGCGTCTGCCCTCTTTTGAGCTGGGCCTGCCAGGGCCCGGGCCACTAATATGGGGGGTGCTCCCTCCGCTTCCCGTGCCGCTGCGGCCTGAGATCCCTCCGTCCAGCTCGCCCGGCGGCGTGGAGAAGCGCAGGCTGCCGTTCTCCGAGGAGTGCTCGGAGGAGGAGGCGAAGGGCGATTGTCGGGAGTCGCCGAAGCTGAGGAAGGGGTCCTTCAGCTGCCGGGAGGCGGCGTAGCCCGCCAGCCACTGGGAGTAAACGTTCTCGGTGTTGGGCATGGCGGCGGCCGGCAGGTCGAACTCCTTCTCCAGCTTGATGCGTTTGGAGAAGGGGCTCAGGGAGCTGGGGCTACCCAGCAGCAGCTTTTTGGACAGGCCTCCCGAGGCGGACTCCCCCGGGGAGCAGCCCCGGCCGTTGACCGCCCCCTCGTCGATGCGGTCGGACTCGCCGGCCACCGAGTCTTCGTCGCAAGTGTCCCTGTGCGCCTCGGGCTCGGGGAGGTGGCCCCGCTTGTGTTTCTCCCCCAGGACCTGGTGGAAGGCCTCGCTGAAGTGCTGCATGGAGCTCAGGACCATGCCCTGCATGACGTCCGGCATCGACCGGCCCTCCTCGCCGGCCCGCGAGTTGTTCTCGTGGTGGCGGGCCGCCTCCAGGCTCATCCCGAAGCCGTAGTCCGGCCTGTCGCTCTCGTTCAAGTCCTCCTCCTCTTCCTCCTCCTCCTCCTCCTCCTCCTCCTCTTCTTCCTCCTCTTCCTCATCCCCATTCTCGGGGATCATGTTGGGGTCGTTCTCGCTCTTGAACTTGGCTACCACGGACTTGAGGGCGCTGCTGGCGCTGCCCACCAGGTCGCTGGTGCCCGGCTCAGGGGAGCTGGCGGTGGAGAGCCCGTCGTCCGACTTCACCGTCATGGGGGAGGACTTGTGCATGTGGGTCTTCATGTGGCGCTTCAGCTTGCTGGCCTGCGTGCAGGCGTGGTCGCAGAGGTTGCACTTGTAGGGCTTCTCCCCGGTGTGGCTCCGGCGGTGGACCACCAGGTTGCTCTGAAACTTGAAGGTCTTCCCACAGAACTCGCAGGACTTGGACTTCATGGGCGGCTGGGAGGGAGGAGGAGCGGACTGCAGAGGAGGAAGGGGCGGCGTGGCCAGGAACGGGGGCTTGCTGCCGGGCTGGAAGGGCTGCAGCAACCTTTGCATAGGGCTGGGCCGGCTCGGGGACAAGGGCGGGCTGGAGGTGTTGCCGGCCAGCTCCCGCAGCCTCCGGGAGAAATCCATAGCGGGGGGCTCCATCGCCATGGGGTTCAGTCGCAGCACCCTGTCAAAGGCACTAGGGTGATGGGTGGCCAGAGCCATTTCTTCCGCACCCAGGCGCTCAATGCGATGCGGATCCAAATGGTGCCTCGGGGGAGGGCTAAAGAGGGGCGGCGTGGGTGGGAAACGCCCTTCTCCCAGCCCCGACGCCTCCCTCGAGACCGAGCCGGGTATTCTGAGCAGGTTAAAAGGGTTATTGTCTGCAATGTGAATCCCGTGGAGAGGTGGCTGGGAAGGGCACTCTGCACCTAGTCCTGTTGGGATACCAACCCGTGGCGTCAGGGGGCTGCCGTGCTCGCTTTCTAGGTAGATCCGTAAGCCGTGCGTGTTCTGTGCGTGCTGCAAGAGGAACCAGGCGCTGTTGAAAGGCTGTTTACAAGTCGTACACGTGTAGCTGCTGGGCTCGTCTTTACCTGCAAAATAACACAACAAGCAGCGTCAATCTCCGGCCATCCATCGGCGGGCGAGAGCTCGCCTCCCCGCCTAAAGCTCCGCTCCTCCGGGATGCTCAGCTGGGAGCTGGGGAAGGGACGTCCCAGCTCAGGCGCAGGCGGGGGGACAGGGGACGGCAGGAGGTGAGGGGCGCGACTGGGGAGGTCCAAACCCACCCAAAACGCGCCCACCTCCTCCCACCGTCCCCAGGCCCGGGTTCGAAACTGAACCCCGGCAGGTAACTGCAGTTAAAAAGGCTGTATTAAAAAAAAAAAGAATAAAAATGATTAGGTCAATTGATGCCAGCTGAGACTTGGCAGACTTTATGCTGCAAGAGGCTGCTAACATTTCAATTGGGAAGAAAATAAATGTGTAAGTAATTAAGCAAATAAATAAAATAATAAAATAAAATAAAATAAAATAAAATAAAATAAAATAAAATAAAATAAAATAAAATAAAATAAAATCCCCTTCTGAAAAGCACCCCAGAAAAACACATGCATTGGTTCAAAGCAGCAACCCAGAGCATCACGACTGCTAGCAAGCTGGGCAACGTCACGTCATTAGCCTCCTCCTTATTTTGAGAGACTAACAATGTGTACAAAATTAGGCAGCATTTCCTGCTCCTTAGCAGAGATTCAACTCTGGGGGAAGGAAAATAAATAAATAAATAAATAAAATAGAGCACGGGACAGGGAGAGGGGAAGGCAGAGAGAGCGGCAGCTCCGCCAGGGAAAGAGCTGGAGGGTGGCCAGGAGGCCTGGCCGAGAGCCCTGCCGGAGCCGCATTATTTCTCTCGCACTGAAAAGAAGCTGAGGATGGTAAATGCCACTTTGGCAAGTAGTGAGCTAACTCTATTTCATGATAATTTATTTTTGGAGATAACACGGACATTATAAAAGAGCAACCAACTAATAAATAACTAAACAAAAAGCTGGCTAATAATGACAGCAGAAAGCAGCCCCTTCTAATATATGGCAAAACAAGGGGGATGAATAACTTTTTGAGGGCTGCCCGTGAGGAAAGAGTGGCATGAGATATGGCGAAGGTGGGTACGCTTTTACACATTACTGTAATTTTGCAAATAATTCACTTCCACCCCCCGTATGGATGTTTTTTGCTAAGTGCTGGTAAACTAAAACCAGAGCTAAGAGGAGGAGAAAAATTAATTTCCAGCCCTGCCCAGCAGTTCTCGTAGAGCTGCTGTTTAGTGATATTTTTTAAAATAAACATCATCTTGAGGTTTGCTGAGGAATAAACCAGGAGCCCTCCCAAAGGCATCAGTTCTTCGGGTGGTAGCTGCCTGTACTCCTGCCCTGACCCTGCATTTATTTTATATTTTGAGGCATCTGCTCTTTCGGTACCGCTCCCGGCTAAACCTCTTTATGTGCTGCACTGAGACCTGCCCCCATTAGGTTTCCCCCTATATGAAGGAAAGGAAAAGAAAAACCAAATGAGGCAGATTTGGAAAGAAAACAGTGCTTTATTTGCTTGTTTCCCGCCTCACCTGGGAGGAGGGGAAGAAAAGCTTGGTATGGGCATTTTCATTCTCTGGCGAGCTGAACGATGACCCGAGGATACGAGAGGCAGGCAGCCCGCAGTGCCGGCTGTAGTGCCCTGCTCCCTCCGGGCTCGGCGGTTATTCTAACGTTTGGCCTGAGAAGCTGAATCGGGCGAGTAAAAAGAGACTCGACTGTCTACAGCAGGCATTTAACATTTTAATCACTTCAAATGCCCTTGGAATAATATTTAACATTTCATCCCGAAGCTGGCATCGGAATAAAATGCACTGCGCTGTTCAGTATGTGCCAGGCACGGGAGTGCAGATAAATACTTAAATCTGCTGAAATTAGAGGGAAATTCAATTGGAGTTTCACATTCCTATGCTCATTTGTGAGCTTGGAAAAAAAAAAATCTTAAATGGGAAAATTTCATCTTGCTTTGCCATAATAAAGTGGAAGTTTTTAACATCACGGTAGGAGCTAACAACGTAACGCTACCTCGCCTCTCTACCTTATAGATCAGGTCAGAGAAAATAGCATTTTATCTTATAATGAGGACACAACATCGAGCGTTCGCTACCACATTTTAGTATTCCCATCAACTAGATATTCTAGATCATAAGGGCAGCTCGTGTAATCATAATGTCAATGAGAAGGGCTGTTACGACTGAGACTAAAGATTACATGGAAAAAGCTGCTTTGAAACTGGTAATTATTACCAGTCCACTAATAGCAAATGATGCATTACAGTTTCACCGTATAATCTGTATTTCACTCAGCTCCTGCCAGTACGGCCTTATTATACTACAGCCCTCACAAATTCTAAATTCCTAAACTACAGTCATCAATAAATGTGTTACTTGCCATAATTTGTGAAATTACTTTGTTCATAACATCTTTGACTGTTATAAAGACGGGAATTGATTTCCTGCATGGCAAAATTAGAGCTACATTGATTTAGTGGAGTGTAAAATGTAATATTATTCTTCATTTGCTTGCCTGAAAAACAAGTTTTCAATTCACCATCCGCATTTGGTAATCAAGATAATAATTTAAATTTAAAATCATGTTTATGTACAAAACTTCCCTAAACAACCCACCATTTTTGAGGGAGCAACGTAAAACCAGGCAATAAAATAAAGCAACGAAAGAGTTAAAATCCACCAGCCATTTGCCTCCACCTCCTGCTTTGAAGAGACACAATTTCTAATTTGTCTATTAGTGCTTGATTAATTATGAAGGCTATTGACTGACCATATCACCACCTAGAGATACGTTCCAGTCTGATGCTGCCTTGCCAAACTGCAAGAATTATGGCACTAATCCACACGTTGCCCGCCAGCAGCGAGACGGGTCCTTAGGCTGCCGCGGCAGGCCCTGGTTTTGGAAGGGACTCGCCTTTCCCTCCTCCCGTCCTACCACCTGTGCTTTTTGGTACAGCATTCGGGTCCCCCCGGAAAGCCAGACGGGATTGTAGGACCTGAAGGCTGTGGGTCCACTGTTGTCTCCTAGCTGTGGGCCAGGCTCTACGTCCACGCGGGCTCCCCAACAAAAGCACCTGGGCAAGACCACGGGCAAGCGAGGAAAGCACGGCAGGGAGATGCAATAGCTGGTGCTGGCCAAGGACAGAGCTGGAGAAGGTCCCACGGTCATCGTCCATCCGTGCAATGTGATGGGATATGTTATCCAAAGCAGCATTGCGATGCCACTGGGGCTTTCGGCTGATCTCCAGGAATCCCCCAGATCGAGAGGTGAAGCGGGTCACCGCTGAACCAGCCCTCCTCGGCCACTAGCAGCGGGGCTGGAGCTCACATCCTCAGCTGCTTCGCATCAAGGCATTTAAGGTCAAAAGCGACCACCAGCTCTCACTCTCTGACCTTTCCTGCAAGATACGTCGCTCAGTTGTCCCGCACCATGATGTCTTCGGGTAATGTGTGACTTCCTCCAGCTCCACAAACCGTCTTTACAGCAAAGCACGGAATCCCAGTGAAAACCATTCAAAACCACTTCAGAAGGCAAGAGCAGCACCCACTGCTTGCCACCACAGTCAGTTCTCACAGCTAATCCCACTCACAGACAGGTACTGGGGTCCACCTGAATTTCTCTGGCTCCAACCTCTACTCATTCTCATTTTCTGTTGAGGGGGTTGGCTTTTTTTTTTTTGGTACGCAATGTGTCCCACCCAACACACCATGGGTACTTGTGTACCCAGAAATCAAGGCACACTTCAAAATCTGGTTATTCTTCCATCCTGAAGTCACCCCTCCATCCTCCTCCACTACTCAAGGACCAGCCTAGCTCTTCTCACCCCAGCATCCTGCTGGGAAGGAGTTGGTTTCCCTCGAAGGCTCCCGCAGAGATGCTGCTTTCTGGGGTACCGCACCCCAGCTCTGTAAGCATGGGCCCAATTCCACTCTTCTATCCAAGGATCACGGTAGGCTGTACCCAGCTGTGCTCTCAACACACCTGGCTCGACAGCCTTTCCAGACCACCCCACAAACCCATCCCTGTTGCTCTTCACCCGTCCAGCTATCCGCAATGCTAATCAGTCACAATTGCATATTAATTTCTAAATCACCAACCAAGTGCTAACCACCACTGGGGCTCCCACCAGCCCCTGCTGACCTCTCCCATCCACTGATGCCTCTCCAGCTAAGCCCCCACATTCCTAAATCTGTTGGCTAGCTCTGAATCACCCGTGCTAGCGACACCGCCCAGTACTCGGTCTTCCTATACACAATGTCACACAGCACCGCGTCCAACGCCTTGCAGAGTCTATTTCATCTACATTTATCAACCAAAGTTGTCATCTGGAAGAATGAAATCAGGTTTATTTGACAAGATCTATATTCCATAAATCTAAGTTGAGTGGCATGAATTATATTTCTATCCTGTAATTCTTTATCAATTGAATCTTATATTGGCTCTGCAATTATTCTACCCAGAAGAGATAAGCAAAGTGTTGCCAACTCTCCTACGGTTACCCCGACCAGCTCTTGACGGCATTTTCCCAGTCCATAAGCTTTATTAAAAACCAGCATCACACGTCAACTCTTTAGGGATTCTTGGGTGCAAGTTGTCAGGGCTTTTTCACTTAAAAATAGTTATCTCCACTGGACCTTGTATAAAATCCTTCTTGGCTACCAATGAGCTAGAAAAAACGTCATCACCCACCTATGATACAACAGGATAACACTGCTGTTTTCCAGGTCTACAGCAGAAATATTTATTACAAATTTCTATCTTACTGCTTCTTCCATCCGTCACTCCTAGGGTTTCTCTTTTCTCCAGGACCCTGAGAATCTCTCCTCTCCTCTCCTCCCTATCCGTGCTAGGCAAGAGTTTTCCTCAGCACCTTCAGCTTCCTTGACCAGTTCTCTACCCATCATTGTTTCTCACTGTGATTGATTGCTATCTATTTTCCATTTTTTTAATTGTCATATATTGATTTTTTTAATATCTAATTGCTGTTCTCATCTCGCCACTGAAGCGGGTGAAGTGGGTTTTGGATTTGTGCCAAAGTTGCCCTCTCCTCCCTGGACAGCTCATCAACTCTTTACACATAGCTTCCAATTACCATTCGCATTTTTGAGCGTACGTTTTCCCTCCCAGTCAATTTTATTGCTCGTTTTCTTCGTATTTGGGAAATTACCCCTTTAGGAGAATTACATGGGGATACCATGTACCAAATACAAACGTGGAGCTAGTATGAAACCTGGGTGGTCTCACCCAGTGAACTCTCAGCCACAGTTATGTATTTACTCCTCTCCTACATCCCGGCCAGAAAAGGACTAGTGACAGGACATGGTATTTCACGAGAGCATAAATGTTTAGTGTTTCTCAAGTTATTGGCTCCTGCTTTTTTAGGGAAAAAAAAAAAAAAAAAAAGGCAGCAGAACAGCTCTTGCCTGCCATGCCCCCCAAAAGTGGTTTAACCAGTGACACACGAGTGACAGATTTAGCTTCTGATTCGAAAAATGTTAACAAATGAGTGGGATGGATATCGGCGTTTGAGTGCCTTTAAGGGCAGTTGGCACAATTACTCAGTAAAATATGAAGAGATGGCTGCTTTCAGCATTAAGGGGCTTTTTTTATATTAAAAAAAAAAAAAGCTGGCTCTTCTGTACTGGCCTCACAGATACCACCAGCCTACTCAAAGTCCGAGTCGAAACAAGCCAAAATCTCCAGGCACAATATAGTTGGCTCCAAGCGAGACCCACAGCCATGTCCACAGCCACCAGCAGCAAAGCCAGACAAGATGCTGGGGAGAAGACCAGCTGGGAGGAGAAGCTGTCAGCTAGATGCCACTGCTGGGAGGGTTTAAAAAAAAAAAAATAAAAATCATTTCTGGAGCTAGGCGTGCACGTTCAGGCATTGCCAAGTGAGTAATGGAATAATGTGTATGCATGTGCCAATGTGCTTTGGAAGAGCTTGCTTCGTTTCTGAAAAGTCAGGGCTGGATCCAGGAAAGCTGCTCGCCGGCCACACCAGTGCTTTACGGAAGAGCAACACTGAAACACCACGTGCAGCATCCTCTCAGTGCCCCTATCTGCAATAGGCAGCCCACAGTGCAGGACTTTTTTTGGGAAAGACCATCAGATTAAGGTGCAAGATATTAATATTTTACCACAGGGCATCGTACGGGCTGCACACAAACGCGCAGTATTAGAGACACCCCAGGTTTCCCAGTGTTTTCAGAAACAAAACAGCAGCGTAAGCAGTGACTGCGTACGTGCCAATGGTGTTTGCAAGGATTTCATTCACAGCTGCAGATTTACTCCCTCAGAGAAATCCCCGTGCCAAAGAAATCTCTCAGCAGATCAGGATTTGGCCCTCTCTGCCCGGACGGTCCAGCCCTCGTTCCCGGCAGCATCTCTCCGCAAGTCAGCACCGCCGGCCCTGGCGGCTTAGCTCCTGCATTCTCCTTCACCTTCCCCAAAAAACCCACACGTGAGCAAAGCCAAAGTGTCTTTACAGGGCTACCTGCACCTACAGGGCATGTACATACCTTCTGCTATCAAACTGCAGAGAACAAGAGTTAAAAGCAACTCAAACACCCGCAACCTGCAGTAAGCACCCATTTCGCCTCTGCTTGCCACCAAACAAGTATCAGAGGAACAGACTGAGCCAAACCCAGGAACTTCTTTATTCAGCTTTAATGTCAACTGACTGCTTGATTTTTGGACTGATAAATTTGGAGTTGTTATGGTATTTAAAGGGGGGAAGAAAAAAAAATGCGTTAATTGTTACCACTTGTACTTGATTCAGTTCTTCTCCATCTGGCTTGTCAAATATATTTTACTTATTTATTTATTCTCCCCCCCTCCCCCACCCCCACCCCTTTTGGAAATCTGTACTGTTGAAATTCCTTTCAGCTGAAAACTAGAGAAGTGAAACGGTTGGGACACAGGAAGCACCGCAGGGCCAGGAGATAAGTGGGTCCACTCCACGTCTGCAGCAGCCCACTTCTCCCTTGGTAAGAAATAGTTGCTTTGTCGTGACTCACCTTTTCCTGGTAGTCGGTAGCATCAGTTTACATGGGAAATTGTAACTGTCCAAACATATTTTATCCTTCTTGAACTCATGCTTCCTCCCAATTCTCCAGATTGCAAAAGGCACTTTATTAACCTGGTCCATCATTAACTGGTTATAAGTAGCTGTCAGCAGTGTTAGCATCAACACTGTTGCTGTTGTGGTCATAATAATTATAAAAATAATAAACAACAGCAGTAGCTGCTTTTATGTACAACAGGATACTTTCTCTCTAATCTTTTCTCTTTATCACTAGGTATCGAATTCAGAAACACTGAAAAAGGAGAATGTCCCCAAAACTCTCTAGGAAGTGATGCAGCGTTGCTTGTGAAACGAGCAGCACCATTGCTGTTCTGCATTTGAAAAAGAAAATTCTGAAAATCAAGTCCACGTTGTTTATAAACAGTCTTGATGGTGGGTCCTGGGACCGGCTTAGTTGTGAAAATGCCAAAAATCTAGAAGACAGTTTGCTTTGTGGGACCTTCAGCACCCCATCTGCCATCTTTACCAGCCTTTCCTTATCTACAGCTTATTGATATTCCTGAAAAAAATTCTTTTTCCCACAAATTCAAACTCTCTGAAATATCATTTTAGTAAAACTGACAAAATATTTTTAAACCGAGTTTCAAAAATGTTGAGTTTTTGTTACACCTCCTTTTAAAAGCCCCTCTTTTAAAGAACCAGGCCAAAGAGCTAACTCTATGACCCAAACTTCAAAAATAAACCCAAGCAAACGCAACAATAAAAACCAAGCTACAGCTGGCATTGCCTTGCCATTCAAAGATTTAGACTGGAGTTAGGAACTCCAGGAATTCACCTTTTTCTCCCAACGCCAAATTTTCATTGAGTTTTGCAGCACTGCTCAGGTTTCCACAAGAGAGAAGTTTTTTGGGCCTGAGGAAAGATCAGGTGGGAAGGGGTGGGAACCTGGAGGCCAGTTCCTTCCTGTAGAAGAGCAACGTGCAGCACCCTCGGCCGGGGACGGCTCCATCTGCAGCCCGGTGTCCGGGCTCCTCACAACCCCAGCGAACATCTGGGCCCTTGCACGAGAAGTGCAAACTTCATGGATGACCATTTCGGTTGGAGCCTCGACATATTTTGTGTATTTATGCATTCTTGTAAGCAGAACGGAACCCCTATCACCTCATTCCCCCCCACCCCCTCACCCCTCAAAATAAAAGAAAAAATTGTTAATGACAAACACCAAAGCTCATGGTTTGCCGGAGCCTCAGTGGGGAGGCGCAGGGTGCTGGGGTCCTGCCGGAGCACGCCAGCGCTGCCAGGCGCTCCAGCCTGACCTCAACGTCTGTCACCATTTTCAAGGCGATTATGATTTGGCCACCAAGAAAACCTGCTCTGAGCTCCAACTTGGCAAATAAGGTATCAGCCTGCGGCTGATTTTGTGCTTTTTTAAAACTTGTGGGGTGGAAATCTGTCGTGTTTTGATTAGCGAGGAACAGAAGCAACCTGCCGTCGGAAAAGAACGCTGTGCTTGAAATTCAGCTTTAAATGAAGTTTTAAAAAGGGACCCCTCATGCAAAGAGGACCTGATCAGGCACATGTATGCACCGTATACACTAATGCGACAGGGATGGAGAAATAGAGGCAATGCAGACCGCAGCATCACACAGGTAGTATTAGCTCAAAAGTATTAACTTCAAACACCGGCAGCGGGACCTAAAGGGCAAACTACATGGTATTGTCCCCCCCCGTAGGAGGAATTCCTCACTGATACCATCTCATTTCTCTAAAAATAGCATTAGCGAAGTAACCAACATCCCAGGTGCTCAGGCTTCCCCGCCCGCCTCTCCCCAGCGCTGGCACAGGGACTGTCAATGGATGGACTCGAACCGGAGTGGCATCACTGGGATGGCACCTACTAAACCAGCTCCTCTGGACCTCCCTGGCACCAGGAGTGTCCCCTGCGGGAAGGGCCACCCGGGCAGTGACCCACCAAGGACCAAGCCTCCTCTAAGCCCTGCCCCAAAAAGAGCATCAAAGCCCTTTCAAAGCCTAACCCAACTATCCAGCAAACGAGGCCTTCCTTCAATGGGCTGCAATTATGCATTTACCCAGTGACTGCTGGGGACAATCAAGTCGATAATTCAGTTCTTAAAGTCAGCGTTATAATTATACAGCTACAAAGAGCTTCCAAATCATTTTATTCGCTCTCATACACCTATGTGATGAATTGTTTCCTTTTCTACTGTTTTCTCCCTGGCCGGCAGCATCTGAAGAAAAGGGAGAGTGCACTTCAGAAAGTTTCTTCCAAAAGAAAGGCAGGAGATGCTCTAGCATGACATCTCAGGTCATCCCTGCCGGTGTGGGGGTGAGACATGGCACGAGGCTCCCCGGTCCCTGGCAGAGGCCAGCGATGGGCTCTCTCCTGCTTTGTATCACAGCTTCAGCACCCAGCACAGGCGAGCGTGCGTCGGGGACGCTGCTCCGCAATGTACATTGTACACAAACGGATCTCTTACATATGTTAGAGGCTCTCGGACGCAACGCCAGGGTGCTGCTTTCCTGAGAAGAGCTGCTAATGCTCTGTGACCCGATTAGCGCTGCGGGGCCTGGCTGGAGGATGCAGCAGCTCTACTGCACAGGGCACTCCTGGAGAGATCGAAGCCTGCTGGCATTTTGAAACAGCTGTGAGCCCTCTCCTGGGGAGAAATGGGGACTGGCACCCTCCCAGCGCCGCTCACCGGCAGGCAGGCTGCCACCGGGGCAACGCCAGGCCATCAGCTCTCCTCATCACCTATGGTTTTGCTTTATTTTTGCTGCATTTGGCATATTAGCATCTCTATCTGATGCACCTGGCTCCGCAAAGCACGTATGTTCAAAGCATCACCTTGCAGAGACGTGGTGGTCCCTGCCAGCCCCCCTTGGCCCTTCTCACCAGCCAGGCTCTGCCAAGGTCCTCTTTTCTGTCCCACAGCACCCCCACTCCCACCAGTGCCTCAGGCAGCACGTCGGTGGAGCCAAAAAGCCCCAGCCCTCAGCTGAGGGCCTTGAAAGCCTTATTCCGCCTTTTCCTTCTCGAAATGGATCCTCTTCAGACTCTTCTATTTCCCAGCCTTCCCCTTTGGCTCACTTTCCTCTCACTTTCAAATTAATGATATTTAGCCAGCAGCAAACCATCTTGACAAAGTGGGTCAGGGGAACTGCAGGTCCCCCCAAACGACACCTCCACCTGCAAATCATCTGCCAGGAAGGCAAAGGTTTATTCTGTCCCTGAGCAAGTTCAATGTCACCATGGAGTTGCAAGCACAGCAAGTGCTGAACCAGATCCTACGACGTTTAGTTTCATAACTTGCACAAGCGAGTATTAGTAGAATCGATAATACATATATTTTCCCCCTCCCTGCTTTGCAAATAGGACCAAAAGGTGTCGTAAAGTTTGCTGGTCTCCTCCGGTTTATTCTGTTTCCTCTCCATCGCTGAGATATCCTTGAAGTTGAAAATGATATAATACTCTGAATATCTGGAGTTTGGAGGATGTAAGACTTGCAAGAATTGCTACAGCTTTATTGCGTTCTCGGGGCACAGAGAGTATTTACCATACATACATCAAGTCAAGGAATGCAAAAAGGGCATACGAAAATTTGGCGCTTTGAGCTCGGGAGTTTAAATTCCCAGAAAGGCAGATAAAGAGTGGATTTTCTTATTTATGGATTTGCAGATGAAATCCAACAAAACCAGCCATAGCCTGCACCACCACCCCCCCCCCTCCAAAAAAAACCCCACCTCCCTCCTTTCTGTCAGTAAGGCTGATTCAATTTCCAGGCTTGCAAGGTCTCCTCTCGCCGAGTATTACCCGACCCCAATAACACGCACTGTTCCAAGGTTAAGATCTGTTTCCTTACAATAATGCAGAAAGCTGTTGTTTCAGTAGCGGCTGCAGAATTCAGCTTTGAAGGACAGGTTAGTACCACACTACATTTAACTGGATTCAGTTCATCTGATTATACAGTGCCTTGCTTTCTGGAATATGTAATCATCTCTTTCTGATGACATTTTAAATATCCAACTAGACAAATAATTGCAGCAATAATTGATAGCTGAGTCAAGCTGGAAGATTATTGATTGGCACAGTACCCACTGAAACAAACGTTCATCTTTCAAACATTACAGTGAGGATGCTTAAATCTAACTTTTGCTGATAAATGATAAAAATTTGATTTACTGATAAAACCACTGGAATAGAATATGCACTTCGGGATTTGATTACCTGGTGAAATTTTTCAAAGAAAAATTAGGCATCAGGTTTTATATTCTATTTCACATGAATAATTTCCAAGATACAGATAAGCAGTTGAACATAAACACATGCAGAGAAGTCTTAAAGAGTTGCTGATTAACTCTCCACCTTCCTCAATGGTATTTATCTGTTCCCAATCACTGCTTACGTAGGAGTTCATCCTGCTGCCTTCCCGAGGATGCCTCGTGTGGGTCTCATTACCAGTGACAGGAGTTACACATCGGGAAATATCCCTCTGTCGTTTTCCCAGCAGCTCGAAGCTCTCAGTTTAAATGTGCATATTCTTACTCCATTGTGAATGCAGCCGAAATGAGGGTTTGATCTCATTTGCCATGGTGTAAAACGAGGAGCACCAGTGCCCAAATCTGCGGTGCTGCATAAAAGCAGCGGGAGGGAGGTCAAGATCAGGTGCATTTGCAAACTGCATTCTCCGTCTTAAAGGGAGGGGGTTTAAAGCTGAAATAAAACCACTTTTCAGCTCTTATTACACAGGGGTCTGTTTAAACGTGGCTCTCCTTCTAATTATGAAATTCCAGACCTGCAGCACTGCCTGTCCATCGGGGGGAGAGGAAGGGGGGAATTTCTGAAACTTACTGATTAGAAAGCAGAGCGAGCGGCCACGGCAGAGGATCGCGTGCGGGGAAAGGCAAGCGATGAGCTGCCTAGTTAGGGCAGAGGAGCCGTCGCAAGGCAGAAGCCTGAAATTAAGGAAAAGCGCCAGAATATTTGAGCAGGGAACAAAGAGCATAAATTCCAGAGTAAGAGATGAAAAATGCACTGAAACGTTTTGAAACGATGCCATTAGGAGCTGATTGAGTCTCAGAGCTACTGTTAAAAATCAGCCGCTTGTTAGATGCGGCGATCAGCTGAGCCCTGACACTTAAGGCGTACGAGGGGGCTTGTCGAGCGGCTTCGCTCTAATTTAGAGATCCTCAGTTAATTAGAAAGCCCTCAGATTTTCTGCAAATGCGGGTCGCTATCGACAGCTCGTGCTTTTGATGCTTTCCGGGTGACAGTTGCCGGACTGACCTTCCCAGCGCTGGCAGGGTTGCCCAGACCCTCGCCGTGTCGGGGAATTCAATCACCGCCGCCAGCGCCAGCGGGAAGTTACCACTAAGGTTACTCCGCTCCTACACACCGTTTCCTCCTCTGAAACAAACCCTGATGAAATCTGCATTTGCTTAATGCTATAAATAGCTCCAGCTTTGAATTATTATTACTATTTTATCCCCCTGCCGAGTGGATATCACAGCCAGCCCAGGACTTCGGGGTGGGAGCTCATCGAAGGCGGTGCCAGCAGAGGTTGGAAGAAGAGAAATGCTTTATGGGGGACGACCTGCTTGCATTGAACCCACAGCTGCGACTGCGGGAGAAAAACCTCTCTTTGAGGTGTTTGTTTCCTCAGTAGCTACAGCAGGTAGCCGTGGCTGCAGGGGATGGAGACTGTCTGGGGGGGTGGCAGTCCCCAAGCTCCCCTGAGCACCCAGCACGCCCCATCCCATGGGGGATGCCTTTCCCAGACACCAGCAAGGTCTGGTGATGCTCTCCGAGTAGAAACCACTGACAAAACGTAACACAGGGCAAATACTAACACAGGCAACCACCAAACAAAACGAGGCTTGTTTGGAAATGCAAGGAAATGAGGGGAAGTTACAGCGACAACCCAAAGGCAAGATGACAGACCTGCAGTCACACAGGGAGTTTGCAGCAGACACTAGAAAATTAACTCTCAGGAACAGTCTAGCATTGGCAGGGAAATGAATGAGATGATCTAAGAGATATTTTCCACCTCTAATAGGATTTGATGATGATTTTGCATAGGCTTTTGTGCTAGCCTGGCTTTTGATAAAGGCATGGTGTCTCTTTTCAACCCACATGCAAGGGAGAGATTAATAAGTTGCAAACTCGGCCCACCTCGGCTATAAATGGTCCCTGTGCCTATAGGGGGAAAAAAGCCAAGCTATGACTGAAAAAAAAAAAAAAAAAACCAAAAAAAAACAGTGAACTGAGTGCAGCTAGTGCTGCAGCTAGTGCTTTTACATCCAAATATTCAGTTATTAAGAGATTTAAAAAGGAGAGAAAAATTCTCCTCCAGCATCCAAAAAAGCATCAATTTAGTAGCCAGATGAGGCAGCAATGCACAAACCGTGGCCAGCTCAGAAGCACCTGACTGAGACCTTTCCGGGGAGAGCCCTGCTGGGGTCTGTGGGATGCAAGGAGAGATGAGATGGCTCCAGCACAGCTTGCAGGTCATTTATATCCCATGCAGGAGGAGGGGGAAGAGCCATCGGCAGGTGAGGATGGCACTCCTTTGGGAAGACCTGGCATGGAGACTTTTGACCGCTCATGGCCTCAGCCTGGAGGAGGGTAAGACCAGAGGACTGGCCTCGGAGGATGGATTAACAGAGCGCTGATGGTAAGGAACGAAATGGAAACAAGAGTTTTTAAGTGTACGAAATGAATAGTAGGGAATCCCATCTTTTGGCAAGATAACCATTTTCTTACAGGAAAATGCAATTAAATGTTGTAACTGCCAGCACTTAGATACCAGTAACAGCAATAAAAATAAAACCCTAAGCTCACCTGATTCATCGAATAACCTTCTGCGTAGTCTACATGATCATATCGTGATACCCTTTGTGGGACAAATGCCCCCTTATTCCATGGGCTGTTTCACTGTTATATTTCAGCGGGAAGATTTGGGGATTCAGGCCCTGCTCTTTAGCATCATAGGGACTAAACTCTGAGCCTCGCTGCTGTCTAAGCCCTGCCTTGGGCCAAGTGAAGATGGCTGCCATTCAGAAGAGAGCCGCTCTCCTGCTTTTCATCCCTGAGACTTTTTTTTCCAGGCTCTTCACCTCTTTACTTTGACAACGCACCACACAGCGGGGCTGGGACCCTCCTCATCCATCTGCATACACTAGGAAAGTCAGCTCACATATGCTGCCGTACTCCCCGAGGCACAGGAGGACGCGGGGCACGCTGTGACCTGCCACCAACACCTCTCCAACCACACAGCCCACTGGGGAGCCGTGTGCTGGTCCCCACTGCCATCACCCCCCCTTACTGCCAGCATCCAGTCCCCCACAGGGCAGCCCTGCTTTTCAGGAAAACCAGCCCACGGGGGCAAAGACGGGCAACCAGATACACCACCACACGCCTGACCACAGAGTTTTGTCCACAGCGAGCGTTTCAGGTTCAGGGCTGCCGTCACTCGCGCTGCAGCCAGGTCCAGCGGCCACCACGGGGAACCAGAGCCCCTCGGAGCACGGCACTGCACCCAAAGATAACGAAACGACAGTTCCTGCCCCAGAGCTGGCAATTATCATCATGGCTATTATAACCTGATGAGAGGGGCTGCCAGTTTAAACAGGCTACTGCTTCAACGCCAACACTTCCCACTCCTTGGGCTTAAGAGCGCTGAATATTTCAGCAGGTAAACAGCAGAAGTCGCAATTCTCCCATTTGCTGCCACGTCTCACAGTGCTTTTGAGAAACCACAGCAGTGCATTCGCAGTTGGGAGTAAAAGAATTTGGCCTCATGACATTTTTTAGCAATAATACAGTAAGAGAGCAATGACATTAAGAACAATTAACACCAAGATGTTGCACTTAATCGCACCGTAAGTCCGAGGAGCTCGGCGTGCTTTGCAAACGGCTGTTAATGCCACAAAGGCTGCACAGGGAGTGGAAGCGCTGCCTGCGGTCACGCAGGGGCATTTTCCAGCCGCTTACCTCCAGGTCCTCATTTTCTCAGGAACAGAAGCACCTTCCAACAAACACCAGAGAGCACACGGCTCATACCTGCCACCTCCAGCATCTCCGTCACCCTGTCTGTGCCCGACCGCCCCACACTCCCCAAAAAGGGTGCTGGATGCTGTGGTGATGGGCAGCAGCTCCATAAAAGACACAGAAGTCCTTCTTGAGTCATCACTTCACCTGAGCGTTTTATCAGAACACACCCTGTCTGGGGCAGGCTGGGAGATGGCTGTATACGCGGCAGGTCTGAAATTGCCATCAGCTTCACACCTCGATTCTTTTCCAATGTCCTTGGCCATTCAGTTAAGATCTGACAGCATTTAAAGATGACAGTGCTTGAGGTAATGGGACAATGCCGTAACAGGATTACAGGAAATGTGAAAGAAAGGACATACGTACGTAATGTCATTTAGGTAATGTCATCTATGAACAGGTTTTCTGCAACTTTCACTGACAAAGAAGTCAGACTCACTTATACAATTCCCTTTAAACTCTATTATTGCCATAAATAGTTTACTTTCTGAAAGAAAGCTTTTTAGACATGTGGCCGCAAATATTTTGTCCAACCCTCTTGCTGGTCCAAGGCAGGGTATCAGGGAGGAGGGTAAGCAATACAAACCAGCACAAAGTGGTGAGCAGGGCAAGGACTCCCCGCCGCCCTCCCAACGTAGCTGCAGCACCCAGACTTCATAAGATCTTCCCTATTAATTTCCACTGAGCTATTTCCTCCTCGCGCCCTTTTTCCATCAGTATTCCCCTTCAGTCCCACCGCAGCTGCCCCCAAAACAGCTTCCTCATTGTCCCCCACCAGAAGTGGTGTATGTGTGCCAAGCAACTGACCGCAAACAAAAGCTTGTTTGACCAACGCTTGTTCCGAAACAAAACCCCGGCTGGAGAAGGAAATCCCGCAAAGGAGGGGGGGGATTGATGCTGGGACAATTTGGAAGGCGAGCCTAGGCGCGCTCGCCCCCGGGGACTCACATTCTTGCCAGACAATGGTGTCTGGCCTCCCCATTCACCGCCTGCCTCGCACCCCTCCCCAAAAAATCCCCCGTAAAAGCCATGTTTATTATATAGTCTGATAAGCGAGAGAGATGCTGTTAAATCGAGCCCGCAACCATCTCGTGTGCTGCCTGCAGCATCTCAGGGACGGAAAGCAGACAACAGAATGAGCTTCTAAAGGACGTGGGGAAGGGTTTCTGGAGCTAAACTTATTGCTAGGAAGTACTGGGTGAGTCGATTCCTTCTACGTTGGATGGTGAAAATTAATGGCCAAGGGGATGGCTGTGAAGTCCCCACTCGCTTCGCTTTCTCAGGGATTATTTACTGTTTCTGAGCAAAATGTTTCTTCCAAACTCCCTAGCCTTGCCTTAGATGACTCCCTCCCCTGAGCCTGGCAAAAGCGGCTGTTACAAAAAAGCCAAGCCTTTGCCCCCCACACATCTGCCTGCCATTGGCATGTGAAGTTACCGATTAGAGGAAACACCCTCCCTGGGCAGGCAGCCCCCTCCCTCGATAAGTACGGTTGGAAACCACAGGAGTTGCACAGGCCGGCTCGCACGCCGTACGCCGGCCTGACCATCTTATCCGTTAATAAACAGACGTTCAGGTCTTCGTCGCATTGAGCAACGTTGACATCTGCCCGTTTAGGCAACGCGTCGGGCAGCAGCTGGGTTTGCGGCCGGGCGGCCGGTGGGGTTTGCTCCAGGCTCCCCGTGGGCTTCGGTGGGGGCAGGATCCTACCGCCTGTCCGTCTGTCTGCCCGGGCATGCATGACTGCTGGAAAAGGCTTGTAATGGACACAAATATGTTAAAATTCCTTGCAAAGTTGTAACACTCAGCCCTTGGACAGCATGTCCCCATTGTCACCGAGCTGTCCTCCAGAGCACGTCACCACCCCCTACACCACATAGAGATGGAGAAAGCGGCTCAAGCACCTCCAGTCCGCAGCTAAGGAGAAAAAAAGCTCTCACTGTGATTAAATGCAATTTTCTAAAGTGTATCTACCATTTTGGCACCGAGGCCACTCACAGTGCTTAATATGTATGTTTGCAAGTATATGTACACATTTTTTTATTTCTACCCTACAGAAGCTCTTGTTCAGGTACTGCAATATCTATGAAATAAGAGCATTCAGGGACAAACCACAAAACTAAGATGTAGATTTTGGTACCAAGGCTACAGCCCCAGTTGTGGGGCAAACTGCTGGTTCCTTGCTTTCGGAGCAGGACGTGCCACTCTGGATGATGTCTACCTGCCAATTTTGCTGCTGTCTGAGCTTCGAGCTCGACAGAGATCCCGCCACTGCCGAGCTTCCCCACGGCTGAGACGGCCTTGGAGGACACTGTGAAATGGGAGCCGAGGGGTAGGACCCGTCCCCTCTCCAGCAGCTCCGGCAGCACCTGCAGCTCCCTGCCCACTTCGGGACGTGCGGGTGATCAGGATCAGACCCGTGCAGGTTGCAACCAGCTGCAGGGCTACAAACACAGGCAATGTGCACGTGCCTTGTGCTGTACGTCCCACATTTGGAAGACGTTTTAAGCTGTTGGGGGCTTACTTTCCCATCTTCTCTAAAGCTGAGCTTTTAAAAGCCCTCCAAACTGGTGTGTCCCTACAATCACCACTTCTGGCGCTGAAGAAGAGGACGTCCCATGCCACTATGCCCATCCAGAGAAGGACAAAGCTACTGCTACTAGAGGAAACAGCAAGGGAGACAGGCGACTGCTTCAAAACCTGCCTGCTCCAGCTACACTACCCGTGAGACACCCAACAAAACTTTTCTCGTCCACAGAGCTACACTACACATTGAGCAATACACTACACAGACTTTTTTTTTTTGTTTCTTTGCATGAAATTAATAATGCCGCCTTAAACTTGCCCTTAGCACTCACTGTTTCCATCTGCCTCCTCTGAAGCTGGGCTGCTGAAGCCACAGATCACATCCCTGCTAAAAGAGGCTGCCAGGCAAACACGTGCAGCCCTTCTGAGCCCATTAGGTATTTTTAAGCTCAACCCCACTACTTCCAGAAAATCAGCTCTAATAGTTCTTGTCCTGGCAAAGCTTCTCTGATCACAGAGCTGCCCCACAGCAGCTCAAATAACTCTGCATGGAGGGAGGGGAGCTACCCCATCCCACCCGCCGCAGCTGGGCACAGCAGCAATCCGCATCTCACGGCCAAATGAGATGGTTTTGACATAACACGTGCAGGTGAAATTTCAGGAATAGGGATATTCCTATCAGAACACGGTCAGAAAAACAGGGTTAATGCCCTCACTATCTGGCTAACCACATTGCTGTGCCGTGTGTGGTCTGTCCAGCGATACTGGCCGGTTAGGCGAGCAGGGATGCTGCGGTGCCGGGTGCTGCTGGAGCTGGGCCAACACAGCAGTCCCAGCGAAATAAAAAGCCATCATGGAAAACCTGGCTTTATCCCTTACCAGGAGCATTGGGAGGCAATTTCTCCCCCTCGACTCGATCCTTTTCTTGGATCCGGCTCATCCGCCCAAGCCAGCAGGTTTGCAGCAGCGGAGGGGATCGCTGCAGCCAGGGGTGTGGATGAAACACCCTCGTGCCTCTGCTCCCACTGCACAGCAGTGGCTCCCAGGCGATGGGCTGCCACGGAGGACAGGCGCTGCCCTCTGCTACCCAACGCAAACGGCTGCTGCAGCATCGGCCGCTGAACTGGACATCTCGGATGCGGCTCCAGAAGGCCAGAGCTGAGGCACACGTGACTCATTTATAAATTATATACCATGTTTGGGGTTTGTTTGGGGTTTGGTTTTTGTTGGTTTTTTGTTTTTTTTTGTTTTTTTTTTAATTTAAATACTGTTTGGCAGAAATTCTGCAGCAATTTGCTTTGTTTCTTTGATCATGGGATTGCTATTCTTCTTTCCCTGGGGAAAAACATGCCCTAAAAACAAACAAATGCTGCACTGAAAGTAAAGAGCCCACTCCTTTGAAACCTCTGGAGATACACTCACAGCTGTTGGAAGACACACACTCACCCCTAAAAACCAAAACTATGCTGAAGGACACCAGGAGGCCCACAGCAGCCCCGGACTCCAGTTTCACAACCTTGCAAACTTTCTCCAAACTCCTAATCTTACAAATAAGCCTGCAACAGGACACGCAACCGCTATCAGCATGTGAAAACGCAAGGCTTTCTCTGCCAGGGCTGGGGCAGATGCTGATGTGCTCCGGCCCCGCTTTGGGACAGCCACTTATTTCCACTGACAGCGTTCAATCTATTCAAATAACTTTCATGAATCCTCCAGTCTTCCCTATAGCTGACTCAAACTCTCGTTGGTTTTGTAGATCTGGAATAATCCCTCTGGCCCTATGGCAGCAAGCAATGTGAACCCTGACTGTGTATATTTGACCTGAAGCGGGACTGAAGTCCCAGGGTGGCAGCAGGATCCCAAAATCTCATGGCTCTAAGAAAGCTTTAAGAAAAACCACAGATGCAGTGAGAATCACCATCAAATCATACACATCAGCGATGCCAGGCCATCAACCTACACAGATACTTGGACTAACTTCCAGCAGAAAAAGCAGAAGATGACTTCTTTTTTACACCTAGTCCAAATCCATTTACATCTGGCTGTGCACCCCACCTGCGCATAAGCAACCACAGCCTCTTAATCTCTCTTTTTGGGTGACGACTGCCATTCTCCTATACGGAGCCCGATGCAACGTTCAGTCAATAGGAAGCCTCCCACAATCAGCTGCAGAGTTGGGGTCAGACCATCTGCAAGCGACCCAAGGGAGGAGCGGCACGTCAGGATAACGTGGGAATTCACAGCCCGGCATTAAAACGTGGCTCTCAAAGGCAGGGGCATACCTCTCCACCCCGCTTTTGCAGGTGGCTCGGAGCTTGTTCAGCCCACAGTCTCGCTCCGCGGCTGCTCTGAGTCAGCCCTGTGCCACTTGATTGCATAAATTCAGTGTTAAGCCTGAACTAATATAGCCAGGCTCTCCGCGGGGCTTATCAGCTCGGGCTGGGTGCTGCATGGCCTCGGCACCTACCCTGCTCCCAGCTGGGCGACGGTGCAGGTCCAGCCAGCTCTGAGCGCGAGCAGAGCTCGCTAGCACAATGTATGCAAGCCGTAAGAAGTACGCCTCGGAAACCCTGGAAATCTGACAGCTTTTTGTGTTGTAATAATGTAATTCAAAAGACTATCGGGATTGTATAAATATTTGTACAGACACTTATCGCTGCAGCAGTCAGATACTCGGTCCCCCTGAATCAGCTGATCTGCTTCAAGCCCTCGCCTCCGTTTTGCAGAAGTCTGCTAACCAAAACCGTGCAACCCCAACGTAATCATCTACATAGCGAAACATAAAGCCTCTGTTTATATAAATAGTCTCCATCCTCCACCCTCCCTACTTGCTGGGCGGCTGTCAGCAAAATAAAATAAAAAGTGGGATCGTATTCCCAGCCTGCTAAAAGAACATGAGCCGGATGTACGTTTTAGCCAATGAATTAATTAATTATTATTAATGCAATGAATGCTCACTAGGAAATGTTTGTACTTTGCCACTGTAATTAAATATTCTCACTCATGCAGCTCTCAGCCTTCAGAAATTAGTATTGCATTTTATAGTCCAGTTTTGTTGTGGGTTTTTTTTTTTAATAAGAAAATACTTTCTCCATTAATTTTTCATTTTCCACTGGCACAGAAAGGCAGAAGGTCTCTTAATATTCATGCTCATTTTCCTTTTTAAGCAATTACAAATACTTTTTTTCAGCAGCATATGCAGTTTTCATAAAAGTTCTCCATCACTTTTGATCCAGTACAAGCTCGATCTTGACAAATAAAGCAGGTCCCATCACCCTTCCTCATGCAAGTGGGTGCCTCGCTCTGCACTTACACTGCTGCTATTTTCATCCCTGTGAGCTAAACCGCCAGTTTCTTGATGAGTAGGTACCTACGCAAGGCATCTCTCATCCAAATCAACGGGAAAACTCATTCAAGGAAGGACTCGCCCAGAGCACACAGAGTGCAATGCCTGACCCTAACAAAGGACCAGTTTCTAATCCCTTTATTTGAGGTCCATTCGCTTTAGCCAGCTGCTCACAAAAAAAAGAGGGCAGCAGTATCTGGCCCTCCACCTCTGTGAAATGGGTCAAAGACACACAGAATTATTACTAATTTAGAACGAAAGCACCCAAGACACAACGTAATTCCACCACTAGAGTTTTTCGCTTTTACTCACAATGAGCCAATACCCGGGGAATCACCGAGCAGAGGGCTTCTCACCCTCTCTGAAGGAAACCAGACCCAGCTCCTACCTGCTGGAGCCGCCGCCGGCGCTACACAGCCCCAGGTCCCCACCCAGGTAATTAACTGCCAGACCAAGTGAACTTCACCTGCCTCACCCTTCCCGGAAAATAAAAAGCATTGCAGCTCAAGTTCAGGGATTTCATTTTAATCTTCTCTTTACCCTCAGATGGACACACGCAATCGCTCCGTTTCGCCATCCCCAGCCATCACTGATTTAGCTAATGCTCCGTTCCAGCAGGAAACATCTTAACTCTGAAGATCTGATGATTGCCCCAGCAATCAGTTGTTCAAATAGTTGAAAATTAAGACTATTGCACACAAAGTAAATTAAGTAATTTTCTACCCTCCTAGGGTCTCCCAAGTCTATCAGATTTCCCATGACTGGTATGTCACGCTGCCTCATTACTGTAAAGAAAATACAGCTCCGTGAGGCCTTTAAGTGGACTACCCTCAAAGGCTCGGGGGAAAAAAAAAGATCTTTGCAAACACAGATCCCACCGCAAATGAAACGAAGAGCAGAAGACGATCAGCAGAGCATGTTTATCTGCTCCCGTGCTCAATTCTCATGCCTTAGGCTGCATAAACCTCTGCAAACCCCAAAACCAGCTGTTTTCTATGACACCAACTTTGTTGATGACAATATTTTTTATTTGCAAGGATGCCAGCAGAATTGGGTGTGAAAGAAGATGCCCACCAACATTAAAAAAAAAAAAAAAAAAAAGACTGCCATCTGATCCTAAAGCAGTTACCACTTCAGCATCTTTAATGCAGCAGTCCCACCTCTCGGTCTCCTTCCTAAAATAAGTAAGCAAGGCAGCTTTTAGGCCATGACTGATCATTTTTAAAGAAGTGTTTTGAACTCAGCCTGCTAGCATTCCTGTTGCAACACTATGGGATGCTCTGCTAGCTTTAGCCATTAAAATAAGCCTTCAGCGCAGGGACAGTGCCGCGCCGCTTCCCGCCGCTCCCTGGATCCCTTCCACCCTGGCTGCGGCATCTCAGAGAGGTTTTGTTCCCGAGCCCAAACAAGCTGGAATCGTTCCCAAGCATTTGGAAACCTTGAGCTGAGCAATAAGCACTCAGCATTATGGTAATCACCTGGTGGTGGCCACTGTAACTTCAGTTTTACACTGAGACTTTCATTGCAACCCTCTGGTTTTAGACTATTTTTTCTTTGCAACAGAAACTCTCCCTGGTTAGTCTCAGGCCAGAGGTGAACTTCTGTAAGACCAAAAACAGTCACTTATCTTCCGCTAAAAAGAGAGGGGATGGGAAAACCCCATTGACAAGAATTTTTTAAGACAGCTAATCACAAGTTACCAAACAAAGGGACAAACGACCGGCCCACGTTCGCATGCAAATCAGGCCCTCAAAGACCCAGTGCTTTACAGATTTGTGGGGAAAGCAAGAGGAAAAGAAAGCAGATGCTATTAACAGAGTTAAATATTTTTGTATGAGCTTCAAAGCATGTCCAGTAATCACTTTGTTCTGTGTTTCTTCAGCAGGCCCATGAGGTCAGGCCCCACCATGGCAGTCCATCGGGATGCACAGGGAACCCACCTTTAATCTGAAAGATGGAGAAGAAACAGGAGCTCTTGCGTTCTTCCATCCTGGGGGCTTTCTAGAAAGTCTGACTTTCTGAAAACGCCAGCCATGACCACCCCAAATGCCAGGTTCACTGTCAGCACCTCAACCTGAGAACCTACCTTCCAACACTACTTGTCCTTTGGCGTAGGGCTGGAAGTCCATATCAGCCCTTGAAGACCAGGAGGAAACAAGAGGTGTAGTATAGCCGACAAAGCAAAAACTGTCAGAGCTTGAGGAAGAAGCAGGCACTCACTGCTCAAATGGCGAGGCCAGTCACCGAGAATGGTGCCAATGCTCCTATGGACTCCTCACACACACCTCTTTAACAACTAATTCCTCTGGTTTGTGCAAGCGTGGACTGTGGGATCCCCTTCTGCTCCTCCAGGCTCTGTTTGTACTCACATCTCACCTCAATTCCCACCATTAGTAAAGCCACACTCATGAAAACCTCTTGCACAGGCATGGAAATCTCCTGCCTGGATCAGGAAAATTCACCTAGTCTCCACAACTGGAAAAATCCCCTCCTTTCATCTGTGCGGGTGTTTTACATTAGCACAGGAGCACCACTGGCTGTACTGACATCAGCATTTTCATCCAGAGGAGATGTCCCAGTTGGCCCCACTTGCCATGTGTGGGTTCAGTGCAGAGAAGAGTCGGTGTGCATTTTTATCAGGTGCTTTGCAAGGGAAACTAAGAGGAAGGCTTAGCCTCAGAGCGTGCCGGACGCGCTCCGAGCCCCGCTGCAGGCGCAGGAGCCCAAAGCAGCGACGGGTCCCGCAGGCAGTCTTGGACAGGTTTGATGGGGACATTTGGCTCGGGCCACCACAGCACAGCGAGGCCAGGGTAGAGCTCCCAAAGGCAGCATTTGGGAGCTAATCCCAGGTGTACAAAAGGCCACAGGATGAAATCTGGGTCCCAACAAAGCCTGAGTAGAAAAACTACACGCTGGAGAAAGCAATGAGTAAGACTGAGTAGAAGAACACAACTACTCCTCAGCCATCCGCTAAAGCCTTGGGTCCTTAAGAGAAGGTCTGTGGTGACATGGACCTGCACAGTTATTCTTGCTGCCCCCAGGCCCCTGCCTCAGCCATGCCTTGTCTGGGGATGAGTATTTCTCTGGAGATGTCACACACTCAGCAAAGGTGTGATTTGGAAAAAAAAAAAAAAAAAAAAAACAACAAAAAACCAAAAACATCTCAGTTGACCGTCTTAACCCACATAAACACCAGGGAGAGGCTCTGAGTCCCCATAGACAAGTATATGGACAAAATGGGTGGAAACAACGCAAACCTGAGCACGATGCATTTTCCTGGCTTGTTTCAATACACGAGTCTGAGAAATGCCAGGGGCCTGCTCGCCACCAGTTTATTTCCTAAGGCTTCCCGCTGCCTAGATGTTTATGTCTCGCATATCCCGGCTTCCTCCTCCATCCCTCCCAGCATGCAGGCACCCAAAAGGAGATCGCCCCCCATGGCACAAAAATGCTGCACAAGCTGTGACTTTCCTCTGGTTACCCCTTACCTACCACTGAGCCCCAGTAAAAATCAACCTATGACCTCCTCCTCCTTTTATTTATATTATTTTTTTCTTTTGAAACCAGACCCTCTCAGCTCTCCGTATCGTCGAAGGGACCTGCAAAGACCCCAGCCCCGCTCCCATTAGAAACACTGGGATTTTAACAGTTTGCTTAGAAATTGGTGCGTGCAAGAGGCACGGGTGTAAGCAAAACCAAACAGCGCCAGAGCAGCTTCTCCCATCCTTTCCTAACCAAGCCTACTATTCTTGGGCACTGACAAACTGAGTAGTTTTTCCCCTCCCCTCTCCTGACAATACATTATTTGAAAATGTTTACGCTGAGGATTAAAACCCCATCCAGGCTGGAGAGCGTGGTTCATTCACACCTTCTGCTTTTCTGCGGTGCCTCCTCCAAGCAGGCTTTCGAAGGCTGTTTTGCAGCTCCCCGGCTGGGGAAGGCAGCCCACGGCCAGAGCCCACGGGTACAACCCGGTATGGCAGCTGGCAAGCTTGGGAAATGGCTCGGGGCACGGCCGAGAGGGCTCGGTTTCAGCCGGACAAACATTTTCTCCACACTGGCTGGCATATGACTCTCTGCCCTTCTGCAAAGCGCCGGCTCACCCTTTATCTCTCCATCAGGACTCGGGTGGGCAGTTGTTGTTCTGATCCCAGCGCACCAGCTCAGGCCACACAGCCGCCCAGCCAGGTAACTCCCCGTGAGCTCCTGCTACGGGAGGGGGAACCCACAGATGGTTGTACCAACGGCCAGGATGGTGCCCAAACCCAAATCGACTACAAGCACAGGCGCTTCGGTACTCGTAGTGAAGTACCCCGTTTCTCCCTCAAAAACACACGACGGAGATTCATTTCCCCACTGCCAGGCTCGAATAACATTTTAAATGCCAAGATTTATATGCAGACACTTATAAATGTATTCCATTATAGCCTTTGCAAAACTGCATTTCAACCTAAACATTCAATTAATGTAATTAAATTGCTACCTGGCGGTATTATCTAATTTAACTTCGGATCTGTGCTATTGAAAAGCATGTGTCTTTTAGCACTCCGACTGGCAAGACATGTGATAAACAGACCTATAAACATGTTGGCTCAACCGAGCTGTTTAAAAATAAATTAGCAAACTATAAAAATAAACAGTAACATACATATGTACTCAATTATGAACTAACTCTAATTTTTGTTCTGAAATACTGTCTTTGACCTTAGTCATAAACAAGCACTATTAAAAAAACATAATATCTCAACAGACAGAAGGGCAGGGATTAAACGCTCATCGAGCGCAGCAGAATGCAAAATAAGGGATGAAAAGAAAGAAGAAAAGAAAGAAAAAAAAGGGGGGGGAGAGCTCACCCTTTATTAAATGCAGCAACCTATACCCACCGCAAGCGTTTATGTTGATTATAGCTGCTTAGAGACTAAAAAGTGAAAACTTAATGAAGTATATATGGTTAAAAACCTTGTAAGGTCTAGGGGGAGGAAAATATCATTTTAGCTTGTGGCGTGGCTTTGGGAGAGAGGGCAGTGTGGGTCCCCCAGAGCCGTCCATGGCCCTCAGCTGCCCGGTGCAAACCCTGCTACCGTCTTGCAAGAATTCAGCCATGCAAAACCATATGGCAGAAAGGTGGGAACCGTCCTTGTGCCGGCTGCACCAGAGCGGAGGGGGAAAAACAAACAAACAGATTTTTTTAAAGACTGTAGAGCAGCGTCCAGACCTTGTTTTTGCCATTAATCTGGTGCTCCCGTAAGAAAAGAACAAGGCACCATGCTACGACTGCCAGTGCTGTTATATTTTCTCTGGGAAGGAAGGCAGAAAGGAAGGAAGGATGAAAAGCTGATGCACAAAAGGCACATTTTGCACCCAGGGTAGAGATTTTTCAAGGCTTTCAGGCTACACAGGAGGCACCAATGTCCCTCCCCACAGCTGGACACATGCCTGCACGTGCACTCACGAGCAAAACCTCACAAGAAACCCCAAATCACCAACAAAAGTAGCTGAGCAACCACTAAGCGCTTCTTCCTTGCAAAGAACCAACCTAAAACACAGACCGCTGGCGGGCTGTCTCCCCCAAAAAACCTTGTATAAATAAAATAGAGGAGGCAACTCGTGTTCATTGACACATGGGCTCAAAAACAGGCAGAGAGAGGTGGGTGGAAGAAAGGCTTCGCCCCAGGCCAGCTCCTTGCCAGCAGTGAGACACATAGACCCGGCGGTGCAGTCAATAACAAGGCAGGGTCTGACATTTCCACGAACAAGAAGGGCTGCCAGTTGCTGAGACACAAACAAAACATCCACAAGGCACAGTTTCCAAGGGCTGCAACGGGAAGGGTCCATAGGAGCTGGCGATGGCATGCATCTTTTTTTTTTTCCAAGGACTTCCACCTCGGCAGAAGCAGGATGCCGGAGAGCTCCGCGTGACAAAGGAAGCGCCAACCGGATGGTAAAAGAGGGTGGAAATCGGGATGGGCAGGGCTGCACCAGGTCTCGAGTTTACTCAGGAAGACCACACAGCTTAAGCAGTGTGGGAGTCACTTCCAGCCGCCGGAGCTGGCCCATGCCGCTGCTCGGTGGGGAGCAGCAATGGCCTCTCCTCCACAGTCCTCAACACTATCGACACACCCAAAAGGATTTTCCTTAATTTCTGGTGCAAATATTTGTCAGCTCCCTACACTCCCTGCTTTTTTTTGTTGTTTTTTTTTTCCCCCCTAGATTTTTTTGTTTTAATTCTGCCAATAAATGTCTACCGTTCCCTTAAGCAACTGTTGTACAGTGCCACTCAGCAGTGACCATCGATTAAATGGCAACCAGCAACGCATCAGTGCAACTGGGAGCTGAGCTCAGTGTTGTGGCTGCCCCATGATTTGGCAGCAGGAACATCTCACGCACCTGGACTGACGAACACCTCCCCTGACATTACACTCAGGTTTTGCTCCATGCCACAGCTATCCCCTCACACTTACTTCAGCATCGGGTATCTCACACTGTTACAGCAAAATAAAGAGTAATAACAGGTCCTGTCCAGACCATCTGCTCCTTTCCTCTTTCTCTGGCAAATAGCTGGTACTTGAAACCCAGCCCTCTCCCAAGGCCACCCCTAACCCCAGCCCAAAGCTCACCCTGACAGAGAAGACATCCTCCCTGACAAGTGATGACAATAAAAAAATGCAATTAAAGCAATGTGCCAGTTTGAAAACGAATGCCATTTTCTGCCCATCCTCCCTGCTCTGTTACCAATAAAACACTTAAATACACTATTCATGCAGACATAAAGTGCTAATGGCTACCTGTTAACATGTTTCATCATGCTAATATTTTTGCTCGGATTCTGACAGTTCCCTTTTTGTTATTTTAAACTAAGGGAGTACTAATCTGGTTTGGAACTGAAGGCTGCAAGAATTATGATCTACATAAACTGCACCATTAATAACACCATTTCCTTCCCCTCTGCACCATTCCGTGGACAGTGTCTTCTCACAGCCAAGCTCTTTTCCAGGCTATAAGAAGTTGGAAGTGCAGGAGCATAGAAGTAGCCTGGGAAGATGTAAGATGTTACTGAAAAGTACCGTGAATTCTTGCTCAAGCCCCGTGTGTTTGAGGGCTGATAGAAGGGAAGAGAGAAACATGAATGACAAAATCCAGCACACTCAAAAAGTCACTTCTGATGGCTTAAGGAGAGAATTTCAGTGGCCATTCCCATCTGACTTCAGAGATGAGTCTTCAGGGCTAGAACATCTGCTGGTGCAAATTGACCAGGCCAGTTCCACCTGATTCACACCTCCAAGGGTTGCCCTAGCTGTGACTACAAATCATTCACTGACTCTTCTGGATGCAAAAAGAACGAAACTCCTTGAGTAACACCTTAGCAGTCACTGGCTCCAGCTGGACGTCAGCACAGGTACCCAGTGCCTGACACCTTCCACACTCAGAAATGCATTGGGTAAGTCTCAGCGCTGCCTTACCTAAGCATACATTGAGAATACTCCTACTGACATCCACTGAGTTACACCCGGTAAAAACCTGCTTGTGTGGAAGACCCTGGTCCTCTGTGACTACCCACAGCACAGGTCAGAGCTGTGATCGGATTTTCCATGGAGCAGGAGACGAACAGAAGCTCTTGGGTCCCCAGAGCTGTCACAGCTCCGTGGAGATACCCAGCGGCTCTGAGTGTACGCACAGGGACATTTCCTTTCCCCAGCTTTGCAATTGTTTATTATAACAAATTAAGAGCACTAACAAGTCTTACTGGAGTCCATTGCATGGAGGTTAAGAAACACAACTTATCTGATGCAATCATCAAGGTAACGCAACCTCCGAAATCCCAGTTCAGGCAAAATATATTCAAGAAACCAGAAGGGACGGGCATAACCTCGAGGGAGAGTCAGGGACGCTCTAGTCCAGGCTGCAGTGCTGGAGAGGAAAGACAAGAGAGGACAGCAGCAGATGGGTAATTCCCTCCTACTGTTACATCTTCTGTTCCTTACAAGGGCTCCCACTCTGGCCAGATCAGAAAGAGGACACTGGTTTGGGCGGACCTCTGGTCTGACCCAACATGGCTAGTTTTATATTTTTTAGGAAAAGGATTGCTCTACAGTACAAGTAGGTGAGGAGACCTTTATTTGCTGGCCCAAAATGTAAACACGGGCAGGCATCACCACCTATGCCCTGCCATTTGATTGCCACTGCTGCGAGGGCAGTGTCACCATGGGTGGAGGTCACCTCATCTGCAGACCCCATACATCCAAGCAGCGCTGCATGCCACAGCGGTGAGCCGTAAGGTAGGTGACAAAGGCTCTTCCAGCACGGGTCCCAACGTGGGGGAACGCAGGCTGAGATCTGGCGGGTTTTTCCTCCCACAGGGACACTCCTGCCCAGCAGAATGCAATCCTCCATCGTCTGCAAAGCTCCGGCACCACTGTGCTTGATCTGAAAATGGGATTTTGCCACTTTGCTTGCAGCCGCGGCATCCTCCAGCTCCAAGGAGGAGGCTGCTCCAATCCACCTAAACGCAGGCTGAGCAGAGAGGCCTGATTGGGAAAATAAACCCCCATGTTTCTAAGGTTGCTCTCATGTTGACCCGCGCCCAGCTACTGCTGTGACCTGCCAGGGCATCTCAACTATGTTACCTGGAGGTTCAGCCTCTCGTGACAAGTCACCCGTGCTCCCAGAATCCTGACCATGACGGGTGAGCGCAGATCCCCAGGGGAGTCATTAGCCGGAGGGTGTTTACTTACAGCGAGTCCCTGCCTCGAGCCCCGAGCCTTGCTGTGCCCACAGGGGGAGAGGGATGGGAAGGCAGCATGCCCACGCAGGGAGGTTTCCACCACAAACCAGGTCGGGAGGCACGAAAGGCAGGAGAGCAGATAGCATTTTCGAGGGAGTATGAGATAAGAGGAGGTGGAGTTTCCCGATAAAGAGGATTTCCCTGCTCAAATATCAAAGGATTCACACTAAGAAAAGGGGGGAGAAGGGGAATTACATCAGTCTGAGGCACACTTTCTCTTTTAAACTCTGACCTTCTATTGTCTGTCTTCTTGACTAGGATTTAAAGGCCCTTTGTTGGGCTGTGTTACATGGTGTGATCTAGAAAGCTGTCGCAGAAGAGGCTCCGTGGGCTTTCGGCTGCGCCAACGCTTGGGCTCACCCCTTGCCTACACCGGACTTTCAGAACGCGTTGAGCCAGCTCAGATAAGTCAGCACTTTCTATCAACACCCTTGCAAAGCCGAGCTGCGGTGCACCCTCCCAGCACCCCACCGCTACTTTTTTTTCAGCACAGCCAACACGGGCCGGTGGAGGTCCCAGTGGGGAGGTGGGCTGCTCCATCCTGCCAGCCCACTGTCGCCTGCCCCCAGATCCTCTCCAGGGTCTCCCGACAGCATCCTTCCTGTCCCAAACACAAACGAATGGGTGAAGAGCAGGTGATGGAAGCGTAACAGATGCCTCAAATGGTTTAGAGTGATCTATGAGCACCTTTTGGTTATAATGCTCCATTAACATGACATTTATGTGGGGTAATATAATACCACTCACTTACGAGCACCTACACTGGCCAGTTAGGCTTCCCTGTGTGCAGTGGATGATGCTGATAACTGGGAGAGTTTCGGCATGGCCAGGGACCCTACAGACAGGGTTATGGGGAACCGTGCTCGAAGGGGACATGCCAGGTACCACAGCCGCTACCCCAGAGGGAGTGGAGAGCAGGGAACGCAAGGCAGGGGGAGAAGACAAGAGCAACGCCTCAGAAGGCAGAACTAGAGAGAGCCACCGATGGGGAGAAACATGGCTGGAACCTACAGAGCTGAACAGCCCCTCTCTGCAGAACGGGAAAGGGCTTGACCCAGGCCCAGCGGCGCAGCCTTGCTGCCTTCTCCAAGTGAGCTACAGTGTAGTTCGAGCATCTTTCTAATTTTATAACAGCCAGTGCTACACTTTGCAGCTAAATGCACCTTTAATGTCACACAGGCCTAATAAGGGCTCTTGTTTTGTTACCCTGATTTATAAATATCGCTGCAATGGGCTGGAGAAGGGACTGTCTCACAACCGCAAGCTTTCGTTATTCCCCACAAATGACTTGTTTGCAGCTTCTGAACTGCCTAATTTATTTTGCCCCTACGTTTTGGTCATTCATCTAGTCTCCTCCTAATGGTGCTCTGAACACTGACACTTTGGGAAACATCTAAAATGCTGTAACCCTTACATGGCCCCACAGAGGTGAAAGGACCAAGGGCAAGCACTGAATCTTCTGAACAAGAGAGGGATCATCCATCTCCTCCTCCCCACTCGCCACTCTGCCACGGGAACTGCTCTCGTCTCAGTGTATTTGAGTAAAACACAAAACGAAACGAGAGGTAGCCATCTCAGCATCTCCAGGTGTCGAAAGCATCGTGTGACAGCCTCAGTCTATACCCAGCAAGCCAGGAGGTCCTCCCCAGGGCATTTGCTCCAAAGGCTCTGCCCATAAGAGAAAGCATCTGGGAAATCAAGATGCTGGTTGAATTCAGGCTGTGGCAATGCCAACCAGACAAGAGCAGGGAAAAATAAACTGACACACTCCACATCTCGGGCAAATGGGGAAGGAATGAAATCAGAATTTGGAGCCTCCTCCAAAATCCAAGTCAACAGAAACAGTTTGGTGGGTTTTCGCATCATGTTTCATCATTTAAGCACACGCTCATTAGAAAGCGAACAACCAAAGGCATTTCACTTTGCATGCCTAGTAAATGCAGTTGGCAGCTTTCAGCATTTAGGAATAAATGAAAAAAGTACTGCAGGGTGCTATCATTAGCCTTTCATTAGACACCTAGAAATCCAGAAGATGCATCTAGTGTTACAAGAAAAAAGTTGAGGACATAGAAAGTGTCACCAAAAGACAAGCAGAAAACACACTGAACACACTTCTCCCAACACTTTAAATTCATGTCACCATATTCTACCCACATTCTGCATTTTGCACTACTCAGATACCTTGAAATACGTGCATGCAACTGGAGCCATGACAGCAGAACTTTAAAGACATGAGCGCTGCAGATTAAAAACATGTTGGAACGCTTACTGTGTCCAGTGCCAAAAATGTGTCTCTAACCTGTAGGAAGAAATGGGTGTGGAGCTGCTCACAGAAAGATCGTTGCACTCACACGGCAGGGTACAAGGTCTCCTCTTTGTTTCTCCCTTGGGAGAAAAGCAGCAACTAAAAGATGATCGAGAAGCTCTTTCACCTCCCCAAATTTTTAGGAAAGTACATACAGCTGGATGGGAAAACAAGGTGGAAATCTGAGAAATTCCACATGATTTGTGAAGACTGAGGCCAGTCAGCTGTGGACTGATACAAACTGCCGATCTCAGTGCTCAGCAGAGCACTGTGCTTGCTGCTGCTTTTTGGAGACTTCAGTCACCTCCTGTGTAGCACTCAATCGCGGCGAGTAGATACAAAAAACGTACACAAAGCCTAAAAGTATTTCATTGGAATTGAAGCTCAATTTACAGCTTCATAGACTCAAGGGTGTGTTTGAGCAGCCCTTTGTTGCAGGGTTTTGTCAAGGTATGTTCTGACTTGTCCCCTGCATGGTTGTGCAGTAATTCTTAATACTGATAGTCAATTACTCAAACACCGAATTTTTTTTTTTTTTTTTTTCCCCCTTCCCCTCCTCAGCATGGCTAATCCAGGAAAGACAACACATGGCTAAGCCACTGCTTCAAAAGACGTCAGTGTTAACTCCCGGCCAGCCCAGGCTGGAGTCCACAGCGTTCCCCTCCTGCCCTGCCAGGCACCTTCCCCTTTGCTGGCACCGGGAGGGGAGTGACCCACAGAGCAAAGTGCCCTCCTTAACTCTCCTAAAATATGAGTGGGTCCAGGCTCCACAACTTCTTTCCCGACGGGATAAGCACTTACCCAGGTAATCTCATTACAGCCATTGTTCTCCGAAGGTTAATAAATACTTACCAGGATGAGTAAAGGCTCCGCAGTCTGACCCCAACACAGCAGAAATGATTGCTTAGGGCCAAGTTTTCATACTCTTGTTAATGCTGAACACCATATTCCTTTGCTAGCGGAGCAGCGTTAGCGCCAGAATAAATGTGAATGCTTGCAAATAAGGTGTTGGCCCCACTTCTGACCTCAAGTTTTTATGTTACCATCATCATGATAGCTCTGAAAATTAGCAGATGCTGGCAGTTCCTAATAAATACACTACTAAATTATTCTGAAACAACAGCAAAAACAAATTATACAAAGAATAAAATTCAAGGAGACGCCTTTCTCTCCAATTTCAACGTGTAGAAGAAAATAATTACAGGTTTTTGTTAATTTAAGGAAACACTTCACTTTTTCTCCCATCAGACTTGAGGTGTGAATTATGCAAACACGATTCGAATTTGACTTGGTTATTTACATACCGTAGCCCCAACAACTAATGTAAATCTGAGACTTATGGAATGAAAAACCAGGTTTCCAAGATCTTCTTTGAAACAGAAGCAACCACCATCCTCCCCAAAGCCAGGCCAAAGCAGCTCCTTGCCAGACATGCTGGACAACCCCATCAAGATGGAGAGCGGCATGGTCAGCACTCAATAAAATCTTCCTCCTAACTCCCAGACTCTCCAAATACCACAGACGAGGGGGGCTTTCCACACCAACAACATACATTTCAAAGCAACGTTACCACTGGTCAGTCAGGATGATTAAAACACATTATCCACTTGTTGCAAAACTCCTACTGGCAAAACGTATAGGTGAGGTATACCTACAGATGTGCCCAAAAATCCACACAAACCCTCAGAAGACCTACGGAGAGCAATCGATCTTGCCACAACACTAAACAAAACTCTAAATAACACAAGGCAAGCAGGTAACTATTTTTCAATGGAGGCTGTCAAACCATTGTGCAGTCATTAATAATTTAGACCTAACCCCCTTCATGGGAGGCCCATACCCTAGTTAGCACAGGAGATAAACCAGACTCTCCATTTAATTTCTAAACAGAAAATTCAGAGGGGAAAACTGCATGGAAATTAAATAAAAAATGTTTAGATTTTGATTCAGTGACCAAAAGTTTTCTGAATTTCCCTTCTTTTGGCCCACAGAAGCTGTACCTAAATTCATCCAATCACACTTTTCAGCAAATATATTATCCACCCAAAAAAGGTTCTCATTTTTCAGATGAACACACTACCACGTGCTGAAATTAAGAGACTGAATCCTACCCCTGCAACTAAACAAACACCACGCCAAGTTGAATTATCTGTGACACTCTCTAAATCCCCCAGGGAATGAGGGAAAGCGCCAGGACCAAAACTTGGCCCGACTCACTGCACGTCCCTGCAGGCTCCTCAAGGAGGTCTTCAACTTGCCAGGGGCTGCAAGGGACAACCAGCTTCCCACGCTGAGGCTTGCCCGGTGCCTGCGTCACAGCTCCATCCCTTCCCCCACCACCGTCCTGACCTCATATTGAAATGTGGCAAACTTAATGTGATAATCAGATTTGTCCAGCTCAAACCCAAAACCGGGGCTGTGCAGAGGTGTTTCCACTTTGCCCATGAAAACCTTGGTTCCACAGCTTCCGTGACCATGCCTCCTTCCACAGGTGTAGAGGCACCCATGTAGCACCTGTGCATGTTCCCCTGAAATGCACCTTGCACACAAACCACGACTGGAGAGTCTCTCCCACACCAGCAGGCAATTAAATAGGAAGGATGGTGACGATCGGGGTACAGGATTCAAGGGGAAGCAGGTCAGCCTACCGGAGCTGCACATCAGTTGATACCAAGATATGCAGGAAAAGTGACATGTGCTTATGCCAGTCGTTGAACCCAAAGCCATAAGAAAAGATGCCAATAAATTCAAGAGGGGGGCTGTGTTTTAATCCAGCAATTACCTTTAGTAACATCTGCTTTTTTTCTGCTAGTTCCACCCCGCTTGACTCAACACAACGTGTGGAGTGGCTGATCCCACCAGCTCTGGGCTGAACCTCGCTCTCCTGCCCCGTGAAGCCCACCACCTCAAGTTTTTGGGGTGATGACTGGTCTGATGCCTCACTTCAGGAAGACAAGGGGCCAGCCACCCCGGAACAGCGTTGTCCTGCTAAAGAGAAAAATATCTCTTGACATGAATTGCCTTGCCAACTACGGGTCTGACACTACCCTTCCCTTCTTGAGGAAGGTTATTGAGAAAGCAGTTTTGGAGTAGGGCCAGCCACATCTTGATCTCACCATGTCTCTTTGATCTCTATCAATCTAACTTTAAAGATTGAGGCAATATTAGATCCGACGTCTAAGAATGCCCTTCAAGCGGTGGATAACCAGAGCTTTTTTCCACCCTTAGCTGGCCCAGAAGAACGCAGTCTCTGACACAGACCCTGTTTTTGGACTCCTTTCCTTTTGAACACCTCCACTCAGGATGGCCACCCCTGTGCCACACACCCACAGCAACAGTTGGCGATTAAGGCAGTTGCATCTCTGACAAATTTATGGACCTGGCCTTGACTTGATCCACTTTCAGGGCAGAATGAGAAATTGTGCAGAACATTTTTGTAGGCCTGCCACTTTTTAGCCCAAAATAACGACGAAAGAAACGTGCCCAGCAGTCTAAAGAACGGACTGCACCAACAGACCCACCAATAAGTTAATAATATTTATCATGGGCTGTACACTATAGCATTTGGACAGATACTCTAAAGATTAAGCACCAGTTTGGTGTGCGAAGTTGCCAGCTGGTCACCTCAAAACACTCTCCATCTCAACACACTTTGGCTGGTAGGGACGTGGCCCAGCACTGAGCTGGGGACGCGGGTGCCCACACTCCAAAGGATGGTGGTTTAGGTACCCGCTCCGAAAATAGCCACCCACACATTGAGACCCTCCAAGCCCGTTGGAAGAGAAGACCAGCTAGGGCTCCCCATCCTTGCCAGTGCCAGATTACATTTCCACAGCAGCTGCTCCTTTTGTCTACACCCACTAAAGCCAAACCAGCCTAAAATTTAATTTAATCTGCTGTAAACCCAAGTGTCAGGCACTTAGATGGCAGCTAAAAGCGCCACTCTCAGATAACTGAGTGACACCAGCTAATAATAGCCTATGCATCAGGAGAGTGGGAGCGGACATTTTGTGTAACCAAAGAGGAACCTGTGCCTGGGAACAGCCCGCGGTGGCCGGTCTCAGCCCCGCCAGCAGCAGAGGCCGCGCGCCGAGCCCACCCGGCCTCTTATGTGATTAGCTGCACTAATACCACCGGTGACCTCTCTTTCAAGCTCGGAGGCAACAATAGTCCTGGCTTTTGTTAGCGGGAGAACAAAATGCCACCTTTTACAGCTCTGCAATCATAGCTGCTTCCCTTTTCATCTCCCAGAGGCTCAGCACCAGATCTTGCTCACCAGGGAGGCTGGTTAACCCTTCCCAGGCAGCCCGGCCACAGCAGGGAGGGAGGGGCAGCAGGGTCCCCAGGCTCCTCTTCTCCCACATCTTTTCATTTGCATGGGAAACACCAAATAAGCCCCTTCTGGTGAAAGACACACACGTGCAAGAGGGCTGTTCTCTTCCAGATGTTGCCATAGGCAGTAAGTACCTGGTGGCTACTTCAAGTCCCGCTGGTACATCACTACATCACCAAAATCCTTACTGAGCTCTCCCCCCTCACCCTGTCTTTGGGAACTGCCTTAATTAATAAAACGCACCCGCTGACCACCAGCAAGGAACTGGTTTAGACTTAGGTGACCTCCCCTTGTCCAATCTTAAGAGCAGCGGTTCGGAAAAAAAGGAGACCGTGTTTTCCAGAGTAGCTCTTCCCAAAGCCACTGGCACTCAGCAGCTCTCCCAGTAGAAATGGCAAAGCCACATCTCATGGAAGGGATGCTCTTGGTAGGGATGCTCTTGGCACATGGCACTGGTGTGAGCATGCACTTGCGCTTGCATGCGAGGCTCTTCCCAAAAGAAAAGGCCGGTCGCTCAGAGACACTCGCGTCCCGCTGCCCCTGGCCAGAGCAGCAGTTTGCTCAGGACCTGAAGAAGAACAGCTTTCATCCACCTTGGGATTCCCTGAGAAGCAGGGCACCTCATCTACCCCCCCCGCACCCCTCCCTTCTCTCTTTCCTCCCAACAAGGGCTACCGGGAGCGCAGGAAGCTTTCTCCCACAGCATGCAAGGGTCTTGGATGCACAGCTGACTGCATGTGTCAGTTATGCTCCAAATGGGTTTTCACAGGTCAAGGTTCTGCAGGCAGCAAGAGCAAATGCTATTTTTAGATGGGATAAGGTCACGGTGCTTTTAGAGACATTGAGGTTTACAATAAAACCTATTGATCAGTCTCTGAAACTAGCGCTCCAGAGAGACGCCCAGATTGAAACAAAAATTGCCTGGCCGTTTTCTCTATAGACTCAGTGGGTAAAAGCTCATTGGACTCCATCTCTTTCAGGAGATAAAATAAGTAAAAAGGACTTGCATACAGACCACAGTTGTTCTTTTAAGCGGATGCACGGGGTGGGAGAGGGAAAGTGGGACCCACAGGAGAGATCAGCAAGAAGCTCTGAGTGTATTTCTGCCACGGGTGACAAGCCAGCTGCCCGGAGGGCAAAGGCCATCCTTGCTGTGCCCATGACACCCACCTCTGCAGCCCGCTTGCCCAATCGAGGCATAAAGGCACTACGGCAACCTTGATTTTGAAGAGAATTAATGCATCTTGCATTAACTCGCATCTTGGAGGATAAGGAAGGCCTCTGAAGGCTCCCCGAGAGCGCACGCGCACACACCTATTTGGCTGTTTGTGCTTTGGCGGTGAAGATCACCCAGCTGACACATGGAGGCCCGAAGATGGAAAACAGGCCAATATTTCAGCCAGGCAAATTATTTAACTGGATGGCTCACACACGTCCAAGGTTTTCACAAGAAATTCCAAGCATTTATCCAGTTCACGTAACAGCTTTCACTAAAAATACCGAAGTGGTGGACTATTATGCCTTCAGGTTCAGCTGCAGACCTGAAGTTCTAAATCCGCTATGGGCACATAAATACATCTCCATCAGAAGAAGCTCTTCATTGTAATGGAGACTTGCGACCACAGGGATGAGCAGGAAACTGTGGAGTATCTTCATTCATCATCTGCCCCACTCCCACAGCCTCGCTCACAAACAAAACATGCCATGGTAAACATAATCCATACATCACACTCTGACACAAGTGACCCCATTAGCGAGGCGAGCCTGTCCGAGCCAGAGCACCCTACCATACATTAGCAATACAATGACCGATGCATTTGTACGATATAATAATAATAGTAATAATAACAGATAAAGACTGTCGAGCTATGAAATGCTAGTATGGGTGATGGGATACATAGTTTACTTTCTACTCCAGAAAATAACTCCAGAAACATACTCAGCTGCTCAGGTAAAAGCAGATCGTGCGCAGGAATTAAAGCACTCGCAAGCCTGCGGCACGGCCTGCTCACCATTCGACTGCTAGGTTAGGCTGTACTTTTAAGTTTCTGCATAATAGATATGACAAGATGCAAAATCTCAAACAGCATTATCTGCACAGTGATGGAACTACAGAGGAATTACAATAAAAAACATGTTTCAAAGCAGTACAGTAATTGTGATTCAGAACAAAAAAAATAAAAAAAGAAAGAAGACAAGCTGATCTTTCCAAAAAAGATATTGCTGTTAAAAAAAAAACAAAATAATAATTCTTTTGTTTAGGAAATCAGGCTCTTAGATTTTGTTTGTTTTGTTATATGAAGGTCCTTAGGCTCCTACCAGCACTTTTTACACTTTTATCATTTTCTTACTAGTGTCCTGTGACTCTAGAAGAAAGTTTGCGATAAAATGACTATAATAAGAAAGGACAAAGATACTCAGGAACGGAGGACACTGCTGCAGCTCCTCATCTTCTTAACTTATGAAATGAACGGAGTTTTAGTGGAATATATGTCTAAGAAAATTAAAAGCTCATTTTTGTTTATAATTACTGATGCCATACAAGTATCCCTTCCAGAAAGCTTACTCTATCACCCAGAAAGAAAGATGCAAATATGGGTATAAATACAGAGTGCAATGAAGCCTGTGGTAATGCTCACATTAACTGCCGTGCAGTCAGATTTTTACCCCATATATGTATATGGGTACACGCACACACGCACCCACACACACGCTGCTCTGGCAAAATCCAACAGACATCACTTGCATCCGGGCTTAAGTCAATGCCTGCAGCGTACTCCGAGTGTTTTCCTAGATTGCAGTGGCTCTCAGGTGAGACTCTGTTACTCTGAACATAAACAACCGTAACAGGTTGATCCCAAGCTCCTTTACACCGCTGTGCCTACCAAGCGACTCTCCTGGCTGCAGGGGAGCTGCTCAGGATTCACGCTTGGGGCAACTCCGAGCGGGATCTGCCCCAGCAGACACTTCCCTCCACGCCTGCCCCTGCCCTCAGCTTTCGCATGAGCAAGGCGGGGACTGCAAGCATCCTCTACCGCTGCTCAAGAGGGGCTTTTGTAACCTGCTCGACTGGTGTTGGGCATGGAACCAAAAAGTTGAAGAGGCTGGCACAGCAGAAAGTGGCTCCCTCCGTTTGTTTTACTGTCAGACACATCTGGGTTTATGGGGCTTCCAGTACAAGTAGGCTTCAGGACCAGCCCCTCCACGCAACCGGGGGCCAGGGACACGGCAACGTGCTCCCCTGAGCCACCTTCAGCCCTCACAGTGCGAGGGCACAAGGCGCTGAAGGACCCAGCTCTTTCCGCAACCGGGGCGGGGAGGAAAAAAAAAAACGCCTAAACTTTTAATTTTTGTCTTTTCCATTTATTTTTGAATTAGCATTCAGCATCTGACGCCACGACACGGATAGCTAAAAATGTGTGCGCAGATATGTCATCCATGAACAAAGTGGCTCGTGTTTGTTCTTTATTATTTAGGAAATGCACATTAATTACTGCAGATTTTCTCCTATACATCTACTGTATCTCAGACAGAATTGCTGAGAAGGTCTGCAGAATAAAAATGTATGGGGTAATTAAATGGATATTTATAATTAGAACTTAATAATTTGCATCAGGGACAAATGAGCTCTGATTTCAATCTGTAGTGCATTTAGATTAGCCTGAAGATAGTGTAATTTGATGTTTTATAGTCCTCCTCTCAGATTATGAAACAATACAGTGTCTTTAAAGCAGCCGTGTTTGTGTCAGGAGTGTGTTAAGAAGAAGCCGCAATGAAAATGTTTGACAACGTGAAAGCAGCCATAAATTACATGACAACTGTGTAAAAGTCGTGATGAAACAAATAAAGGGCTGACCTATAATGCATCTGATTCAGCGCCGCACCCGGACCGCTCGGCGCTCGCCCCGGCGCGGCAAGCGCATCCTTACGCGCGCAGCTACTTAGCACCAAGAAAACTGTAAATTATCACTAGTCAACAACATTGATTTTTAGTCGACGTTTCAATCAGTTTGAAGTAGAAATACTACGCCGCTCCCCCAGCAGCCTCTTAGCCAGCCGGCTGCTCGGCCGTAGCCTCTCCGGTCACAGCTCTGTTACAGCCCCATTGTTCCCACTGTACAATATTTATTGCGGGCTCTCCAGACACAGGTACTTGACCCCAAGGTCACCGCTTGTCTCTTGGACATACAACCTACCTTTGCCACAGCCGCCGTTTACCCAAATGCGAGGAGCCCCCAGGAAGCCTGCGCTACCTCCCCAAAGCCGTACAGGGCGAATTTCCCCAGAGGGCTGGGGTGTTGCATGGCCGCAGCCAAGCGCACACCCTCCAGACCAAGTGCCTGCATCTCAGGAGAGTTCGAACACGGGGCGAGAGGTGAAGAGGCCAAAGGAGCAGGGTGGACCCTTCGCAGCAAGAAAGGTCTTGGCAAGGAGCGGGTTGGTTTGAAGACGTGACCGTGTCTTTTCTTCCCGTCTTTGCCCGGCCACCGGCATGGAGGAAAGGCAGCACAGCAGGGACAGCACCGGGCTCTCGTCCCCGCTCTGGCACAGCTCTTCTGCCTTACCTGGGGTGAGTCACCCCACCTCTGCCACGCGGTGAAACAGCAGTTGCCTATCTCACCCCGGTACTGCAAGGGTGTATCCATTAACATCGCCGAGGCACTCAGGTCCTCACGTAATGGATGCCGCAGAGGTAAACACCGTGATCGGCAGATAACAGGGAGCCCTGTGCAGGCATTACACAGGGGAGCTGCGCACGTGCGTAGGCAAACGCCTGGGAAAAAGTACAGGGGTGCCAAGTCGCTGGGAAGTTCACAATCGAACCAGTTACGGTTTGACACGCAACGCAGAGAGCAAAGGAAGAACCAGTTTCAGGAGGGAGACTTCCAGACCCAGAGCACTGGCACCCAACACCGGGGAGCTGTCTCCCACAGTCTCTTCACCGGCCTTTGGACTTTCCTCCCGCAGAGCAGAGCTCGGTGCACCGCACATCATCAGCTGCTAGTTAAAAACGCGAAGGGGAAGGAGAGGAAACAAGGCTGGGATTTTCCAACCCTGGCAGTTTGAAAATCCCAACCTCCTCTAAAACAAGGACTCACAGACCTGGGTGGCCCACACGTAAGCGAGGTGGCCAGGCAAAGCTTTGGCCGGCAAAGGCCATCCCTGCACTTACCCCCTTTCCATTGGGGATGGCCGTGTGAGACAGAGCCACAAGTGCCCAGCAAACCTCCTAATTCCCAGAGAGCAGTGTTGCTGGGAGCCCGTCGAAGGGGCAGGTGACTCGCTCCTACCTACCCTCCGCATCTCTGAAAATGCCACCCTTTGCAGCAGGGGGGAGCCTGTGTTTTCCTGGCTACGTCCTTTCTGTGCATTCTGAAATTCACCTGGTGTCAAGCAGGATGGAAAACAAGGCGCTGAGATCTTCCTTTGAGGAGTTTCTTGTTTGACCAGAGTACACGTTATTCAAATCAGCTAGAGTGAAACGCAGTTAAGCTGCTGTTTGTTCCAGCACGATGAGACTGGCCTGTTAAAAAGCAAAAATATCAGGATGTTACAGGCTCAGCCTCCTGCCAAGACTGGTAAGCAGCTGAACAACTGTCAGAAAGAGACAGCATAATCAGAAACAAAAAAAAAAAATAAAATAAAAGGGGGAAGGGGGGGGGGGGAAAACCCACACCAAAACATCCCCAAATTCAGACCCTGTTGCTGAGACACAGGCCCCCAGCCAGGTGTCCTTGGGAAGCTCTGACCCAGCACTCACTCTGCAAGCTCCCAGGTAGCATCTGCCGCAGCCTCACCTACTACGTCCCTGCCAAACCCGCCTCCTGCAAAGCAAGTAACTTTAAGAAAAAAACAACGGTAACCCAGTAAAGAGCTCTGATTTGTCTTTATTCTCACCCCACCAGCGTTACAAGAAAGCATCTCGACGTCGTGCGCGGCCCAGCAAAAGCTTGTGATGGCTGAGTAAAGGCTGGAAGCACAGCCACCTTCACACCAAGGGCAGGTCTGTGCTAGGGAGTCAATTTGATTTTTTTTTTTTTTCCTCTTCTTTTAAAGTTATTTAAACGGGTGGAAGCCATCATGTAAAGGTGCAGTTGTTCACAGGTTGCAGACCTGTGCTCTGTCCATCCCCCAGTTCACCCCCTCCAGCCAGGCAGATGTTTTTCACCCCTGAACACCTTACAGATGATTTTTTACCCCTGAATTTAACTCCTACTATTTCTGAAATCGCCCAGACACATGCACGCCCCTCCTGCTCTCACACACTCTCAGAGTTTAATTTGCCTCCCAGAACACCAAACCTTTTTTTTTTTTTTTTGTCCTGGGCCCTCAGGTTACTGGCACGGCGACAACTCTTTTTTTCCCAACAGCAAGCCAGGAAAGATGATAGAACCTGCGTGCGTGGCCAAGGGACTGGTCTCAACTGGTTCACAGGGAAAAAATGGAGCTGTGTCTTTTTTTTTTTAAACACACCTCCCCACACACTCTTCTTGCCTTTAGCCAAAAGACCTGGGAACATTTGATGTACAGTCAGCAGGTATTTTTAAAAAAAAAAAAAAAAAAATTATTGAAAAGGCTGGCCGGCTCCGGGGCTGTGACACTCTCTCATCAAACCCTGGACTTCAGCCAAGTTCATCTGTTAATGGAGAGCCACAGCCAGGGCCTCCCCCCACCACCACCACCCCCCACTCCCTGCTCCCTCCTCTACCTCTTCCTCCCTCCTAAAAAACTAGACATCGATTATGTCTGTGCTTTTCCCTTTCTATTCAAGATAAACAAAGTGCTTCAAGTTCAGGGCACACCCTGGGACCCTTGACAAAGCAATCTATCATCCTGTCTGCTAAACCAGTCTGGCCACACCACTGCGGAGGAGACTAATGCTTCCAGTGTACAATTTTCCCTTTGTGCTGCTGCCCTATTACTAGTAACCTCTTTTCTTCCCTACCTTCCCAGGAGCAGATGTGCTTGACCACTTTGCCTAAGCCCCTCCTGGCAAAGGCATTTCTTGCTGAAAGCAACCTCAAGAATTAAAAAAAAAAAAAAAAAAAAAAAAAGGAGCCGAGCCCCCGCCTGCCCCCTCCTCTCCCCAACTCCTGTCTCCATCCTTACATCCACCACAGAAATCCAGCACGGAGCTTGATTCTTCCTTCCCCACTCTACACTTCTTTTTAAGGAGTAAGTTCAGGTTTAAATCATATCCACTAATTCATTCTGACTTGCAATTAAATGCAAATACACTTTTATAGCCAGCATGGAGTGTATTAATTTTAACAGCAAATGACAAAATAAGAATACAGTCCCTCCAATCCCAATAATGAATCGCACCATCAATCATGTTAGTGGTCACATTCATTAAAGCTTGTAAAGCGCTTTGAGATCTGTGGGTGCAACATGCCATCAGCCTACAACGTAGCATCAGCTCGCCCCGACCTTGCTGCCATCACTCAAGCGCCCCAGACCCCGGCCGGGGGGCACAACCAGCTCCCTCGCCACCAGGGAGACCCTGACCCACAGGGAACACCCTGCTGAGTGCCAGGGACCCAAATCCGCTCCCTGTCCCCGCCACCCGCACCCCGGGGAGGCTGGTGCTTCCCAGGCGAGAGGCTATGGCGGATTCACACCCCAATATCAAGGTTGGGTCTCGCCGCAGGGCCAGGCCGTCCAGGCAACGCGATTTAGGTCAAGGGAAGGGCTAGGCTGGGTGCTCTAAAAAACAAGGCAGTTACAGAAATAAGTAGGAAACCACAAATTGCCATTTAAGGTGCACTTCCTAACAGCTAGTGTGGCATTTTCCTAATGCTCCTGGCTGTAGAGAGCTCTTACCTCTTCACCAGGTCTACACAGCACTCCATTTGCTTACCAGCACTAAGATCCTCTGTACCGGTTATTAGCCAACATGGGGGAAAGTGAGGTTTTTCTGGCTCCTTTGTTTTGTTAGGACAGCTGTGTGCCATTCCCACCCCCTCCCACCCATCCTCTCCTAAAGAAATAATTAAATCCAATTAGGACCAGAAAGTAATTTACATTTTGGTTCTGTGTAAGATTGAGGGAAGGAAAGGGGCGAGGGGGGAGGGAGAAAAATCCCATAAAACATGTTGCAATTAGATGATTTCATTCCTTTGCTACTTATTTCCCTGCTTTTGCATTTGAAGATACCTCAGACTGCACTTTCCCTCTTTAAAGGTCTGCTCATTGGTTTTACGTTTTAGTGCATGGACTGAGATGGAAAGGAGGAAGGTGGAAGAGGGAAAACTTGTTCCCGTTCCCTGCTCTGTGCACAAGACAGTTCTGCTGGGGCACCCCATCCTCGTCCTGCTCCTGCTCCTCCCCTCGCCGTGCCGGGGGCTCCTCCGCCGCGGTTTACTGATTTACAGAACCTTGGTATGTGAATGGCAAAAATTCCTTGGCATAAGTATATGTTTGCTGATCACATTTCAGATCATGTGTTGTTCATTATTATGACTTGCTCAGAAACAGTTTGCTACAGTTATGTGGGTTTGCCTTGGATATTTTTTCCTCTTTTTAGTGCATTGAAAACAGCAAGGGGGGGTGGGGGAAAGCAAATGAGAAAATGTTTTTGTGTCTATACGTTACCTCAAACAGCTATTTAAAAAAAATACGGAAAGGAATACAGTATTCCAGGACTGGGAAGCAGGGGGGAAAGGATATGAGATTAACAAATCATTTCCTAAGGAGCAATGTAATGTCAAATTTCAAATTCTGAATTGGAATTCTTTCCTTTGGATGTGTATGGAATTATATGTGGATTTGTTACTTATACACTTCTGAATTATCTAAAAATACATCCAGCCAAACCGATGCATTGAATTTAATCTGGTGCATTATTTAAGCAGCTAGAATAGAAGGTCTTTCTTCCAGGCAAGGCACCAGTGTGAGTACTATCTGTAGCACAGGGCAGCAAGTCCAGGACCCATTTATTTCTAAAAATACTACCCCTTGACTTGTGCTGAGAACTTTTTTTTTTTATCCTGAGCCCGCATTCTGGCAATTAGAAAAGCAAATATAGCATCACTCAAGAAAAAAAATAAACAAGGTTTCCAAACAACACAAGTGTTTCGCTTTCACCTGTGCTGTAAAACTCTGATTAATTACAGAGAGTTTGCTCTGAACTCCTCCAGCGATTTACCCCCGTCTTTGCCCACGGGAGATGGTACAAGTGGGTTTTCCTGCACCATGTAGGTAACCTGGGCACTCTCCTCCCTCCTTGCCCCCCCCACACCCGCTGCAAAACATGAACATTTACTTTTTTGTCATTTTCATATAGTAAATTATCCATTAGATTTCATCATATCTTACTAAAGCAATTACATCAAGAAAATGATAGCGCGTGTGGAATCAATTATGCATGCACTTGGCCAGGGACCAAAGGCTATGAAGTCGGAGAGGGCAGAATCGTTCGACACACACAAATAAAAAGCCCCTGGATCTCGCAGATGGACCCCATCAGTTCATCTTACTGCCGAAAAAGTTCATGCACTTAATAATTTATTTGTGTTCTGGATACTGTTTCCCAGCTGAATATTAACAACTTTGAACTGAACCATGCTTTTAGCATGGTATGGGTGGAAGTCATGGAAGGGCAGCAGTAAGTCTCCTCCGAGGTTAAAATTATACTTCTGTTCCTTCCAGAATGGTCATTTTCCCTCTCCATTTATTTTCCTTCATTAAGCGGTTCCTTTAATCAGGGTATCCGTTTCACCCTTCTGATTCATCTTCTTACCCGGTGATAAACTCTCAAACCAAAGTTGAGCATCAATTACCAAAGACAGACAACTGAACGGACAAGGCAAAGGTGAGGGCCCAATCTCAAGAGCGGCGGTGCCGCCGGCCCGAGGGCCAGCCAGACGGGGCCCCGGGGGCAGAGCCCCAGCCGGGCTGGAGGGGTGCCGGACAGCCTCGGGCCCTGGCCGGGCGCGGGTGCCCGGGCAGGTTACGAGAGCCGGGCAGGCTTCCAGCCAGGCTGCTCCCAGTTTCCCCTCCCAGCTCACAAAGAGGGTTGGACGATTAACGCCTTGCCCGGGCAGGCAGGAGAAAAAGACCCTTCCTTGCGATGAGGCAACTGGAAGACTTGACTGGAAGAGGAGGAGTGCCAACGGCGCACGACTTGCTCCGGCAAACGGGGCGCTCCCTCCCCGGCGCAAGCATCCCCCCGAACACAAAACCACCACCTGAAGGCCAACAGCAGCCGCTCTGCACACGTGTGCAGCGCACAGGATCAGGCCCGGGCCACGTGTCTTCAAGGCCGGTCATGCAAAGCAGAGCCCAGGCCCTGCCGTAGCCTGCCCTGCCATCACCTCTCCCTTCTGCAGAGACAACTCTGGAACACGGCAAATAATTATTTTCTATCTGTACATAGAGATTTTTTTTTTTAAAGGAATGTCTCCCCCAAATGGGAACAATTTCCTTCTACACTTCCAACCAAGTGTACTTAACATTAAAAGAGAACTGATAGAACATATTTAATTACTCAAGGTTAGACTCCTAATTCCTCAATTCACTAAAGGAAACTTGGCAAGAAGATGCATCATTTTGCTGCTTTCTACTGGAGCATCTGAGGGAGAAGAGCCACTGAGGCAGCTAATACACAAAACATGATCAAAAGTGATTAACAACAGCTTCATATGCAAATTGCATTAATGAAGGAGTGCAAAGTCATCATGTAAATTAAATATGTCAAATCTCTTGGTGAACTTTCAATCTTGAGAAGAAAAAACACCGCTTTAATTTTTTTACATCATCAATTTTCCAAGATTGAAAATCTAAGAATCTTGGTGCTATAAAACAATTTTCACCTTTTTTTTCTCCTTCAGCAGCCTGACAGGCTGGCCTGATGTGTGCCGAATGCACATGTTAATAGGCCAATCAAAAATGCAAAACAATTCGCAATTACTGCAAGGACCTAATGGTCATTAGAATTTACAACTAGGTAATGAACTAAAGTCTGCCCACACCATGCATATTCATAAAGCAATTTAGCCTTTGAAGATTAAAGAAGTGCTTAAAATTCAAATGAGCTTTAGCAAATTATCAGTAAGATTCATCCAAAAAGCAAAAGGGTTTTTCTTCCTGTGATTTCCTTATTTTTTTAATGCAAAATTGTTATATCTTCCAGACCGAGCTTCAACTAAACACAGGGCTCCGAGTCAAGCCAAAGGGGCTGGAGACAAACAGAGGCAGAAAACATTGTTATGGACTTTGTTCAGAAAACTAAGCCCTTAAGAGCCAAACCTATCTCTAAACATGGTAATTTATCAAAAGCAGCACAGACTTGCTCATAGGCAGTATTGTGTGCCGCTCTCCGAGAGCAGATTAACAAGATTTCCGCCACCCTCCAAAAAAGCCTTTTTCCCCTCAAGTCACATCTTCCGTGTAAACAGCAAATGTATTATAAAAACATTATTTTCATCAAAGTGCAGCAGCATTAATTTTAGGAACTCGCTGCATTTAAAGAGGAGGGATGAAAAGATCTCCGCACCGGAGCGTGCCACTGAGAAAGTCGCTTTGCTCCCAGGGAGCGAAGCCGCCGCCGCCGCCGCCGAGCCAGCGAGAGAGGAGTTTGCGGGGGGACCGCTCAGCGCCGGCAGCCGCTCGCAAACTTGGCTCCGCTCTCGGCCGGCCCCCGCCGGGGCCTGATCCTGCCAGCACCTCCTGCGGCACCCCGAGGGGTGCAGAGCGGGGGGGCCCCGGCTTTGCCAGCAACCCTGGGGGTAGGAGGAGGAGGTTTGGGGAAGGAGGGCTGCGCCGCCTGCCTCCCCGACTTTGAAGGAGGGATGAACATTCAAACGATTTCTATTCCCACCTCCCCAGCCACCCCCAACCTCGTGGCTTATCTTACCTGCACCCCTGCAGAGCAAAAAAGAGGATGCCCGGCGCTGTGCTAACTCCCCACATTTTTAACATTTATTAGACAGAACAGGACCCGGCGCCACTCAACAGCCGCACCAGCAAACATCTGTTTATCAGCCACGAGTCCCCAGTTTGAACAGATTCCCCCCGACACCAACATTACTTCACATGAGAAGAGTGCAGGCAGGGCTGATACAGGATGTGACAGCATAAATCGGATTTAGATTAAAAACAAAAGTTTAGAAACTGCTGCCGGGTCACCGAGCTGTTGAAGGCCATGTCTCCTAAACTGCCTTCAAGTCATCTCACCCATTAGGAGATTCCCCCTCACCACCACCCCCTTTCTTTCGCTGCCTCCAGAGACGGCACACGGATGTAAAACCCACACCACTGGGCTCTGATTATTCCTTAAAATAAAGCAATTAACTTATTTCCAGGCTCCAGCAAGCGATCGTGACAGCCTCCCCCCGGCAGAAAGTGGGAGCCGTGGTCCCTGACCCCCGGCCAACACAAAAGAGGCAGCCCCAGCACAATGCCTGCTGTCAGCAACTGAATTATTTTTATACAGGAATTTTTATCTCTATTGTACAAACAAGTATGTGTCTGTGCTGACTTGTTAAGCAATCCACTTGTATGTAGAATAAGATTTTTTTTTCCCTGCTACCAGTCACACAGCTCTAAGATCAGAAGAAATACATACTCTTTGAAGCTCCTCAAATGTTTTAGTTAAAAGGACAGCAGTTGTTTTCAAAGATCCAAGAGTATCTTTATCAGAATTTAATTTTTCCTTATTGATTTTTTCTAACATAACACAAATTTAACACAGGACAGTTTATAGTTTATTACAAAATAATACAGCCTGCAAAATAATCTTTCAGGAGGTACTACTCCCCTTTTCCAAATGTATCCCACCGCGTTTTACCTCCTCGATGAGAAGAAGGCTTCCCAACTACTGTTTCCCTTTGCACAACAACAAAAAAATCGGCATCGATAATAGAGAAAGCACAGGGAAAAGCCCCTGGCCACCCTCACGCAGCAAATGCTCCATGCACTTGCGATGCCCTGGCTGAAGCACAACCGTTTTGCTGATCTATTCTCTTACTCCAGGAAAAATAAACTCAGTAGCTAAAATGCAACAAAACCCAGATGATTCGTGCAACGTCCGAAAAAAAAAAAAAAAAAACAGCTGTGATGCTGTAGCAAAGTAACACCGGGTGACAAATTAATTGCTGTGAATTTGGGGGGGGGGGCTGGGGGGGGGCATTTTTATTTTTGCATTTTATATTTCACTGCCTGCTAAATCAATTAAGCAAGCAGTGAATGCAAAATTAAACCTCCTTACTTCCTAAGGAGTGAGGAACTGTAATGTGTGTTTATTTTAAAAAGGTAATAGTTGTAGTAATAGCAGTAATAATAATAATAATATCCACAACAACAATAATAACACCACTGAAGGCAGGGCTCTTCTCTAAGCCTTTGTTGTTCAGCAGTAAATTCCATTGTTTATTTAGGCAGAGGTTTTTCTATCTGAAGCTAAGATCAAATTGTAGGTGTAATTGTTCAGCACTTATGCAAAGCAGGGGGAGGATGGAAGCAGAAAGTCCTTGGTTTTGACTGACCAAAGCTCCCCAGGTCTCCCGCCACCAGTGCACCCGCTCGGGTGCGAATCCAGCCCCTTCTGAAGCTCCTTCAGACCTCAACACCACCCTGACAACGCCTACCTGCAAGGGCAGAGTTGAAGCACTGCTTCTCCTCGACAGCTATTTCACAGGGATATTAAGGCTCATTTCCTTGACGGTAATGCGGTTATTTGGTTTTTGCTTCTTGCTCCAGTCTCGGTGTTTTAGCTATTTAGTGCGAAACACAAAAATCTAAGCTGGAGCTGAGCTCCAGACCCATCAAACAGGGAAGGCGGTGGGGCTTTTTACAGCAACCTGTTCAGGTAAAAAGTTCCAGCAGAATTGCAGCAGGCAAGCGGAGGGAGGTCTCGGGGGAAAGCAGAGAGAAGAAACACTTTGGTGCACTGTCTGCAAACCCAGAATTCAGCAGCTTTTTTTGGCAGCCAATTTGTTTCAAGTGTTTTGTTTCAGGAAATGTATGTATTTTTCTTTGTGCATTTTGTGGATTTACTACAACCGCTCCTGACAGCTGTTGATTCAGTTAAATGAGCACATTATTAAAAATTCTCTAACACAGCCGCGCTGAAAAACAGACACCTCTGGCTGGGGCTGAAGATTTGAACCCAGAAGAAGACGCAAACGAAACCTCTGTGAAGAGGATGTAGAGCCCGGGCTGTGCCGGCAGCTGGGGGGCAAAGAGGGCTCCTGCCCCTGTTGGTGGTGACTCTATTTTCTTTGTTTCAACCAGACCCGGATACTAAAAAGGAATGAAAAGCAAAGCAAATGATCCCAAGTATAAAAAACAAATGTTTGCTAATGCTTGGAAAAATTACATCCCCAGCAGGCTGGCGTTAATGTGCTTCAAATAATTCTGCACTGTGCCCCCATACTTTGTTTTCTTCCCTTACTCACTAGCCAATTTTGCAGAGGAAGAACACCTATACAAAACGAGGTGGGAAAGAAGCGGATGTTTTCATTTTGCTTTAGATCAAAGGAAAACAAGAATGCAAACTGTGGCATATTGAATATTTTTTTCCACCGCTGTCACTCACACTAGGCTATCGAAGTTTTATACAATTCCCCAGCCCGGCTGCATATTAAGCTGGCTGTGTACAGCTTTATTATAGCGTGATGGTGAGGAAACATTAATATTCCTGTGTTGCATCTGACAGGACATTTACATGCGCCCATCTGAGCTCACACCTGAGAGCTGCTCCAAGGTACAGTAGCTGTGCTCCGATTGTAAAGGCAAATGAAGAACACAAATTCCCTGCTGGGATCCGGGCTGACCTCACCACACCCCACACCGCAAACCTTTCCCTTGCCAACCCGAGGCAATGCCACCTCCGAATGAAGAATGAGCCGGGGAGCAGCCACCAAGTTACCAGCCCTCGCAGAAGAGGAGCGAAAAGCCTCGCTGAAATATTTTAAAGATGCACGGTGAGTGCAGCTGGCCAATAAAGGTTGGGAAACAAACTCACTGAACCCTGCGCGGGTTGCGTTGCATACTAAACCTGATTAGGAAGATGGGGAGGATGTTTATGGGCTTCCGAATGGGTTTGGCATTAACACGGGAGGGTTTGAATAATGCGAGGCACTTGGTCTGCCCATCCATGAGGGTCCACAGTCAGCAGTCTAGCTCCTGCAAGCGTTCAAGCGCACAGGTGCTGCTCGGTCTGCGTCCGGCGGGGCAAAGCGCACCCAGGATGGGGGCCCCGCAGAGCAAACCGTGTTTCAGGGAGATTCACTATGAAAAACAGATCATCCCAACCACCCAGGCGGTTTGCAGGTCCATTAACGTGCCTGTTATTTTTTTAAAGTGTGTAATAAATCACAGGACTGATACCGGCCACCGTGGGCCCAAACCTGCTATGCCCCACGTTACCAGGCGGCAGGCTGGAGTTACCGTGTTTGGACAAAGTGAGATAAAATATGTTCATTAGCCCAAGGGAAGGGAAAAAAAAAAATAGTAAGATAAAAAGAAACAACCAATGGTTAATTTTAGGGCCATGCTACCAGTATGAAAATATATATATATATATATATATACACATGTGTGTGTGTCTTAATGTATTAAAATATATGAGCTTGGCGTATTTTATGAACTTGTGCAATATCCCAGAAGCTGACACATAAAATAGAGTCCTCCCGGACAGAAGCTGCATTCAGACGCCTTCCAGGCTGAGAAGACGACCCCCTTGGACTCGCGACACCACTGGCAGCACCCCGGCCCGAACCAAATCACAACAAGCAGAAAGGTAACGAGAGATCCTCAGCGATTAGCTAAAAAACAAAACAAAACAAAAAACAAAAAAAAAAAAAGTGGCAACGTGCCAGGCCATGTCCAGCTTGATGCTAAACGCCTTTTCCTGCACAAAGCTGGTACTACTGGATATAAAAACAGACCGAAGCTTGAAGGAAATTTTGCCCCAAAAATTTCCGTAATGAGGATGAGTGCGGGCAAACAACTGGAGGCTGAACTCCCGTTGCCTGACACTGCCTCACATGGCTCTTTAATCATCTTTATTATTTGAATGCAATAGGAAAGAGCTCGTGGGCTGAGGGTTGCATATACAAAACGGGGTGATGCTAATAGGCCTCCTCCTCTTTAAAAGAGGCATTACCAAATTATGGGAATGTTTAGGGAAGACTTTATTTCTCCCACCAGGCTAATTAGAAGGTGTTTAATTTACTCCCTGCCTCAGTTTCCATCACCTGGCATTCGGCGCTGGGACTCGCTGCACAAAGCCTTACGTTTATTACGTGCATTATTTTCAAAGCTCGTGGCACGTGATGCTAACGTGCACCTTTTCAGATCTATATGAAGTTTAACGCTTGCCAGGCTACCTCTTCAACCACACGCATTTTGGATGCAATGATGCTTCTGCCCATGGTGAGCTCCACAATTAAATGGCCCATACAATAAGAGAAAGAATGCAAAACGTTATTTCTCTTCCTCTAAACCAGAAGATCTCATTTGCAGGGAACAAAAAAACAGAAAGATTCAGGGCACCACAACACTCTGATGCCTCCCTGGAAGGATCATGCCAAGGCAGAGGAAAACTTTCTACCCTGCTTCTGTGCTTCCAGTGAACTCGTATTTGTGTTTCCAATAAAGAGACATTTTTACATTAACTGTCTGTAACAGCAGGGAATAGGAAAACTAACACAATCTTTACCTCGTACAAAGGATGATACTGGTGTCACGTGTTTGCTTCTTCAAAAAATGTTATTTATAAAAGGCAACGGGGCAAGCAGAGAAACTATTGACTCTTCTGTGTATCCCCGTGCGAGTAGCATTAGAGCAACTTCTTGATCCCCTACATTTTTTACATTTCCCTCCCCCCCCCAGAAGTAAATTTCACAGCCGCACAGGCCACCGCCTTTAATTAAGCTTTCAAAAGTCTTCTGACAATGCCAACAATTGCAAGACACTTCTGGAGCTCAATCATGCAATCATCGTGACACTTCTATTTACAATTTGTCTTAGAAAGAGTTTCTCTGACATTGTACTTTGACAAAACAGCCAAGCTGCCGGTTCACAACCTTTCTCTGTCTTATTTACAAATACAGCTTGTACGCAGGGCTCCGAATCTCAGGAGCGGGTGCCTTTGGGTAGCACCCTCACTATTTTTCCTGCCTGCAACTGTTTTACCCAGCCTGTGCTCTCTGTTTCTTTGTATGGGGAAAGCAGACTGAATTTGACTCCAAAATATTTCCATATTCCTTCTCCCCCTCCCTTTTTTTTAAGCTGTCATCTCGTTGTCCGGATGCAATGCTAACTGTTCAACGCAGACGTCAATAATTTTTTGTCTCCGGAGCAAAACAAAATAATAAGGAATCACAATTTACCACCTACAGAATTATAATGGCAACTACTACTAATAGCCCCAGAAAATTTCTGTGGTGTAATGACTACTCAAAGACATTACCTCTCGAGAACTGTAATAATCAGATGTATTTGGTCAACAATTTAGGACCGAATTATGTCCACCTTCCCCCGATTACAGCAGACAGAGGTTCCTTCTTATGTTATTTTCCCACATATTTTATTTGAATGCCACAAGCAGCTTGAGAATAAAGGATTCAAGCAGTAAAAACAACCTCCCCTCCTCCTCCCCTCTTTGTACAGTAAATACGGCGTCTGCAGACACACACTCGGCATTATAAAGGGGAATATGCAGCAGCACTCCAAAGTGTTTCTCCAACTGAATCCAAGTAACGTTTAAGATCCTTCCTCACCCAAAAAAACAACCTCTCATTAATTCCCTCGGATTTATACATTCAACAAACAAACCGCTAAAACCTGACACCAGCGGACGATAAATATTTCTTCAGCCTTTTCAATAAGTGAACAGCAATTTTACATTCACTGATCTCTAGATACTTCAGTTAATATTTCCCCCTATTGTAAAATATGAGAGCGGATAACTAAAGCCCTGCCGTAGCACTCACTGCAAATCACGGGCTGCCGGTATCTGGTGGTGAGGCTTTGACATACATATTGATGAAAGCTGCCTCATTGGACCCACACAACATATCCTATTAATTTTCAGTTAAATTTATGACATTTCAGCTATAGCGCTGGATCAGCATCACTCAAAATTTTATAGCAAGTCAAAGCTACGCGCAGGCAGACACCCACGCGCCAGAGACAGGTACGCATGCCTGCACCTACGTGGATCTCACAGCCACTGCACAGGTTGCACATATACATATAAGCTCTTGTACTCATCCCCGTCTCTGGAAAACGGTGAGGATAAAGAGCAGCCTATTGACGGTTAAAACAGACATCATTTCTCCCTGCGTTTGAATGACTCGCTGCCTCCTTCCTGGTCTTTAGATGAGCTGATCCTTAACCATTACTTATCTCAAGATGATCTTTTACTGTAACACACCAACTTACTGACTACAAAACTGCAGACAGAGCGCATACTGCACCCAGAGCTAACCTACAGCATCTCTGTATCCAGTAACGCCTCTTGAAGCCTAACAACTAATCAGGGACATTTTTACATTGCTACTAAATACGTATTTCTGGTCTCTTACCAGAAAGAATCAGTTCCCTCAACTCCTGTGTATTTTTCTAAAGGTAGCCTGTCTTTTTTTTTTTTTTTTTTTTTTATTACACACTCGTATCCTTTTGCATTTTGCATTCTTGCACAGAAATCAGATCTAAAATATCAGAATTGGAAGAGCCTGATGTTCACTGCAGGGGCCTTCCAGAAACCTGAACTCCACAGCTCACTCCAAGACCCTCACTGGTATTTTTACTGCCAGAGCCCACAAACTCCCGGCTACAAGCAATGGGTCACTCCAGCTATGGCCACACCTCTTTGTGATACAAGGGAGCCAAACTCATCCAAGTGAGAGGGGAGATGAAAACACGGAGGGACAGTGCAAGACCCCGTAACTCCTGGTGCTCACTCCCCCCCTTCCCACAGCCCGGCTGCATCTCCCACCCCCAGGATCAACTGGGGGACCCCAATGCCCCTCAGCTCCGTCCCCGCCGGGGAGGTGCAGGAGAAGACCCGTGCTCTCAGACCTCCCATCCACAGGCACGGCTGGGCACCAGCACGCAGAAAACTTGGGGCGGGAGATGCCTGGACAACTGCAGCCCGGTCTCTACTCCCAACAGGACTCGTGGCTTGCACCACAGACCCTCCTGGCACAGCACCAGGCCCACTCCCAGCCGGGCCCACCTGCAGAGCAAAGGCGATCCCCGCGTGTAAGGGAGAGCAGGATGAGGCCCCTGGCGACACGCACCTCTCTTTACCCACTGCCCTCTGCTCACCGAGCCATTTAAAGTCAATTAAAACCACGGGCCTTTTCTGAATCAACGGCCCCGTGCCATCGCACGAGGCCAAATCCTGCTCGCTTCATGTCCCCCGCGCCACGTGGAAGCGTGGTTTGGCTCGCCCAGCCTCCCGCGCCGAACGAGCGCCAGAGCAAAACCCTCAGCTGAGGAGCTTCCCTCGTGCAGAACCCCCCCGACGTGGCTGTCCCTGCGGCCAAGGGACCTATTTGGGACCACGGTGAGGAGAGCGGGTTTAATTCTTGCTTGACAGATACTGTGTTTTGTCTTTTCAACAGAGCGGCGCCGTACGTAAATACAGCGTTACATCATACCGCTGCTCCTCCATATTTGGTGATTTAGTATGGCTCCAGAGCTCGGAAGACTACAAATCCCTTCCGCCAGACTCCCGCTTCATTAATCATGCCCTACGCTTCTGCTCGTTTTCCGTTAGATCGCAGGCAGCACATGGAAATGGGCACTGCCTCCTACCACTCTGGGGAAAAAAAAAAAAAAAAAAAAAAACAACACCTTAAACATCCGTGGCTGGGAAGCGCAATATGTGGAATTCTTTGGTTTCTTAAGTCTCATTCAAAATGTAGCTCAGCAGTAGCTGAGCCTCTGTTTCCTCTTAAACATACATATACACGTGTATTCAAAGTAATACCTATTACTCTGCAGGAATAGTGTACATTCATTCACATGACGTATGCGTGTACATGCACACGGCTTTGCATATACATGTGTGCAGACGGACAGGCGCGCAGCAATGCCTATTTCAAAACTACAGCTCTCCAGCATGACCCGACAGCTGGTTTGGAGGCCAGGGAGGCTGCGGGAGCATCGCACCGAGCCTCCCAGCGCCTACTGCCCTATTCTGGTTTAACTTTGTGGCCAGAGCAAGCCCAAGACAAGCTTCAGCACATCCTGTGATGCTGTAGCACTGCGCCCCTGACAAGCCGGAGCGGTCCCGTGGGCTCCCCAAAGAGAGGTACCCGCAGTGCCTCATCCCAAACATCGCTGGGAGGGGGGGCTGAAACTGGGTCAGGTATTTGTTGGCGTCGATACGCTGCAGTCTCGCCTTTTTCGACCGGTAGTATTGGTGTGGTTTGAAGTGATTCGCAACGCTCGCTGCAAACGGGTAGGACTTTTGTCTACTAGCAGGATTTTAAAAGCAGAGCATGCCTTGTTACACTCCCAGGGCTCTGGGGTTTTCTTTCACATAGTACACTCTATTTTTTGAACCTCATTTGTGAAAATAACTGCACAGCGAATGGCTTTCCAGCTTAAAAAAAAAAAAAAAAAAAAGGCAAAAAAAAAAGCTAAGAAATGGAATTATTTACCCTTTTTTTTTTTTTTTTTTTTTCAATTACATTTCATATTGTTTGTTGCACAAAACGGAACTCTGCCTCGGACATTTGTACGGCTGACATGTGGTTGTGTAAACCGCAAACAAAATCAAGATACATCTGTCAAAACCACATCAGAGACAAGAGAGAGCACAGCGAAGCATTTATCATTTGGCTGAGGAGGCAGGCTGCAGAGAGCGGCCTTTCCTGTCAAACCAACCTTTTGAAATTTCCAACATGCCCTTAAACTTTTCGAATAAGCATGTCTGTGCGCTTCAGCAACTGCCCTCTCTACTCTGGCCTGGCCAGTCGAAAATGGCATCTTAAAGTCAAGGTCGGTGGTGTCACTTTGCCATGGGGCTGTGTTTAATTACAGTCCATACGCTGACAGCCAACATGGAACCAAGGCTGGCTGACGCTCGGTTAACTCCTTCCCCCCCGACTTTGCCAAAGACTCGAAAGCTCCTGGCTTCATCGCGCGGCAGGCTCTGAAATCTCCTCCCGCAGCGCTACGGCAGGCGAGACACCGGAGGACGGGGACTACAATACAGGCAAATCACAAGAGCAGCCTCAGACAATACCGTTAGAAATACCGGCTGGCACAGCACGTGCCTGTTGATCCTGCTCTGCGCAGGCACTAGGAAATACCGGTCGTGCGCTCACCACTAACCCAAGGCAGGGTGTTTAACACGTCGGCCGTCACGGCGAGCAGAACAGAGAGACAGACACGGCAGTTTACAACTGCGAGCATGCTACGTTGCAACTGAAACGGAAATAAACTCGCAAACACTTCTCCTTGCTTTAATTTACCTGCTATATGTTCCTGTTTAGGGCAAATTCCTCTAGATGACGTTGATAAACAATCGTCATCCTCTGGCGTAACCTGGATGCCAACCTCCACAGGATTGGATGCTTTTTTCAGCTCACTTGGTGAGGGTGAAGGTGGCTTATCCACAGCCTTCTCTAAGCAGAGACTGCCATTGCATTGTTTCCGTTTGTGCTCAATAAAAATAAGAATGTCCCCCAACGGGAAGTTCATCTGACACTGGCCACAAGTGAGGAGGTCGTGGTCCCCTTCCGGAGCTCCCAATGTGCCATGTTCAGGTTCGTCATCAGTGAGAATGGCTTCAAGAGGTTCGGCTGCAGTTTGAGAAACAAAAGGAGAATCATTAGAGCTCTCGGGAAAGGCACCGGGCGCGGGGGGAGGAACGCGCCGAGCCCCCTCTTCATGAATATTACACCCTGCTCACCACGTCCGCCTGCTCCCCCCCAACTAAACCCATGCAACACGGCTATTAGCACGGCAGCGAGGAGATGATGAATTCATCAGTTACAGGGAAGAGATTTTGCAGAAGCAGCTGTAGCATGCAGAACTCGGAGGGCGAGCACTGCCACTGTCTCTCTGTTCCCACACGAGGACAAATTTCTGACTCGACTGAACGATTCGGTGCTAAAATTAAATGAATCGGCTGAAAGAATACACGGCAAAACTCTTGTGGTACTACGAGGAGAAGCGAATACGGTGTCTTATTGCCGGATGTATTATTTATGTATATGAATTCAAGGCTAAAAGCACTGCACGCGCTCTCTCTCACACACACACACACATGGGTGTGTATTTTCCACCAGCCAGACCTACTTTCTAACATTCAGAAGCCTGAACCACGCGGGTGCGGGTGCAGACAAAAGGTGCTTCGACATACAGATATTGCATATTCCCCATACAGGCTGTGCAGGTAGCACGTGCGTGCGTAAAAGAAAAGAGAGGGAGAGCCGGACCGCATGGCCGCACACAGCCAGGCACCTACACACGGGGCACATATAGCCCTTATAGCACACGTGCATGCGTATATGTATGTGTCTGTGTCACTATCCCTGTCAGCCCGTTTGCAGCTTCCAATTTAAAAATTCCAAAGCCGGGAGTTCTACGCGGGGGGGGAGGGAAGGGACGAGGCAAATAAATAAATAAATGGCAGAAACTGAAATGATAAAAAGCCAAGTGCAGCAGAAATGCCTGTGGGGCGGGGGGAGGCACCTCTCACTTTTCAGTTACTCCTCAGGATTCAAATAAATACCAAATTCACGACCGAATCCACCCAGAGATATTAGCTGGACGGGATATTTTTTAGTACTTAAGGAAACAAGACAATTAGTCATTTTTCCCTTTTTTTTCTATCCTGAAATAAAGGAATGCCTAAATTATCCTGAACGTGTTAGCACTGGTGGCCCTCAGCATCTAAAAATCAGCGTGGCCAAGCAACTGCCACATTGCCTCCCAACAGTGAGAAGTGCCTTCTTTAAACTGAAAATACCTTGCCTAATGTTGTCAAAGTTGACAAATTTTCTGAATGAGCTCCAAAAAGCTTCATTATGAGGCTATTTCTGCTCACAGAATCGTCAGTGGATGCTCTAACAAGGCAGACGCAGCTCTCTTTTCTGTTGGCTTTTTTTTTTTTTTTTTTGTTAAGTTTGCAGAGAAATACCTTGGCAATCTCTGTGCAGTCTCCATCACTATTGCCTTACACAAGGAAAAAAAAAAAAAAAAAAAAAAGAAAGAAAATACCAGCAGCATGTTGGTATTCCTCTCTCTGCGCAACAATACAAGACGCACGCTAACAGCAGCGAGCAGGAGGAGAGGGTACTACAAATACAACCCACCTCAAAACACTGCCAGGTAACGCAAGTGAGACAGAATACAACTCCTAAACAGTTAATCAGCCTGACCTTCTTTAGCTGGCTGCCAATTTCACATTTAATGAACTTAAAGCCACAGAGAATCAAAAAATAGATTTTAATTTGACTGCACGATATTGGAACAAATTTTGATAAAGTGCAAAAATCCAGTGAACTCAGGTTAAATTTATTTCAACCCTACCTAGGCTGAATATTGAGGAGGAAGATCTGGAGTAGCTCCCAGTTGTGCTGCGTAAAATAATATTGAAAGAGCACACTACCTTGCCGTACCTCAGCTCCAACTAGGACACAGGGATCCAGTCCATCATTTCTTGCCTCTAGTACTACTTCTAATTTAACGTAAGGTCAACCACAGGAATATGAAGGTTACATTCGTATTAATAAAAACAATGTCTTAATCGCTGGGGTTTTCTTCTAAACTTACAGACTGACAAGGTAAGACACACAACGTGCATTTCACACTCCTTGGGAAGCCGGGAGAGGAGCAGGGTGTTTCTGCGGGATTGCTGGGCATGGTGTTTTTCTCCCCAGCCATTCCTTACGTTTGGACCGAGGGAGTAAATTATTGCAGGACTAATTCCACCAGTAGCTCGCTGCACGCCGCAGACAAAGGTATTTTGCGAATCTAACTTCTAGCTCACCAACTAAAAGACACAAAATAACCCGTGTTCCCCTTACAACTGGCTTAGCGAGGAGCTCTGCATAATCATTACTCAATTACAATGTTTTCCCGCGGCCTGATTTCTTTCTGACCCTGTCAGTATTATTTAGCAGGGGAAGGTAACCCGCTGCTTTGACACCAGACAGTTAAAAGTAGCGCTAAACAAAAATAGACTTTGCTAAAGTCTGTACCGACTGGGCTGATTTACAATCAAAACCAGGAAATGAAGTGGTAATTCAGAGGTTGCTGATTACACCTCCACATTTCACCTAATTAATTTTATAGGAGGCAAAGTTCTTGAAAATAACAAGATGATCAAATGTACAGATATAAAACCCGTAACCTCAACATTTTCTATGCTCTTAACGTAAATTATTGCTAATTAACAAGAATTATATACTAATGTATGAAATACGGCTGGCACTGTGTTCTCTGCAAAACATTTGGCTCATGCTGGAGGCAGAGCCGGCAAAAATATGTTTTTATTATTACTGCTACTTTTAAAACAAAATAGAAAATACCGGGTTTACAAAGAAAACGCCAAAGTAGAATTCACCTGGTCTTGCCACTGATTTGCAGGATGTGTCTTTTAATTCTGGGGCAATCAAAATTCCCTGCCTGGGTCCCTAATCATCCGTCCCTATTTTTCATGCAAATTGCCCTTCCACCAACATGTCTTTTCAGCTTTCCCCCTTCGCCCTCCTACTCCCCCCTTTTTCCCCGTTCCCAGTCACCAAAACAACCGCACCGTCTCTACAGCAAAAGCGGGATGGATTTTGGAGTGTCGGGAGAAAGGAGGTACCGGGGGTGATGGGGCGGGGAGGGGGGGGGGGGGGGGGGGCGGAATGGGGGGGATGCTACGGCACGGCGCAGGGAAATGCCCCGGCAGCGCATCCACGCATTTCCCCGTGCCGTGGGAAGGATGGAGAGGGGCTGTTTCAGCCCAAGTTTGTGTCCTGGGATGGCGCGGTGCAAGGAAACGGGGGATTTCGGGGTACAATGGGAACCGCCAACACGTTGTGGGGGTGGGGGGGGGAAACCCGGAGAGGGGGAAGGCGAACATCACCCGCTGCCTCCCGGAGCAAGCAAACTCCGCGCAAAAATTAAGAACAAAGAAGAAGAAGGTGGGGGGGGGGGGGGGGGGGGGGGGGGGGGAAGGGAGGGGGGGCTGGAGGGGAGGGAGCTGGGCGCCCTCCCCCCTCCCGCCGGCCGGGAGGCAGCGGAGGAGCCGGCCAGGTTCAAGTTCGCGGGGCTGCCCGGTTGTTTGATCTCGCTGTGCCTCCTAGCGACCGAAGCGGGCAGGCAGCCCGCCCGCCGCCCCGCCGCCGGCCCCGGCCCCGGCCCCGGCCCCGCACGGCCCTCCGCTCCCCCGGCCCGGCCCCCCTCCATCTCCCGGCCCACCCCCCCCCCACACACACACACCCCCCCCCATCCCCGGGGCGTCCCTCGCTGGAGGGAACCCACCCACCCCCCCCCACACACACCCCACCCTCCCCTCCAAACACCACCACCCCCCGGGTCCGTCCCAGCCGCCGCTCCCGCCCCACACGTGCGGAAACTCCGCGCCAGCCCGCGGGTATCTCAGCGAAAAGGAGCCGCGGGGATCCCGCTCGTCTCCGCGGCAAGTCGGAGCCGCCCCCCCACACCCCCCCCCCGGTCTCGCCGCGATCCCCCTTTCCCAACTCCCCCGGGGGTCGCCCGGGCATCCCGGCGCGGGGAAAGCACCCCCAATTCGGGAGAGTGCGGGGGGGTCGCGCCCCAATAAGCGTATCATTAACGTTGCAACCCCTACCCTAACGCAACGCCGGGCAATTCAACGGAAAAATAATAAAAAAAAAAAAAAAAAAGCCCCGAGAAGTGGCGGAGAGAGAACGACCGGGGGGAGGGGGGGAAGGAAGGACCGAGCCCCCGACACACACCCCCCTCCACAGACGCACACCCCCCCGAGTTTTAGGGGAAACTTTGTGCAGGGCAGAGCCGGCCCTGCCCGCAGCGGAGCGGCTGCCTGCAGCAAGCCAGCGTTTCGCTCGGGGGGGGCTCCATGTGCAAACCCGGCTGGCAATGGCTGGGCAGCCGGCGGGAGGGGGGGGGAAGAAGAATCGCAACGTAAAGTTTTGGGTTTGGTGGGGTTTTTTTTTTCTTGGGGTTTGTTTTTGGTTTTTTTTTTGTTTTTTTTTTTTATTTTATTTTGCGAAGGGAAGAGGGAGCCGGGGATCGCTGGCAGGAAGAAATCGCCCTGGGTTTTCTGCCATCCCTGGGAGGGAACAAAACCCGGCGGGAGTAATGGGGGAAAGAGAAGGAAAGAAAGAAAGAAAAATAAAAGAACGGGAGGGAAAAAGAGCGAGAAGCAGCATGCAACATTTCCCCTTCCCCCCAGTTTACCCCGAGGAAAAGGGGATTTTTTTTTTTTCTCCCTTCCTTCCCACCCCCCTCGCCCCAAACCTTTCCAGCTCGAGTTGCCTTTTGTTGTGCAAAGAGCGCTCCCGCTTATCTTGCATCTAGCCCTGGTGTGTGTGGTGGCGGCTGGAGGGAGGGAGCCGGAGAGTTTTTGTTGCGAACGGTGCGGTGGGGCTCGGGGTTCGGTTTTTCTCTCCCGGGGAGAGCGGATTTGGTTTGGGGTTGAAATGCGGCGGCGAGAAAGGGCCGGTGGCGGGTGTGAGTGTGTGCGTGTGTGTACGAGTGTGCGTGCGTGTGTGTGTGTGTGTGTGCTCAGCCCGGGCTCGCTCTCGCCTGTGTTTGTTGGCAGGAGGCTCCCCGCACACGCGGTGCTTGTAAACATTCAGACACGAGATTTTTCCCAATCAAAATCCACTTCCACTTTTTTTTTTTTTTTTTTTTTTTTTTTTTTTTTTGAAAATCTTCCAAAAAATAGTAAGCGAGCGGGGAGAACGCGAAGCGAGGGCGAAGGAGGGAAAATCCCTCCCGGCTCGGCGCGGCTCGGCGCGGCTGGGCTCGGCTCCCCCGCCGCCCGGTGCCGCCCCCAGCCCCGAGCAGCGGCGGCGGGGCGAGGTCGGGGCGGCGGAGCCCCGCACGGCGCCGGCCCGGGGCGGCGGCGGCGGGACGGCCACCCCGCACCCCGCGGCAGAAACAAAAGGGAGGCGGCCCGGCCCGGCCCGGCCCGGCTCGGCTGGGCTCGGCTCCCCCCCCCCCCCCCCCGGGAGGCTGCCGAGGCGAAGGGGCGAGCCCGCCGGTGGCGGGGAGGCTCCGGCCACCGGACTTTCTCCCCGCTCCGCTCGCCCGCGGCTCCCGCCCGCCCGGCCAAGGTGTCCGGCGTCCAGCCCGCCGCTCCCGCAGGAATTTCTTTCCACTTTTCGGGCGGTTTGGCCGCCGGTAGCCCCGCACCTCGCCCGCGCGGGGCGGCTCGCCGCCTCTCCCGCTGCCGGGGCGAGAGGAGCCGCCGCTCTTGCCGCCAAAGAGCGGGGAAAGCGGGAGGCGAGAGGAGTGGGGAGAAGGGAGCGGAGCGGGGGGCAGAAAGAGAGAAAGCGAAGAAAAGTAATCAAGGTGACTAAATTAGAGAGGCAGAAATTAACCGGAATGCTGATAATCCCGCGCCGGCGTTGAGTTCATTTTTTTTTTTCCCCGACTCGCTCACTCCCTCTCACTTTTTTTTTTTTTTTTTTTCCCCTTCTGCTCTCGCTCAAATTAAAAATTAAATCCGTGAATGAGAAATTAAATAAATTGCTCTCCGGGTTACTTACGTGAAAATTCCCGTTTGCTTAAGTGCTGGGGTTTGCCTTGCTTGCGGCGCGACATGGTGGGTTGGTGGCTTCGGTGGCTTGTGAGTCGCTCGGTTCACATCGGGAGAGACGGGTTAGAGAGGAAGGAGACTCCAGAGAAAATATCTTCATCAATGTCTTTTGACATCCAAAATAAATTAGAAATAATACAAAGATGGCGCAGGGAAGATGAATTGTGGGATAGCAGTCATGGCTTTTTTTTTTTTGTGCAAGGAAAAAAAAAAAGAGAGAGAGAGAGGGAGAGGGAGAGAGAGGGGAGAGAGAGAAGGAGAGAGAGAGATGAAAAAAATGGCAAAAGCCCCCCTGAGCTGCAAGTTCAAGTGCGGACGTGACGTCCCTGCGAACTTGAACGTCAGGAGCCTGGATGGACAGAGACATACAAAACATGGGCAGGGCAAGCCGGGGAGAGGGGAGGAGGGAAGGCGAAGGCAACACCAATGGACACTCATCAGGGGCTGGACATGAAAAAGAGAGCAGGACAAGCCAATGGACAGTGATCGCAGGGGGGAGAGGGGAGGGGGCGCGGCGGGAGGGGGTGCACCGGCCGCCCGGCGCCCGCTGCCGAATGGGGCCGGGGGGCCGGGGGCGGCGGGGGCGGCGGCGGCCGGAGCCGCGAGTGGCCGCGGAGGAGCGGCTGCGGGAGGGGAGCCGGCAGAGGGGAGGGGGGGGGGAGCGAACCACGCACACGCGGAGAAAGAAGGGAGGAAAGCGAGAGGGAGAAGGCGAGCAGGCAGGCAGGCAGCGGCAGCACACGCGCGCACACCCCCGCTGGAAAAGCAAATACATCCACGAAGCAAAAGACGGGCAGAGAGGGCTGCGGGGCAGGCTAGCCTCGGGAGGTGCCGAGGAGGTGGGAGAGCTGGGGAAGCCAGGTAGGACCGGAGACCACCCAAAAAGCAGGGGGGGGCCATCCGGCTCCCGGCTTCCCCACTCGTATCCCGTCCCGTCCCCCCCTCCCCGCGAAACCGCGGAGTCCCCTCCTCCCGGGAGCTGCGGCCCGGCCCCGGGGGGAACCGGGGGGGTAGGGGGTGGGTTGGGGGGGGGGGGGTTTCAGCCCGGCCCGCGGGAAACTTCGGCGGGGAGCGACGGGCCTTGTCCCGCCGCCGAGCCGGGCTCTTTGCCCCGGGGCGGCCCGGGGGAGAAGCGAGCGGAGTTTGGCGAGCGAGGAAGCGGCAGAGACGGGAGGAGAAGCCGCAGGAGCGGGGCGGTTGGGGGTGGGGGGGGGGCAGAGGGGGGGTGGTTAGAAGAGGTCGAGCGGGACCTCGCAGCTTTCCCCGCCAGCCCGGAGCCCCTTTCCCCCGGCAGCGCTCCTAGCCCTGCCCGCAGCCGCGGTCTCTTAACGAAAGCGAAACGCGGGGCTGGAGGCGGCGGGGCGGCGCGGGCAGCGGGCTGGCACCGGGGGAGGGCGGCGGTGGGGGGGGGGGGGGGGGGCGGAGGGGAGACGGGGGAGGCGGCGGGAGGCACCGAGAAGTGGCTGGAGTTGGGAGGATGCGGCGGCTGTAACTTCGCCGAAAACAGACGGGAGAGACGCGGAGGCTGCCGGCACGGGGAGGGATCAGGTTGCAGTAGAAATAAGCTCCGGAGGCGAAGGGGCGTTCGGAGCAAAGTGCGGCAGCGAGAGGAGTGCGAGGGGGATACCCGCGCCCGGGACGGAGGCGGAGAGACGGGAACCGAGAGGAGAGAGCTGGACGGGAGGCAAGGGGGGACGAGAAGCCGCCCGCCACTGTAAGAAAGATTTTTAACGCGCAGCGCTGCCGTGGCCCGGACGATGCCGGCCGGGGGGGCGGCGGGGCCCCGCTGGCGAGGCGAGCCCGGCCGTGCCGCCGGCGGAGCTGTCAGAGGCCGGGGCGAATCGCTCCGGCGTGGGACTGTTTCAGCTTCCCGCCAGCAGTTTTCCTCTCCCTCCCCCAAATCCACCCCCCACCCCCCCACCCGGCTCCGCCCGCCGCCGCCAGCCCCGCCGCTCCCCCCGTCGCGCACGGGCGAGCCCAGCCGGGGGGTCTCACCCCGGCGCTGGGGAGGCACCCGGAGGGGAGGGGGGGGGGGGTGTGGAAAGCAAATGCCCGTCCTGCGTGACTTTCCGGGGGAACCCAGCCGCAGGTGACAATAGGCAAGTGCTCCTGGCTTTGGGGCTCCCGCCGCTTTTCGGGACTGGCTGCCGTACCGATGTCCCTGTGCGAAACGTATAGAAACAGGCGTGTGTGTGTACGGGAGAGATGTATATATGGGGTTTGATTTATCTATAATAGCACGTATAAAGCTTTTCAAGGTGGCTGCAGTGTAAAAAGTAATGACTTTATTACCCCGGGAAGGTCCTGTGGCTCACAGTTAACAGTCCTCTGAATTACAATTCATTACGCAGTTGTGCGCTCTCTAAAACCAACCTGCATCAGGATACCTATCTGTGGTTATTCCCAATAAATAACAGGCAACATTTCATTGATTTTCCTTAAAAAAATCATAGCAAATTAAGCACTTAGTTACGACTAAATCTGGCTTCTTATCGTACCGTGTTTGAGATTCCAGAGGTGACTTCCCAGACCGCATCTTAAAACCTACAGTCAGGAGCTAATTTTACAGATGCTTTCATGAATGGCAGCGAGGATGTTCCTACCATTAGCATGCCCTTAATTCCAGCACCGTAAAATGCCTCGAATTAAATGGAAACTCGCTGCCTTAAAAACAGTATTTCATCCTGGCTGGATAATTATTAATATTAGCATTTGATCGCAATGTGCTCCCCCCGTCGCTCCCCCCCCCCCGCCGGTCCCCCCCAGCGCTTCGCATTGTCATGTGATTGGAGGGAGATAACAAACCTCAAGAAAGAAAAGGAGTCAGAAGACATTTTTAACACGGCATAACCGCAGATTAATAATGCAGGTGGGTTTGTATTTTATTGTATTTTTAGGGGAAGGGAACGAAGCTCTTTAACGAGCAGTCGTGGACACAAAGTAACTATATTTACAATCCTTGATGTGGCTTTCGGTGGGTAATAAATTATGACAATATTAAAATTATTTTCTGGCAGCCCAGTTAACTGCGCTGGGGACCGTAAAGCCCTTACTGATTCCATTTATGCCTTGTAATTACGGTCCACGGGCTCTCTCTAAACCCTTTGGTGTATATTGTGTGTAAACTTTTAGCTAATAGACCTTTTTTGAATGGAGGGACTTTTCTCGGTACTTCCTGCAGTATATATGCTGTCTCTGATCTCTGTATTTAATGGCCAAGTCCTGGTTTATGCTTTATAATGTGTTGACAAGTTTTCTAACAGACTTTCTGAAATAATGCACATATATTCACGTCGGTTAGAAACTCCACAGTATTTTTAGAGTCGAGTAGATCTATATCCTAATGCACTGAGAGGGAGTGTAAATCATAGAGGATTTCATAGCCCTTTCAGTAGTTTTCTGTATGAAGTATGAGCAGCGTGGCCTCCAGACGTAACCTTTTAGAAAAAAAGACAGTGCTTTTATTTTATGGTGTAAAGTGCTTTTAGCTTCAGGGCTCTGAACGTGAATGTGGTCAACAAACAGCTCTTGCAAGGGAGTTTGCTACAGCCTCAGCCCCAACGCCGGGGCGCTGCCTTCGCGATGGGGAGGGTTCCGGGGCCACCTCCGGCCGTAGGACCGGGCTGACCCCCCCTCCCCGGGACACCTTAACCCCACAAACGCCGCCCCACGCTGGGGGGGGGGGGGGGGCTCCGCGCCCCGCCGGGACCCCCCCGCAATCGGCTGGGTGCACGCCTCGGCCCGGGCACCCCGGGGAAATGTGTGTGTGTGTAGGGGGGGGGTGTTGGATGGCCCCCGGCACTGCCGGAGAGGCTGGTGATGGCGGGGTCAGCCCCACGGGGATCGTTCCAGGCTTTTTCGGGGCGGGGAGGGGGCGGGGGAGCAGCCTCCAAGCTCGCCCCGGGCACAAGTGACAAAAGCAGGGCCAGCCCGGGGGGCAGCTGGGGGCGAGAGGATTTCAAGAGAGCAGCGGGAGCGGGGGCAATGCACCCCGCCGTTGCCCCACTGCACCCCACGCCCCGCTCCTCCTGCATCGTCCCCTCCAGACCCCGCTGCCACTGCCACCACGGCACCTCTCCCACACGCAGAGCATCTTTAGCCTTCTCCGCACCTATTACACAGCAACGTCACTCTGCTCAGTTAACACTAATGAACCAAGTGAACGTGGCAGGTAAAAACTGTTAGAAATACTCAAACGCTGGCTGCTAACACTTAGAAATGCTGGTAGAAGGGCAGGTGGAAACAAACCCAGGCCAGCACTGAAAGACACCTCTGAGGATTCACGCAAACTTGTGTGTTACCTTGTGCTCCCCCACAACCTCCCTCTGCCCGAGGCGCGGAGCTTGCTCGCAACCCTGCTGCGGCGGTTTGAGCTGCTCTCATCCCCCCCAGCCATCTTACCCGCTGCTCTTTGGCTACAGACTCCCAGCCCCAGAACAAAGTCAGCAGGAGGAAATATGGGCCCCCCCCCCCCCCCATCTCCACTGCATTCGAGCAAACTCCGAGGTACGCACTGAACCCAGGGCTGTGGTGGTTTTCAGGCTGCCTACAATGGGAAACGAACCTTGGAGAAGAGTCTGCCTCGTGAGCTGAGCGGCCATCCCGCCTCCATCCATCCCATATGAACCAGAGCCCTGAGACATGAGCTGATGCCCTGGGGCAGCTGAGGGCAGAGGTGGGCACCCGTCCCACTCTGCTGTCCTGGGGCAGGGGCAGTAACCTGCAGCAGCAGGGCAGAGTGCCCAGGTGAGAACATTTACACTGTAGAAATGAGTTTAACATTTAAATCGGCCAAAATTTATCTGTTCTTCCCTTCCCACACCTCAGCTCTCTGTCTGAGAAATAGCGTGATGCTGCCTCCATCGAAGCGTGTGAGATGCTTGGAAGTTGCTGTAGAAAGGGACATAAAACTGTCTAAAACGGAGAAGTGTGGCCTTCCTCCATCTCGCAGGCAGGCATGTGGTCCTCCTGCACAGGACTGGGACCCAAAGGCGCAAAGGAGCGTGACACAGTTTGTACCACGTACCGCTGTCCCTGCCGATCTGCTAATTTAGTGACAGACTTGGCAGTGGGTGAGTTCAGCAACTCTGGTGGGCAAATGTTCCTGTGTCAAAGCTCCAACTGTCATTCATTCCGAGCAGAAATCTCACTTGCCAACTCGGTACAGAACATTAGGACCAAATACAAATTCCAAAATTCTGCCAGTTCTCCAGAGCTGGGCTGCATTATATGATGGCAGATCGCACGGGGTGCTTTCCGAAACCATCCTGATAGTCTCAATCAAGCAGAGGCAACGTAGGTGGAACTCTTATCACACCAGGCTGACTCCCCATGAATGAGCAGAGGACTTGCACGTTCTAGAAATAGTACATGCATCAGTATTCCCTCATGAGGAACTTGGGCACGCTGCTTTTCCTTTTTTTTTTTTTTTTTTCCCCTCCCCTTTTTAATAAAGGCTCAAAATAAACTCTGATTCTGCAAGCACTTACTAGCAAGCACAGCGCGCACAGCAGCGAGCCCATGCAGGATCACAAACATCTGAGCGCCAGGTGACAGACAGATTTCGTTATCGGCTTGCCCTAGGCAGGACCCAGAATAAAGCCCTGAACTTGGGGAGACTTTTTCCATGGGTTTCAGCAAGGTCTGGGATTTTAGCCTGCCTCTGCTTGCACAGCATCCAGCACGACGGAGCCCTGAACCTCGATGGGACTTTCTGGGGATGATTATAAAATAAATGGCACAAAGCACTCAGGATACAGACTTCCAAATGGCAAAAACCCTCATTTGAAACATACAAACAGTTTTGCTTGTGCGTGGGCAGGCAGAGGAAGGCACTAGTAAATGCCCATAAAATCTCATTTTTAATCAAATGTTGGATTTCAACCAAAGTGGTTTTAGTTTGTACTGCTCTAGGACTTACTTAGCTATTGGTCATTTTGTGTGTTTAATATTTATATATCTTTTTATAAGTAAACATGTAACATGCCCCTGATAGTTTCTGTCCTAGGTTTCAAGCCAACATGATTTCAACTGTGTATTTCAAGCCTCCCAGAACTTGACCTATAATACAAATCCATACAGTCTTAATTATATCAGCACCAGCAGCCACCGCACGAGTGAAATAGTTGAGCTTTCGTTACTAAAGAGGCACAGTAGTTAAGGTCTGTCAGCGCTCCTGTTACAATCCCCATCTTGAAGAGGTTATAACTTGGGCTGTGTAAATTTGATTGAGCTGAAACTTGGGACTCAAACTGTCAGTCCATATAGGGAATTATGTTATGAATAATTGGCTAACCCATTGCTTGATTCACAGACCTTTATAAAACGATTTTTAATGGGTTTTAATGTTTTTTTCTTTTACTGACATCTAGGGTATGAATTTGGTACTTCTAGCTCTTCTGAAGCTCCGTGCTGAACAGTGCATACATGGGTACCCAAGTTAAAGCTACAGCTACCCAGAGGAGTTCATGTGGCATACATGGCACACTTCCCCACCTATGTGTACCCACGCACTAATAAGAGACCGTGAACAAGAAATGGCACTTAAATCTATCTCAAAAGAGTCTCCTAAATGTGTAAGATAAAGAGAACATAAATGCCTCAAGCAGGAGGGAACGGCAGCTCATAAAACGTGTCTACTTTGTGCATCAGCTGCATCGCGATACGCGGCTTGTCGCACATCTCTCAGGCCCCGTTATACCAACCATCATGCTGGGAAGGGAAGGCGCTCGCTGAACCCCCAGTCCAAAACACAGCTCTGGCATGTTAGAGTAGCATGTATAGGTCAACTCAACTATCTATAGATGCAGCGAGGATGTTGGTCACCGGTATCTTTGTTAACAGTTTTTCCGAATCTTTTCATTTTCTTGGGGTCTTTCTTCCACCAAAACTGTGTGGAAGTGAGTCCCACCGTGTGCCTTGGCATCAGAACGGCCGTAATGATGGCACTTTGAAAGGGATGAGCCGTTTGGCTTTCAACATTGATCATAAGCTTCAGCATCCCTTTGTACGACAAGCGATTTTACTGAGAAACGCTCACCATAACACTTTTTACTGGTTTTAAACTTCTGTTTATCAGAGATGGTTTTTATCACTTCAAATCACACTAAGCTGGAGCATGCATGGTTGGTTAAGGTGGCAGTTTGGAATTTTCCTTGACCCTAACAGAAAACGATGACAAGCCCGGGGCAAGAAATATGAGCCACAGGCCATGACCAAACAGATTGCCCTCCTAAAGCCAGACCCTACAAAGTGTCCATGCCCACCTCACCGAACGGTTACAGAGCAGGGACACTTTGCTGCACGCCTGAACTCATGAGCAGCCTCTCCATCGGTTTCAGGAGGAGTGCTGACCAAGCCAGGTCATGCCTTCAGCATCAGGCGCTCACTGCGAGTTTATCGTTTGCAGGTCATTTTGAAACAAAGCACTATGAGAAGCCAGACTCTCCCCAGCAAGGTGTTCCACACATCCAAATCCCCCACTCATCAGGGCTACTCTATTTGGCCTCACAAAAACTGTTGACAGCACAAGCACTGAGAAGTTGGTCCTTTTGAGTCACTGCTGAGATCCCAAGTCATTTACCTAAGCAGGTCACTGTCTTCAAGCCTATGAGCAGTAGGAAGCCAGGCCACTGACACAAACATCTTTTTTGATTCATTTTCTGACTTTAGCTGCTAAGTTTGGGGAGATCCCTAGCTAGGACAAGGTAAAGAATCACTGCCAATTCAGGCCATGGGGAGATAGCACCCACCAGCGCAGAGGCAGCTGGGCTCAGAAGTGCTGAGCAAGCTCCACGGATAGGAAAGGCTAAGCCAAGCTGCAGGGGCAAACTCTTGGTGAGGTTCAAACCACGAACAAACAGCGTGCAACAGGAAGTCTAAAACAGCAGCACATCCAACAGCAGCACAGTCACACTGCATCTCCAGAGTATCCATTTGTCAGTGAAGAAGGGCAGACATGGATGGACCTGCTCTGATCCTGACCAAATAAAATGTGCAGGGCGATTACTGATCCTTTAGCACAGCAGTGGTTCACGAACAAGATCTTCTCAGGATCATAAGGAGAAGCTTTTCACACTTCTTTGCAAGATTAGATCCAAGGGGCTCAAACTGTCCTTGTGAGGAAATCTGGAAAGCCCCACTCTGGATGTGGCAGGTGGGAAAATGAGGAATTGCAAACATTTTGTCTTGAAGAATAAATCCAACTATACCTCAAATCAATTAAAGAAAAAAAAAAAAAAAAAAAGGAAGTAGAATAACAGAAAGAGTTCACTAATTTGAGAAACCCAATATCAGCAATCAGAAATAACTTATTTCCATTGAGACAGGATGAGAAAAGATTTAGTTGTTTTCTTTTATGCTGCTGAACACAGTCCCTTATTCTTCCTAGCATGCTTGGCATGAGGGACAATAGTGAAGGACAGTGCTATAAAAAAGGATTTTCCTCCTCTAACCCTGCTCAATATATCCCTTACCAGAGGAATCTACTTGGCCTTGGGTACTGCGAAATTCTTAAGCACATACTTATCTTTGGGCACATCAGCTGTACTTACATGCTTAAAGTAAGCATGTACTCAAGCATGCTGTTGGATTGGCGCCTTAACATCTTTTGTAAATAACTTCTATTACATTCAACTTTTAGTCACTTAGAATGCACTGAGCTGAAATTTAACATACACCATCATCATTCTCTATACTCATATTACTATTTCAGGTGACATTTAGGTCTAGCTTTTAGCTCTAGCAAAGAAGAAATGCACATGCTTTGCAGAACATGACACAGTTTGTGCGAGGATCCAGATGAAAAAGAATTAATTGTTGAGATAGCAGAGAGCTGTTTCTGCATGTAAAAATAAGGACAGCTTTACTGCAGATTTACTTCTTCGCCATATTTATTCCGTGCAAAATTTCAGCTTAATTGTTAGAATGCTTACAATAATATTTTAATGCAACTCTCTGTAGTCGGAAGAATATATTATTATATAGCCCAAAGCTGCACGGAAAAATGCAGTGCTGAGAGGTAGCGGGAGTGGTAGTGAATAACCTGTGATAAGAGCCCACTTCTCTGAGCAGTTTGGATAGTTTTGCCACCATTTGTTATTGTCAGCACATATAATTTTTACAGTACAGTATGAATTCCGACTGCAGTGAAAAGAATGCCTTCTACCACCAGTATGAATGAGATTTCATTCAATTAAAATAACATGCAAGTATATTGTATAGTATTACATAGAAAGCTGATGTGCATTAAGTATGAATGCTGGGGTTGGGGGGAGTTATTGTACTAATGCTATTGTTCAGCGAGCAACTATTCCCCAGCATTTAAAAAAAAAAAAAAAAAAAAAAAAAAGCAAGGGAAATTAAATACAGGAATCAGAAATACATACAATGTTTGATATTGCCATACTGAAATTAATGCATTCACAATTTAGACTTTAATTTGCCCTATCGTATTAAGTTTCACAGCATCTGACTGCCTAGAGAGGAATAGATGTAAACACATGGAGAGAGATCCATAGGCTACCTGTGCCGACATACACCACCCTCAGACGTTACGGTGATGGGTGCTATAGATAAAGGGAGGGTAAATACAGGCCATGGCATAGCACCAGTCTTTAAGTGCTATTTCCCCCCCCGGGAGCAGCGGGACGTTTGGTCTAGATGTGGCTGGAGCGATGTTGCCCACTGCGATCCCCACTCCCAAACAGCTCGGAAGGGCTCCTCAGCACAGGGAGGGGTGGGCTACAGACCTCCTGGCACCCCACCTCATGCTCCCCAGAACTGAAGGTATCTCAATGTATAGGGATGTATGGGGACGTAGCCACGGCAGTTCCTACGAGGAAGGCCAAAAGTGTCTTGGAGCCGAGGTGTATCTTAGCTAGCCGTTGTAGTTGGAGCCAATAAAAATGAAACTATTCTCTATTGAGACCTAATTAGCTTTTATATTCAAAGCCTTACTGCACATTTGTACATTGCTTATGAGTGGGACTAAAAAATATATGTACCATGACACTATACTTTTAAAGTGTCTATTGAATGCTTTTCCCATTCTCCAAGGATTGCCTCCTCCTTAGATGTATACATTCAGTGAATATGACGAGGCTAATTATTTTTCCCTGAAATGATCAGTGCTTGTCTCTAGCAGTTTGCACAGAAGCACGGACCTCGCATCTCCAGTCTCAGAAGTTAAAAAAAAAAAAAACAAAAAAAAACCCAAAAAACAACAACAACAAAAAACAAAAACAAACAAAAAAGAACCCAAACAAAAAAAACAACAAAACAAAACAAAAGAAAACCCAAACAATCAAAAACCCACAACTGCCTTCAAATCCTAAACCAAAAAACTGGTAAACAAATTTCCTGCCACGGGCTTACTCTTCCGTCAGAGCCCCTGTGCACATATGTGCCTTTTTTGCCTTTTTTTTTTCGAGGGGCTTCTATATTTTTTCTGTTACCTTTCCTGCTTGTAAAGCAATCAGGGAGAACGGCAGGAGGCACCATAAATATGCAAATTGCTGCCAGATAACTGGTTTCGCTGGTTCCGCCTTGGGAAGCGGCAGCGGCGCCGCGGGGGGGGGGGGGGGGGGCGGGATCCACGGGGCCCGGCCGCCCCTCCGCGCCCCTCCGCCCCCCTCCGCGGCTCAGCCGGGGCTCGCCAAGGGGCTCGGCGGCGAGGAAAGCGCTTCTTCGATTCCCACTAAAACTCCTGTCCGCGGTCGCCCTCTCTCACACGGCCTTTTTGTGCGCGTTAGTGGGTTTTCCCACTTCTTCGTTCCTTTTGCGAGGGGTGTTTTGGGTCCTCTTGGTTCGCCCTGGAAGCACTGGCAGCTTGATACCGCCTCTCTCTAATGACAAGGTCAAGATTTTCGTGCCTCCATCAGCTCACCTGAGAGGTGCTCCGAGGCGCGGGGTGGGGGAAGGACTGGCTCGTCCCTGCCCAGTGTCAGGAAAATCCGGGGACGCTCACGTATGGGTCTGTAGTCTGAAACACATGCTAAGGCATCTTTCCTAACTCAGCATTTGAGGGATTAAAAGGAGCCACTGGTTGCCGAATTAAAACGAAAGTGTAATTCACAGGTAAACATTTGCAGAAGTGTATGAGACCATCTTAAAAATCATTAAGAGATTCAGTGATCTCGTGTGGCTTCTGGGCTTGCTCTGCTGGTAAATCCAAAGCAGCGTGGCTTGTGACAGCAGTGTTTTGCCGGGCATTCATCAAAAACATGGACTGAGCATCTGGGTATTTAAAAAAAAACACCGAAGTAAGCAATACAGCTCACTTACAAGTGTTCCGATGTGCGGTAACTTACACACAAATATTCCTATCAGTAGGATGGTGGCCCCATATAACACAATAAGATACAATTCAGATCGGTAACGGTCTATTGAATACATAATACACATTTTTAAAATTGCCTGGAAACGTATTCATATGGTGAAATCTAATGGTTCAGGTGGAGCTTTTACTCTTGATCAAATAATAAAAATTGTTAGAGACCACTCTGTCATCTCATTGCTCACCAGCCTCCACGAGAACTGTTTTACGTCCCGTTTAAATAGGACAGGAGAGCAAGAAGGAAAACATAAACCACAGAAGAGTTACTACAGGCATTAACTTTTAAGCCAGAAAAGCAAAAGAGCTGAAAAAGCAAGCAGGGGAATTTTCGTCCTCACTCCGCACCCATCGGTGTTTCCTACAGCTGAAGCCTCTGGACGGTGGATGACGTTAGGAGGAGGTTGCACTCACCAAGTCCTGGAGGCTGCCTTGGGCGAGGTGTCGCTGTTCTGCCTCTGAAATACCTTCTTTCTGTGGGTGTAGGACTCCCAGGGAAGGGGACTAGTGTGGACGGACAGACAGAGGCTGTGGACAGATGAGACTCCCTGTGGGACAGAGTGGGTGGCGATGGCCTTGTCCGCGGAGAAGGAATCTGAAGCGCAGACTAGCAATAGTAATGGTGATTACCATTAAAGCACAGAGCTTTTCATTACTGGAAACTTCAAATAACTCTCCTGAACTATATTTGAGACATTTTTTTTTTGATGTTAACTCCAGGTTTGATTGCTGGAAAAGGTTGACTGCTAGAAAAGGAAAACCAGTGCAGTGCACAGCAGTGGGGAATCGAAGCCCTTCTTTACCAGAACCCCTGCCATATACGTACTGTCACTCACCTTCCAGACACTCCGTACAACCATTCAATCTATTGAATCAAGAGACTGTTTGATCTTATCTGCATCTGTGAGCTGACTGTCAACCTGCTTAGGCTGCATATTAAATCATCTATAGTAGCTGTATCAAGCTGGGATGATCTGTTAATTCTAAATTTATTAACCCTTAGAGAGCAGTCATCATGTTTAATCTAGTGTAGCCAGCATTTATTTTACAAGACTAAATCCTTCTTTAAGATATGGGCTGTGCTGTAGGTTAAAGAATCGGTAATGTGGAGGAGATGGTAACTGGGAAGAGCTCACTTTGATCCCTGGAAGCCAGCTGACAGCATCGCTGCTCCAAACACGTATGTGTATGCTTGGGTCACGCTCAGTGTGTGGGGTATATGCACGTGTTTACGCCCCTGGTGACATTTCCTCACAGAGTTTTGCCCAAGACAAGAAAGAAAAATAGAGGCCTTGGACGATGCCTGAGCCCTGTGCCTCCACGAGGACTTAAAATCAAAAATCCAAGTAACTGCACACCACTGCAATGCAAGTCGGGGGCTGTTGCCGGCAGAGTCCTGCGAGGACCCACCAGCAAACCTCTCCTCCAAGCCGGCTCCCACTTCTTGCTCCAAATCAATTAGAAAACGTCCTCAGAGTGCCGAGGACCACGGCCGGCTGCTGCAGGACTCACACGAAGTCGAGCGCTGCGATCTGCGTACCTACAAACATACCCCCACGCAGACGCGTATATGTCTACAAATAATTTTATACAGATACGTACGCACGCATCAATATGTTAATCTGTTCCTTACACACACACATCTCTCCCTGCCCCTCTCTCCTGTTATCTATTATCCTTGCACATTGCCGATGGTATCAACATATTCACAGCTTTTATTTCAGTCGCAAACTGCTAGGCATGCTTCCTTTTTTGGTAATCACGTGCCCAGTATCTCTCTAATGTAGCCTAATAACAATTTTAGCATTCAGATGAAGCGATTTCATTCTGTGACTGCCTTTTCTATTAGATTTGATTCTGAGAAGCCCCAGTGGGTGCCTCCGAGGCAGAGATCTATCTGTGAGGCTGCAACCGATTCAATAGCAGCCTGAGCTAACCTTGACCTTTCCCTAGACCCTGCTCCATCTGGTGCCAGCCTGGTCCCCCCCTTCTCCTCCTCCTTGCTTCACAGTCAGCATTGATCAAGGCGGAATCGAGCGTCTCTCTCCCTCCAAGGGCTGGGCAGTCGTGGAAAGGACAGCACATTTCAATATATGGAAATGATCGAGCCTCTTATGCAATCATAAATCTACATAGAGCCTCGTGATTTGATATTTCATTCACCTCCAAAGATTCTCCCCCCTCCCCCCCTTCCCCCCAGCAGGGATTTATAAACTATCAGACAACGGCTTTCCCCAACACCTGGAAATTATAAAGCTTGTTCTTTATTGGGAATGAACGCTTGGCGATTTCCTCTGATTTACTTCGCATTTTATTTACTTATTTGCGACTCACGCGGCTGCTCTCCCCGCGTGCTTGAGTTATTTCATTTTTTTGTTCTTGTTTTTAGGTTTTGTTTTGGTTTTTTGTTTGGTTGTTTGTTTTTTTTTTTTTACGGTGGGTCCACCCCCCCCACCCCACCCCCCGCCCCGTTCCGGCCGCGGCCCCGGCCCCGGCCCCGGCCGGGAGCGCGTTGGCTGCCGCCGTTGTTGCAGCCGCCGAAGGCAGGGGCGGGCGGGCTGGGCTCAGCGCCTCGCAGCCCGGCCCCCCAAACCCCCCCCAACCCCCCCCCATCCCCAGCCCTGCCCCGGCCGAGGCCCGGGGCCGCGGTGAGCTGCAAACCCGCGGAAAGGCTCCTGCAATAAATCAGCGCTCGCCACTTTGGCATCTTCCTAGTTCCGCTTCATTTTCTTCTCCTCTCTTCCCCGCGCTCCGCTCGGCTCCCCGCTCCCCCCGCTCAGCAGAAGCACCCCGGCCCCCCCCAGACCCCCCCACGCCCCCGGACCGAGCACAACCGGCGGCGGCTCTGCCAGCCCCCCCGGGCCGCCGCCCCCCCCCCCCCCCCCCCCCGCCCGCTTCGCCTCTCGACGGCGAAGCTTTGCCTGCCGGGGAGGCGGGGGGGGGAGCGTCGGGGGCCCCTCTGCTCCCCGACCCGCGGTGCTCACCTCCCCGCCACCAGAAGGATTTCTGTTTTGTTTTGTTTTGGTTTTTTTAAGCCCGGAGGAGGGTGTTTGGGGGCCGGAGAGACGAGGCACCCCCAGCCCACCCGCGCACCGGAGCGCTCCGAGCCCCCCCGCCGCCTCCCTCCCTCCCCCCCCGGAGCCGGAGCGATGCCGCCCAGGTACCCCTGGTCGCTCCTGGGGTGGGAGTTACATTTTTAATAACAGCCAGCGTGGCTTTTCTGGGTGAGAAACCGTGCTTTAATATCCTCGCGTGGCTCCTCCATTGCCAGGACATTTACAAGCAATAATTTTATTTTCCTTCCCAAGAATTCTGACACGACCACATTTTTTTCGTCGCATACCAGCCTTGAGATTATATAACAGATTATGTAAAATTATAATTACAAGATAATCTATGCAGACTCTAATTATTATATAGAGTTTCCTGCGTATCTATAGCTAGGCACACAGCACATATGTTAAGAGTCGGTTCTGCAATATTTGCATAGCCAACACTTCTGGCTGTAGACGCGGTGTAGAAAAGGAATGGATAGATATTTGACAGTACATATGTATAAGAGAGATATATTACTTAATGGGAAACGGTATCTGGAAATATATTTCTCCCTGTTTTGAGGAATTTGTTTTGCTTTATCTCCACAGGTAGTAAAAAATAATAGGAAGAAACTGTGAATTACATTGAAAAAATAGATATATTCAATTTGTCAGTTTAATATTACGCTTCCTTTCTGCAGTGCTACAAAGATTTAGAACATTTCCAAAACTTTCAGCTCTAATCTGTGTCTCAGGTTTGTTTGGAGGACCTGCCGCCACACGCCAGCTAAAAATGAGTGTCAATTAATAATAAAACCCACTCTTCCTTATTTCTGCACTCATATAATTTAATAGGTTTTGATAAAACCATGGATGCAACGGTGAGAATTTTCCAACGCATGCAGTGTTAACAGTTTTCATTCTAAAGCACCAAAACTTCCTGAAATAGAACTGCTGCATATTTCTCTGCTTTTCCCAATGGCCATCGACACGTATTATTATAGACTTAAAATATAAAGAATATTCAGCTCCTTAAAAATCATGGCTTGTTCTACCAGGAACGTAGCTGGTGGAAACAACCTCAAATCTAGGTGGTTAAAGTTAGTACGCTGTATTATTTGTGGCCTCCAAAATTAGAAATAATTTGAAACAAGAAGTAGGAGAGTTTCTAGCTAGTGTTTTCCACCACGTGAGAAGTAACCGGAAAACATTTGTCCTTGTAATGCAACAGGATTCATAAACTCTTTGCTTTCTGAGCTACCTGAGCAATCATGTAACCTCTGCAGACATGCCTAAGCATGGTTTGTTGTTGAAAAGCATATTGTACTTATTAGTAAAATGTGAAATGGTTTAAAAAACAATTTGAGCTATGAATTGCCATCTGCTCAATGGGAGGAAACAGAAAGCAACTGAATATATTTTCTCACCTTTTTTTATAGTAACATAAACAACACTCCAGAACACTATAAACTTCTAGCTGTACAGAAGACGTTGGTACAGTTCATCATGCTTCAGGTCAGGACTTTGTCCACACTGTTAAACACTGTTTCTTTTAATTGTCTGCAAATATCCCAAAGTATTTAAGTTTTGGTTTTGTTTTTATTTTTTTTTTTTCTCCTATTAAATAAGATGATGTTCCTTTTCATTTCAGGGATTAAAAGTCCGATCCTGCTTCGCACGTGATACTCTGGAAACTGTCCCTGATAGAGAGCTAGCCTGAGATCTGTGCGTGTCTCGAGATGTCAAAATACAGGTAAAGCAACGTATACAGATTGTTCTGGTTCTCTGCATGGGAGGGGAAGAGGGAAGGGTTTATGTTACTCAGCTTTTATTTAGCACTTTGCATTGCTAGTGTCCATTGCAAGAGAAATTCATCTTTGTCCTCTCTCTACCCCTGCCCCTGTTTTTGCAGAGAAAACCCAAGGAACTGAGTGGGGCTGCTTCCTCTGGTATCGAGCTTTGCCAATGCCGACAGCACACCCCTCCAGTGCTTGCAAACTCGGTGGCCTCCCCAAGTGCTGTGGAGGGCAAGGCTCCAAAAGCAGCTCGGAGCGCAGGGAGAAAGGCCCCAGAGCAGGGCAGTGCCTGCCCGGGCCCACGCCGGGAGCGGGGCTCCCTGCGAGCGCTTTGGGAAACCATCCGTGCTGGCAGCTGCCGCTCCCCTCAAGGCTCGGCTCACCACGCGAACGTTACAACAGAAAGAACAAAATAACTTTTTTTTTTTTTTTAATATTTTTTTTTTTTCTTCTTAGAGTTGCTTCTTTGCTGTCCTTCAGCTTTATGCACCTGGGAACTCTGGGGACTTTTTTTAACCTGTTTGTTCCGTTTCTTGCCTAACAGCAGCTCAGCTAACCTGCCCCCAGCCCGCCGCTCCTACCAGCAACCGATCAGAGGGGAGAGCATTTCTGGAGTGCAGGGAGCCATTCAAACCAAATGGCCAGGTTCAGGCACGTGGAGGGTGTGAACTGGAAGATCTTGACTTGGAGTGAGTTGCACAAGGAGCATGAGGACAGGAGAGCTGTGAATTGTCACAGTTCCATCCCGCAGGACAAGCACGTGTTAGATAGTGATTCTGCAATGCAGAAATTTTCTTCATCTGCCTAACGCCTGATGCTTTCTGCTCCCTGAAAGACTGACTTCTCAAAAGCACTGTGTAAAAATAACAATACAAAGGACCTCCTTTTCTGCTCCCTTGGAACTTGGCAGGAGTATAAATACGCAGCAAGGGAAGAGGGGAATCGAAAATTTAACAATAGGAAAGGGAAATACAGTGGCACCCAAGTGGCCTGCACCCCTCACGTTTTAATTTCCACCAATGCCCCTGGTAGGGCTGGGCACAGCAAACCACCTCAAGATTTACATGCAAAGCATGTGAGTTCATAGCAATAGCTGTATCATAGCGCACGCCTAGGTGTTCTACACCTCACATACAGATCACCCCGTAGTATTAAAATTCAAATCACCTGTCCGTCGTCGCTAATAAAAATGAAATATATTAGGGGAAGGTTGAATACAGTGGCTTGACAGAGCATGTCATGTCTCACATGAAAAAATGCTACAAGTACACGATCAAAAAGTAGCTGCCCATCTTTGTGGCATAAGATTTTTCTCTTTCAAAGGGAAAATGCATGCTTTGAGATGAGGTAAGCCTGAACCCTTCAACTCCTACGGCCCCTAAGAGTGCAGTGTGAGGGCAACTCAGAACTCTCTGCCACACTGAGAAAAACATGTTTTGATGAGACTCCCAGTTTTCCTTTCTGTTTTCCTTTTAGAGTGTGCAGAATAAAGCACAAGCAGCAGTGCTGTATTTTGACTGGTCCTTCCCCCATGAAGAAGTTGCCACAGCAGCAACCGCCCTGCAGTGGAAGTTGCCAATATTACCTTATTAAGGGTTTGTCAGTGTTTCCATTCTAAGCCTGAGCCATTCTAGCCTAAGGCCTAGAGCCTACTAAGGCTTTCTGGAAAACAGTGTGTCAGCCAGGTAGATGAGCACATCTCCTGAGAGCTGACAGGCCTGGTGGCTTTTTCAGCCTGTCCTTGGCTTTGTTTTTCAGGAAAGCAAGAAGCCAGCCAGCCAGGTTTTGGGATGGAAAGTGTGTACCACGGTGCCTCTGTGTTACAAAGCAGTCCACAATAGACATCTGATAAGCAGTATGCCACTCTGAGATGAAAACAAAGGACAGGGACTGTCATTAAGGAGCCAGGCACAACAGGTTATTTTGTTCTGCGTGAATGGCTTACAGTATTGACACAAGGATGGACATTACCACCTCCTCCACAGTGCTCAATCTCTGTTGGAAACTGCACCCCTCTCCTCATTGAAGGGATAGGAGCTGATTCAAAAAGGTCTGTCACAGCTCTAGGTGCTGGAGTCAGAAACATTTGTAAAGCCTGTTTGGTGTGGATTCATGAAGCAGACAGCAATTGCCTCTGCTTCTAGGAAGGATGTTTTAAGAAGTGGCCAAGAGCCTGATCCCAAGTAGGCTCTGAGAAAAGCCCCAGGGAGCTGTGTCAAATATGATGTCTCCAAATCCACCACCTCAGCAGGTGGCCCCGACGTTGGGTTCTCTGAAGAGGCACAGACTCAGGGGGTGCCCTCTTCCTCCCAAGCTTATCCTTCCTGAGATCAGGCTGGTGGCAGAGGGAGACAGAGGAGGAAAACTTGAAGTGCCACTGCTTGTGCCATACCTGTTCTGCAGACAGCGTGAGTACTTTGTTCCTCAGGACTGTCCATCTGGCACCATTCCTGAGCAATAAAAGTTCACCCACAAAGTATTTTAAAGCGAACAGTTGCTGTAAAGGAATACCTTAATACTCCTGTAGCTAGATAACAATGCCACAAATAGTAATTACTCTAAAAATACCCACTCAGTGATAAGAACCCAAGTTCACATACCAGCTCCTTTGGCCAGCAGGAGACAGGACCCCGCAGAGGCTGGGTGGTCATCTCACAGGGGGGGTGGCTTCTTGTGTCACTCCCCAGCCATTCCCCGGGGCTAATCCAAGAACACCACCACACTTTCCAAAAGGTGTTCTCACAACCCCTGAGCCTAGTGAAAAGGTGAGCTGGCCACCAGTGAGGTCTCTTAGAAATTAAATGGAAGTGTGTGCATGGTTCGTGTGCACTCACACGTGTGTGCATGGGGGTGTGGGGTCAGGCATCAAATATTCTAAAAAAATAGGTATCTACACTGTACCACTTTCCTAAATCTTTTTGTAATCTCTGCACAGATTCTCTCCCTGCCTTCATCTAATTTAAAAAAAAAAGTATGGCCACTGAAACAGCCTCAAGAGCCAAATACTATCTCTGATTCATTATCACACATCATGCACAAGAGCAATAGCTGATTTTGTAAGATACCTGGAAAAAAAAGTCTTTAGCATTTAAGATCAGAATTTGTTTACCAGGGGTGTTATTTAAACTGAAGAATACAGACAGAAATCTGAAAAACTGACATAAAGTACTTGTTATGATCTGTATTATTGTTCTCTCCGTTCTCTCTTTTTAGGTGACTTTACAGTAGGCAGGCTCGATACAGCACAGGACCAGATACCCTGCTGAGAGAGTTGCGTTTTAAGCTCTGAGTTCCTTGATTTGGACTTTGTTGGTTCAAAAACAGATTCCCCTTTTTCACTTTTGAAACTGTCTGTTTACTGTATGAATGTAAAATACTTACTGAAAGCAGATGTATATAAGCATTGTACCTAAGGAAGACTTACAGTACCTCAGAGAGAAAGAGCACTGTGTGGAGCCTTTTTTGTTTGTTTTGGTTTTTAGCATAGTACATTAAATTATTTCATACCATTTTATATAATTTTACCTTGATACCCTCCACCTAAAATGAAAGCAATATCAATTCATAACTGCCTTCTAGTCCAAATCATACAGGTAAAAATTAGGACTCTTACTCTTTTCAAAATTAAGTGTATCTTCCACTAAACTTACAGGTATTTTTTCATGAAAGCAAGTGCTATTTACTGTGTGTGGCTATTTCAATGAGCTAAATATTTATTGAAAGCTCAAAGCATTCACTGGCCTCATTTTCTCTAGCTGTTGCATTCAGATTAATAAACCTGTTTCCTACTTAAAATGAAAAGAGAACTCAGAAATGTTTAGCTTGAAGTGAAAAAAGCAACAAGAAGATGACTAACAGATATCAGCACACTGCATATTTATTTTGTCCTGTCAATTATTTTTAAAGAATTCCCTGTTTATGGAGGAAGATTTTTTAAAAACCTGGGCTATCAAATAAAGATGTCCAAAAACACCGGATTCTTCATTTTTCCTCATTTTGGAGAAAGTGAATACTGTAAGGGTTGTGCGGTTCCCCCCCCCCCCCCCCCCCTTTATTTTATTGTACTTTTGCCAGTACTGGGGAAAAAAAAAAAAAAAAAAACAACAACAACAAAACCCAAACATGTTTCAAGGGTCACAAAATAAACCTGCATAAAGAATTTATGACACTACAGTGACACATTTATGAAGCTGAATACTCATCAGCACCTGCAACATTAGGAAATCACGAATATCAGATGTTCTTCCCAACACCTCAAAGCAGCAGCCAAGTGTAAAGTTCCATAGGAACCAGCTACTCCAGGGTCAGCAGTGGCTCCAAGTAAACACTTTCGGAGGCCTAGACCTGGAGGTAATTTCAATGTGTTTGTATCCAGTCATGAACACACAATCACCTATTGAAAGTGTCTGGCTTGGAGTGCAGACAGATGGAGAGCACAGAGGTTAGTACAGCCAGGCCTTGGACTGACCTTTGCAGAGAGAATTAAATCAGTCTGACCTTGTTGCGAAGCCTAAATTATATCCATAGACCCCCAAATAATGCATCTTTAATACATCGCTGCCCTCTTTTTATCAACCTCCTTACCTCCAGGGTATCTTGTTTGCTAACTACTGATGTTAAATTGCAAGCTATTTATGCTTGCGTTTGTGACCTTGGTGGACATCTTGTCACATTTTTCATGAACACTTGAAAAAAAAATAGAGAAGTATTTATATAGAGAGAATATATAAAACTAAGGTCTTGTTTCACTTAGGCGTAACATAAACATGAATAGGAAAAGAAACCTGCCTCAACCAGAGGGCACTGTATTCATTGTGTAAGTCTAACACAATAGTCATTGTATAATTCTGAGCTTCAATATCACCCATAACCTATCATCTGGACAGCCTGGAAAACAGAACCGTGCCACGTAACAGGATTTCCAGTATCTTAGAAACACCTTTTCTTCTCAGATATTTTTAATATTTCAGGATTTTTTTAAAAAAATTCAGAATAGGACTAAGAACAGAGTAACCCCCGTGACACCTGTCAGTTTTGGTAATACAGACCTCTGGACAGAAACAATACCGAGTCTACAGGCTGGGATCTCAACTGGAAACTAGCTCTGTCCAGACTGCTAGGAAGCCTTTAATTGGCACTTCTGTTGACTGTAACAGCAGAGGAGCCCAGTGGAAGTTCAGGGGAACTGCATCCCTTCTCGCCGGCTAAAAGGCTGCGCTTTGTGGTTTACTATGACAAAAGGTGCCCGGAGAAAAAGATCTTAGTCCGGGGATGTTGCCTTCCAAGTACCTTTATTCTAAGGTGCACTGAGTTCCTTTTTGGCTTCTATTAATCAAAGTAAAACTTTGATTTAAACTACAGAAAGGAATGAGGTTTTGCTCCTCTGCGGTTAGTTTGGGATTTTGGCTCTGCTGCCGTCTGTCTCTGTAATCTCGGGCAAGTCACCGAGGCCCATGACAGAGAATCCTCTGGGAATCTCCAGGTGGGAAGCTGTGACTCCACAGGCCAGCCAAATCCACCATCCACAGGGGTGGCAGCACACCACTTCTGGGAACGGTTTTCCCGGCAGCGGTGAGCTGTTCGGGTGGCTCACCCATCTCGTGGAATTCACACCTGTCCACACAAGAGATGCTTCCATGCCAGGTCTGGCGCTGCCACCTTGCTGACCTCATTCAGCAATCTAAGCCAACAAAAAAATTATTTGCTGCCTTTTGTGGAGATGGTTTTCTGCTGGCTTAGCAAGCCGTATCGAGCAAGTGAAGGGAGAGGTGAGCACCTGAAGCAGCACACAAGGAGAGCACACAGCTGCAGGGCAGAGAAGAGAGCAAACCAGTGCAGTACTGATTTAAATCAGCTACAGAACCACACCATTAGATTAAACTGCTGATGAAGGTTAAGTTTGGTCTAATACTTGGCACTGAAGCAGCTGAAATGCTGGAACACAATGCTTTCTCCCAGCTTTGCTCTGCAAGAGGAGCAAACAAACAGATAAGTAATTCCTTAAACTGGGAAAAGCCCGAACCATCAGAACTCAGGGTGGACTACATGGATAACATTCCTCATATACGCTGTTAAGAGTAGTATTTATATGCTAAAAGAAAAATTAGTATTTTACCTCTTGTCTGTCAAATTAAACAGTTTATTTTCAAAATAGATGCAACATGGCGAGCTCCATCCCAAACTGCCCACTATTAACTCTTCAAGAAGCTAATTCCTTACCCCAGAAAGGAGCTTTGGGATCAAGTCAGTCACTCGGCATCCTGCAGATCCCTTGCTGCTGATACAGGCAGTAAGCATCCCTACTGGTTTTGCCTTGGCTGAGGAAAACTTCTCCTCAGAAAGTAACAACGGTTGGTCAAAAGCACCAGCCCTGTACATAGGAAGAGTCACAACTGTGTGCGATGGAAACTATACGTTCTGATTTTAATGGAGCTTCTTTAGCTTACAAGCCTACACGTTCCACTGAGAACCACATAGGGATAATCTACCTGAAAAGTAGAGGTCAGCGCAGAGCACAGAGCTGTGCTGTTTGCATTTTCTGCCTGCAAACATTTATCCTCATAAACTGAAGTTTCACACTGCCAAAAGCACGCTGCAGAACACGAGCACCAAGCTCAACCGTATTTCCCACAGATTCTTCCTGATATTTTAAAAGCCTTCCAGATAAATACAGATTCCCGTATTTCAAGGGACAAGACCAGCAGCTGACTACAACAGCAACCAGTCAGAGTCTGCCAGGTCCCCCAAAGCCAGGGTTAGTGCTGCTGTGGCTGCCACGGAGTGAGTGCTTGGGGTGGCTGCTGCAGCCCAGGTTGGAAAAGCAGCTCCCTTCTGACAGCAGCAGTCTCTCCCCACCTTCTAACCTCTAACAACTCCAAGGCCACCGAGCCTAGTCCCAAGATGTCACGACTGAGGCAGCAAAATTCAGTCTTGCCAGCCCTGCTGGGAAGTCTTGCTCCAGGCTCTGACCCCACTACTCTTAGTTCTTCCTCTTCCTATATGTGGTTCCCATGTGGTTCTCTACAAGGTGTGTGGAATGAGGAACAAACCCCCTGGGAGACCTGTGTTTGGCCAGTCATGGAAGAAACAATCACAGGATGGAAAAAATAGGGGGAGAAACAAGCCGACAAAAAAAGGTCTGGGTCTTCAAAATCATTTTTTTAATCCTCCAGGGCTGCAAGCTCCAAAAAATCAAGTCTAATCTAAACAGTCATACAGGAAATGAGTACAAACTACTACCTACTTCCTTTGGCTCTACAAAGCAAAAAAGCAGTGATAATCACACTATTTGATTCCATGATCTGATTCTTGTGTTACCTTATTTCCCGGAGACTATAGCTCTGCGTACCACAACATGCCTGTCAAGATGTGGATTTACAGGTTACGCTGTAGTAGAACCTGCTGGTTTTCAGCTCCAATCGACATTTGCTTGTCGGTACATGCCTGACAGAGTTGCAGTCCAGATTAGGAAACATTTGTTTATGCCCCAAAATCCCCAACATATTTTTCCAGCTCTGTTCCCAGTGCTGAGCTCCATGCCACTCCATCTCTCTGGTAGTCAGCTCTCACACTGCTTCCTGGTATAAAATTGATTAGAAGCAGCATGAAATGTCATCAAGCTGACCCTCGGGAGGCTGGGCCCAAAAATAACAGATGGGAAAAGTGGCCTTTTGATTAAACTTTCAATTGCCAAAAACTGTACATTTCCCCTCACCATGCATGTGCACACACGTTGTAAGTCAAGAAAAGTCTACATGAGCTGCAGACACAAGAGTGAATTTAGTATAGACCTATTCTTAACAACATTAGTGTTGCTGAAGTCAGCAGGGCTCTTGCCATGAGCTTCAGCGGTGGCAGGAAAGGGGTCCTTTGTTCCACTTTTTATATTGCATCTCTTTCTTCCTGGTGTCACTCAGCTGATACCAGAGAGAGGATGCGAAAGTAACACAGAGCAGGCCCAGGCTGGCTGTTCATGACATAAGAGCTGGCAGTGGGGGTGGTGGCAGCTTCTTGGGAAAGCAATGCACATTTTCAGGTGTTCCGTGAAGTCCATGACAATATATTTTCTGGGTGGTGTTGAGTAAGTGCAGTTTGTACCTTTCCAAGGAGCTGCAACCGTCAAAAGATGACCAAAAAGCTCTTCTGATAGGGTTCCGAGAACCCCAGGTCCCACTGCAAGGAGGCAAATGAGCCACAAAGGTTTTTGGTGGGAAGAAAAAACAACAAAGAAAGAAACATCCTCGTGCACACCTATATTGATATGAACCTCTGATAATACAAATCTGATTTACATATTCATATATTTATATGTCTGACTGTTCCCATTTCAAAGAGCCTTATTACCTAAATTGCTGCAGAATAGCCAGATGCAAAGGAATGAGGGAAGGACGGAAGAGCAGACTTTGGAACCTGAATTTCCAGGCCTCAGTAGCTTTGCCACAGTCTTGTTTGCATAGGTTTTTCACTTTATCCTGGAAGCGCCAGCTTACATCCGGCCATTAGTGTGTATAGCATCTAGACTAGAGATTGGTAACAGAGCAGATTGACTAGGGGTTGAAACACAAGTGTTTACATCTTCAGATCCAACATTGAGAGATCATCCCTCACCTGGTAAAATCAGTGCTATCTGGTGACAAGCCATGAGCTGCTGCCACCTTGAGAACAGTGTACATCAAAATTTGTCACTGTTTTCTTGGACACTTCAGCACCGTGTGAGACCAGAACCTGCCCCTGCGGGGTTGTATCTGAGCCACAGCAGGATCCTAGGGTTACTTTTTTGCACATCAGCAGAGCCACAATCAGTCTAAAACCATTTGAGGCCCACAGAGGAATGACAAGAGCCAGGCATTGTAACAAATAACGACTACTATTATTCCGAAAACAGATCTTAAAATGAGCCACCAAGAGCAAACATCATGTACGGCCATACATACTCCTTCTACCTCCTCTCGCAGGGACCTTTTTGTCTCAACCCCAGCTGTAGTTCCTCAAAATTTGAGAAGGGCAGCTCTGTTGCTCTACTATTGCTTTTTTCTGCACACTTTTTCTCTCTCCTTTCCCACTGTCCTCAACCACTGAGCTTGCAACATATATAATAAATTGAAAAAAATAGTTTCCAAAAGACTTCTCTAGCAATTCTCAAGGATTACCCAGTCCATTATTGAGAAGGTGTTAGGAAAGCGGTGGGAAGAAAGAAGAAAAGTCACACGTGCATTGTAGGGCACATCTGTCTTGAGCAGGCAGTTGGGATTCAGTCAGTGCAGTATGAGGTACCTACGCGGAGCCTGCACACCCACAGCAATTTAAGGTAATATTTTGGTCAGCAGGTGGAGACCCCAAGCACACAATGGTTTAAGACCAGATTTGAGAGAGGCAGAAATTGGAATTGCATTCTAGGGCTGTTGTTTAACATTCTAGGTATGTGAGATGGAGAAGGAAAGAATAAGAATTATCTTAAAATCCCTGCTAAATCATGCCCTGCTTTCTCAAGGCAACCTCGAGCTTTAGTAGTTCAGACAGATTCTCTAGCTGACAATTAATATTAATGGGTAGATTTCACAATGTGGCATTATCACACTGTGAGATGGGTGGGCATACCATCTGGGTTTTGGCAGGTATTAGATGTAATCAAAGGGATTACTTGGCTCAGGGAGAAAGAGAAAACCTTGGGTTTGTTTAGGCTTTTTCTTCTTTTGTTTGGATGCAGCTCTAGGTGTACTTAACTGTTTCCCCCTTGTCCTTTGTTTCTTGTGATGAGCGTTTTTGCGTTTACATGGGAAATGAGCGCCGAGTACCCAACATATTGTATTAGTCAGAGTCCGGACCGATTTGCCGAGAGGCTCCCTCTTTCTCATGCATTATTGTTTCGGGATCGATTGTCAGCTCGTTTAGGGGTACGCTGCTGCATTTGAGAAGGTTAAACCGCGAATTTAAACAGTGAAAGAAAATAACGCCAAATATATTTAGATAATCAACCAATCGGACCTTTTTCAATATACCAGCTGAAGAAAACAGGTGTGTGAACAGATACAGAGGCTAAGGAATAGACTTTGTCCTCTTCTTCCCACAAAGCAAATACTAAGTGCCAACTTTCCGGGGGGAGGGAAGGAAATTCCCCTCCCTCCCTTATCCTCCTCCCAACTCAACCACAACAAGCCCCCGAGCACCAGCAACACTAACGGGAGGAGGCTAAGTTTTAAACTTTGGGAAAGCTATTGATTTGGCAGCCTTTCTCCTCCCCTGTCTGTGCCCCAGCTGATTGTAACTAAGTAATCCTCATCAATCTGTGGTAATGCAGGACCATGTTTATTGCTGTAGTAGTTAAGTTGTTGTTAATTTTACACTAAACGGTTGTTATGATGATGAATGAGTAGCTCGGGCTGCCACCCAGGGGACTTCAGCCCATACAACCAACAAAAGGGAGAGCGTAAAGGGAAGACCAGGGAAAAGCCAGAGCGACTGCTCGGTAACTTTTTGCAAGACTTAAAAAAAAAAAAAAAAAAGGGGGGGGAGTGGGGAGAAAAAAGAAAAAGAAGCAGGCTGATCTTCAGGTTTGTATTTGAATTTGGATGCTGTGGGGTAAAAGGTGCTGCCTAAGTGTAATTGCAATTCTTTTACATACCGGCTGGGATCAAAGAGGGGAAAGAAAGTACAACGATTTCCCGCCCCGGCCCACTCCGGCCTGGCAAAGCAACTGATGGGATCCTGCCCAAAAGCATCATGCTCATTTGCTCTTAAAAAAAAAAAAAAAAAAAAAAAAAAAAAAAAAAAAAAAGGAAAAATTCCGTCCCTCTCGGGGTTTTCCTCTGGCGTGCAGGCTCACTAACGCAACCGGCGAGCCGCAGGGGCCGGGCAGGAATCACCGCGAAGCCGCCGGCGGCTCCTCTCCCCGCCCGCCCCGGCGGCCGCGGCCCTTTTGTCCCGCCGCCGCGCCCGCGCCCGCGCCCGTGTCCGTGTCCGTGGGCAGGCGGCGCCCCCGTGAGGCGCCAGCGCGGCACTGCCGCCCCCCCCCCCGCCGGGAGGCGCGGAGCTTCGGGCTGCGGCGCGGGGGGTACCCCGCAAGCCGGTCCCGCGGGACCCCGGGACAGAAGGAAGTTGGGGTGCTGAGCTCTGTAGCGGCATCAAGCGAAGCGCCAGGGTGAGCAGCAGACACTCAGCTACTGCTCGTAGTGGTGAGGAATTTTTCCTCTCCTGTGGACGGTGGTGGTCAGAGAGCAGCGCAAGGACGTAGGGACAACCTAAAGTCCTCCAGAACTGAACGAGCTATAAATCTGCTCTGAAGGAAAGTTCTACCACCAACACCTTTTCTTGCTTTTGTTGTAGTGTGTGTGTGTATATATATATCTCTACACTGCTCAGTTACATACTATTTCTTCCCCTTCCAATGCACCCTGTCCTCTCCCAGAGGAACTCATGCAGAATCAGGGGATACACGCCTGTGGGGGTGGGGATACAGTGCACTAGCCCACGGCTGGGCTCAGGGAACCCTGGCACAGCTCCCATCCTTGGTTCAGATTCACAAAACCCCTCAAAGCGGACAACAGTAGATCAAACAGGTCCCTCGGGCCCGCAGCTCGAACCTTGCTGTGGCTCAAAGCTCAGAGCTGCTGGGAAGCAGCACCCACAGCCAACATCCATCCCCAGCACAGCACCCTTGCACGCATCTCACTGAGCATCTGCCTACAAGGAAGATGTTCCTGGAAACACTCATCAAGGGGCTCTGCACTGAGTCCATGCAACGCACTTTCTAAGCCATTCGTGTTTGTCCTGAAACGTGAGGACCGTCAGCATGCAGGACACACTGCAGATGTTGTGCAAGAGTATTAAAGTTAGCAGCGTACCCTCCCATGCCAGGTTATGCGATTACTAGACTGAGAAATAATTGGGATTGTGGCAGGTTAAGTTTTATTTCCTTACGTCTCTTAAGTCTGATTATGAGCATGAATGTACAATTTTCCCAGCCATTATCGGTCAGCCGGGTCAGGTGGCATTGCATTTCCATTCTGTGTCAGTGCTCAGATTGAGGGAGAAGAATGAAATGTGGCAATTTAAACTGAGAGGCCCTGCTTGGGGGGGTGGGGAAATATCAGAGAATCCATGAACTGCAGAGGTCCCCTACAAAGGTTCAAGGACCAGCTCCCCGCTGGAAAAATTAGAGGCCAAAGTCAGAATTTGAACATTATAAGTTAATCAGGCTTTTCTTCTCCCCTGTTTTCCTTTAATTTCTTCCCTGCCTGCCTCCCCTGGTTGTTCACCGAATGCCCAGAGGAGGGGAGGCTCCATCAGGCCACAGAAGAGGTAACAAAGGAGGCACAGCCACCTTCCTGGGCCAGAGCCAAGTGTGTTACTGGGACAGCAGAGGAATCAGATTTGAGAGGGAAGAAATAGATCCTGTTTTCCAGGGCAAGAAAATAGTTATAATCTGGGATTTTACTTCCAAGCAACAGCCAAATACGGGAATATTTTTAAGGGTGTAATCAGAAGGGAGCAATCAGTAAGTCTTACTATCCTCCATCCCCACACTCTAGAAGATGGGAAAAAACACTAAACAGACCTTCTGAGCCTAACAAAAGCCATTACTGAAGGGCTCAAGTTCAAGGAGAGACTTCAGTTATTTTAGACTATTCTAAAATGTTATGTCTCACAATGCCAACATAGGATTAAAACCCATCAGTATCTCTACCAGAAAAACACCGTGCCTGTTTTGCCCAAACAATGGTGCTTTTTCCCCTGCCGTGACAGCACCTCCATAGCTTAGAGTCAGCATTTACAGCAGTCCCCCAGTTCTGAGAGGTCCCCTGGCAGTCTGCAACTGCTGGGATTACACTCAGTAGCTCTATTACTGGGTGAGCTGTTCCTCAGCTCCCAGTGTTCAGACCCCAGGAAAGCAGCTCAAGCCCATAAGAGTCAGAGGGGGCCAGAAAACAAGATTTACAATTTGCTCTGACCTTGGCCCAACTCCAAACAACACTAGGCTTGCTCAGTAAAGCCCCACGGGGGCGTTTCCTGAGACCAGAGCTGGGCAGCTCAGAGTGATACTGGTGCAGGTTACACTTCATCATGGACACCTGCCCTAGAGCTTGACTCATCCAGACGAAAGCCAGATGTGGGTGATTCTCATAAGGAAAGAGTCTTCAAGAACCATTCTCAAGATGTTAACGATATTTATCTTTGTTTCCCTATCACACAAAGCAACATGTGAAGCATGCTGACACCTTAAACAGTACCATTAACTAGGTAATTGTGAGAACCTTTGGTCATACCACCTATCCTAGTTTTCCATGGTCATTAGCATCTGCACCCTCAGTTTAGTAAGACAATTGTTCCTCTCCAACCCCTTTGCAACTCCAGCTCAAAAGGGGCTATTTTATGAGTACTCCAAGAGCTAGGTGACCCTTTAAGCCATATATATGGCTATTATATACTTTCCATACCCATAGGGAACACTAAATTTGGCATGTAACTCAAAGCATCAGCATGGTAGGCCTCTCCAGATGCTGCCAGCCAGCCTGCTGCTGAGAGGTAATCATGTTATAGACAGGATTCTCTCATGAAAGCTAACACACAAAAAAAGTTCTAGATGGCTCTGAAAGCTCACCAGCCCATCACTAATCCTTTGCACATCCAGCTAGTATCCCTGCTGAGTAGGTGAGATCCATCCCTCTGGGATTCAGAGATGTCTGTTACAGATAAAAGCAGCATCACAAGTACCAGATGAGTAAAGCACCTCATTAGCCTGCTCCATCTCTTAACTTCAACACCACAGTCCAGGCACCATTCCTACACATTGTACAACTACTGTGTTTGGACCCTTACAAATCTCTGCTTGTCACAAACTTTGAAACCACCCATGCAATGTTGGTGAACGTGGCCCATTTCTAGTGCAACCTATCAATTCAAAGCAATGCCTGCCTGAAATACATGCCTCATTTACAGATTTAAAAGTTTAAAGGCATATAGAAGAAGACTAAATGTAATTTAAAACAAAAAAAAAATAATCACACACAAAAACCCCACCGTAACTCTGGATTACAGAACAGCAGATTATTTTGTATCCTCTTAGAATTTACATTACGCAACAGAATATGCCATTCTCTAGGAGAACAGCAAGAAATATTATGCTTATGCTGTTTCAGACACTCGATTCTTCCTGGGCCTCCCCTGTTGCACTCAGAATACTTCACAATTGGCAACAGCTCACTATCGTGCCCTGCCATACGGTCACCTGCCTGGCTCCACCTGCCAGCTTTATCTTGGAGCCGGAGAGGACGTGTGACGGGCAACCTTTGAACTCTTGTTCCCCAGTTAGAAATAAGGCCACATCACATCAGGTCCAAGCAAAAAGAGACAACTTCTGCCACAAATTGCTTGTGATCCAATGTGTTCCTAAGGCAGTGGCCAATATTTAACTTCCTGTTATGACTAGCTGCAGTTGGACTGCTGGAAATAGACCAGCACATCAGCACTCCTTAAAATTAATGAGTAATTAACTAAATAAATGAATGCTAGTTCTTCCTTATTGACACGGCTGTACCTGTTCTGAGCATGCTGTTAGTACCTTCCGCTCTAAGAGGAATGCAGCTCCTATGCCACGTAAGACCTCGTGGTACCCAAAACTGTAAAAGGACACACAGAGAGTCCTGCACAGTGGCGGTATCTGAATGCATTTAATCATACAGCACCGGTATCACTGTAAGAAGAAAAAACATGAGCCAGAGCATCTGACATTCCAGTTTTTTTGCAGATCTGCCTTCGCCTTTCAGCACTGCTTTGACCAATTCACTCAGCCAACCGCATTTATTTTTCCCCCCATTGACAAGCAGCATGTATGAAACCAAAGGACCCGATTCATGGCCACCCTTGTGTAGGCTAGGGCTCCCTGCTGGATTATCCTCTGCGCATACGTACCCGTGCTCCCACGCAAGAGACCCTGGCAAAAGGCACCATCATGTCAGTGACAGGCAGGGAGAAGGGGCTGCTGGGTGGTCCTACCCCCTAAATTATTTGTTGACTGCTTCCCTAGGGACCATGGCAACTGTGGTACAGACAAGAGAATCCCTAAGGACAGCACTGAATTGGGTCACAGCCAGACACTTACAGGAGAAGAAAAAGGAATAGGTCCTCGTTTTGGCATGGGGGTGAGGTGCTGTCCCTGTTCTGTGGGGACCAGAATCATCTCTGGCCTCAACACTCTACACTCTAAATTAAGGGCTACTATCCATCTGAAGAAAGGAAAGAAAAAAAGGGAAACAGTAGCAATACGAAGAGACAGGCATTTATTCCTGGCTCGCTTGCTCTTAATGGAGATAACAATACTTCAATCCTTGACAGCAAAGCAGGGAGACTTAATGCATGGAAGTTTGCCAAGTAAATTGAGATCTTTGTACAAAAGGCACTTTCGACATGCACAACTTCTGGCTTATTAAAGTAAAACAAAAACTGTTCACCTTGAGGAGTGTTCAGAAATTAGGAGCCACGGTTCCCCATGGCACAGTGCCCTGCATGATTATTTGAGCTTGTGCACATCCAAACAACAATACTTGACTAGTTTAAATACCTGACACACAAGGTGGAAAACAGTGAAGAAGCAGGGCTGCTCTGTCTCTTCCACACAATTTGCCAGTCATTCTCCGGGGCCCTGCTCTGCTCTCTTTGAGCAGTATCTAAGTCGTCAAACACAGCATTGCATTGTAACCTTATCACATACTTACATCTAGTATAAACACACATATGAGAGAGGAAGGGTTGCTAGTAAGTGGCCTATTTAGAAAGGTCCCAGAATACTTTTTGTGCAATTTTCTTCTCACTTCCCCATCCCTCCCTTCTCCTGAAATGGCAGGTAACCTGAGCAAGAGCAGTGTGTGAATTGATTTGGAGGCGATCAACGCATTGGTGTTCAGCTCTGGCCAGCTGCCGTGTCATTGATTGCCTCGGGATCGATTTGCACACCATTCCCGCTCAGCACACCTGCCAAGTCAGATGGAGAGGGAACAATGAAATGAAAAGAAAATTATGTATTTGTGGTAGACACTTTCACCTCTCTCCACATCCCGCCTCAGGAGAAGTTGAGGGGTCTGGACTGATTTCAGAGCTACTTTTAGCAAGTGCTAGGAGAGAAGTCAGTACAAAAAGGGGAACAGCAGGGATCCCTTCCCCCCCCCCTCAACAACCTTTTGACAAGAACCACCTATAAAAGTTAAAGAAACTAACATTTCTGCCAATAACAGAGGCACAGCAGGCCAGAGTTTTGACCGATATATAAATCTTCTACAGTACTATGCTGTTGTGCACCTGCCACAGAGAATACAGGTTTCCATTTGTTTCTACCTCATCTAAAAGGGGTACTAGAGTACTCCAACACATAAGCTAAGATATCTATTTCACAGATATCTGCTACCAGTGGCAATGACAGTACAAAAACCCAAAACAAGTATGCTCAGGACAAGTTGCTAGAGAGACCGTATGATAGCTACTGTACTCACTAAGATTGTCTGTTGGTTATCCTCAGTGAGGGGAAAAAAAAAAAAAAAGGCTTCTAGGCAGGGCAGATAAATCAGAGTTTGATCAGCAATTGGGATACTCTGTCCATGCCAGAAGTTAGTAGTAACTTGGCTCACGTAAGATGTGTGTGCTGCTAACATATGCTTATTGCCTGGGCTTTTTTCACTTGGAATCAGGAGGTTCTGATACCCCAATACAAGGCAGTTATGTCATTTCTGTCACCAGATTGTGGCTCCCCTCCCACCATGTCATTGCTGCTCTCCTGGAGATAACTGGACTCTTTTTAGCAAGCCAAAGGTTTGTTGTAGGTCGATAGAAAAGCTCTGCAAGATTGTGTTTGCAAGCACCTCCTGAATCAAGAAAGGTGAGAAGTTACTCACCCATCTTATTTCAGTTCTCACTAGAGTCATATGACAAATTCTCTGCTTAAATCCTGGATAACTCCAAGTTAAACATATTCCATTTCTACTTCCCCCCCCCCCCCCCCCCCCCCCAAACACAAACACAAACCAATGTTTAAGTTGATTCACTTCTTTCATTTCCAAAGCTCAGCACAGATTCTGGCAATATTTTTCCAAAAATCCCTGCAGAACTCAACTCCTGTTATCAACAATAGCCAGTGACTCTCCAAAGACCTGGTTTCTTACATCATTTTTGAAAATGGGTGTTTGGCTCCTAAATCAACTGAAATGCACTGCATGTAACACCAAACTGAATGGGAAGACCTGGAAGGCCAGAAGCAATCTTAAAGTAAATAAATGCATTAATAAGGGAAATCACCATTCTGGGCTATTACAGGTGATTACAGGAAAGCAAACTCAGACTCAGAAAATTCCTAACCTGCAGACTGCTGAAAGTAGGAAATAATCCAGACAGTGTCACTCTCTGCTTGCCACATTTTATCTTTCCTCCCTTATGCACCGTTATTGGTCACCCTTGGAGACAAAAATATTGGGTTAGAAGGGAGTTTGGTTTGACACTGTAAAGACATTCCTATGCTCTTGTTTGTTGGGAAACTTAATTTTCACATCATGTGTGAAATAGGTGTTATTTTTCCTTCCTAAAGAGTTTGGAGAAACAGGCAGAGTAATTAAAGGTTACACTTTCAGATAGTGCCAGTGTTACAGTTATTACACGCTACAGTCATACTATTACAGTTACCAGTGTTGTGTTTCTCTGGTTTTGGTTTTATCAACTGGAGACACTTGCTTTCTAATTTTCAGATACACTGTAGGCTTCTAGTTAAATCTGGGTCTATTTAAAAGTGCTAGGTAACCTTTGTTTTGTTATGCTATTTTCAGAAGAATTTAGCTTACATTTAAGTACTGCCAAACAAAACAACCTGATACCATAAACTGCCCAGCAATTTACAGGACCTTTTATGTGTAACAGAACCTGCTGAATGAAGAGGAACTTCACAAACTGCAGAACTATCAGTTTCATAAAGGCCCTGCCCTCAGAAACCCAATCAATTTATGACAGTGACTGGTAGGCCCCAGAAGACATTACTCCATACACTCACTTTTTGGGTTTTATGCCACTCAGGGCTATCAACAGACAGGGCACAAGTCCTCTCTGCCCAGACCGATGTTTTGAGTTGCAGCCAAGGTGCAGAGGTGCTAGAGCAAACGTTAACACAGGACTCCTATTACCTGCTTTTCACAGGTAGGATTGAGGGCTTGGGCCCCTTCATCTCAACCAGACTGCAGATATTCATGTAAGTGTATATAATATAAGCCCATAAACGTGTGTAAGTATATATATACTTAATATACACTTAATATATACTGTCTAGATTCCCTTTAGAGACCATGAAGGAAGAATAATCCCAACTCTTGGAAATGTAACTCAACCTAACTGAAGGCAAAACACAACATGCTCTAGAAGTATTCCTCTCCCCCCTCATTTACTATACAGGGAATTTAGATAATAAACCGAGCTATCGATACCTACAAGGCAAGTGTCCACATTTCGTGAAGTGACTCTCATCCTTTTAGGCTTTTTTGAGGTAATTGGTTTCAGAGAATAAAACATTCATCACTTATTTCCAAGCAGCATGTCACAATAACCCTTTTTTCTGGCCACCTTTTCCCTTGAGGCTCTTCTTGATCCTTTCCACCCCACACATATGACCAAGGTAATATTCCTTGCCTTTTTCCCCAGACACTTTACTCTGCGCTTTGAATTCCTCTAACATCCCCCACTGTTTCATCACATCATCTTCAAATGCCTTGCTCTGAGCTTCCAGCTTCCCCTCACCACTTACTCATCCTTGTCTCTCATCATACAGCCCCTGCACCCACACTTCTTCTACCAACCCGTCATCAGCACCGCACACACACAACCACATGCCTGCAAGGTCTCCTCTCTCCTTCGCCCCCTCCATAAACCGATCCTGTAAGGCCCTGTTCTTCCTCCACCACATAATGAAGGACTCGTTGCTTTTGTGACATCCACAAAAAACTGATAATGAAGCTTATAATGAAGATTTTATTGACTATTTAGGTACAATCAGTTCATATTACATAAAGTTTATAAACAGCAGGTAAAACAAAAAGAGCAACTATACACAGCAATAAATGATTTAGAAAGTATCCTCCTTATGAGATAAGAAACAAAACTGCTAAGCATCCATCTTCTGAAAAATTAAGATTTTTAAAGAAAACTACATCTGGACACCAAAAACATCTGAGGTGACCCCACAATGATATAAGTGACTTTGAAATTCTCAGTTACAGCAACTATTTTTAAAGGGAAGGAAGAAAAAAAATGCACTTCAGAGTACAACTTTTTTTCCATTGCTTGTATGTCATTTATGCCTACTAGATTGAGTTCCGGACACATGCAGTAGGAATGAATAAGCTTAAGTTAGTTTCTCAATAGATTGCAAAGTCACTATTTCAGCTTTCCCCAGTTTCAGTGGATTGTCAACTATCGCCCAGGCTTTCTCTGAAATTTGGAGAACAACTTCATGAAGAATAACAAACCTGAAGACAAAGGACACTTCATAGGAGGCTGGAAGACAAGAAGCATTTTGGAGATGGATTCTGATAGAAAGTACCTGAAGGCAGCTAGCCCAAGAAGTAGAGAAGTGTGGTCACCACTTCTCTCCACAACAGGATGCTGCTGCCTGCACCAACTGGAACACAACTTCCTTTATCCTGGTGGCTGCTGTATACCTATACAATTTTTTTTTTTTTTTTTTTTTTTCAGCCCAGCATATTAATACTGTGTCTTATTCCACCTTTTGCTACAACTTCAGTGGTGGTACATACCTAGAAAAGTTCAAACTCCTCTCTGAACCCAGGTTTGGATATACAACCCCTGTCCTGCTGCAAACACAGAAGTGTTAAGTGCCTGAAGTCATGCCACATTTACAATTCTGTGACTTCTCCACTGATACATTGTGAAGCACACTGAGCTTTGACGCAAATGTCAAATTAATAAGTAGCTCTGCATAAACTTCCTCCATGGCTCATATTAGTCCTGGTATTTTTGGTGTATTTTAGTTGCTCTACAGAAAAATTATTTATAGAGTTCAGGTTCCAAGAAATATGTTCTGTACCATAAGCCTTTGTTTCCTGCCGGAAAAAAAAGAGGTAGTCTTTCCAAAATGAAAGAGAAGTAACTTTCTGACATTTGGAGCTTTAGCTGTGGAATAGAAAATAGTTTTTACAAATAATAAAACCTATCAAATATAGTTCCTTTGAACTCAGTTCAGAATACAGTTCTGTGTGGAATACATCCATTCTACGAAATGGAAGCAAACATGGCTGGGTGAATCATGATGGGTCAGAGGAAGCTTACTCTGTCCTTTGAGATAACTAAACCTTCACCAACCTCCCCCTCCATTCTGGTCATCTCTAGAGGGAAGCAGATCATGTCGGGTAATCTCCAAAACCAGAAGCTTCTTGCACACTACTGCTCTCTTTGGAAGGGAAAAGGTTTTGAGAAACCTTGTCTCCTCCCTCATAGCAAACACACACAGCCCAGTGGCCACCTCTGTCCTCCGTATATCTTGCATCAAAGTGACTTGGAACATACCCAGAACATCAGAAAGAAATTCCTAAGCTCCTCCTACTTACTCTATGATGGCTTGTTTCTCAATGTTATTCGTGATGTTGAAAGCTAACTGCAGAAGAGAAAGGGATAAATGTAGGGACTCTGCTGATAATCTACTGAAAAAACTGCTTGAAGCAGATAGTTGCAGGGGGTGGGAAGGAAGGGTTAACTTAAGAGTGAGGGGAAGTGAGCACTCACTTTTTTTTTAACAGTACAGATGTCCAATGCAGAAATATCTTTCTCCCTACAGATGTGGCTGTGACTGATGAAGACATATTTTTCTGTTTTCAACCATGCCCACACGCAACAGGTAGTGTTTTAATTGTATCACAAAAGACCCTGTGAAGACAGACCATTGACAGGCAAATTCTTCACAACCCAGCTGAGGACAGTGCTGCTGTGAACTGTTCCTCCCCATCCACTCTTCTGCCTGCAGAAGAGATCAGATGTTCACTTTCTAATGCACATCAGACAAAATCAGCCAGGTGAGTTCAAGCCAGCTGTCTGAACTGATTAAGCCCGACTGGCTACTTTTGCTTGAGGTGGATGAAAGACTGTTGGTGCCAGTGCCTCTGATGCTTCTATGGCTCTGCCAGACACCTCTGGGGGTGATCAGCAGCTGGGGGCCTTTGGCCTTCCTAGGGGGAACCAGGTGAGGGCACCTCACATTACTAAGGGACATTAATCCCTTTCACCTGTTCCTATGAAGGAATAAGGATGGGCAGTGTGGAAATGGGGCACTTATGCACCAGTATTTCTACCTCCACATAAAGGTTTATATCTGTTAAAATATTTGGATAAAAGAAAAATCATACTAAGTTTAAATGTAAACTTTTATGCCACCTCACACATTGATACATGCACACCAGCCTAAGGTAACATCTTAGAGATGAGCTAACTAATGGAAAACATAAAACCTTACTTGAGCAACCTACCTATTTTATGCTGTACGTAGTGAATTAACATTCACAATTTCTTTGAATCTTTTACAGTTTCACTCAAACTTTTTCTGGGATATGGGCCAGTCATTAAAGGTTCACTGTATCAAGTATTTCATCCACAGAGAAGAGACCAGAGAGTATCTGTACACTGTTCTACTTCTTAAAATTCTGCGTAATATTAATTATGAATTATTCAGTTTGTGAAATCTATGTCACAGCAGTTACATGCTGTTGCTTTTATTCCTTAAATTGACTAGTGTAACTCTGATAAGGATCTAATTAAAATCAGTCTGTTGCTTAAGTTTATCTAGATGTTTCATGTACTGTGCTGAATCACGGTTTGTGTGAGCCCACCCTGTTGTATACTTAATAATCCTATTAATAAACACCCTTATATCCTAGCATCTAGTACCTATGATCCAAAACTACTTTTCATCTACAAATGCCAGCAACAGAAGCCAGAGACATACATACTACTCAAGCAGGTCATTCTTCTGTTTTCTAAATATTGTTTCTGAAGAATCAAGGTTTTGAAAGCTGGACATCAGAAATGGGCATTCAGATTTATCATAAAGTAACTGACACAGAAAACTTGTTTCTTGGATGTAAGCAAAGGTTTAACTCAAAGATTTGGGAAACTGATTTAGAAACCCAGTATGGGGAAGCAGCTCTATTGCATCTGACAAAGCTATTCAGCTCCTCATAGATCTCACATATTTATTTTTTCCATTCAACTTCCACTGTCTAAGTGGCTGAAATGGAAAGGGTTGAGATTTTTGAATAGGCAGGGATGTATATCCCAGAAAATTCTAAGTAATTGTTGACTGAAAGTGAGCAACTGCTGAGACAGAATCAGACACAGATTTGTCTTTTGCTGAATGCAGTAGATTTGAAATGGATCTCAAAGAGGTTGACAGTCAGCAGACTCAAATATGTGGAGCCAGGAGAAGAAGCATGGAATAAAAAAAGATGGCAAACCTAATCTCTAATCTAATCTAAGAACAACACTAGCAGAGGTCAAAGTCACATGTGACTAAACCTCAAACTCTTCTATCAATAAGATCAAAAAAAGCAGTAACATGACCACTACCGAAAAGTGCAGGAGAATAACAAGGCTGATACATCATAAATCTAAGCCCACACACCACTGATGTGCTAAATTCAAAGCCAGGAGCACCATTCTTCCTACTTGGTGTGTTTTTTGAGCCTGAACAGCATATCCCAGTTCTATGGTGTCTGAACTTTCTTTTTTGTTGTTTGACTGTAAAAGAGAACCTTCAGTTCATGCCCACAGTTTTAACCAAGGCAGTGAAACCTACCCGAGTTTCAATCTCAAATAACAACCAAGAAATGAAAACTCTCTCACTTACCTTGGGATGTTAGTACCAAAGCATAACAATGGCACCTAAGAGGTCAGCATCAGCTGTTCTGCCAAGAACATTATAACAGATAAAATGGGAGAGCGCTGAATAGAAAAGAGAGTGGGATTTGGAGCAGCTGCAGGGAAAGAAAGAAAAGAAAGGAAAAGAAACAGAAGAAAGGAAGGGGAATTATACTACGGTCCTAAAAGAGGGCATATTTTCCTACAGAATGGGGTTGTGACAAGGCTCTAAACAGAGAGCAAATAGGATTAACACTAAAATAGTCAGTGCACTAAGACAATTGGTCTTTATGAACTGCTTCCACTGACATCAGTGGCAGAGCCATTCCAAACTGAAGGAGGAATAGTTTTACATTTACACATTAGCCTACAGACCGACACAAGAAGTACAACACAACTAGAAGTAATTTGGTGCAGAAAACCTAGCTCACCAATTTAGACAGATCCCTGCACTACTAAACCCATGAGAATCTGAGGAACAAAGTAAAACAGATGCCATTTCAGGAAAACAAAAATATTTACATTTTAAAGTTTATACTATTTGAGGTTTGTCTGGTGAAAATTGTAACAGAGTTTTGTTGTTAATGTCACTTGTGACTGGAATGAGTTACTGTGCATCACACAAATTCCATCATGCTCCATCACTGAGAGGTCTGTACATGCTCAGACCGAGGAAGGAATGTTTCATGTCAGCATAGCTTAGCAGAAAAACACAAGAAACTCTGGAACTATTTGAACCAACTAAGGAAATGGGACGATACTGACTTCCACAGGTTGCTTTTCTTTGAAAGTTTTAGTTTCTTGGCAAACACACCAAGGAAAATAGAAAGAAACTGCATGAAACCAAGTTCTATTTTCTGTTGTTAGAATTTAAACCTAAAAAGTACTGGCAAAAATAAAGGGCTGATCTCAGCACTCCAAAAATTCAGAGAGGTAGGAGAAAGGAGTACATGAAGGGGTGAAATGTAGGTCAGAGGATGGTGTCTGAAAAGCACACAGGAAAAGCAGAAGTTTAAAACTGTTTATAATCTAACAGCTGAAAGAGAGGCCTTAACAAGTAGCTCCAAAAACAGTCTCTGAAACCTTTTCTAGTGCTTGAGTAGCAGCTAAGACTGCAGATAACAATATAACAACTAAATCACAATTTAACAGCTGTAGATCTTAAAATACATATTAAGCCTGTCTTTCAGTGGGGAATGTTTTACCGTAGGTTGACAGTGACGGACACTCTGGTGCTCACCATGCTCTCCCTTCACCCACACCTTGTTCAGTCCCGGGCAAGCAGCCAGGTAAGCTCTCAGTCCAAGAGCCCCCAGCTGCCACTCGATTAGCCCTCTTCCCCCATGGAGTCTACAGCCAGGACTCAACCTGAATCCAGAGGAAAAGGGTGAAATACAAGCTTGTTGAAAACTTTCCTCAGTGCTCAGGTATCCATCAGCAAGTCCAGCTGCCTTCATTCACAAGTGCAGTACTTTCCATTTTCTTCCTTATCTTTCTGTCTTGTGATGTATTCTTGCCAAGGCAACTCAGCACATTGCAGTAAAGTGTCCACATGTCCCTGACCTCCTGTTTGCTGTTTCTTTCAGTACACTATGCCACCTTTTTTCCTCACCCTCTGCTTTCTACTGTCATTAAGGACTGCCTCCACAGCACCACTCCAGTGCACAGCATGGCACCAGCAGAGATAAGCTGTATCAGCAAATATGACGAAGGACGGACAACAATTATAAGATAGTTTTATGGCCAGAGAGTTCTATAAACAGAGTATGTCATAACTGTATTATAGAGATGGACTTTATATGGGGTGAAGGTGAGCCCATTAACTGCTTGATTACATCACTAGTCAACAGTGAGATAACCATTATCTCCTGGATATAACAGTCTGGGTTTTTTTGTTTGTTTGTTTGTTGGTTTTTTTTTTTTTTTTTTTTTTTTTTTAATAGATACACTGGCATAATTCATTTGCAAAACAGGACTTTGAATTTGATTTCTGAAAGGTAGTAAGAGGGCTCAAATCAAAGTATAGTATATATTTTCCAGCTTCTTCTATAACCAGAGGCCGCTATTACTGTGCTTCTGGAAAACTTGTCTGCTTTTACCTCCCATTTCCAAACAGGTGTACCTGTCACTTAAAGAACGTTAATTAAGATGGATCCATTGTGATTTCAGAGTACTTTTTGTCTAAGCTTGATAAATTTATCACAGACAGCCTTAACAATACATAACGAGTTATATCTGCACTTTCTGCAAGTCTATGCAATTAATTTTCTATTTGTGAAAGGAAATGGAAAATGAAATATTGTGCCCTTTCGAATGCAGAGGCAGATGTAATGAATGGCTTTGGCAAACAGTTGTCAAAGTACGTTAACTAGCATCTACAAATCTTTTCCTTCCCCAACAATAGTTTTAGGGCCCATGATAATTCACTTCCCTTTTTTGTCATCCTGATACGACATACTGAACCTGCTGTATCTAGATAAAAGAAACATAATTGAATTCAAGTTGCAAACCAATTGTCTTCATTTTTTAACCACTGGCTTGAGAGATCCCAACTGCAGATTAACATCCACAAAGAGCCGCTCTTCTCAGCTTTCCCACTGGAGAATAATGCTCTCACCAGAAATCTTGTAGGCAAACACTTGAACAGAAGTCTTCCCGGTTCTGGAAGAAGCTGCCAACACATACTGATCACCCTTCTTACCAAGGGAACGATGGCTGTATCCTGCACCTCTTGTCAGCATCCTTTCTTTGGGTGGGAACTGGAGCACCCGCACAGTTTCCACTTGGACTTTGGAATGGACTTTGATACCTTTAAGCCTTACCTGTACTGTCAGAAAATACCTATAAAATTCTTGAAAAGAGAGCATCCAATCCTGTTTGCAGGCTGTCAGACTGTTTGCTGCAGCTCTCAGCTGTTCCAGTAATGCAAACAGTAAATAACCATAGGGCAGCCCTAAAGAGTATGTCTTCTGTTGTCTTCAAAACATGGGAAATTATTTACCAAAACCTATATGAGTTTAAATCTTTCAGTTTGCCAACTTTAAGCTTTAAAAGGTTAAGAAACCTTTAGGATGAATACTACCAGTTATTCCTTGAGTTTGGCCCTTTGGGGCATTCTGAAACAGTCTTTAATTACATGACCACATACTACCCTACCCCAACCATCAGATTTCTCTTTTATTCATGAGCTGTGGAAGCAAAGCGTGGTTTCAAAGCTTTAGGTTCTTTCATCCTTTCACATGATTAAGGCCAATTAATGCTGCCCTGAAAACAGGCTAATATCCTGAATTTACCACAGAATTACTCTGTTATGTTAGGTAACCTGTAGTAACAGTACAGAAAAACTGAAGTGTTTATACTTTTACAAAGTTATCATTGTGTATATTTCACCTACCTTTTGGAAGGAATCAGGTGGGTACAATGGCAAGAAGGACCATTCAATTAAAATTTGCATCATACTTGTTATTAACAAGAAGTCGGAATTCAAATTCTCCAAGCAGTTTTGATGCTAGCTTTTTCTACTTTTGGAGGCCTTGAGACTCTCCTAATGCTCTTAAAACAACTGCTTTTAACTTTTGGACATATGTGATATTAATGTAATGCAAAACAGCAAGGTTAAGTGATTTGTAAAGCCTGAAATAGTATGGCAGTCAAGGACAAAGCAACAGTGTACAAAAAGAAAGTGACACCAAATTGCTGGTAGGTCATCAGTGAAAGTACTACGCTACAAGGACTTCCTCAGCATTACACAAAAGAAGAAAGCAACACTGCATCCACAAAAGCAAAGCTGAAATGACACAGCAGTACAACGACCATACCATTTAATCTGCAAGTAGACTAAGAAGGAAGAACACCTGGTTAAAAACCCCATAGCACAGAAGCCACTGTTTCACCTAAACAAGCTGAGTGATGAATGCAGCAGAACTCATTTGGGAAAAGTCTATCCTCTTAGAGATTCTTCAAAGCCTTCTGATTTTGCCATGTTCAGCATTGCAACACCCAAAGACACGCAGCTGCCTGGATGCAAGCTGCTTCCCCAAGCAATGAGCTGCAACTCAACTGGGAAGGCTCCAGAAGCAGTCTCCTAAGCTGGCCAGGCATGAAATGTATAGGCGTCGGCAGCTTTTCAGCGTCTTGTCTGTCTCTACAAAGATGGTACCCTGCAACCAATAGCATCAAGCAAGAGTTCCCTTCCAGCATCAGACCAATTTCCTCATGCAAAGAAACAAGAAGTAAGGAAAAGTCCCTGGAGTAGTCAACTACCTACTGGTTCAAATACACCCCTAGGAAATTCAGATTCCTGACCTGCTCAATTTGAACAGACACACAAACTTCAGTTCCCCGTACCTCAGGTGAACACCTCAATCACTGGAGGACTCGGTGTTTTGGACAGTTCTCTCAGCCTCCCCTCTTCAGTCCCATTTCCACATTGTATATATACCAAGCTATACACAGAGTTAGAGATGAAGCACGTAACTCTAGGCCAAAAGTAAGAGCCTGTCCAGGCCAAAGGTTGGGTCCCTAAAAAGTTTAGGGAGCTGATCAGCCATGTTTTTATAAGTATAAAGTGGAATATGAGCATCTTTGAAAGATATTACCAGCCCTGCACACACTCAGAAAATTCCCAAGCTCAGAAAGGACTGACATCTCTCTGATATTACCAAGATATTTCTGAGATGCCAGAAAGACAGAGTATGTAACACCTGAAAGCAACTAGAACCAGCCAGTACAGAACCTGCTTTACCGTGTACCCATCGCATTAAAGAGAATTAATGGGAGCAATGAAACAAAAGCTGAAAAAAGCATCATTGCTACAGTCACAGAACCCACAAGCTAGATAAGTGGTGTGAGACTATTGAAAAGCCAGGTAAATTGCACTTTTGTATAGGCACAGAAATTTTGCAAAGTATTGAAAAGTATTCATCAAGAAGTACTACCTGACTTGGCAGGAGCAAACATAGTCTCAGTATTCATTGCCAGAGGTACAGGCACAAGTTATTAGGGAAGAATAATAGTTACCTCAATGCATGGTGAACGGCAGCAGGTGGATGCAGATGGCAAAGGCTGCTACGTGGGACCCGACTTGCCACAAAGGAGTATTAATGTCATCAGCAAAAGCAACCAACAGCACTTCCAAGATTCAGAATCAAAATTGATGATATTCTGGTGTATGGACACAGGAGACAGCATGGCAGAAGATGTGGCAGAGCACAGCTGTATCTTCAGGCATTTGCTAGAAAGCACCAACCTGGTCAAGTTAAACAAGTCAAAACTGGAAACAGCTGCAAAACTACACACAGCCCATCATTGTTTTTATTGCAGAAGGCACAAGCTGAACCTGAAAAGCAACTCCAAAGATACCACAGTGAAAAATGCAGCTGGGGTCAGGGGTTATTAGGGTGTGTTGACACCGTTTCTTTTAAGCCTCTCAGATGCAGAGAAACCGCTGGTGTGTACAGCACACAAAACTGCAATACGGGCATTGTTAATCCAGTGCAGCACGGCCATCCTCAGGAGCTGGTGAACAAGGACACAAACCTCAGGATGCTGCCACTTGAAAGGGTGGTCAGTGAAGCAGAAGGTAGGCTCTCATTCCTGAGAGCTGGACAATACTGATGCGAGAAAATGCATCCAACCAAATTGAATGGGCAATTCCTGCAGCACTGCTTGAATGCGAAGGCGTGGCTACCTGTAGTCCAGGAGTGGAAGAAGGAGTCAGAAGTGACAAAAACTACACTTTTAGACAACCTGGGCTCCGACAGGGCTCACGTGCACGGTCATGGCAGGTCAGTACAACTCAACTCCAGTTCAATACACAAGCACTTCTTTTTCTATCCCCATAACATACACTTAAATGGAGATAGGTTCCCAAAATACTTTCACCAGGTGATACAAAAGAAATTATGCTACAGCTTTTAAATACAGGCAATAAAAGAAATTAATAAGAGCACCACACTTAGCTGCTGAAAGCAGTGTGGCATCATGAACATGTAGTACCTAAACAAGATCTTCAAGCAGATATAAAAAAAATAGAAGTGAGACAGTAATAGGCTCAGGATGCTTTGTATGCTACTCTCAAAGCTGGGATGGAAAGAATGAGAACAAACCCTACAGGACCAAATGTTTTACAAGTGCTCGTATCCCTCTCAGGACGGCTACTCAAAACCACAGTAACTCAGAATGTGCTTCCCAGGAACAGCGCAAATACTGTCTGAATTGAGCAGGCATGAAGTCATATAAGGCAGCCAAATCATGATGCACAGGTCATTAAAAAGAAGGAATCCTTCTCTTTCTACTGTTCTGGAGTAGAGGCCTGAGTGTGGAAAGTAACAGATGCTGTATGCTGGCCAAGCATGTCAAATGATATCAACGTCATGATGAGTAAAGATGAGACACATGAGGAAGTGCAAGCAAAGCAACAAAAATAGCTGTGAACACAGGCAAGTAGACCGTGAAGTAAAACAGGAATAGAACTACTGACCCCATCATATTTAAATGTCGTTATTATTGTAAATGACTACTTTGACTTTTGATAACTAGACAGGTAGTCTTTCACTATCACAATAGTCACCATAAAAATCTTTCTGTGTGTATGGTGTCCCAAACCACATAGATTCAGAAAATAAATTTTCAGTTACCAAGAAAAGAGAATTCAGCTCCACCACAACATCACTATTCCCCACACGCATCAAAAGGTCAAAGCAAATTGCTAAGTTATGAACAGCAACGATAGGCAAGTCATTCCAGACTTGGGAACACCTGGGAAGGCACTGAGAGCAGCCCAGTGCAAATTTATCCTCTAGATGCACATCAGTCCCAGTGCCACTCTCTCAACAACTAGCGGTAGAAAGAACTATGAAAGAGGGAAAATAAAATGCGCAACAGCCAAAACCTACCTAGCCTGAAAAAATAGCAACCAGAAGTAAAATCAGACACCACTAATAAAATCATTTCCTCTGCCAATCATGCACTCCTAAGAGTGCTTTGAACTGTTTGCTTTGAACGGATAAATTCTCATTCACGTAGCATGGCTATTGTTGCATCTTTCTCACTGAATAGGCAAATATGTTCACGCACACCATAAATATCAGATGCACACATGAATGTGGAAAGTGATAAAATACTTGCTCCAGCTGAATTAGCGGAACAAAAAAAAACATGAGGCAATAAACTCATGAATATCTGGACACTCCTTCAAAACTCCCCCAAGAACAAAGTCAAGACAATATCAAACTCATAGGGAAATATGTGATTTACCAATCAAACAGATGTTTTAAAATTTGAGCTAACTTTATATGTTTGTGCATCTAGATGTGTGCACATGCATGTGATATTACAACCCCTATGGAAATACAATAAGTAAGTTCTGCAAGCATGTTTACTTTTTATCTCAGATAAATACAACAAAGGAAGTGATTCATACTTGCCCAGAAGGCAGGCATTCTACTGAAATTATATGTGTCTGTGGTCATGTCCAGGAGCCTTCAGACAGGTACTACTTGTGAAAGAAATATTAAAGTAAGCTTTAAAGTATTGAATTCAGGCATAGGTAACAGACTAGCTGCGGCAGCCTGGAGCTCAGCAGGGGCTAATTTATCCTGCTGGAAAGTAATCATCATGTAATTAGTGGAAACACCAGTCTTTATTTTGGTGGCTGGATGGTAAATCTACCACACAAGTTGTTAACTAAAGTATAAGTAAGTTCATGAAATACTCATACTTTTTGCACCATCATGAAAGAATATTTATTCTATTTGCAGAAGCTTTTTTTGGGGAAAAAAAAAGTGACTAGCAGACCATACTTACGTGATAGGTCACAAGAAGCAGTTTCATATGCTGAGACAAGAGGGGAACTCCGCCCTACCCTAAACTTCCAGTCTCGGGTCTTGATCTCATCACAAGAGTCCTCAGAGACCCTCCCAAGATTACTACTTCCTCTTCTACAGAAAAATAAAGCTTATGCTTCTCTCTGCTGCTCTATCCTTCTTTTGGGACACAGTAAGTATAAACAACCACAGTCTTTAAAGTGCTTTCTCTTCTGCACAGGGAAAAATTAAGCCTTCAAATGAATTGTAACAGCAGCATCTCAAAAACAAGGGGCACTGTCTCTGCCAACACCATTTTCGTAGTGGCGTAACTATGCTGAGACAGCTCTGCTGCTACATCCACAATAGATACACTATATCTTCTAAGCCATAGCTTGCACTGGAGTGATTTGGCTCAATTACTTTTTAATGTAACACTTGATTTGTTTAACCAGGCTCAGGGTCTTGAAGTTAATAGCATTTGCCACAAACAGGAGCCAACTAACTTCTGTCCAGGCAAAAGATGTATACTGCCCAGCAGGATACCACAATCTCAGGTGAAAATACAGCTGCACTGTGGCAGTCTGCTCCTCATCGAGTGCCTATCAACTCAAGAACTGTCTAGCACATATCATCTGATGGCTACATGAGTTATCCAAAGTTAGCTCAGCTTTTTCTACAAGGCACTGAACCATGCCATGTAGTTCCATCCAAGGCTGCTCACCAATATTCTGGTGACCCTTGGTTTTTGAACTGGCTCTTGCTCTCTGCAGAGCTGCATTCCTGCAGGTTCTGACACTCACACAGATGGCTAAGCAGCTGGACACTACTAGTGGTGCAAGCAGACTGTCACGCTAACACCTAGGTGAGTTGAGTGAAGTGGGCCACTGCTAGCTCTTCAAAGCCTTTCTCAGGGCATCCCTACTGAACAAGCACAACCACTTCTTATTTTTGAAGATGACGCTCATCACCACAGAGGCTAAGACAGAAACACAAATGCATCACACAAGACCATGCCAATACCAAATGAAACAAAAGAAAAAAAAATCCAAAACCAACTACATGCTCCATTACATAGCAGCACTGCTTAGGCTGCTAGTTCATCAAGATACCAGTCATTTTATCATTCTGTGTTCTTTAATTTCCTAACAGTGGAGTTCTGGCTAGGGGCATGGGCTTCTGGGCACTATAGGATAATTACTTAATGATACTAGTAGCTCTAACAGGTGAGCCTATCCTTCAGCCTTTTCCTGGTTATCATAATGAGGGCTCCAGGTCCTTCTCCCCTACCACACCCCAACACATTCCCTTCACTACTTTGTGTCTCACCCAGCAAGCCAACAAGTCGCACTGTCAGCAAATATTTTTGCAGGAGAGGGAGAAGGGAAGTAAAATCTAAAAAACACACCAGCAAATAAAGCATCAGTGCTTTAGTCTTTATGCAAAGCCATAGGGTATGAGGGTTTTGGAGAATTAAGACATAGCCTTCACCCCAAGGATCTTCAATTTAATGTAGACAAGCTATAGTGAGGTAAGAGTCAACATGAGAAGGGCAAGAGGACACTGCAGTGAGAGATTGCAAGGTACACTAATGATGCCTTTACACTGGGGCAAGGGGAAGACTAGGACATTTAAAATCTATTCAAAATACTTTCAAGCTGAGGTATTACATAAAATATTTTATGCCCACCTGAACCACTCCTAAGATGTGGGGGTTTTCTCCATTTGTTTTTAGGTACATATACATTTCAGACAGAACCTCAACAAGTAGAAGGTTGCAGTGAAAAGACTGACAGACTTATTATAGCAATGCAAAACCTAGCACTAGATTTCTTGGTCAGGTTAGATGGGTGCCAGGAAAAGTAGGGCAAAATATTTAATTAACTTTAATTTTCACAATTCTGGGGCTATTCATCTTTGAGAAATTTAATAAGTTACACAAATGCATACAAGTATCCATCTAAACTTGTTTAGAAACTCACGTACCTTAATATTGCAACTACATATATAAGCAAGTAATATTGCTAGTGCATCAGTGGGCAACAAAAGAACTTTGCACCCAAATGGAGAAAGATAGTGGTCAAAGTGTTTACATGAATTGAATGAAGGGTGAGGAAAAAAATGGCAATTTCATTTCAAATACATCTAGGGCTTTCTCATTAGGCCATGAAACTCACAGGTATTAATCATGAAAATAAATGTTCCTTGCCCCTAGGTGAGACACAGTTCTTACACAAGAGAAATGACCAATACAAGTCTTTCTCTGATCAAATTACTGAAGATGAAATGAATTTTAAAACAATATCCCAGGTGGATTATGCATTTAGCTACTTAAGAAGAGACTTTGTAAGGACCCCCATTTATTACTTTGAAAAGCAAAGGTAGTTGTTGCCAATAATTAAGGCACAGTCTTGTTCACATATCACCTTAAAGGCTTTGGAGCTGAAGAGCCTATGGATAATAGCCAGCTGCCCTATTGTATCTCACTCTTTGCTTGGAAAAGTTTTGAAACAGAAGTAAAACTAGGTAAATTAGACGCTGTCTTTCATTAGCACTTTATTATGCTGATCTATTATATGAAAACACAGCACAAATGTTTTGTCTACTGTCTTTTAAAAAAGTTGATAGAACCAACTCTACAGATGTGTACTTACATATATACTATACATAATCCCACTAAAATAATAATAATAATAAAAAAAAAATCATTGAAAGGCAGATGCTTAATTAGCTCTAGACTCACAATTTAATAGGATTTCATTTAGGTTGGGCTTCTCACGAGTATAAAATGAAGCGTGCGATGTATATTTGCAGGATTAAGGCTTGTGGGCTGATTGCCAGACTTACACTAAAGCTCCACTGGGGTTGCGTGCAGCCAGAGCTGCTCACACAAACGCTGCACCCTGCCGGGGCAGTTCCTACAGTGATACACATCTTTTGTGCCATTCTGCTACCTCTGCAGTTGCTTCTTCTACTCCACTTTAGACAACGCAGGACATTTAGAAAACAACAATAATAATAAAAAAGATAAAAATCACAAGTCACATTCCAAAAATATCAGGGGATTGGTTTAAAAAGCATGACATTAGCAGCCAGTTAAGAGTCTACCTTTTCTACTTGAACTGTGCCTTTGGTAATCCTGTGAAGCCTTGGTCAATGGAGCCACATCCTGTTTAGAACACATTTTCAAGCTTTCCTTCACAACACCGGCAGGGCTTGAAAGTTTGGAACAAAAGCTCTGATTTTCAGAAGCCTCACTGTTACAAGAACTGGTGCTTCAGTAAGAAAAAAGGCAGAACAAACAAAAAACCCATACATGGTTGGAAATAAAAAAAAAAAAAAACAGCACTTTTGCTCACAATCTTAACTCATACTACAGCTCTGTGACCTTTCCAGCCCCTTTCAGCTAGCACTGCTCTTGGCCTACCTTTCTCCTCACCATGTTGTACATTCCTGTCCTCTTCCTTGCACCTAGAACTGGCATTTATCAAATCCTACAGCAAGACATCTTAAGATTACAGCTGCCAATGTGAAAGCTCTTCTGCAGGTTTAGGTTCTTGAACCTACTTACATTAGCACGACACAAACTCCTGCACTGGTGTCAGGGAGACAGAGTGGAACTTCAACAGCACCAACTTACTCCAACAGCACCAACTTAGAGAAGCTTCAACTGGTCTGGAATCATTTACATTTAGCTACAGCCCAACAAAACCAAAGCCACCAGTACTCAAGTGTCCAGCAGAATAATTATTCACCTTGAAGAATGTTTACAATTTCTAAAAAGTATAGAAATAAACTCTTATTTCAAACATGCCAGTGTAAATAAATCAAGAGCAGAGAGCCAGCGACAGCAATTTGCTCAAATTTACCTCGGTGTATCTGACAATAGCTTTTGGCACATCTGACAAATGCAAGTGTGACTGTTTTAAACCACATCTGAAGTTCCTAGTGCAAGGCTTGTTATACAAGTATCTCAGTAATTACAACACCACCTCAGTAATTACACCACCACCATTACATTCTATATTCAAGTTAGTCTCAATTAAGCAGCAATTCTGTGGTAACATGACTAATACCCAGCAATCAGGTAACTAGTTCCTTTACTAATCTGTGTCCACATAGCAAAGCCCATAAACTAAGCAGCATTGGGTGAACTCTGGTCTTTGACAGAAGATTTTCAGGACAGTGAGAACTTGATCCACATCCCCCAGAAATCTCATAGCTTTTTTTTTTCTCTCTCTCTCCAAACTGACCCCAGTGAACTCTGACCCTGGATAAGAACTGAAAGCAGCCATAACCAAGTTCAATAGGTGGCTCTTTCCTGCAACAGAATTGACATGACAACACCAAGAAATTCTCAGAACAGAGGTATCAAAGGGATGTTCAACTGAGGCACTAAGTGCTATCAAAGATTCATAAGTAACAACAATACCAAAATGATGGAAATTTACAGGGCACTTAAAAGTCAGGACAATTCAGGCAAATCTCAGTTTGAGTAATTAGACTGTACTGTTTCCAAATTACCATTGTAATCAGAAATGTGTTTCTTCCTGGTCTGAAGTGTGGTAGAGCCTCACTCTACACCATTAATCAACTGCATGTTTAGGTGTCAGGTGACATAATATACCCTATTTGTAGAGTTTTACAGGACTAAAGCATTATATAAATGAAGAAATTATCACTAAAAAAAGGAGTAGTAGTGACAGCACAGAGGGGAATATTTGCGTGTGGTCTTCTCATTAATGTTTCCTCCCAATTTAAAACAAGAAAATACTTAAAAGAGTAAAGGGGGAAGGACAGAGGAGTTACAGCACTAAAGTGTGCCAAATAAAAGGGAGAAAAAAATGGAAAACTGTACCAGATGGATTACATGAAATTAAATGGTGATCTTTAATAGACAATCTATAAGAGCAAACTGTATGATGATCTACAAAATCATTAATTTTAAAGCTAATTCATATGCCTATGCAATACTAAAATATGAAGTGGCTACTCCTGAGGGTTTTCCATTTTTGTTAACTTTTTAACTAAGGACAAAAATTTTAAAGGCACATTAAAATTATTATCTATCACTAAATTACATAGTATACAAATGTAAATGTGATCACACCACACTTAAATTCTTATAACAATAAACTATTCTGTTTTCTTCCCCCTGACATTTACAAAATTCATTTGGAGGAGTAGGATATACCTTACAGAGATTAGTGATAAATCATGTATTTTTAATGAATATCAATAGGAGAAACCCCAGGACATAGCCCACCATCTAATTTGATTAAACTGTGCTTAAGGCAACACCACCTCTCTGGCTGGGGAATAGCACTATAATGACTTTGTGAGCATTATTGCAGGCTGTTTTAATGATTTAATGAACTGCCTCTATATTTAGTTCAATAGCCTTAAAATGATTAGTGTTTAAGAAAAATTAGCTCACTTTGATCTGATTCTATTTGATAGTAAGTTTAAATAACCTAACCCTTCAAAACACAGTGGAAAAAAAATTCCTAGAATCACAGCCAGCTAACTGCTAGAAAACATTATGGCGATCATTAATAACAGTTCATTTACGTTTAGCTACAGCATATGGAATGACATATTCATCCCCCAAGATGGGACACAGTAGCATATATTAAGTTGTATTATATCATTTTCCTATGTATTTTTGAGGTGAAAATGTATCAAGGAAAAAAACTCCTGTGTGCCCATGTAATGCAAAAAATAATTATTCCTCCATCACCAGTATCACTTAAGAATTTTAACTTATGTGTCCAGAGTACGTTTCTGCTTCTCAGTGAGGTGAAGAACTAATAATTGCCAAGGCAGGAACAGGATATGTTGACTGAGGCTCTGTCACTCTTCCAGGTGTAGCAGTAGAAGAAAGGTTACTAAACTGGAACGCTCTGGGAAGGGGGAGCATGGCTTGAGAGGTAGATTTGCAAACAGAAATACTGAAGTTTGCAATCTGCCACTACTGACACAGCTACATGTACAACTGCTGCATACTAGTTAACAGGGACTGTGCTGCAAAAGTAGACTTTGTTTGCATTTACTGCACATTTCACAAAAGAAAAAAAAAAATAAAAATCACCAGAACAGATTATCACTTGCACAAAAGCAAAAAGCCATGTGAGAGGTGAATAAACAAACCAAGTTTATTATACAAGTGTATTTTATTTCTGTGCTATTACTTCTATGGCCACTACTATAGAGTGACTGCAGAACTGTTGGGATCCTGGAGCCCCCAACTATGCCTGATGGCATTAGTCGATATTGGCAAGCCACTTGAAAATGCTCAAACCATGAATGCAAGACAATCATGCTGCTGAGAAAGGGAAACACAAAAATAAGCCATAATGCTAAAAATACCGCTTCTGATAGGTAGTTTACCAAAATATTAACACAGATTTCTAGCTGCAATGCGGCTGATTTTCTGGAAGAAGGAAGGCAGAAATGTCTACTCCACAGGGTCTTCCTTGCACTTGGCCTCTGCAGACATAGTGTGATCCATTTCCAAGCCCATCTGGGTGTACCACATTAGCACCCTCCCTTATACCAAACAGCTAGAAGCAAGACCACAGATACCCAAAATTACAACATGCTATGGAAATTCAAAAGCAGACACCCAATCCAACCAGGAACCAAAACCTAGATGTGGAATTCTTCTCAAGAAACAGCACTAGCAAGCAGATCCTTAGATGTTTATACCAAATACAAGCTAAAACAAGAGACTAATGCAAGAGACTCTCAGATCTTGCGTTATGCTTTTACACTTTCCTTCTCTAACTGTGTTTCTAGTACTATAATCATGAACTAACTAGTCCTTTGGCTTTCAGTCCTAAGCAGTTTTCCTACCTTTTAAAGTGAATTCAAAATTGATAGGCAGCAAGCGCCCTTCTCTCCCCAGTGAAGAAGTACAAATAAATGTGTGTTGCCGATCAAGCCACTGTAGTAGCTGGCAAGTTGCAACAGTAAATTCAGGAGCTGATCCCATCACCCCATCAAATGTGTCTCAGAGTCCCTTGGCAGGGTACACAACCAGGCAAGTTATAAGTACAGGAGTTAAACTTACTCAAGAGGAATTTCTTGGTGGGATTTAGCTATATAAAAAAATGTTAGGGTACATCCAGGACCATTATATTGCTTTTGCCCGTAGTTGTTTCCTTATGTCTCTGTGCCTGCTCCTGATGTCCAGCCATTCAAGTTATTTCATCTAGTCTCCTTGTTCCTACAGTGTCTTTCCCCAGCCCTCTGATTCCTACCAGGTTGGTCACTTTCTGTGTTCAGTTGGTACTTCACAGTGCTTCTATGTAGCCTGTAGCAAAATCTGGGCCCACCGTTTGCTTTCCAGACTCAGAGGACTGGTCAGTACCTTTTCCACAGATAGATTTGATTTATATCAGGATTTGATTTTTATTCTGCCAAGTTTCCCCTCAAGCTGAGCAGAACTTCTATTTTCCAAGAAATTCTAGCATTTTTATTTTTTACTTTGCTCCAACCTAGAGTAAAAGCACAAATAACATTCTATGGAAGTGACATGTGGCAAAAAATTTCGTGGCTACCCACATGTTTCATTTTATTATGAATTATTATCCGTGTATTATTGTGTAGCAGATAAGATACTTAATATTATATACTTAAACCCATATATTGTTAGAATAGTATGATTACTTTCATTCTGCTTTGAGTTTCAACATGAAACATGTCAAATAGTTCAATAAGACATACATTGTCCAAATGACATCTTCTCAGATTACTATAACATTAGAAATTTGAGTTAATTTTCTTTCTTCCTGTCAAAAGCTAGTCAGATTGACAGACTCCCATGAATCATTCTGATTTCCACTAAACTGCATTTTCTAACAGAAAACTGTTCTGTAAAAAAAAAAAATTAAAAAAAAAAAAAAGCCAGCTCTAATGTGCCTGAAGTCTATGCAATTAAAAAAGTTTCTAAATATAGCTTTAATCATGGCCGACCCCAATCTTCTCAGAAGTCCTTGCCCTCTAGGCCATCCCAAAGGGATGGGAACATCCAGTAACAAGCCAAAAGTCTCATGACAGTGTATTGACCCCATTTGATATTTATCTCTAGCCATTTGTGAGAGCTTCCCATGAGCTTAATTAAGTTCATTCATTTTCACAAATTGTGGCATCCTAGAAAATATCAGACTTTCCTTTGATAGATGAGATTCAAATGTGCGAGGTCTTGTGGGAGGCTAGGTGTCTCTCAGGCTATTTGATAGAGTAGAAACAACTTATCTAGTCCCTCCCCTCTACAATGTGGAAGTGAAATACACATAGGATTGTATCCTGTCCAATGCAGACCACAGCAAGAAGCCACTTGCGACAAACTTTGAAAAACCACACACACACGTTGTGGAGGAAGCTGTACCTTTTAACAATATAAGCAGTACAGCACAAAATTATTCCTGTCCTTTAACGGGATACTTAGAAGGAAATTGTCTTGCATTGAGAAAGAGATATGAGAAGCAAGCAGGGTGAGTGTTTCTACATTGGCATTGGGGTCTGGCTCCGATATCATCTTCGTCTTTCCTACATTATATTTTTCGATTTGTGCTATATCTGACTGCCTTTCACAAAGCTGTTTTGTGAAACAAAGCCCAATTGAGGAGATACTGTAACACTCTTCCACTATGCAAAAGTCTGCTGCAAAGATTCGCTGGTTATTCAACACAGAAAAGACAAGAAATAAGGGACTTGGATGCCTACATATCAGGTAAAGATAGTCAAACATGTCACTAAATGAAAGCAGGAAGACTTAGTCTTTATCATAATGGTTTTTTAAAGGGAAGCAAGACAAATATCTGTCTTGAACAACAGGTAAAATTGATCCTGCCTCAGGGCAAAATAATATCCTAGCAAATCCCTCAGAGTTCCTTCCAAGTTGTTTTTTTGTTGTTTTTTGTTTGGTTGGTTGGTTGGTTTGGTTTGGTTTTTTTTTGTTTGTTTTGTTTTCTTTTCTTTTCTTTTTTGGTTGTTTGGTTGTGGGTTTTTTTAATTTAAGAAAATCCATGATAACTGGAGGCTGGAAAAAGGGTACCTAAGTATCTTGTAAAAACCTTTGCTTAATATCAAACATAAGCAGAAAGTCCTTTCCTAACACAATAAAACATTTTTTTCAAAAAAATCTAGCTTTCATTTCACACCAAAACATTCAAGCACAAGATATAAGCTTACACTTTGTCCATTACATGCTTTTCCTCCCACAAATGTTTTCCTTTACAAAGCCGCTTCAGACTGGTATGTGCTCTGCTGAAGACCAATCCTAATATAACAATATTTGCATTTCTTACATGTATTTAAGCACTTCATTTGGAATCTTGGTTCATAATTCCTATGATATTGTAATTGCTTCATTTACCTTTAACATACTTATTACAGAGTCTGTACCAAGGAGTTCAGGCACTTCTTGCAAAGGAGAAGCATTTGGTCTCACACTAGTTCCATCATTCCTAATTTTTCCAGCTCATTTAACACCTTTTCTACGGTTTTATGCATATTGAACACCAGTCTCATCTCAGCTGTGCTACCACAGTTACACTACATCTAACTTGAAAAACATTTTCATCTTAGGGTCTTTCAGTTCATCCAACACCTCAAATGAAAGCTTTTTTTCCCCTTTATATCTGATGATGGAATATCTTATGGCTGTAGCACAAATAGAGATCTCTGTTTTCTCCAATACACAGAAGTAAGGGATTTTCAGTGCTTGTGCTGTTCTGGGGTTACAGTGAAGTCTATTTACCAAATTGTTTACCTGAAACAGACAGCCACCACACAGGTAATCAAAGCACTTGACTAGTGTAAGGCTTTGCTTTTCAGTCAGCAAGAAATTAATGCATCTAAAAATGTTCCCTAAATGTATTTTTCTAGTGCAGAACACCATACAAGACGTCTATAAGAAGCCCATCTGCAGAACCAAACTTCCAGAAAAGTTGAGAAATCTCATATTTTTACAGAAAGTTCCGCATAATTAATTTTCTTTTAGCCACCAGCACAGTATCACAGGCTGTTTCCTAATGGTGGTTTCTGTACCCTATAAAAGGCAAACAGGGCTTGAAAGAGTAAATACACCTATCCCGTTCCCATCAAGCATATGGAAGGAAGGACTCCAAAGTTGACTTCCTAAAGAACATACTTCTGAGATCCATAAGAATATCCTCAAGCACAGAGAAGTGGCAGTTCACTAAGTAAAAATCTCACCTCTCCCTCCTCACCTGCAATTTTCTGTCAAGCCCTGAAACCTAAGGTCAGAGCATAATTAAAAATGGGATATCTTGCACACTATACTGCATCGTATAGTGTCACACACTAAGCTTTTTCCAAGTAACATGCTTATCTTTTGTGTTCTGTGCCACTGTTAAGTCTCTTTCCCTACAGGAGTTTAAATAAGTCATCTTCTGTAGCCAAAGTAGCCTTTTTTCTTTAATGTTTCCTCTTTCTAGACATAGCTTGCCTGGAAAAGTGTAATGATGTAAATCAGCTTGTCTTAGATTTTATAGTTTGCTACGCGTTTATTAGACTTGTATAAATTCAAAGTGGCACGATAAGACATTTCATGCAGATGAACATATCTGTGGATGAAGCCATCTAAAAATCACCAAGCTAGTCAGTCAGCAGGCATTTAACAGCTTCAGGGAAACTTAGCCATAAGGATCTATTTACACAGATACTGCTGCCCCAAGCCTAAAAGAATATTAAAAAAAAAACAAAAAAAAACCACATTTTTGGTTTGGTTTTTGGTTTTGGTTTTTTTTTGGTTGGTTGGTTGGTTGTTTGGGTTTTTTTTGTTTTTGTTTTTGGTTTTTTTTTTTTTTTTGGCAATTACTCATGTATTTCAGGACACAACACAGGTGCAGCAGATGAAACCACTACTGAAGGGAAATGAGTGAGAAACAGAGCAAGAGAGAAGCAGTTTTGCTGTTCTATATCTTGGCCCCATACCTACAAAAATAAATGGCTTGTGGACAGCTAACCTAAGGTCAGCAAAGCTTCCACTGTTAAACAGTTCCAGCTGGTAGGGATTTCCTAATTCCCCACTTACAGGAGTCTGTCAAATTACTTGCTTAAATTCATGCAGATCTGGGATTCAAGATACAGATTTTAGAACAGCAACCATAAAAAAATAATACTGTACCAAAGTCCTAGCTCAAGCTATGAGGGAAATAACAAGGACCAAAGTCCTAGCTGAAGCTATAAGGGAAATAACAACAGCAATACCTCCAGAAAACTATGTGCTTCCTATACAATGCTTTTAGGCACAAGGCACACACACAGAAGTAGTCAAAAACTGAAGAAAAATGAGAGCCAACCTTATTCTGTCAACGTTGACCTATTCTGTTCAGGTCTAACAGCTCAAAAAGCTACAAATTTGGTGAAACATGGATTGTAAAACTATAACACTCCTCAATTACTTTTTGTTGGCTAGGCAGGCAAACCTGTCATTTGACAACACATCATGATCCAAGATAGTAAACTTTATCACTCAGGGGTCATGAGAAAATGGCCACAGGTTCAGCTTGCTAACCTTCACTGGGTAATTCTTCACAGTTATCATCCAAAAAGCGTAAAAGCATAAAAGATACGTTATCTTTGAGCTCTGTTTATTGTAACATGGGCAAGATTCCCTATAAACCTACTTACTAAGTAACTGTTGTGTGTTCTTCAACACAGAAAGTCAAATCCGTAAAACATCTTCTTGACAGTGTGTCAGGAATAAGATGACACCTCTCCTTTCAGAGACTAACACATTATTTATCATTCTGCTCTGGCTTACCTTTTCTTGCCACCCACCACTAACTCCAAAAGCATTTCTCTGCTTCGTTTCTTGCTTAATACAATATTTTTTTACTAATACTTGAAGCTAAAGACAAGCCAAGAGTTCCAGAACTGAGTCTGCCTTTTCCCAAATGCCAAGAATACTTTGGAATTTTGCTCTTACCTGTGAGATATGTTGATGCTTAACCAGGAAATTTTACCTTTTGTTCATCTTCTGTATCATATCAGGTGAGTAGTTTCTGCGGGGAAGTTTGAAGAATATATCATCTTAATTTTTCCCGATTCTTTTAATAAAATTTCGCCCTAACACAGTTTTGCACTGTATGAACAAGTTCAAAGACTGGTTTTAGAGCTCCCTGGCTTATCCTCTCAAGGATATATTTTTTTTCCCCCTCTTTCAATGAAACCAAGGTCTACAGGACTGGTTTCAAGTGAAGCATGTCCAGCAGTCCATGTGGAAATTCACAGCCAAACTGACATGCAAATTTTGATAGTTTTTATACCAAATTTGAACCCTGTACAGAATCAAGTTCAAATTCAGTATTGAAACTCTCACGCTGATTTTTACTTAAACTGGAGTCCATTACACTGCTGAGAAGAGCTATTCCTTGTGTTGTCCAAAGAGGTTTTAAGACAAATATGATCCAGGCAACTGAAGGCTCTTTTGGGACCTCAAAATTATCATAAGCTGGAAAGAGCCTAAAACAGATCATTGCTGGCTCAAGATAAAGCAGGAGAATGTTAACGGAGTAATGCGTACCCAGTTTCCTCTAAAACTGGATAGACACAGAACTCATTAATATTATTAAAGGAATCATAATTATCTCCCTCATCTGGATTAGCCGGAGGATGGTGTTAACATAAAACAGAAACAATTGTCATCCTGACAGCTTCTCTGATGTCAGCTAAAGGACCAGTAACGTGAAATACTGAGTTCTCATAAATCCATTTGGTTAAACATGAGGTGGGCAAGGCTGGCCCCTAACTGAAGCATTTTACCGGATCAGGCTGATACGATAGCATGTCCCTGGATTACTGATTTTATTTCTTGTCAATCTCAGTTTGCTCCCCTCAGGAGTTAGATCCCTGTGTTTATGAAAACACCTGGCTGGTGTTATATTCTTTCTAGTGCTGTGACCTAGAAGAGATTTTTAGATACTTTTCAGTTTCCTGAAAACCACCAGGTTGTCCAGTTGTTTCGGATTTGTTTTGTTTTGGTTTTTTGTTTGGTTTTTTTTGTTTGTTTTTTTTTTCCACCCCTTCCCCAGTTCTTTGAGCAATGTTTGTAACAATATAGATCTTTCGCTATGTAATCAAAGCCTTACCAAAATAACTCTGACTGCTTGAATTTATCATTGATAGCAGAGCTCCAGGATATAGAATTTATTCCATGCTACCCCACAAATGATTATTCCTGGCTGTTTGTATGGCCATTTAGCCTCTTAGCTTATGGCCTGATCAATACCTCCCTACAGACACAGCAAGTTCCTTCCCTCCTCCTTTGCTTTTTGGAATCAGGTCTGACCACAGGACAGTGGCAAGCACATGAGGAATCTACATAAACACTCTGTGCAAGGCTCCTATTCTTCCTATACCTGAAGCTGAAATAACTGAACTGCTCAGTTCTCTGGACCACAGCATGTCTATGTCTAAGCTACATATTTCCAAGGACTTTAAAGCCAACAACAAATTCAAGCAGTCAAAACCATCTCAGAGATGCCAAGCTACAGCTCAATAAAACAATTACAGAAGCAGCTGTACTGTTTCAAACTCACTATCATTTTCACAGCAGAGTCATCAGTAATAAGGGAACTATTCAAAGAGCCGCCAAAAGCCTTACTGGTTTCTAGTGACACAGAAAACACTTAAAACTAGAGCACAAAGAGATGGGATAGACCTTTTGGAAAAGCATACTAAGATTTGTGAAACTGCAGTGTGATACAATCCCATAAATAAGGAATTCTTCATTAACTTCAAGAACAAGCTTGGGACTGCAGCAATGTTCACCTCCAGGCCTATGCTCCTCAGTGGCAAAGTCATTTGGAGCCTGACTTGCCCAAGGACCAGACCACATGCTTTATATGGAGTACACAAGTTACCCCATCGGAGCCTATTAATTTCTTAACACACATCCTTAAATGCCCCAGAGGATCAAGGCAAGAGCACTCAGCACCTTGCAGAATCAAGCCTTAAACTAGTCACGTGTGACAGGAAAGTTACAATACTAAGGAAGAGGACCAGGAACAAGCTGGTACTGTGCAATAGCAAGTGTCTTGTTTAAGGGTGCTTTCATTTGTTCTCAGACAAACATAATTTGGGGATAATTCAAGTAATCCATTACCTGATTTCTATTTCATGGTGTGTGAAGATCATTCATAACATTCATAATAAAGAGTCATAGTAATAAATTATTATTATTATTATTATTTATCTTAGGAGACCTACTAACTTGCAGTAGAATAAAACCATGCTCAAAGCACACACTTGAGATTCACCTGACACAAAACAAAACGGTGATCTTCATATTTAAATCCTGCTGTAGTCAACCCTAAGGAGCACCACTCTGTTCAAAGTAGTACAAGACAGCCATGAAATGGAAGAATTCTCGACTCCCCCACCTCCCCACCCCAGTCAGCAATCCTGAAAAAAGTCACAACATGTGTAGGGGAAGAATACATTTGCAGGCAGAATCCCAACAAGTGTATACACGGTCACTTAAAGGAGCAGACTGACCATCTTGCCTCTGTGTTTTCTGTCCACCTTTTCACCTTGTTTTATGCTTCTGTCATTGGTTTGCTTAGTGGGCTAATTACAAGTTTTATCTGTTTACATTTTATTTTTATTTTGAGTTGGCGAGGAGTACGGATTATACTTAGTATATTTCATGCTTATACTAACAGCTGCTTTTCTATAGTCCTTTGTTCTGTTCCTCCTTTTCATTTCAACTTAACCTTTTTCAAATTCACAGGCCCAAGTCTCTATAAGAATATATCTACACTAGCAATTTAAAACATAACGAGCTTGAGTATTTGATGCAAATATTTAACTCCAAATTAACCTCCCACCTTGTCTAAGTAGAGATATGAGGAGCTCAGAAGCAAGTGCTTCAGGCCAATGCTTTTCTTCCATTACCATGAGAAAACTGTCAGTGTAAACACTGCGTATTTCTCTGCAGCTTAGTGATTACTTATAAATTTGTTGAGTAAGTAGTATCTGGTAGTGCCTTGCACCCACTTTCCTCAAGTATAAATGACTACTAAAGGAGATGACTGGTAGTGCAGAAAGATCATCGAAATTTTTTGCTTGTTTTAAAACTACACTATTTTATGGCTGTGTCTATAGCCGCTCTAAAGCTACATCAAAAGATCAGACCCCTTAACTTGTTTGTTGTGCCAGTGTCTTCTGATTACACCTTTTAGTATTAGAAACATCTTTATCTCAACCCTAACAGTGCACTACACTTAAATTAGATGTTGAGGTGTAAAAAACAGAATCTGGTTGAAAAAACAGCATCTTTTTAGATCATGGTAACTAAACTATTCTATACTCTTTCAGCAGGTACAAGTAATTTTTTATTTGTATTAGCTAGATAAACTGAATTCTAAAGAGAAAGAGATTATTCTTTAGGCAAGAGAAAAAGCTATATAACTTAAGATGTGGGGGTTTTTTAAATGCAGTTCATGTTTGCTTTCCCCGAGCCAATCCAGAATATTAATGGTAAAGCAATTAATAAATTGCCATGTATAGGAAAACTTTGCCTAATCATAAGGACTATAACAAGTCTTTTCATCACTAGAGCGAGTAAAAATATTACAAGTATCTGTGAGAGGCAGAGTAAAACTTGGTTATAAACAGGAATTATCAGCACCAGTTTGAACCTGTTTGTTAACAGGTTTAATCTGTAAGTGCTCAGGCAAATTCAGAAGTGAGCATCTTTGTTGACATCTCTTACGATCCAACATCCTTCTCTATTTGTACAGTCTGTCCTGGATTTGCTCTTGTTTCAATGAGGAAATAACTACCCGGGGCATCAGTAATTTCTCAATTTCTAGAGGTACATCTACATTAGCCATACATAAGGATTTATCCTTTCAAGAGATTTTTATAAGAATGCATGATTTGCCCAACTATTACTTGGCAACTCTACATATGCCAGATCAAACTGTAAAATCATTGGTAGTAAATCCTTCTACCAGACTGGCAAGACTTTGTCACACATGTATTTTCATGGATATATTGAGAATTGTTCTATATGAGATTTAAATGACAACTGGGGGGGCTTCTGCATTTTTATACACAGAGCGTGTGTAACTAACTGTGCAGTGGGCATTTTCATCAATTAGTAAAAGCTTTGGGTAAACCTTAGGTAAGAGAGATAAAACCTCTGTCCACAAAGTAGAAGCTTATATTAGTCTGCAAATCACTTCTGGTATTTAATATTCCATCTGTTATATTTGCTTTGACTAAAGACTTTGTCAACTTGAGCAATTTCTGCTCTACCTAAATGACAGGTTTAAGTACAACACTTATTTTAAGACTTATATTTCATTTGTATGAAAAAGCAAGAATGCCCCCTTTTGACAATTCCATATATTTCCCCTACGAGGCCAGGAGAGGGAGTAGTAGGTTGTATTTTTCCCCAGAAAATCAACACTCTGGATGGCAAGTATTATATTTAGTTCCTCAGTAGACAAAGATTGCACCCTCCATTCATTATTCTTTTTAAATAGACCATTGAGATTTTGATGGGGTTTTTTTGTCAGAAAAAAAATTCATTTAGAAAAGAGAATCTGCCTGCCACAAGAAAGTTTCAGACAAGAGCTACACACTCTGTGAAAAATAAATCAGTCTTACACATTGATGGACGGAAAGGTGTACATGTGTCTACTCAGGTTACCCTGCTGAAGGTACAACATAAATCCAGATCACCTGCAATCATGTAACTCTGCAGATACTGGCCAAAACATATTAAGGTCAAATAAAAATAGACCCTGCTACTCTTCTGCCTCTAGTTATAAAAATTCTAATTAAAAAGTCAAAATAGGTATTTTTCTAGATCCCAACACAAATTTTGCAGCTTTTGTATTGCTGCTGAAAGCAAAAGCTGTTTGCATGCACTTTCGCTTCAGATTCGTCTGCAGGGAAATGTGAAACACGCCTTGAATTTTTTCAGGAATTCTGAAAAATTCACCACCTGATCTTAAGCAATTAAAATTCTTGTATTAGGAAGTTAGTTCTTTGTGAGCTCTCTAGACAGACACTGCTGAATGACATGGTCTTCCAGAAGATGACTCAGAGGAGGAAGAAAAAACACCCCAAAAAACTAAAAACTTACTCATGTATTTTCCAGCTCTTCCAGAGGTCGATTATCTCAGCCTGAAAAACAAAAGGGGAAAAAACTCTCACAAATGAAATCATTGATGTATAGAGTAAGGTATTTCCAAGAGAGTGATAAATAACATGGTAGAAGGCACTAGTCAGATACCAGTTTATGGTTATTCTTGCCCACATCTCAGACAGCAAAACTAGAAGCAGAACAGTTGCCCAGGCTTGCACCAGAGGATCTGTCTCTGCTGACCCCAGGGACTGCCCAAGTGACTAACAAGCTTAGAGATATCTGTTGGGTGAGTCACCTGCAGAGAGCAATGCCGCTCTCAAACTGAGAGTTAGTTGTCTTAAAGGTGCTGGGTTGGAATCCTAGTCAACACTCACAGATTCTGTTTCTCCAGCACAACCAAGAGGCAAGACCTGCTCCTGTGTGATCCTGAAATATGGAGATGACTATATACTCTTCTTGATACTCATGAAGAAGTCACGCTACATAATAAATAAGTCTTATCTGAAATTGTAGCCTCCTTCTCTGAGAAGCAGAGGTGCTTACAGTATTTATTTAATTAAGAATATGTAACAGTTTATGACAATTGCAGAAATATCTTATTCAGCTGAAAACCCACAAATGTTAAACAAGCAGCATGGAATGACAATTGAAATTAGTTTGGGGAGAAACCTCAGGACAAACCTGGGAGAAAACTTTTTACCTGACCAAATAAGAAAGTTTAGAAAAAACTCTAAAACCAAAGGCACAAAGTTAACTTAGAGCTGTCAAAGACAGATCATCATAAAAACCTGCCGTATACTCCCGAAGAGAGAGGTGTCTTTCTCTCATGAAATAAAGTGAAATAGAGTGAAAAATACTTTGGCTGATTTCCGATTTCAGGTTTTGGACCGTCAGATAAGTTTAAACTCAGTGCTGTTAGAGGAAAGTGCTTATTAAGGTCACTATGGCTCCTTGCAACACAGCTACCGTATTTTCAAAGAGCTACATGGGTATTTAGCCGCATACCTCCTATTAAAGCTAAATTGTCTTAAATAAAATAGTCATTGTGTGTCTAACTACCCATGTAGCATCCTTGAGAAATTTTAAGAGCCTTCACTCACATTATATTCTCCCCTCTTCCATGAAGTAGTGCAGGGAGGAATCATCCTTCTCAAGGAATATTACTTGCAAACTAAGTTTTCATGCATTGTATTGGCAGCATTTACTACTGACAGAGGCCTTACTCATTTAAAAGTTAGTCTTCACAGTGCTATAGAGGTACTTAAGGTGGCTCCAGTTAAACTACAAAAGTTTGATTTCATACGCAGATTTTCACCAGCTGGGAATCTAGCTCATTTTTCAGTGACAAGACCTACAAAGTTAACAACAGGCAGAATAGTAACCAAGCATTTTGTAAAGCATGGCATTGAATATACTATTTGTGAACCATCACACTGACCACCTTGCTGTGTTTTACCACTCATTGTTTACTTTCGTGAGATACGACTTAGCTCTCATTGATAGTTTTAAACTGTGTTTTTCTCCCTAAATTCCTTCACAAACATTTTGAAGCACATTATATGTTACCTCCAGGAAGGAGTGTTCCACAACAAAGATCCCCTTACCTCAAAAACCAAAAGCACCTTCAAGGAAATCTTTCCTATTGCTCCATCTCATGCTTTTCCTTCCCATTTGACAACAGCTAAAGGAGAAGCAATGTGTTTTCTAGCAGAATTTGGAGAAACGGCTCAGGTTCAGAGAGTACCACTTCAGCCTCTACTTAGCTTCATATCAAATCCTATTGAAATGTAAGTAGGGTGCTCACTTTCTTAGTGACTTTCACCTGACATTTATCTTTTATAGTAAAGCTATAGTTTTAAAGTAGCCTTTCACCTTCCTTGTATTATCCAAATTTGTAGTTGCCTACGCAGCAGGCAATTTGTATTGTTTCCACTCCTGTTTAATGTTACCAAAAATTTTATTATTGTTTTGTAAATGCAAAAGAAGTACTCTTGGTTTTGTTTCCAATTTCCTAAAAGAGGGTTGTGATCAGAGATAATGTCTTTATTCAAGATTAAGAATATTCATTTACATTGTTTCAGCCTTTTTTCTGCCACCTCCAAGGACATTCACGGCCACACTCCTCTGACCACTCTTTTCATTATTAAGCAGTTTAGTGAGGATATTACTCTGATTTAGAGAATGTTTTACTGGAAGCAAGTTCCAAAGAGCCTCTTTCCTACTACATTCAATGTGTTTAGCATTCACTATCAGCTCTGGGATTTACTGAGAACTCAGAAAAGTCTGTTCTCATTCTCCATCAAAGATTAGAAACTTTAGGTGTTTCTATAGTTACAATGAACTGGTTTCTAGAAATCCCTTTATCAAGAATGAACTCTGCTTCACTGAAATTAGATTCTCCTTATCATTATTTTAAAAATTCTCAAGATCATCTAGCCAGCATTAAAGGGATTCCACCAGTGACTATGCAACCAGCATTTTCTATGCTCTGTCCTCTCCCAGGAAACTGAAGTCTTTTATCTGTTGCCAGCCAAGAAATATTCACTAGACTGAAAATCTACTGTGTACTTTTTGGAAAGCTGCAGGGCTGGAGGTAAAGGCTGAACAGCACTGAGGTTTCTTTTCTAATCTTTTTCAAGTTCTGCACTTCACATCAGTGGGCACTATTGAATGCTGTTAATTACAGTACAGTATGAAACTAGCAATATGAAAACCTATTTATTCTCAGTCTAGGTAGTTGAAGGTAATTAATACTTTTATCTTCCTACATACTTCATTGATGGGCTACATGAAAGGAGAAACGGAACGAATTCGTACGTAGTTTAGAAAAAAAATATCAATCTATAAACTTACAGTCTCAGGAAAGAGGTAGGGCAGTACTTGCTTAGTGAAAGATACAGAAGACTTCTACACCAGTAAAAATAAACACCAAGTTGCTGAGCTGCAACGTAACAGTTCCAGATCTGTGTCTATGTTATCACTTTAGACCCAGCCTTTAGGAGAGACCTTTACTCAGAAGTTACATTCTACCTCTTACTATTACATGATAACAAGATTTGCACAGCGTAGTTATAAATCAAGTATTTGGCAAGCAGGTTCTTCCCGCAGCCATGACTAAATAGGAGTGGAAAACATACGCCACAAACATCTAAATGCCTAATCACATTATTTATGCCTCAAAAAATTTTAAACTCAAAAAAAATTACTTCATATTTTCTGCCTCAAGAAGTTGTGGGCATTGAAATAAATCCTAAAGCAAAACTAGACAATTTGTAGATACTGTTGCACTTATGTGAGTGCCACATTGAGGACAATTCTCACAGCAACAAGATCACTGTAGTTTTGTTGATAAAAGATCTCAGCTCTGAACTTCAGAGCTAAGCTCTTCTCTTACTATGTTGCTCAGGCAGGTGACCTGGAAACTACATGGCATAGCCAGGAGGACCACAGGCAAAAGAAGTCAGGTTAGAGAACGCAGAGTCACAGCAAAGTCCACTTCCTACAGTATGGCACATGTAAAAAGATCTTCTGCCAACTAAAAAACCCTGTATAAGCCTCTGGAGCCTAAAGCTTATACAAGAATCATTCATTTTGGCAGCACAGAGTGACACGGATCCAGTATACCAGTCACCAAAACTTAACTCAATTGTTAAGGTGATGATTCATGAACAAAAAGCTCAGCTTAACAGTAACCATTGCTTTCTAGGATCATTGCAACAAATTGTATTTATCCCAACTGTAGAGCGTATTCAGCGTTATTATTCATATGCATTACACAACAGTTCCCAGAAACATTAAGAAACTGCTGTCATCCACCAAGGGAAGGAAGCAGTAGTTTAACAAAAAATGATACTTGCACTTTTGTGGACTACCTAGCAAACTTACATGAAGACGTGTTAGTCCCTTCATTTCTCCCCTACGGTAGTAACTGAACATTTCCCACCCCCTTCCCCCGGCCAGTTTTCAGCTGTCTTAAAACAGCACACTATTTTCATGGCCATGTTAAAATGACTAGGATTAATTTATTTATCAACATGTGTATGGTTTCAGCTGCGTGACTTTAATCTCTGTAAGTGCTAGTTGTTCACACAGGTGAAAGCAAATCACAAACCTAAGCACTGAAGTGTGACTTTTTGAGCTCACACTTGTCCCTTGCTTCACACTAGGGCAAAACATTCCCAAAGTTTAGCAGATGTGAGCATAATTGAAAGCAATCTTGTACAAATTAGTATTATTTCCTAAATATCCAAAATAATTAAATATTCCTGTACAAAACAGCAAAGAACACCTAGAGACCTCTCTTCAAAGAGTGAACTGAGCCAGCCCAGAAAAGAGTTGCCATATCTAGTTATCAATTAAATAAGAGCTCCTCAGGGAAGACAGAGCTCTTCAAAGATGGAAAACTCACCTGGCAACAAATTTCTACTGAATCAATTTTCAATAATCTCAGAAAACAATAACACAGTACATCCAAAATCTTCACAGCAATCTTCCCTGTGAACAGCTCCCTTTTATTACATTTGCTTGCTGTTTGCAGCAAAGAAGGAAGAATCTTTCAGACTAAAATGAAATTTGTTAATAGAAAAAGACCAAATATACATTTTTTTAAGAGGAACCAGGCAGATGAAAGAACAATAAAGACATAAATGTGACTGCTAGATATACAGTAAGAATTTGTGAGCTGCCATAGACTGTGGGCTTATTCATACAATTGCCATTTTCTTCTTTTCTTACAGCATAAATATAACCTAATCCTGTTTTAAGTTTTCTTTATATCACCTGGAAAGCCTTTGTATTTTAGGAGACTCGATATATCCGAGAGCGAAACCTGTATTCAGGAGCTTAAAACATTTCAGTATTTCCCCTGCGCACTGGAACACCCATCCCAGGCACTAAGGGCTGCCTTCAGGAATATAAACTGCCTTATTTACAAGCAATTGTCACAAGTCTTTTTGTCATTAACCTTTTCCACTGTTCATCTTTGTTCATCTCTTGCTCTCGCTTCCGGTTCTCTCACGCAATTTTAACTTGTAGATGAGAGAATACATAATAGATGCGTTAGAAAAGTTTTAACATAATTGGAAAGACTTTCATATTTGTATGTGATGTTGATTGATGTTGATTCTGTCCCGTACATTTGTTTCCCAGTCATCAAGACAAAAGTGATTAGATATGCATATCCACATGTACAAACACAGATACGCAAGAAGTCCTAAAGGACACTCACATAAATTATATGATTGTAATAACACTATTCTCTAATAATCTTTATTTTTTCCAAATGTCTCAGCCCATTACTTGTCACTCTCCTTTGCTTCACCTTTTCTTTTCCAGATAGAATTTTTTTTTTTTAAAAAAAACCAAAGACTTGTTCAGAAGAAAGCCAGCATTACTTCTGTGCTTACCTTGCACATATCAATTCCCTGATCAGACAACTCTTCAAACAGAAAAGAACAACTATTTATGGTTTACTTTATCAACTACAATGAAGCAGCCCCATGAACAATACACCAGGCTGGGTACAGGTGCCAAAACCACAAAACCATCTAAAAAGATAAGCTCTAGGTATGTCTGTACTCCTCTTTTTCAGCTCCTCTCCAACTACTCTAAATTACATTTTTTACTGCAGAATATGGCAGTAGGCCTTAGTTGATTTAAAGGACTTTTTTACTGTAAATTAGGAGGTATAAGTACAGTGGAACAGCCAAAACAGTGTATACGTCACACTTTGTTTTTCAAAACTCTATCCCCTTCATCATTCTGCAATACAGTTTGTCACCCCTGTGAGTCGCCCCTTAATAATTACCCAAGAAAAACACCACAAATATACAAACATCAAATGGGAAGCCCAAAATGGAAGCAAGCACACAGAGAACACGAGGAGATGATCTTTACCTTTCGTTTTCTTCCTCCTCATTGCAGTATAAGGGATATGGGAACACACAAACTATGGGAAAATAGAACCTGTGACCGAATAGCAGCAGAACAGCCAGCATTTTCCTTGGTAAACTCCATGAAAGAGCAAGTCTCCACAAGCATACAACTCCGCCCAGGCAGTGATTATACATATTTGGATGCACTGCCCATCCACATGGCTGTCAATGGAGCAATTATTAGAAGGATCAATATAATTTACTTGTGTTTTACATTAGAGAAGAATTCTTATTATTTTTGTTATTTTTTGTCTCCCTTCAAACAATGGGTCGTATCAAGAACTAGTTAAAAACAAGCACACCTACACAACCTCCCAGCTAAAGAGATGAGCCTCTGTCCCCTCAAGCAGGGAAAAGCAGCTAGATGAAGCTGGCCTGCTGAGAGTTCCCTGCTACAGGCCCAAGTTTACAATCAAATTGACTGTTGTTTGACAGATGCTAAGTTTCTGCATGAAGTTGCACGTAATGCTGTCACATAAAAAGGTGAGAAAAAAACAAAACAAAACAAAAAACCAAACTTCAGCAAGGTCTTACTACAAGGTTAATAGATATGAAAATTTCTCCTAATTCTCACACAGAATTAAGGTGTTTCAGTAATTATCGGTATACATTCCTCTCTTTAAAGTTCTCTGCAAGCAATCACAATTATATACGATCTCTGCATGAAACTAATGAATTCATGACAAAGAAGACTCCTCAACACGATAAGAGATAGTGCATCGGGGCTATTAGCATCAAGCTTTAATGCCCCAAACCAGTCTCACATCCACGTTCGAACTATAATGGAACTAGAACAAATACCAGTGCTACACAACATCAGCTGTTCAAGGACCTGGGCGCCCACCCCCACCCAAAATAAAAGTATAGGACAATGCAAAGATTAAACAGGTTTGTTCTCTTCCTCTATCAAGAGAAAAATAAGTGTTTCTGCTCTCTATATAAAGCTAATCAAAAACCAAGATACCGCACATTCATCTAGAGAAACTTCTGTTCAGATCAAATAAAACACTTTTTAAACATTAACAAGCTACACCTCTTCAGCACTCCTATAAAAGAAATATTACCTGTAAAATGGAAGTAGTATGGTAAAGAAAAAAACAAAAAACAAAAAACAAACACAGTAGAAGGCATCCCATTAAATTTGGGCAGTATCTTCCTGGCAACTATTTCTGAACCAACACTTATCACAAGATTTTTTTTTTTCTCCTTCTTCAGGTATTAGCTATCAGAGACCACCATTTTTGTAACTTATGACTGTTTCTCTAAGACAAGTGCACTTTCCACTCAACTTTCTTCCCTGAAAGGAAACATCTTATAGGTAAACCTCAAAGGCAAAGAACTTTACACACATAATACCTTTGGAGGGTACCAGAGTTTAAAACAAATTTTTACAGAGCCAAAACATCTAGGCTGTTTATAGGAGATGCAAACACTTCAGGACACTCAGACTTACCACCTTAGTCTTTCCCTTACAGTGAAACCCCAAGAAATTGAAGAAACCTATAATTCTATATACCAGCTGCTTATCCGAATGCTAGCATACATAGACCTTGCTAAGCAGCCCCTTTGCTTTTGCTTAACTGTCAAGCAAAGGTCCTGTCTGCACTTCCACATAAGTGAATATCCCCAACATACTGTCTCTGTGTCTGATAGGTGCTGGTGGAATCAAAGGAGGCTCTTCTAAGGTCAGAGGAGATTGCTGTATGGACAAAAATGGGCAAAGAGGAAAGGCAAATGGTGGATTTGGACATGGCTGCAACAAATACACAGGAAATAGTTGAAAAGGCAAAAAAAAACCTCAACACCCTCCTCTGTCATCTTTCTAGTTCCTAGACATTTAAGGCTGCACCCCACTATCACATGGCAGAATAGCAGAGTCCTTTAGATGATTGGCTCAGGTAATCAAAGTAGAAAACATCTAGAAATAACACTGCCAAGTGATTAGAAGAGAGCTGGTTGCAAATTTAAGCACCATTTTGATTCATTAATCTCCAACAGCTAAAGACAAACCTAAAGCAAAATTAACATGATTGTAAACTAAGCACTCGTATCCTGTGGCTATTTTTCGGCCTGCTGAGAGAGAATGAGCTGATCAAAGACAGACACTTCATTGAGAGCAGCAAGATTAGTGCTGCTTCAGTGAGCTCACAGTTCCTTCCCATTAACTAACCTGTTTTAGAAGCTGGTAACACCGTAATTAATCTTAACTTCAATTTGAAGTGAAACAAGGGAATGACCCGTCCATCTCCTGATGACATTGCACCTGCCCTACAAGCCAGTGCACGTTTATGCAGTCTTTTGTTGTTGCTGACCAGGTGAAGAGCTGTAACTAACTTCACATTAAGGGGCACAAGCATTCAAGCCTTCCCTAAAAAAGCAGAGCAGAGGTGCTGTTTCGCTGGCTCAGCATAGGGTGGCAAGTTGAAATCCTACTGAGTGATTGCAGTTAAGCTGGGATGCCACTGTAACTGTCAGAGCCAACAGCCATTAGCAGCAAGCCAGCCTAGGAAGACATACAGCAGTGTAAAGACACAGCCCCAAAGTCATGCCCTCCAAGGTAAGCTAAGCCTTTCAGCAGCAAGCTAGGACTGACATAAAATATGAATGTTTTGGGTATTTACATTATCTTCTTGTTAGGTTACAAATACCAGCATTTCATAGACTTATGTCCCTTAAGTAAATGGATGAAATGCAAAGATAAAGGAGAACACCACCACCCCCCCCCCAAAACACAACAAACTAAAAAACCTTCAGCCACCCCTTATTTAAATCCCTTCACCTGATATCTGTCCACAGCAACTCCACCTTTTACTGATTCACTGTTATCTCTTACCATATATCTTCCCACATAATGTGATAGATTAGTAAATCTTGAGAACATTTATTGCAAAATGCAGCTTTCTGGAATTGAATTTCATGTTATTTTTAGCTGATATGCATCAGGGCCTAAACATATATATAGAAATTATTGCTGACAAAAATCTTCCTCTAGTGAAATATGGTACATTACACAGATAAGATCCTCCACATTTGTAAGAAAAGTCCGAAGTTTGAATAAAATCCTTTTCTGATAATTTTTTTTCTGTTATGTGGGTAATATTTTAATATCACACAAATATTTTCTCTGTAGCAGTTTCACCTTTCAGTCAGATTGTGTATGTTGAAGCAGAAAGGTTCAGGTGCAGTAGTTCGTACATAACTTTCATGCATACACCTAAAACTCCTCCAAAACTGCCTTCAAAAATCTGTTTGAAGTTTCACTCTCCCTTAATCATTAAAATGTTAAAACATTAAAACTTATTAACAGTCATGATGCACTTTGACAAATAAAATACAATAAAAATACTTCTGGATAATAAAGTCTCTTTTATGGGTTGCCGCACAATTAACGAGGAAAAGCTACAAAACTAAGAAAATGACAGAAAAAAAAAAATATTGCACCTTTTTCATTCACATAGGCACAGTGCTTATTCTTTCCATTGTCATATGACTACAGCTCCACACTCCCTCATAAATATCAGCCCCTCAGAGACATCCCACTTAGTAAAAGAACTATCTCCAAATAAACGTAGACAACGAACAGTGCCAGAAGGCCAGCTGATAGATGGTACACGTGTTAAAGCACAGATCTGAGCATCTTCCACATACCCATAAAATACAGACAATTCAGCCTGTGACACATGCAGCATGAAAATATTTGACTCTAGTAACATCAATGTCCATCCCTCTGTGAATAAGAGTTGATCCTAAAAAACTGGTAGTGTTCTGCGCCATAAGAAAACCTCCAAGCTATCCCACTAATATCGAAATGTTAAGTAGTTCACAAAAATTTGCATTCGTCTACGCGTTTATGGGTGTGCTTGTGTACAAGTACAAACACAACAGGCAGCTACACACACCTAGCTGTATACATTTCACAATGCACAGAATTGCAGGAGAATTAAAGCAGAGGAGTTGTAGGGAGAGATTATAACTTTCCTTAAACCAACTGATCTACTAGAAAAAGATGCAAGTCTTCGGGTAGACTGTCAACCAGTCTAAGCACAGACTATCATCCCACCTCTCTACTTACACAACTTTGCTTGGGGTTCTGCTTTTTCCTTGCACCAACAGTATCGTTCAGGAGCCTGCATGCACTCCAACAATTAGAAAACAGACCTAGCTCAACACCAGTCCAGCATGGGCTCTTTGAGGGAGAGGAGAAAAATCACATCAGTCTGGGTTAAACCAATTTAAACTGCCATAGAACTACTGTATGAGAGTAGAGTTTAAGTAAGCGAGAAGGATCCTCTCTAATCTAATGTACAGGATTTACCTTGGGAATACTGAAAGAAACCACTTCATTCCTCCTCTCTCCTCATAATACGTTCTTTGTCCTTCCCCCGGTCAGTATTTCTGACCACCTAGCTACATAATTAGACACCTGAACTAACTTACCTAGCCAAAAAGTGACACAACAAAGACTTAAAGATTAGCCTAAACAGCTTCCAGGAGCTGTGCACTGAGGAAAAAGCTAGTTAGTCAATTTTGAATATACAAGAAAGGTGTGTAAGCAGACAAAAGAACACCATGGCCACTTTCTACTAAAAGGAGACGGATATTTACAGGCAAGTATCCCCTGTAGAATACAGGGGCAGCAGCTAAATAGACCAGAGTAGAGAAGTAGTAAGAAACAACAGCAGCAAATCTATGCTAAGTACATAGACAACTTCTTTTAGCCAGGAATAAGCATTTAAGACTGCGGAATGTGGAATTTTAAAAATCTATCAAAAAACAGGGTGTCCCACAAGTGATTTCTAAAACACATCCCACTACCATTAACTTTATAGATAAGATTAAAATGCAAGATATACAGTGTATAACATAGGACAGCACACAGCCTACATATCTGTGTTTATAAAGCATATCTCCATAAAATCAGTAATACCCTCAAACAGACTAAAAGTACTCAGATGTTACCCCACTTATGCTACAGAAAATACTCCTTTAAAACATACCAGCAATTTTAAAAACAGACCAAACAAACACAAAACACCCCCATATCACTATAAGAAAATAAATTTCACTTTATCAATATGCTACCTGGATAACACATGCACACACCAAAACAAAGAGCCCTAACCAACAACGTTTTATTGTTTATCGGGCATTTTTATAACCCGGGCACTATACAGAAGTGTTTTAAAGTTAATATACACAGCAGAGGAAAGCTCTACCTTGAAATAAAGTCTTACCAAATTCTACACATTCTAAAACATGTTTCAGCCACTGCCATATATAATATTGTGGAAACTATGTAGGGAAAATGCCACAGTTACGTGTTCTAAAAAGTTTTATATAAACAGCTAGAAAACAACAAAATAACCTTGTTTTCTACACAAAAATACTACTCGAAGAATAACCAACCCTGTCTTCTCAGTTCTGTCCTTCAAAAAGACCCTCAAGTACCTTCAAAAGATAATACTAGAAACTAGAATTCATAAACTTGAACAAAATAACAGAACACTACTGAACTATTGTTCGCAGAGCACTTCATAACTGTTGCTTTTACCAGAAAAAAAAAAAAGTAAATTATTTCTTTATTTGAGCCCTAGTCACTGTAAGAACTAACTACATGACTACCTCACCTCAACCACTGTTAACAACTGTTGTTTCTCACGCTACCTCTGCCTTTTCTCTTTAATAGTTTACATGATTGAAACAAGCAAGTTAAGCTTGACCAGTCTTCATTTCCATTTAACATTAGAATTGCACCTGAGTAAAAACTTCTGTTATTGAAGACCTGTTGTCTTCTTTCTAGACGTTGCAGGTCATTTAAGGGTATCAGCCCTCCATTAAAAACCTTCCATCACATCTGTAGGCAAATGTAGCTACTGCTGAGATACTGAAGCATACAGCACAAATAGATTAAATAAATAAATGGGCTAATTAGCCACCTAAACTCAGAAAAAACAAAGGCAGGTGTTTTCCTCACACAAAACAGCTAGTATCAACCTGAGAGAAAAGAACAGGGAGTAGTACACAACAGTTTTCTTGCATCTAGGACCCCAGTAGTGTTGTGAGGATCATAAAATATTAATAGAAACCATGATAAAACTATGAGAATAAAAAAGTAATGACTATAGATTGATTAAAAAAAAAAAAAAAAAAAAAAAGAACTCTCAAGAAATTTGCTTGAAAACTTTTTTTTTTTTTGGCTTTACCAGTGCAACTTCTTGCAAAAGCATCTGAGTTTCAAAGACTTTGAAATGTTAGCACAAGTACTGCCATGCAAATATTCAATAAAGTAATTTTTAACTTGCCATAGTATGAAGTTATTTGCATAGGGTAGGTAAGGCTATCCTGCTAAAAGTACCTTTGTGTCTGAGCACCAAACATTTATTTTATTAGTCTGTTGAAACTTTAGGACAAAAGTTACATTTGTATTTCTTCAAAGTATTTTGCAAGACAAAATGTACTTTACTTCAACAAAAGCACTACAGGCAACCCAAAACAGTACAGAAATGATGCATGTGTTAATCTCAGAGAAAGGTTCTGATACGGCAAGACATCGGGGCAGTTGGGAAGCAAACACGTTTCCAGAGCTTTATTTAACTTTACAAAAACAGTATGGATTTACCTTGAACTTTTTGCCGGCTCAAAGGTGAGGGGGGGGAATTGCCGTCTAAATGCCACGGCACAGAATAGTCTCAAGGCATTTTGGCTGCTTTAATTGGCAGCTTGTAATAGCCTATGCTGGCCCAAAATGATATATGGCGATAAGTTATGGTCAGCCCTCAAAACTTCCTGCTGTCACGAGCAACGTGTGCTAAATCCTCCCCACAGCAGCGTGAAGCCCAGCGACACCCCGCTTGCTCTTCAGCGCTCGCTGGACGAGAAAAAGTTAACGCTGGAGCGGCTGCCGTTTGTTTCTCTCTCCCCCCTCTGCCAGGGGGTGTCAGGAAGGCGGCGCGGGAACGTCCCTGAACTTTAGGAGGGAGAAGGCTGCTGGTGGGACCACCTTCGCGCGGCACGCCAGCCCACTCACGGGTGGGCGCCGGCCCGTGCCGCGCCTCCCCGCCGCGGAAAGCTTCCCTCAGCTGCCGAGCGGGGCGGCGGGTGCCAGCAATACCAAGAGACGCATCTTCGGCGACGTGCAGAAGGCAAAGAGAAGCCCCCGACGGGCCGGGAGGGGGAGGCAGCCTTCCCCGCCTCGCACGGCTTCTCCTCAGGGGGCGATCCCGCTCCGCCGGCAGCCAGCGCGGCGTGCCTCCCTCACCTGCCCACCTCCTCTCTCCTGCGAGGAGAAGAGCGGCTTCTGCATCGCCCGGTTTAAGGCCAGGGGGACTTCTCCGCCCCGGTACGGGCGGGGGTGACCGGATGGCCGCCCTGCCAAGCGACCGCGGCCGCGGTGAGAGGCGGGGCGGGATTCGCCTCAGGCGCGCGCCGCCAACAGCCACCAGGGGGAGACGGGCGGCCGAGCCGGCGGGGGGCGTGTCCTCTCCAAACCCCACCCCGCCGAGTGCGCTCCCCCCCCGCTCCTATTGGTCGATCCGGCGGGGGGCGGGTCCTCCCCGCCAAGCCCCACCCCGCTTTGTGCGCTACCCCCCCCACCCCCACCCCCATTGGCCGAGCGCCGCAGTGGCCGTCGGGAAGGAGGCGGTGGCGGCGCGCCGGTTAGAAGGGGCGCGAGCGGCGGGCCGGGTGCGCGGTGCTGCGCGGGGGTGCCATGAAGGAGACGTGCGGGTGAGGCGGCCGCACACCCCCCCACACCCCTCCCCTCGCCGCTCCCTGAGGGCGTTTTCCCGCCTCAGCCTCCTGAGGGACCTGGCAGCGCTGCAGGCTGCGCGTCCCGGCGGGTGTTGAGGGAGGGGAAACCTGTCTCCCCGTCAGGGAAAACCAGAGCGACAAGCCTTTTCCGTGCAGTGGCAGGGACTGCGGGGATGGGCTGAAGCTCTGCGGCTGCCGGAGCCTCCGGCTCTGGCGCGATTGTGCGTGAGGGTGGCGGGGCCGGTGTCCCCATTGTGTTGTCGCCGTCACCTGGCAACGGCTTGGCTGGCTATCGCTGGCGGTGGCTTCGCGCTGCCTTTTAGGCGGCGTATCCTGCTTAAACGGGGAAGATAAGGTGTTTTTGTTTTGTTTTGTTTTGGTTTTCCCTGAATGTTGGCGTCAAGAATAAGGTGCTTTAACTTGCCAGCAGGTGTCTGGTAGGCTTTTTGTTAGCATGAAATATCTGTGATAAGAGCGAAAGGTGTAGCAGGTGTAATTTCAGGGAAAGTCACAGAGTTGGGATTTTTGGGGGGGGGGGATATCAATTTTGGTGGTTCAGGAGCAGATATCTAGTCACTCCTCTTACGTGGTGAGAGTGCAAAAGGCTGGAGGGATAAATTTCTAGTCAGCTCGAGGAAAGCTGACTTCATGAGTTAAAGAAATACGTTGACAGTGAGCACTCACACAGCTGTGCTGATGGCAACTCCCTGAACTGTAATAGTGTACGCTTACCCACTGCCTCTGGCCATGAAGAAGAAATGGTTTATAGCTTTGTAGAGCTATAAGTGACAAAACCTGGAACAAAACAGTTCAAGTTTTTGTATAAAACGAGGATCTATCAGAACAGATATATGTTGAAGCTGCTCTTTGTGGCGGATAAATCACAGCAAGAGTTTGCAAAATATTAAACTCCAACAAGCTTCTCACTTAAATAGAAGGATAATGGATGAATAGGTAGTATGCCATGTTTGCTACTTTGTTTCTTAAGATCTTTGTACATGTCTGGCAGTCTGGTACACTTGAGAGAGAGAAGTAAAAATTTTTTATATACATCCTTCCTTTAATTCCAAAAGGGGAGCCAATTCTGTGGGGCATAGATCACCTTATCAATAAAACTTTCCAAGTGCCATTTTCTTCAACTTCTAAGTTGTGAGATTAACCTTTCAGTAATGCATGCAAGCAACTGAAAAAATCTATTGACTAAAATATTTTGATATTTAACGAATCTGATGTATCTAATTGATGTTGTCCTTTATTTCAATTATAGTCTCTATAGAAAGAATGGGACAATGAAAGGTACCTTCTGTACACCAGGAAGGTCTTGAATGCTAGCAATGTATAAAACCCATGCTTGTTTTGTGCAAACTTTCTGAAGTGCAAGTTGTACAATGCAAGTAATATCTAAAACATGTAAGAAGTTGCTGCTGCAGCAGTTGTAGTTATAATGCACAACAATTAAACGTGGGTTTTCTGTATTTGTTAGGAAAGTATTATCGTAAGAAGGGAAATACTCATTATGAATATTTTTGCTTAGGAAGTGGAAGTTGACAATGCCTATAAACAGGGCAAGGCAGATTAGGTCAAGGCCTAGTTACACTTCTAAGTAAAGAGCTGTTCTGACTGGGGAGACTAGTTGTTAGGACTACAGTCCTAATATCCCCCCCAGCTTTTTGGAAAACTCATAGAAGAAAGTTTGGACAATAAGTTTTTTGGCGGGGTGGGGAACACTAGATGACTAAAAGCTATGTCTGTAGGTGGATAAACCTACTCTGAGAGACAGAAATCCATCTTCCCTCAATGGAAGAATAAAGGCAACAATTAGAAACAAGGAGCTGTAATAAGCTGTCTTTTTTTAAAAGTGAATGTTGAAGCTGTCCTTTAAGCTTTTCCTAATCCCATTGTAGCTGAAGTGGGTCAGATATCTTAAAATACTTCTAAGCAGCTCTTGACTAACCCAGCTAATATTTGAAGTTGTCTGTATGTGAAGTAGAAAAATACCAAGTTTGAATAATGGCATAATTAATCCTTTTAGCCTTAGGGTCTGGATATGGTCTCTTTGACAAGCATGATGAGTTGTATAAACCTTTAAATGTGTCTCCTCCTTTTGCTACTAGTCTTTCTGTAGATACCCTTGATCCATTAAGTACAGGTCTTACCTTCTGTCCCACTCCTCTTTCTCTCCTGGTTTCAGGTGGTAATGCAAAGTAAGGGGTTTTTTTCCGTTTTTCCCTTTCTAAAGCAAGGGTTCTATGATGTAAAAAAAATGCTAATGCTGCCTTTAGTTTAATGGTGTACTGTTTCTGATTGCAAGAAAGCGTGAACATGCAGGGCAAGTGAAGGGTTGCAGGTGAAAACTATGCCTTGCTGTAATTGGAGTTGCAGGGGCAATAACCTTGTGGGCCTGGTGTCCTGCTTGGCCTAACTGGGTGGTGAGCTAGCTAAGCTAGATTTGAGCACCCTCTACAAACAGAGCTTGACTTGTGCTGCTTTATATGCTGACATGCATCTCTTGGATTTAAATAAAACAGATGTATGTACACCTTAAGCCTCTGAACTATAAAAATTCAATGCTGTGTTAAGAGCATGAGGCTCTCCTAGCAACATTAGCTGCAGATTGGTTGATGTTTTCATTCCTACTCTTCCATAAACAAAATCAAGGTAATACTGGATTTACTGCATCAACTCTGTTTAACAGACCACTTTGTTAGATGTCCTTCCTCTACAATCAACTATAACGCCCTTCCAGAATCAGTAGTAGAATAGCAAATACATTTAACTAAAAGAGGCCAGTGTTAAATAGTCTTGTTTAATGTTAGCAGGAAGCTAATGGGAATATCCGTAAATCAAAACTGAAGTGTGTCCAAAGCTTCTGCTGTATGTAGTGCTACCCTTAGTGGATTTCAAACCTTTTCATTTCCTGGTGATCAGTTCTAAATGTTTAGAGCAATGCCAGGAAGTTATATTAAGACAATAGCAACTTGGATCTTTTATCCACAAATGTTTTTTTAAAAAAGTAGTTGTGACTTCTAAGTTAGGTCAAGTTACCTCAAAATCATAAGCAGGACTTCTTTTCTCATTTAGGTTAATGCTGGGTAAAAGAGCAGAAGTTGTTTTGGAAACCTGTAAGCTGAAAGGTGTTTTCCCATAAGTTTTGGGTTGTTTTTTTTAATTCTTTTGTGAAGCCTTCAGTATTTTTTTTTTTCCCACAGTACTTCTAGGCTGCAGAGCCAGCCTCAAAAGCACTATGGAATTACATCTCCAATTAGCTTGGCTCCTCCGAAGGATTTAGATTATATTCATACACAGAAACTAGTTGAAGCACTGAAGCCATTTGGGGTATTCGAAGATGAGGAAGAACTCAATCACAGGTATAACAAGACTGTAAAATTTGTTAACCTTTTGGGGTTTTTTTAAAGCAAATTTAACATGAGGGTGTTTTTACAGGCTGGTTGTTCTCGATAAACTTAATAACTTGGTCAAAGAATGGATTTTGGAGCTTGGTGAGAGCAAGGTAAGGATTTTTTATGTGTTCTTATCAAAACAGCTGAAGCTTCTTTATTTCTCTTAAAGGCCATGCTACTAGAATTTATGCTACAGTTCAACTTCCAACTTTCTTAAGTATTGAGTAGAGCTGTAGTAACTGCCATTGAAATAAGGTGTAAAAGATACTTCAGATCAAGATCTTAAAGTTTTTGGGGCACTGAATAAATTTGTGAAGTGGCTCTATTAGTTGACTAGTAGCAGTTAAAGTTGAACCAATGTATTATGGGTTGAGATAAATGGTAAATGGGCACCAATCTTGTCTCAAACAGCCTACAGCACTCAATCTAGTTTGAAATTATTACACTAGACTCGCCTTTTATATAGCTCTTGGATTGTGTTAATTTATGTGTGTCTGCTGCGAGGAAGACTAAAGGTCTTCATTTTTGTGTATGTTAATGAAAGGACTGCTATGTTACCCTTTTGGGGTTTTTCTGAGTTGCAAGCATTCACTTCAGGAAAAGAGTATCAGTCTATTAGACTAACAACTGAGTACTGGAGTAAGAAGACATTGTTTATAGAGGCTGTTGTCACCTAAGTAACTTGTATGCTAGCTAAACTTGCCCATAGGTGAATATGTATCTTATATTCTAAAGTAAATTCTTTCTTCTACCCACAGAATCTTCCACCTTCAACAGTAGCAAGTGTTGGTGGCAAAATATTTACATTCGGCTCCTACAAGCTTGGAGTACACACTAAAGGTAGAACTTCTGTTGTCTGGTCACAGTTCATAGAAACATAGTATGGTTTCGGTTGGAAGGGACCTTAAAGACAATCCAGTTCCAATGTCCCTGCCATGGGCAGGGATACCTTGACCTAGACCATAGTTCTAATGTTTGAAAGTGACTTCCAATAATAACAGAAGAAATGGAATCTCTTTGCAGGCGCTGACATAGATGCAGTCTGTGTTGCTCCAAGACATGTGGAAAGATCAGATTTTTTTCAGTCATTCTTTGAAAAACTGAAACGTCAGGAAGAAATAAAAAATCTAAGAGTGAGTAAGCCCTTTCCTTGATAGATTGTGCTACCTGTACAATAATATTCATGTAAGACTCATATCGGTAGTGAACGTCTTACAAGCTGAAACTAAAGAAGAAATGGTTTCTGAGCACCTTCTAAAATACTATCTTATGTAGCATGAAAATGAAGTCAATCTTTCGGTTCCTTTCACCAATGACTGTACATCACATAAGGATCTTTGTGGTGCACTTCTCCCCTACCCATGGCTTGGAAATGAGTCCGCTGTATCAAAAAGCAAGGTTGTCCCTAGAAGCCTCACTTTAACCTTAGCTGTAGTAAGGGACTTGAAAATAAGGTAATTACATGCAGGAAGAAGGAGCAGCCTGAAATCTAAGGAAGTTGTATGTGATGAGGAAAGGCCTCTGTGAGTACCTTTGCCATGGTGTTCCTCTGGATGTACTTTAGGACCTCTAATTCATTCTTCTCAGGTCATGTTCCTCTCTGGCTACTCAGACCGAGACCTTGCAGAAGGGATGCGCGCTGTCAGCTTTACATAAAGTTAATAGGAGATGTGCTGTGAACACAAACTGCTTTGTGAAATCACCTTCAGGTTCATCTGTTGAATACCTTGCATGTAGAACTTGAACCCCTGAGAAATGTTTTTCTTAGCCTAGTCTTCCTCATGCAGACATTTTGAAAGCCTGCATGTGCATAGCTAGTGAGCCTTCGTTTACATGACTGTCACCTGAAAACAGACTCTAAGCAGGCTGCAGCACAGTTCTAACAAGTAGTCTACAAAACAAAGCTGTCCCATAAGGTAGCTGATATATCAGGTGCGGTAGAAAATAAAAATTCAGAAGACTAGTGTGCACTGTCAAATGTGGACAGAATTTTTTAGATGTCTCGATGTTAACTGATAGTAAGATAGCTACAGAAATCTTTCTTTTCTTCCTCACGACCAAGGTGAGGAATCCTTACAATCACTGATACTGATGGCTCCTTGTGCACGGTTTATTAATTACAATATGGAATCAGCCTCTGATTCCGTTGACTAAATAACTTAAAGCTGTTATTAGTACTGTATTAGTGCTATACTGCTTGCAGCTTATTAATGTTTTTTTTGGTTCAAAAGCAACTCAGTCTTTATACTGAACACTTTAGCAGTGTAAATTCTGGTTTTTATCATACTTTAGGAAAAACAGTAAAGCAGCAAAAGATGTTTTCTTACACGTTTATCTTCTTTACAGGCAGTTGAAGATGCATATGTGCCAGTTGTCAAGTTTGAGTTTGACGGCATTGAGGTAAGCATTTCACTTTTTTCTTTTAAGTGAGTAATTTTTTTTCTTGCTTTGGAATAGGGAAACTTTTCCAGAGACATGTGACTGCTGTTTTTGACCACAGCCTATCCCAGGAGAAGACATTGCAATAGAATTGGAGCTTATGGAAAAATAAACCACTAGGAAGTCTGCAGGCATGACAATATCAGGGACATTTTTTTTAAACCTGTGCTGTAAACCAGGGTAGCCTATGTGAATCACATTTATCTCCCAAGGATTGTGCAGAGTGGGAGTAGAGGCAGTGTCCTTGCTAACTCTTCTTAGCTCTGATAAGCTAGCTTTCTACAGAGGGATGTGTATAGTGTAGCTTGCTGTATGAATCATGTGAGCAGACTAAATGTTTTGTTGGAAGTCAAAAATGAAGCAGGCATGAGAATCTGGAAAATGAAAAGTAAAAATAGACATTTGACTCCTGCCGAAGTGTCAGCTGCAGGAATCTTTATCTCTTGAATACATCTTATACAGTGAATAAGAACCTGCATGTTGTAGTACCTAAGCAAGTTACTGCTTGGTATCACCATGATGAAGACACTTATTCAATGACCTTTTTGTGGCCTTTATCTGGTACAGAATAATTATCATAGAATAATTTTCTTGCCTTGGACTGTACTAAAAAAGAGATTTCAGGATCAAAAGTGCTCACTGACTAAAGAAAATGCTCTCTCCTTTGCTGAAGTATAGTTGAGGTGGTTGAATTTACATCTTAATTCTATGATTAATTTTAAGTTCCCTTTTAATGGAAATTCTAAGCTTAGAGTAATCTTTTCAACTTAAAAAAATTCTCCTTTCCCTATCTTAAAAATGAAGGGGAGATGCAATTAAGATTTTGTAAATAAAATATGGAAACTCTAGAAATTTTCTTGAGTTTTCTGGCAAATAAATCTCTTGGGAGATGTATCTATAGTAACATAATTCTAAATACAAGTGTTATCCACTCTTTTTAGACTTGACTAACTTTCCCCACTAGTGTGTTCTATGTAGACAGCGTGGCATTCTAACTCACAATTGGCACTTTTTCCTCTTAAGATTGATCTTGTGTTTGCAAGACTGGCTATGCCAACTGTTTCTGCTGATCTTGACCTTGGGGATGACTCATGTCTAAGAAGCCTAGATATAAGATGTATACGGAGCTTAAATGGTAAGCTTATTTTACACATCTTTTAAAAAGAAAGTGTTACTAAAATTGGTATAGAATGCACTCTACACAACCCAAGTTTCCGTACGAGATGCTGAAACTGATCTCCTGTATACTTGAGATCTGAGTCTGTGGTGAGTGTGGGCTCAAATTTAGATGTTTCAAGGAGTTGTGTGTTTAGATAGACCTGTATTTCACGTTTCTTTGATCAAGGTTTGTGCATTGTTCCCGTTTGCCACAGGAACTGTTTCAGATTAATAGCTAGAGCACTTGATAGAGAAGGCTGTGGTAGTTCATATTAAAAAAAAAAAAAAGTAATTAAAATACTTGAAGCTTAACTTGCTCACTGCTTTAATACTGACTTAATTGTTCCTGGCTGTCAAAAGAAACCTAGCTTTTGGAATCCTGTAGAAAGGCCTTATTAAGAATTGTTGGCTGTAGTCTAAACTATGAAAAGGCTGTTGAGGGCAGCAGTTACCTGAACTGGTACTGTTTGATATGGGTATTCTATAATTTTTAAGGTAATAATAAGCAAGTAATCCAAACTTGTTTTCATAGACCTGAGTGGTAAACTGTAAGTTATTGATCCAATACAGCACAAAACTGACTTGTACCTGTTACTAGGAACTTCTGTACTTCAACTTTTTTCTTACAGGCTGCAGAGTTACTGATGAGATACTACATCTAGTGCCAAATAAAGAGAATTTTCGGCTCACACTCCGTGCAATTAAACTGTGGGCAAAACGTGAGTATTGTGATTATTTGTGATCTTTAAACTTTTCAGAGGGACCTCATACTGAAAAAATAAGACTGCTAGAAGTACTTCAGCTTTGGATAGCTGTTTAAATGACAGGTTTTTTTAAATTAAAAACTGGTTTTCAGTTTAGATTCAAGGTCTGTCCATGTAGTAGATTCTGTGTGGTTTTTAATGGATGTAGTGTGGGAAAAAGAGGAGTGCCTACAAGATGAGGTGCTGCATTGCTTATCAGGAACCTGACTACAAATGATAAAAATGTCAGCTTAAGTATAAAAGCTTGATACATAAGGAATAAGAAAATACTGTTTGCTCATGTGGCTAGAGCCAGTGCTAGAAGAATGGCAGAATGTTTTTCTTAAGGGAAGTTGGAGTGAAGCTGTAGCAGTATCTTGAAGTCTTGTGGTACTGATTGTTTTTCTTGTCACTGTAAAGACCAACAATTTTGGCTTTGCATGCAAAAGGGATGTTGAGGCTGAAGTGTACTAAGTATTCTATAGATTGTGAAGTTGGTGCTGTAAATTTGGAGGAATGTATTTGGGTATTGACAGACTGAAAGCTAACTACAATGCATCCATTCTAGGACGTGGCATTTACTCCAACGTGCTAGGATTTCTTGGTGGGGTTTCGTGGGCAATGCTGGTAGCAAAAACATGCCAACTGTATCCAAATGCTATGGCTTCCACTCTCGTTAACAAGTTCTTCTGGGTTTTTTCAAAATGGTAAGAGCTATTGTTTGTTTTAACTTCTAAAGGTAGTTCTTCGTGTAAGGTTTATATTGACAATGTTCAATCCTGCTCTGAATTACATGGCAGAGTTATAAATAGACAGTTATTCACTTGCTTTTCTTATATAGGGAATGGCCGAATCCTGTATTTTTGAAACAACCTGGAGAGAGCAATCTTAATTTACCAGTATGGGACCCTAGGGTATGTAGACATTGAAACCATAGGCCTTTAAACTTTCTTCTAACATAAACTGGTGCTAAGCAAAACTGTTTTAACATCCCAGGTGAACCCCTCCGACCGATACCATGTAATGCCTATCATCACCCCTGCCTATCCACAGCAGAACTCCACATACAACGTATCTGCATCAACACGAGCGGTGATGGTAGAGGAGTTCAAACACGGTAAAGTTCTTTTCATGCTTATTAACTGATGTAAAAGTATAATTCTTGCTATATGAAATTACATTATCTGAATATTCTGCAAGGTGTCTTCCGTTTTAGGTAGAAGCAGTCTCTGGGAAGTATGCCTATTGCAGACAATAAGGAACCAGTATTGCAATGAATTGTTGGAGTAGGCCTGCATTGTGTCAAGGGAATTCCTGCTTTTTGATCTGTCAATGACTGTTCAACACACTTACCTTGTAAAGTTTATATCATGCTCTGCTGGTCTTAAAAACAAAATGGTAATGAAGTTTTCAACCTTAATTGTAGGTCTTGCAGTTACAAATGAGATTCTCCAAGGAAAATCAGACTGGTCAAAGCTCTTTGAGCCACTGAACTTCTTTCAGAAGTACAAGTATGTATGGAATCAATCAGTTGTCTGAACTTGAAATTATTTGTTTATTGATTAGCATAGTGAGTTTTAACTTTCAGTTTAAATAGAAGATGGTATTAATATTTGTTTTTCAGAAGCTGGAGGTAGTCATATTAATTTTGGTAAGGATAAGTGTAGGGAAGATAAAAAAACCTGTCTATTATGCCACTGGCACTTTTTATTAGAAAAAAATCAACTATGATACTTAGTATGTATCAGAATGCAATTCTAAAGGATGTAATTGGCTTTTATGCAGTTAATGTTGTGATGAATACAGGATATAATCTGTCTTGTCTGGAAGTTATATTCTATACATTTAAGGCAGTTTTGGTTTCCCTTGAAGTATAAAGTCCTGAGCTAGTATACTCATTTTTCTTTTCTTCTAGACATTATATTGTGCTGACTGCTAGCGCCTCTACTGAAGAGCAGCACTTAGAATGGTAAGTCTTGCTTTAAATGTGGGCTCAATACATAATTAAAATTCAGTTCAATGTTCCGCTTTAACTGTATTAACAGATGAAGTATTGAACTGTGCAGCTAGGCATGGACTATAGTACCAACTTAAGCTGACAGTTCATCAGCAAAATTAAAAGATTTCTTGCGAAGGGAAGTTAGCGTGAATCTTGCTGGTGAAGAAGTTAAAGATCTGAGTCAGGACAAAAAGGAACAAAGAAGGTTAGTGTGCGTATGCCTGAAGGTCAGGAGCCTTGCGTCATCTAGAGAAGCAGATGGAAGGAGTCTAAGGAGACTGTTTACCCAACACCACTGCAGTTAGAAGTTCCTTGTTGCAGAGACTGAAGCAAATGGGGATTACTTGATGTAATCAGATGCGTAATGGACACTGGACAGCTAGAGCTTTTTCTGACCTAGAGCAATGGTTTCCAAACTTTTGATCACACACTCCTATCAGCCAAAAAAAAAAAATTCTGAACATGTACTTGCAATGTATATACACTTATTTACAAGTTAAGTACACATTACTGAAGTTCTAATATTTTCTTCCTGTGCCCCAGTGGATTGTCTTGTGCGCCCCCTGGGGTACATGCACACTTTGAAGACTACTGTTCTAGAGACTTAAACTTGGTTTCCTAACTGGTTTTACTGGGTGTAATATTTAATTTAGGACTAGATTGCACTCAATGTGAAGTTGCTCTGGCTATGTAGTCAGCTTATTCCAAAGCCTATTTCTCTCTAGTGAAGTGAAGTAAGGCTGTTCAACGTGGGTGAAACATGACAGTCTGTGCAGAGCATCTGAATGCTGATAAATTGTATTTTCTGTTTTTATCGAGAAGTGTGCTCAGACATCTGAGGTTTGGTGCTGAAAATGATCACTTCAGCACACTTGGTAGTGAATAGGTAAATTGCAGGAGTGCTGATCTATTATGTGAAACTTAATGTGAGAACCACCTCAACTGTAGCTAGAGGAAATGACTGCTTATGACATGATATTTACGACTGTCTCAAGGGAGATATGCCAGTAATAATTTGTTCAACCTCTGTGATTGTGCTAACTGTGAATCTTGAAATAAGGGGAAACAGTGAGGAATTAAGGTACTGTAATATGGGTGGTGTTCTTAAATTTGCAATGGTATTCTTTGTTAAGGAATTAGTACTTCACCTGCCTTGCTCAAGCAAGCGAGCAAAATAGCTCTGTGTAACAGACCCCTGTTCTGAGGGCACCTCAGTTATACTTCAAAGATTGGCTTGTAAAGCAAATAATTTAATTCTTGTGCTATATCTAAAGGACAGCTTACATGATGTTTAAAAATGTCTCTAATCGGTCATACATTTTACCTGAACTTTCTAATACGTTCACTTAAAAATTATATCGCCTGCGGCTTGATTTCAGTCACAGTTAGGTATACAGCAAGGAGTTATGGGCAGAGGGCCTAGAGCCAAATAATTTTTCATGTCAAATGCTTTTAAGTGAACAAAACTTCTTGTATCTCACAAGAAAGATGAGGAAAGTTCTGGCTCCAGTAAAAGCTGATGTTTTTGCAGTGACAGAAATGGAGGCAAATGAGGCTTAGTTTTTCATGTGGGAAAACTAAAAAGAAGATAAACTTGCTTCAGTTTGCCTGCTATACAAAGAAGTTCAGTTCACCAACTCTTGAATGGATTTGAGAATAAATAGTATATCTCTGTTCATCAACAGAAGATACTTTTGAAGAAATTACAGATTTCTGACTGCTTTCCAAGATAGTAGTGTTTTAGGTAAAAGGGTAAAATGCTAGTACTTTATTTAAATGAAAAGCCTCTCTGGTCATGATGCATTTCTTGGGTAAGTTTCTGATGAGACTGTGACTGGATCATTTGTTTAATAAAGGAACTGTATTTTTCAATTTGGTTGGAACAGGGTCAACTCTTTTCACTGATAAGTCTGCAGGAGGAATTGCATCTTTACTTAGGTGTAACTGAATAGTTGTGCTTGAGCCTTATCTAAACTGCTGTTCTTGGTCTTTAGGGTAAAAAGGAGTTTAGCTGCACTTCAAAATGTAGACAGAGGTGCTGGGGTCTCCTGCTTGTTGCTATTTTCATCATAGGTTGTAGGTTGAAGTGCTGCATCTGAACTGTTAAGAGTACAAGTTAAACTTACTTACCTTTGTTCTTTGGAAACGTTAAAGTTCAGAGGTCACTGGAAACTTTTCAAACTACAGTGTATGTGTGTGATATAAAAATCTAGAATCTGCTCAGCTGAATGGAACTTATTACTTATTGGTTGGTTAGCATGCTTATATTAGCATTGGATTGTAAAAAGGCATATAACTACTGTGCTAGATACAGTTAATAATGAGCAAATATCTCTTATTATTATTAGGGTTGGCCTTGTCGAATCTAAAATTCGTGTGCTGGTTGGAAACTTGGAGAGGAATGAATTTATAACTATTGCACATGTAAAGCCACAGTCTTTCCCTGGCAACCAAGAGCGCCGTAAACAGTGAGTTTCATTACTTCTCTGAAACACAGTTTGGCCAAGGTGTTTTAACTTGTTTATATTCACCTCAGCTCATCTGCAAGCAGTGTTCAGTTATGTACCTACTTTTTTTAGGTACGAGCTCTGACGGGCAAGGTTTTGAGCACGTAAGACCTTTTTAAAGAAGGGAGAACTTCAGAGAGAAGTACTCTGAGAACTTCAGTATGGGCTCACTAATCTTTAACTGCTGCATACATCTAAAGTGTTTTGCTTAGTCCCTTCTTGAGAGTAGATACCAACATCCAAATAACTGGCATCTGTGCATAAATGATAGATTTGTGAATCTGTCTTTTTAGGAGTGGATATGTGTCAATGTGGTTTCTTGGAATCGTATTTCGGAAAGTGGAAAATGCAGAAAGTGTTAATGTTGATTTAACGTATGTTATACAGTCATTCACAGATACAGGTAAGCCTATGTTTTGCTCTAGTTCTGTAGGGTTTCATTTTTTTATTCTAGTGGAAGATGCTTCACAGCGAATTGTGCTTTCTTTTAGTATTGGCTATTAAATATTTCTATAGAGAGCAGCATATAGAAGATTAGCTTTAAAGACACTTTGGCAAAGTCCATCTTGAAACAAAAGTGTGTGTTACAGTCATATCCCATATACCATATGTGAAATAAGTTTTGCAGATGATAGTGTAAACACTCACAAAGGAATTCCATGAAGTGGACAATCAGATGCGAAGTCAGATGTCCATTTGCTGGATGTAGCTAAACTTGTCAAAAATAGTTGTCAGTTGATGAACTTTGAAAGTGGGATTTAACTGCATGAGGCTCTAAAATGAGCTGTTAATGCCTGTTGACAGTATTTTTCAAAAATAACAATTTGTGTATGATATGTTCCCAGAACTTTGAAGGGCAGTGAGTTGTCATGTTGCAATTACATGCAGTCTTGCATGTAAATATTCATGTTCGTCTTCTGTTATTACTTTGATAGATGTAGCAATAAAGTAATATTGCAAGTGGTGTTAGATAATGCTAGAATAAAGGGGTCTTAGGGTGAGAAGTCATTTAAAAGTATAGGTCTCTTTTGTGATCTGTTTATTTTTTCCCAAGCTGACTGCTCTTCTAACTTCTAGAAGAACATGTGTGCTGTCAGGCTCATGCCTAGCTATTGTAATGAACAGCTAAGGAAATCAGGTTGCTTTCCTGAAGTGACAAGCGTGTTTGGATAAAGAATTCTTAACGGTGGACTCCTTTAAATGTTTGTTTGCACTGAGTTTATCCATGGTACCAGCATGAGCTGTGTGTTGTCTTGCTCAGACAGTATGAGTAAACGCAGTAAAACTTCTTAGCTCATGCTTTGGGATATGAGAAAAGCACAGGAAAACAGATGAAAACTTGTCTGAGTCTCAAGCCAGGTGGGGTGACTTCCTCAGGCTTTCACCATTATCTGTACTGATCCTTGTCTTGTACATTACATCCAGTGGCACTGTGTTTCAATGTTGTGGCAAATGTAAATACGTGGACAAGGTTTATGTACAGGTGAGAGGCTGGAACCAATGTTAAATCCCTTATTTCTATGCACAAACTTTATTAGTATAGCTGTGTGCTCTTAGTTTAGGGAAGCACAGCCTGTAGTGTGCTTCAGATACAGGGTGTGAATCCAGAGAGATTGGACAAAATTTTTCTTGAGGTGTGAAATTCTTTGGCAAATGTGGGAGTGACCTGTAGTTATGTGCAAGAAAGCTTTTATCGTGCGCCTTGACTTTTAAAGAATATTTTTAGAAGGCAAAGATTAATATCAAGTTGATGGGCTCAAGAGTCTAAGACTCACTGTTTGGAAGGCTTTTAAGTGAGCTTTATCTCACTTTTACATAAATACATTATTGAACTGAGCTTGAAGCAACTGTTCATATTGGTGTGAACGTACATACCTGTGCTTTTATTTCACCTCTAGGTCTCCTCTAGAAAGACTTATAGGCCTTTTTGGTTTTGTTGCATGTCCTTACTTTGATTTGCACTCTGTATGTTAGTAAGCTGACTTTCCAGTTATGCTCATGATAGGCCTGTTAGATAAGTTCATCTAAATGTGACTTAATTCCATCATAACTGCTGCGGTAGTATAGCATTCTTAACTGCCTGCAAACAGCCTTTTATGTAACTTAAGAAAAACCTGTTTAATTTGCAGTCATTCTGATAAGTCGTATGTCTCTAAAATCCAGTTTTTTTCGGGCAGAAAGAATTTTAACATATAAACTACTGGGAAGTCATGATGTTGCAGAACCGTTACAAAAAAAAAAAAAAAACAAACACAATCACCACTGTAAATATAAAATAAAAATTAGTAAAGTCTAATCTTGAGTAAGGTGTCTGGTCTCATCAACTGTGCACAATTGGGTTGATTCAGAGAGTCCTCCTGGATCTGTTCTCAACCAGAAAACTAATGGTTAAGGAGTATTATCTCCTTCGGGTTAAAATCCATTCAAATGTAGGCTCCATGATTAGTAAACTACAGCTGTAACTCAGCACATAAATGCATATTTGAGCTTAAATAGCTGTTAGGTATATGTTCTGTACTGGATGTGAAATGGGTGTCTTGGGTCACATTCATCATCTTGAGACTCTGGAGTGCTTGGGTAGCACTTGTCTTCAGTTAGACTGGAAACTTCTTGTTTTTTGTCTGGGCTGGACAGACTTAAAGGCTTGCTGTTTCTAAAGAAACTATGTTACTTTGACAAATAACTAATGAAAACATTACCAATAAGCTACAATACTAAATTTCATGTTAGTTTACAGACAGGCTAACAACCTCAATGTGCTAAAGGAAGGTATGACGATTGAGGCAGCTCATGTGAAGAGAAAGCATCTCCACTATTTTTTGCCTGCAGAGATATTACAGAAAAGAAAGAAGGTATGACAAAATTTTGGCTCTTCAGACAATATTTTTTTTGCTTGAAGAATTACTTGAAAAATTCATTATTTTTTTAATTGTTCTTTTAGCAAAGCATGCCAGATATTAGTCAAACTGTTAGTGGGCTTCAGTGCAAAAGGACTTCTTCAGATGGAAGCTGTTTGGACAGTTCCAGAGACATGGACTCCAGAACACAATATAATTCCTCTTCGTTAAATAAGATATCTAAATTGGACACAACTCCAGCAGAGATGGGAAGGTTAGCACCATATCCTTAGAACTGTGAAGAAGATGCTTTTAACTGACTTGCAATGTGAATGAGGTCTAGAATTTCTTGTTTGATTCTATGTGGATCCTAAACATGTGAAGGGCTCTAATGGCTTCAGGAACAAAGCTGTCATCTCCTTTGGGCACATGGGGGGAGATGGGTTTGAAAAAGTTAATATACATAAACACATAAGAATGAAGAACAACTTGATACCAGAGGAATTATTTGGTCTTGAATATATTTCCTTAGGTTAGTGTAGCTTGAAGCCAGAGTATTTTATCTGTTAGGTAACTCTTCTTTCTAACAAAAAGTATGGTTAATGCCAAGCAGTATTAAATTCTAATGAAGTGCTGATCTTGATCACAGTTAACTCTAGAGCTGTTGCTAACTTAGCAGAGCAGTGTAAGACCTTGGGCAGTAAAAGTCTGTCGCATCCTGGCAAGTCTGTTTGTAAGATACTTCAGCACAGGGGGAATATGTAATCTTGAGAGTAATAGCCGGGTACTACTAAATGTGTAATGCCTGCTGTGTTCAGACAGTTTTGTACTGTAGAAGTAGCATTTGAAAAAAAAAAAAAAGTGCAAGTATGAGTAGAGCGGATACATTCATTAAAAGCAGCACAGTGTTGGATATACTAAGCTGGAAAACAGTATCAGTACATAAGAGACTCGATAAAGAAAATGCTTACATTTAAATTTGGTCTGAAGTTCAAAATTAGTATCTCGTCCTAGATTGCCTGTGAGTTTGTTGTGTACTAGAGCTGTGACAATGAGCTAAGAAGGTAGATTTTTTTCTTACATGAACTTTCTGGAAATTAAATGTATAGCAATTTACAATCTAGTGTTTGATAACTCTAGCATCTGACTTTTACAGAAATGCTGTATACCAGAGATCTAATGCTGCTAACAAAAGAGAGAAGATACCTCATGCAGCTGTGCCATCAGTGTCTAAGGGACTCTCCATTCCTGTTAGTGACTCAAGTATGTATTGAAGTAGTGGGTGGAATGAACTCTTTAATTTCACGGCCAAATTCTAAAAGCTTGGTGTTTCCTACAGAAGTAGAGGCTACAGTTGCAACAAGAATGTTGGGACCTACAATTGCTTGTACCATTCCAGGACATAACACAATTTCTCAACCCAGAGCACATTTTGTCCGAGGACAGTATGAATTAAGTGGGACTCGAATTACAGATCCTAAGAATGCTGCACATAAACTACCTTATTCGTCGACCTCTAAAGGTTCTCATTTGTGTATATCAGAAGGATGCCCAAGAAAAACAATAGACAAAGAAAAGGTAAGGAAGGGCGGCTAGGCCAGGGAGGGTTTGAAGTAGTATTAATTATTGATGTAGAATGAATGAAATAACTGATACAAAACATATATCCTCAATGGATTCTGGAATCTAAATTTAAGTATAATGATAGCTTTACAAGGATGTAGATATGAGAATTTGGTTTTAATATAATGTATAGCTATTAAATATTTTTCCAACATTTGGCACTAGTGACTGTTTCTGGCTTGGTAACAGGGTCTCTAAATACTACTGTACTTATTACTGCACTGGCCAATTGCTGAATGAACGGGCTCATTTGGAAGCTGTTCTTAAACCAACTCAGAAAAAAATTATCTCTAAATGAGGAGGATATCTTAAATGTGAAAGTATAAGCCAGTGTTGTTATGGCAGATAACTTTTGAATGTCTATTGATAGCTTTGCTGCTTTGGAAAGCACTAGTCTACTCAATAGATTGTCTGCTGCTGAAATGAATGTGGAGTTGCTTGTTAAATCTTGGTTTTGTGGAGGCTTTAGATGAATGCTTGATTTATTTTATTGTTATATATAAACTTTGTTGTTCTTGTGGCTTGATCTCTGAGTTGAGGCAGAGACAAAGAATTAGGACAAATAAAAATCTCAGTTTTGACACTTGTAAAGAATTAATTTGCAGAACTGTTATCTAGTATTGAATATTTCAAGTACAGATTGCAAGGTTTGGGTAGTAAAGCTCTTTGAGAGGTTTGAGATTCCTGTGTGGTAGTGGTAGTCTTGTCTAAATCCTGCTTTAAGAATGGCCACTAATACATTTAATGTGTTGACTGGAAGCTGTACCCAAGTATGAAGATGATTTTAGTATAGCAATTATTTTGAGTCTGTGTATTCTGTTCTTCTAGTTAACTAGCCAGGATTCAGCATTCAGAGATGGCGGCAATCCAGAAGATGTCAGGAGCAGATCTACAGAAAATGTAATTTTGAAGTGGTTTTACTCAGTTGTCTGAAAAGTTCTGTTACTCAGTAACTGAAAAGCTGAATGGATTGTTCTAGTGCCTAGACTACCTCACATAAATACCCTACACATTTATTAACGTAAACAAAAATATGCTTTAACTTATTTCAGTCTTCATTTCCCAAACATTATACCTGTATGACCTATCCTTTAAATGTTATTACTAAATGATTTGGTAATATCTTCTTGCCATGGTTGAAATCAGATTTCATTTTCTTTTTAAAAAATACTTGATTCACTGATGTAAACTAAAACTACTGTAAGGACTAGAGCATTTAACCTCTCAAAGGATAAAAAGCTTTATAGTTAGTGTTGCTACTGAAGCATAAACTCTTGAGGGCACACCCTCAAATCAAGATGTGGTCTTGTTTGTAGAGTGAAGGTTGAAATCCCTGAAAAACTCTGTGTACTTACAGGGCTTTAAAAAAAAAAAAAGTGGAGGTTGTCAATGCATGTGTGTATTCAGTTTTTCGATCTCCTAGCTGCCAGATCTTGCAGTCTCTCGCAAGTCATGAATTGGACAATACTGCCTAATAAATCCCTTCTGGCTTTTTTAGGGTGTCCTTGGAGGAAGATCGACACTGATTCCAGTTATCAACACATCAAGATCACAGGTATTTATTGTGCCTTTGTGTTCAGAGGTAAAGCAAAACTAGAATTTTATGTACAAAGACTTATATACTATAAATACCTGTAAACTTGGTGGTTCTAAGAAGTTGGCAAGCTTTTGCCTATCATGATTCCACCAAATTGAACAGCTGAAAAATTACCTTCCAGGTTTACTCACAAAAGTGAAGCCCAAGTTTCTAAGTTATTGAACTTGAACAAAACATGTTTCCATTCATTCAAGCACTGAAACACAGTTTGTTTCCTGAATTTGCTTTATTCTTAAAAGATCTGTACTCCTTGCAGATCTTCCATAAGGTGATCTTGGCTCTTAAATACTTGTATACTGATTTCTGTGACAAGAGTTGGAAGCCTTGAAGTGTATAAGTGGCTTTAACTCTTCTGTGTCATTTAAAATGTTGTGAAATTGAAGGTTACAGGACTGGAAGCAATCTGGACAGTAGAGACACTTTTCCTGATCCATGGATCGAGAAGAGTGGTAGTTTCCTCTATTAAGCTGTTGAGCAATTTACAACTGATTTTTTCCACCCCAGGGGTATAATTATCTCGATTAATGCCAGGGAGGAAGTGTGCAGAGGATGAAAACGTTCTTCCTCTGTGAACTGGTGGTAACAAGTGGTATAGTGAAAAAATCCTTCTCAGTAAAGATTTGAGTTTGGGCTGTACTGTTTTGGTACATAATGAGTGTTGTTATATTCAGATAGAAAAGGGTTTACCTGTTCCTACTTTCGAATTAATGATTTTTTTTTTGTGTGTGTGTGTTGTAGAGGCTTCCCAGTAAAGAACTACCAGATTCTTCATCTCCTGTTCCAACAAATAGTATTCGTATTATTAAAAGATCCATCAAACTTACTCTTAATGGGTAACCATTATCTCTCCAGGTAACGATGATGATAATCACTTGTTTATAGTCCATATTATCAATGTGTACTGTAGTTACTAACAAAGTATGAAAGGTTACTGTTGCCATACTGCAACTAGCCAGTTTGAAATAATGGTCTTATTTTATAGTATTGCTAGATGCTTGCTTCCTTTTGAACTACTTTTTGCATACTTTTCTAAGTTATCCTAGTTAGTCTTTTTAAAGGTCTTAACTGTCACTAGCTGAAACAGCTGTTGAAAAAGCCACAAAAAACAACTGGTCCTGTGACTTGGATTTAGAATGTTTGTCAACAGAGTTAACTATTCACTGCAACCACATTCTGGTTTCAAGTGTGGATGAACATGTTTGTGTTCATGTGCTTATATTGTTCTTATCTTAAATTATTTTCCTGTTTGGCACACACACTCCTGTGCATCTATCACAATGGTGCTCAGCTTCCTCAGCTAGTAGCTTTCCACTGTCTAGCACAGCCATGCATTACACAAGTATTGCCTCCTATGGAGGCCCATAAATAACTTAAATATTGAAGTAAATGCAGCAGAGGATGCTACCAAGGTATGGAGACGATTGACATGTCCCATGCCATGTTATCTGATTTTTGTCTTAAGACTGCTCCAGCATGAGACTTGAGGGTTTTTTATTGTCACTGGGTAGTAAAGCTAAACTCAGAACACACAGCTGAAGATGTACTTAAACACTGCAACAGCCGAAGCTGTTGTGACACTGCTACCCTGCTGCCTGCAAGCTGCAGTCTTGAAAGCAACCAGCCAGAAAGTGGTTTCAGATAAACCCTGAAAGCTGTTCTAACTGGTTACATGAAAACTTGTAGTAGTCTTAAGTCTGGTTCTGTAAACTGATAACACTGCTTACTCAGTTAAGTGCATTAGGGTTTTTTGGGGGGTGGGGAGAAATTCTGATTATATGAAACAAATGTTATGCTATGTCTTTATTGTAATTTCTTTATAATTCGGTGTTTTTGTAAATGAAGTTGTATGTGTTTTCCAGAGTATTTTTGTATGTGCTGTAAAATACTATTTTCCAAAGAGAAATTTAAAAACTTCAGTATCTCTTGTTTGTTTTTTTTTAATGCAGATGGGATCTGCTCAAAAGAACCCGAACTACTAACTATGGGGGGCAGGGCTACAAAAAAATACGTTCTAGAAAATGATAATGTCATGCTAGAGTGAATCTGAGGAGAGTAGAAACACTGCTTTCCTGCTTCTAGTATTTGCAAGTTTTGAATTAATGCCCTCGAATAGTGCAGTTCGCAAACTGCGTTGATAGCTGAAGTGCCGGTTTGCTGTGTGGACAACAGATACCCCTGAGTTCTTTTAAAATGAGTTGCTTGGCTTAAACAGTAATTCTGAGCTTTGATCACCTTAAGCATCCACCTAAAACCCTAGTGACAAGACCAAAGGACTGTAAAGGAATAAGCAGCACGTACCTTGTAAGGTCTTAATTATCTAGCATTCCCTCTACTGCTAGTATTCCAAACCTGTGGAGAAAGCCTGACTATATTGCAATATGTAAGTTTTTCCTTATTCTGGTTTCCAACTTGTTTCAAGTGCAATTTATATCTTAGAAAATTGTCCTTAGTGGGTTTGTGAAGTCTTCTGCTTCCCTCTCCCCTCCAAAAAATCCCCAGAACTTAAACTGCAAGACTTAGGTTTAGTCACAGGTTAAAATTAAGAAAGAGAACCCATGTTACTTAAGTGGTTTTTAGCAGAACTACACCTTGAGTTTATAACATGGTTACCTCAGTTGTGTGACCTGTGTTTAAAACCATGGTATTTAAATATTGTGAGGTCTGTGTATTAGTTACACAGGTGCTGAAATTGTATACACACTGTAACTAGAAATCTATCATGAATTTGAAGGAATTAAAGCTGAAGTGGGTGATAAGATAAGCACCAAAGCAAATATGAAAAATAAGTGTTAGTCTACAACCCATGGTAATATTACCATGCTTTCACACCAATTCTTCCCCTGGAATATTCCAATACTGTTAAGGGCTGTTTTGCCCTTAAGCGCCTATGTTTATGCAGCTAGTCTCAAACTAACCTAGCTAATGGATATCAAAGTATGTGCCTTTACTCAGATTTTTTTTTTTTCTTTCAATCTTGCTTTTCAGTTACTTTCTAACTGCTCTTACTTCTCTTCCCCCCCCCCACCCCCGTTAAGGTTTTAAGAAGTTTAGGACTAATTTAGGTTACTAGTTTCTTGGACTTGATCCAGTGTAGGTGAGATTACATGCTTTATCTTGACATACCCTGACTCAACACTTGGCCCAGTGCAGTGTGATATCACTGTTCTGGAGTTTCCCTGGATGTTGCAGAAGTTTGATACTGCTCCAGGATTCTGCAGATTAGATTTAAGCTGTTGTAAATAAAGCTCAAACTGCAACAAGTCAGTTTAAATGTTTTTGTTTATGGAGCAAGTCCTCTGGTAAAGTGATTGAAAGGAAAGTTACTCATGCATAAAGACTCGGTGAGGGAGGCTCTTTGATACCAGGCTTCCTGTGAACTTTGTTTTCTGTCTGCTTTCTGAGCTGGTTGCTGTACGCGCTGCTTGGAGGTCCAGATGGAAGGGGTGAGGGATGTGTGATCAATCTCAGAGGAGCAGCTCTGTATTGCAATAGTGAATGGTCAGGGACTTTGAGCAAGAAATTTCATTGCGGGAATTAAGTCCTCTTGTGGTTTTACTTGTTAGTTATAAGCAAAGAAACAGTTACTGTGAAGTCACCTGCACGTCTGCTATTGCAATGGAAGTCCCTGTAGAAACTAAGAGAGAAAGTAATAGAATACTTAATTTTTCCTTAATGAGTAAAAAGCAAAGGGGTGTCGGGAGGGGGGAAGTATCTTGAAATTGTTAATCTTATCTTTGAGAGGGAGGGAGGTTATTAATACTGTCTTTATGTAACACTTAGTGATGTAAGCTGTTTAGCCTAAAAACACAAGCAAAAACTCCTGGCTGTATTTTTGTAATTACCTCATCATGCTTCTTATAAAGAGCCTGGTCCCATGCATTATTCCAGTAAATGAAGAGCTGTGGCTGTAGTGTGCAATGTATCTGCGCTCAGCAGCGGGGCTCCTCACCGCCCTGGGCTGGAGGTGCTCCGGGTCCTGTCCCCACGGAAAATCAAATGGCTGCGGGAGGCACCTCGCTTCGAGCAGTAACCCGCCCGCGTGTAAACAGGCACGTTCCTCTCCCGCGGGACCACCCCCGTGGGCTTGTAGCCTCCTCCCCCCATCTACCCCCAGCAGAGCGGCTGCGGGGGCTGCGTGTCCTTTCCCCGGGGGGGTGGAGGGGAGCTGCGGGCCCGGCTTCCCCCGCTGGGGTGGGTTTCCTGCTGTAAGGCCCGTGGCGGGGGGGGGGGGGGCAGAGCTGCGGGTGCTGTGACGGTGCCGGCGTGTGACGGCCCCGCCGCTGTGCTGGGGGGGGGGGGGGGGGGGGGGGGGGGGCGGCTGGGACACCCGGCTGCAGCCCTGTGCTGCCTGCCACCCCTGAGCCCACCGGCCTGCCCGGTGCTGGGGGGAGGCCAGCCGCAGACCCCCGGCTTCCTACCCAGCTCTGCTGTTGTTCCGCCTTTTCTCAAATTTTTCTGGGCCAGGCTGGACTAAGCAGAGCACGGGGGGCCGTGTTTTCCAGCGTGGAGCTGACGAGGAGGCGGGTGGTGGGCTGTCGGGTGCTCCTTGCTGCCTCATAGCATGCTGGGCAGCACGGACTCCCCTTCTCTGTGGCTGAGGGGCTTCTTCAGCCCTCATCTACCCCTGGGGTGCCAAGCTCTGAGCGTGGCCCAAGAGGTCAGGGCTCCAGCCTGCTGGACCTTGTGTATTTTTCTGGAGGAGATCTCAGCAAAACAGTAGCCTAGGGGCTGATGGTTTTTCTTGGTCCAGAAGATACAGCCTGTTGACCTCTCAGCTGCCTGACCTTCAAGAAATTGATAGAAATCAAGGAAATCAAACTGGGACTGCTTGTCCTTGGGCAGTTCCTCTTTGCTGGGAAGACCCTGTCTGAATCATCCTGTTCTCTTCACCCAACCTTGTTTCTTATTCAAACCCTGTTTCTTCTCATTTGATCTGATCTCAGATTCACTCTTGCCTGAGTCCTCTCCCAAATTCATCTTTTCTTCCTATGCCCATGAACTGGCTGGTACTTTATTCTGTGCTGATAGAGTGAAAAGCCTGGGAGTCCTGAAACCAGAGGAGAAATAACCTACTCTGTTTCAGTTTTAGTGTGTGACAGCATACTGTGGGGACCATCCAGCTCACTCTCTGCAGTATGTGCAGAGAAGAGAAAGCTGAAAATTTTGGCTGCTAAGCAAGTCTGGTAGGTATGTATAAGTTCAATCTTTTCAAAGGTTCAACACGTGTCCAGATATATGTGTTTTTTTCAAAGGAAGAGCAAAAAGTCCAATAGTGACACCAGCACAGCCTCCGTGTTAAATTTCATGTCCCTGTTCCTGAAATGTAAAGAAGTTGAGTTTCTTAATAAAAGTTTGAAGAATTCTTTGAATGTAGTTAAAGCAGCATATCTTCCCCATGATCATTCTTAGAAATGACTGAGTTTTTGTTCTGTTTTTCCTAAAAATCAGCTGGAGGCACGGTATATATAATCATACTCCAAAGGAAAGTTTTTGGCAAACTTAGAATAACTAAAAATGTGGCCTAAAATATAGGAAGTGTCGACTAGCTGTAACCAACAACATGCGTTGATGGTAATGTGACAAAAATCAAACATAACACCTACTTGCTACAGCATTAACTGAATCTTGAAAATGCTAGAATTTATTTTGTCCCTGCAGTTTTAGTTCTGCTCTGGTTTTGTAGTCTGGTCACTTAAGTTATCATAAACTCTGTATTCGAGTTCATGCACACAAAGAAGAAAAGCTGAGGTTTTGTGGATCACTTGACGTATAAGTGCTTGTCTGTATGCCTTCAGTGCTGCTGCGGTATGTTTGAATGAATTTGGTTGGATTGTTTTTCTTCTCTTATTTCTTTGATACCAAATACACATTTTATTATGTACAGCCTTTTCTACTACTTAAGCAGAAGGGCATAAACCTGTTATTGTGAGCCATACAGCAGAGATTTCTAATAACTAAGGTGAAGAAGTAATAGCTATTTTAAGTTATCCAGTTTCTGCTCTCCCAAATGAGGCAGTCATGAAACCCTCGGGAAACTGAAAGCTGGTGCTGCTTCTGAACTGTAGATACGAAACCAGAAGTCTTTAAGTATTCCTTGCAAGACTTGTAGCTGCTTATTACAGTGACTTATGGTTTTGTCTAGATGGTATAGCATATGTTAATTTTCCCCACTCATTTTGAGTGGTTTTACAGGTCTTTACCAACACTGTACCTTTTCTGCTATGTAGGATAACAGCTGTTGGTAGAGTCCATAAAGCAGCCCAGCATAGGTGGTGTTCAGTGCATTTATAAAAAAAGATTCTAATCTGTCACATCCTGAACAATAGGAAAATCATGGATACAGTATTTTCTGTACAGTGATTGTTTGCAGTAATGTAGTTAGGAGAATCAAATGAGACAAAAATATACCTCTGGGAATCGCATTTTGAGGAAAAAGACTGTTGTAAACAGCTAAGTACTAGCAATGAGAAGGCAAGGGAATCCCCTGTTTCTGTTTCCCTGTTCACCCACTAAATAAATCACTGGGTTACACCAAATGTTAAGTTGTGTAAGTAAGAGATGTTTACTTTTCTGTAATTCAGGGTAAATATTTGGTGCATGCCTGTAAAATTATAAATGTTTACTAAATTATATTCTTACAGAAATAAGTAATCAACAGTATGTTAATGTTCTCTCATTCTTAGATGTTGTGTTCAAGTGGGGAAAATTCAGTAAAGGTAATCTCTCAGTTTTCTCTGGACTGCTTATTAAAAGTTGTTTTCAGTTCACCTTTCAGTAACAAGTAAGCTGAGATGGATTGGCCAGAAGCCCAAGTGAGGAGCTCAAATAGAGGTTCGTATGTTCAGACTCAAATGTTGTGTGTGTGTGTGTGTTCTCAGCCTTAAAGGTCATCCCTGATTTCAGTGGCTGTGATGTCAGTGGGGAAACCCTGCTGCACTTTTGTTTGTCCTTGTGAGAAGGTCTAAAAAAGTCACATAAAAGCAAAGCAACTACTTAGAAAAGTTTAAGGCTTCAAGTACAGAAACTAACCACAGGTTCTTAGTGATTCTAAGCAAGCCTGTGTTATTTTAGCAGCTCCTGCTTGTATGTGAACTTGGATCTTTTCTTGGTCACAGTTCCTTTAGCTTAGATTGTTTTGTGTTTTTCAATTACTTATTAAGGAGAGGTTTTATTGAGAAATACAGGATGATCTTGTATTTGTTAAGTACTGGATGCCACTAACAGCAATGTTTAAGATGACTTCTTAGCTGAAATAAATGGCCAGAGGATTAACCAGGGTTAATCCTTATACAATACAAATTCTATTGTATTGTATAAGGATAATTGTCTAAGTTCCTTATTTGTATTAAGTTTTGGTACCATTGTGCACTTTTTTTCAAGGCTTTCCCTGACACCGCGTCAAGTTTTTCTTCAACACTTAATGAATCTTTACATTTCTGAAAAGTTTTAAAAAATATCTCCTTTAACAGATGAGGCATATAAGGCATAGAGATTAACAGTCTATGAAGGGTCAGACAAATTTTGTGGCTAATACCAGAAACGGAAGCCAAATTCCCTGAATGTGTGAGATAGTGTTGTTTGACCCTTTTTCTTTAGAGTCATGTTGTCCATGCTTGCAATGCGGATTCCCAGTACACAGCAGTTACTGCATCTGGCAAAGGACTGCTGTAACTGCCTCTGGAGACTATAACGGAAACCAGTTGATGATTTTTAAGCCACTACATATGCGATAGCCCGCTATTCTTTCTTGTTGCTTTTCAATAAGCTTGCGGATGAAACTTTTCCCTCCAGACCTCGATTACCTTCTTAAGAACAAAAAATAATCACAAATTTTTCTTGCTTAATTTTGGTTCTTTGCAAAATGTCTCACAAAGTATTTTAGCACAACATGCAGTGCCACAGGATTGTCAGATCCAAGTTAACACCTTGCTAAGTGCTGATGGGTAAATTCTTGTATCTTATCAGTGTGAGGGTGGGTGAGATTGGTTAGGGGGTGATCTCAATAATTCCTGACAGTAGAATTGTAAAAAAAAAAAAAAAAAAAAAGTGACATATCTTCTAAGTAATTTACAACTAGTCCCTACAGAAAATGAATGGATGCTAAGTGTATGTCCTTTTTTTTAAAAAAAAAAAAAAAAAAAAGTTGGGGGGAAGGAAAAGACAGTAATACTAGAGTTCTAACTGTACAAATTGTAGGTGGCTTTTTATATTGTCTTCGTAGAGTTTCTTGGTTAGGTACTCTGCTAGAGATGCCTTTTTCTGCTGCTCTACCATCTAACCAGAGTTTCTATGTGAAAGACGAATGTGGCTCTTAAGTGATAGAATAAATCTTTGCAGAAGTAACATGTCAACTGTTATGAAAAATTGGATATCCCATGATACCATTTCAACGTAGGAGGCTCCATGCATGAGGTTGTGCATTAAAGCCTCAAAGGCCTTGAGCATCACAAAATCATGTTGAACTGCATTAACTGGAGAGGCTTTGTTGCTCGGTGAAACATGAATCCCTAAAATGTCTGTTAAGTACTGCAAAACTGAGCAGCATAAAACCTTGGTGTTGCCATGGGTTTGCCTCCAACTCACAGTCATGATGTCAAACTTTTTTTTTTATTATCATGCATTTAACAGATTGATTGTTAAAAATTACCCTTGGCTTTAGTAGAAGCCAAACCCTTTTATTTAGGGAAAGGTTGTAACTACTGACTTGAGTCAGTTGAATTATGAACATGATGTATTTGAACTGCTATATAATTCTATCTTTCTGAATGAATGATAGAGTTTACAACAAGTTACTGGTAGCCATCTCCCTTACAATGCTTAAATGAATGTTCTGTTTGCAGGACTGTGTATATTTATCACCCAGACAAAATTCCAGTCAACCCAAGTGGAACCCTTTGCCCGCAAGAGAGGTGCGTGATTGGGTTCTTGACTCTTAACTGTACTGTACTGCTATGAATGTATTATTGCATGGCCCCAAATTTAATAAACCTATTCCTGTAATCAAAGCTCGCTCAGTGCAGTGAACAAGCACAATGAGCGCTCCTTCAGGGCCTAAGAATGTGCTATTGCTTAATGAGTTGCTTAAAGCCCCTCAAATAAAAATGGAAGAAATGTTCAGTTGGGGGAAGTTGACATACCCCTTCTCTGCAGCTTTAGGAGTGTGAATCTTCCTAGATTGCCTGAATAAAGCTGTTGATCAGTGTCTCCTGCTTGACTGTGTTAAAGGCAAAGATGGAGACGTTCTTGTGAAGGGAGCCATGGAGAATCCTGGCTCCCCTCCATCTTACTGAGCCAAAACAGGAATATATGAAGATAGAAAGCTTCTCTTCATAAAGCACTGCTATGCACACTGCATTAGAAAGCTCTAGGTTGGAAGACAGCCAGTATCTTTTGCAAAAGTTGGAAGGCTTGTGGGTTAGTCTTGTGAAAGGGAGGATATTGCAAAAGAAAGAGAACTGGACAGGATTGCTAGAGAATAGAGTGTCTATGGTCACTGTGTAAGTGGAGCAGGAAAAAAACCCAACACTTCCATTTGTTAAGCAGTAGCTACTTTGCTGTGTATTGTTTTCATAAACTATAACCAGTCTAGTTTTTATCACTTTTAGGAGGTTCTTGCCACCACCTTCATCCCTGACACGAGTCCTCTTCTTTCCTGCTTGGAGATTTCTCCATCAGTTGTGCTGAATCAACTGTCTGCATACAACTAAGGAGCCAAACACTGTTAAAGGGAGCAAAAATAACACTCCATTTATTTACCCCTAGTTTTTGTTATTTCAAATTAATTACAGGGATGTTTGAGGCAGGGTTGTTGACCACACAAATACAGGTTGTTCATAATACGTATAGTCTGGGAGAAACTGTAATTGCTATGCTAAATACAATTTATTCTGTGGTTCCATTCAGCTATATATTTAATTTTATTTTTCCATTCTTCTTCTAGGGGCACTAGTAAGCATTCTTCCAAGCAAGGATAGTAATGATGAGCCAGTAATTGTCTGAGTAAATTATCCAAGCGGCCTTCTTTCTTTTTTTCACTTCCTACATTTCTGGTGTCCTCTGGCATCAGAACAGAAGTATATGTTAGTCCTAGCCTATGCAAATGAAAAATTCTGTCTACATTACAATTAAAAACATGTCAGATCACATGGTTACTACTTGACCAGTTACAGCAGTGCTGTTTTGCAAATAAGGTTTTAATTGTGTTGCAAGTGTGAAGTCCTGAACTGACCAAGTCTGTAGTAACTGGGTCACGTGCCACAGTTTTTTGTGATGTAGGTCATAAGAATATTTGCAGAAGCAAAAGTGCTATAATTGCATAGCTGTACCAGTATTTATGTTGACATTGAAACTTAAAGCAGGACATTCAGGAAGCAGAAACAATATTATGTGTAACTAAGATATGTAAAAGGAATAGAAATCATAGTTTTAAAAAAATCCAGCCACCAAGTACCATGGATTTTTGAAGAAACATTATAATTATTTCAAGTTTAATTCTTAGTGGGATTTTTGCACCCTGAGAGCTGCTCACTGGAGAAAGATAATCAGTAGCAGTGTCATAAGAGCTCAGAGACCCCAAAAAGAAATCGGTGTACCACTGTATGAATCACTGTCGAACAAAATACGTTTCTGGCCTGGAGAGGTGATATTTAAGTATATGATAGGGTAAACACAATATATCCTTGTTGTGAAGTAAAGAGACTGTATAACGATATGTACATAGTATCCCATGTAGTTGCCTAAACATGTAAGAGATTAGACTGGCCAGAGGGTTGCCATGCAGCTAAGGAGCAGTAGTCTTAGACCACCCTGTTGTGCTGTGGAGACAGGATGATAAATCCCCCCAAATTTCCCCAAAGCCCTGGCAGCCTAAAAATACAGTCAGAGAACAGGGGAAGATGGTGAAACAGGTGTAGCATCAGCAATTTACAAGCCAGCATCTGTCAGCAAGCTGATTGCTGTCTGTAAGGAAGGAGGGAATTAAAGCTTTTCCTGCATCAAGCCCTTACTCCTGGGACTCATAGTCTCACCTGATAGGCAAGATAAGTTTGAAAGACTTGCCGCAGTAAAAGTATCCGGAAGTGAATCAAGTATCAGTACCAATATCTGAATTGCTGCAACAGTTTCTCTTCAGACTGTTTATAGGTGGGTGGGGACCATAATGAATACTAATTAAGTGTAGTAGTTTGTTGTACTTTAGGCAAGCCTCTGCCATTACTGTGTTTGAGTCTTCTGGAATCAGCCAGCTACAGAATTCTCTTCTTGCTGGACTACACAGCATCCATGCCACTGGGAACAGATTTGGTACCTCATTTATTGAACTATGAGTCTCTAGTATCTCAAAAGCTTTGAAGTGGTATTAAATCTGAATTGGTTTACTCATTGGTTTTTGCTTTTACAGGGTAAGAGAAGGTGGTAACAAAACTAAAACAGCAGTGTTAATTTTTTAAAAGTAACAAACTTTTAAATGTAGACCTACAGATCTGGCTTTATTGTCTGGTTTTTTTTTTTTAAAGCAAATGATTATGTAGATTCACAGAAATACTTTGCAATTTCAAGTGTGAACTTTGGTCTTGGTTTATTTTCTACTGTGCAGATCATTATTTATGCAGGCTTCCTTTTAATGAAAACTCCTGGAAAAGGTTCAGTCAGCTGTCTTTGGCTACTTCTCTTGGAGATGAGAGCTCAAGATACCACAGAGACTAAAGCTCTCTGCTTTATGCATGAAAATCTTTACCTTCTTGTTCAGGAAGAAGCATGAAACCACACAAGTATGACAAGCAGTTAGAACAAGATGTAGTAAGATTTACTGAGAAGGCAATAGTTTGCATGCCCTTTCAGGAAATCATTGTAGTGACCACGAGGGGGCATTTTATTAAGACACCGCAAACCCAACTGCATTACTCATGATCACTGGGGGAGTGGCATCAAGTCCCTTAAAGGACAAGCTGTTGTCACAGCCAGGCGTAAGGCCAGTAGAAGAGTAATTGGGCACTTTATTCCAAACCACCCCCACCCTCTTAGTTCCTACTCTTTTGATATTGAAGCCTGTAATGCCCATCTTCTAATTGTTGGGGCTAGTGTAATGGAAAATTTTGGCTGGCAGTTACCTGTTTCTGCCTTTGTAAAACAGATAATTCAACAGATTGATTTTCAGCACTGTTGACTGGGCTGGCATCCCAGGGTCTTGCTGGAGACTAATCTGAAGTGGAGATAGGACATTGGTGGTTTTACTGTATATAATTTGTCTTTTCTACCTCTGCATGTTAAGGAACTTTTCCATTAAGCAGTTTGGGGTTTTTTTATATATATTCAACTTTATATATGACATTACCTTTCTAGCCAACTCTAGGCCTTGTTCTAATGAATATTCCTTGCCACTGGCTCATTTCTGTCATCTCTTTCTTGTGTTAGACCTTCTCCTTCCTCTGGTTCCTGCATTTACTTGCCAGAAGAAGCTTGTGGTGGTAGTTCTCCCTTTGTGTCTGTTTTGTTTCCATTTAGCAGGCAATGTGTCTAGCTCTATTTTTTCCGCTGCACAGGGCAAAGAATCCGTTCAGTTTCCCTCAGTGTGTATTGTGCAACAGATGTCTTGAAGTACTGTACTCCCTGGTTTACTGCTCCTTTTAATCAAAAATAAAAGTCAGAAGATTGATAGGTATATTCTTTACTCACATAGAGGAAAGTACTTTTTCCAGGCACCTGAAAATGTTTTGAGTCTCATGGTGGTTGACACATTTACGATACGTAAGGCACGATATTTCAGACTGAAAACCTGGAGGATGTTCTTTGGATTTTATCTGTTTTCAGCAATATTAAGGTTCATAAGTGGAATTGCTGTGCAGATGAATAAGTATTTATCAAATGTATTGTTATATGAGAGGTTAGTTGCTACATTGATTACAAAAAGGATGTCAAACTTTCCCCAAATGTCCTAAAATCAAAATTGACAGGACATGCAGCAACTGCTGAATGAACAAGACAATGAAATAGCAAAACCCATCACTGTTCTGTGTGAGAGAGCAAGGGGTTTCACCCTTATTAGTTTGAACTTTCTTAATTATAATTGTAGCTTTACTAGAAAGTTGGCCTTTTTAGTAAATCTCAATTATTACTACTGCAGCGTACTAGTAAATTTGATGCATGTGACACAACAGTCCAGACCCAGTGGAGACAAACTGCAGGTGGGGTGAAGCAACGGTGTTGATTGTGGCTTCCTCACAACTACTGATGGTAAGACTTTGCATGGTGAGGTGGCACTGTGACACACAGCTCCAGGCAACTTGTAAAAGGGCTAATTCAGGTCCAGATAAGACAAGTAGCTGGCCAATTTACAAACTGTAGATATGCTTTGCACATATAGGAGGACTTTATGCATAAACTGGTCCCAGAAGGCGTGGAGTATTTATGTTCAGCCTGAAGAGTGGTGTCACTTTCTATGATTCCTGGTGGAATCCTTTAACTGTACAGGTCATAACTACATGAGTCATTGGGCTAGAGATTTAAAAGTAAGGTGTAAGACTTGAAATTAAAAGGAGATATATCTGGTGGGGCTGTACTGAAACAATGTGCCTTTTATATCTCAATTGTTGGCTGCACATATGGTCTTCTGAGGCTCTTGAAGCTCAAGGTGATGTTAAGTAGCCTAAACACCTTGTGAGCCCTGAGGAAAAAGGGAAGTCTTGTAATAACAATTGCTCATCCAGGTTTTTATCCTCTGTAGGTGGATCCAGTGCATAATGGCTGGCTGGTATGTGCTGGGGTTTTGGGGAGCAGGAGAATTAATATGAGCATACATTGCCTATTTTTCTGTATGTAGTTTTCATGTTACAACAAAGGTACTATAATAGCTTGCTGTTGCCAAAGGGATGTTTCCCATCCTTTTTTTTTTTTTGTGGCTGCAGCTAGAGCGATTCTGTTGCTTCCCTTTGTACCAGCAATAGTGATTTGGCTTGTAGAGCTAAGCTATCTGAAAAAAATCATTCTGGGCAGAAAAAGTTTTTTTTCTGCTGATTTAGCTTCTTATGCTCAGCCCGAGTTCATCTCTTCCCTAAGTCCTCTCACTACAGCGCTACGGCATCCGTTGAATCTTGATTGTGGCATAAGAAAGTTTGCAGTTGGTCCATTTGAGAGGTCACTAGATCAGCTTCAATGCAATGTGAGGCTTTTATGTAGTGCAGTGGAAAAAGAAAATCCTCCTCATTTTCTTTTTAATTTGCCTGCCAACAAACATGAAAGACTTTTCTCTATTAAAATAATGCAGCAACTCCCGAACTGTGGTATGTGTTTGTAGCACTGGGATAAGGAGAGAGAAATAGGAAACACCTGAGAGGGTTGGGGGAGAAGGTGCCTGAGAACTTCTGCTCTGAAAACTAACTCTGGGAAGAAAGAACTCTGAATTAGATATTTCAGAGATATTTGTCCATTTCTCAAGCTAAAAATACAGTGTTATGCTACAGTTCCATGAAGCTGGCACTCTGTCTTCCAGAAGCTTGTTCTGGCCTCGGTGCCATCACATTCCTTGCTGCTGGCACAGTCATTTCTGTGACTGTACATGGAACTATCTCAGTAAAAACTGAACCAGCAGAAAAACAATATTTTTGTTTCCCCTGGGTTACTTTTAAGCAAGCTCCCCTATGGCCCAAGGAGTGTTTGCGACAGCATAAGAACGCATGTGAGTTGCCTGGAGGTAGGAGAGAAAGAGGGGTGAGTGCCTTTTTCTGACACTACCACAGTCTAAAGTGCTCGTGGACCTATCATTTTGTTGTGCTCGGCACTTTCATATAATAAGCAGTTTATCCCTTGAAGAAGTTGCATCATGAGTGAATAAGGTAGAAGTGTGGGAGCAAGGAAGTATCTTCTCTGATTTCTGTTGGGGAAATTGAGGCTCAGAATTGAACTTGCCTAAGAGTAGAAAGGCTGACTTGCCAAGAGCCAAATTCCAGTCTCCTGAATCACAGCCTTGTGCCTTATCCACAGGACCAACCTTTCTCTATTAGCATTTCCTTTCTCTCCACCCTGTTTTGAGAGGAGGCACGGTAGCATTGTTCTATGTCAAACTCAAAGCACAATATGGGAACATTTCCAGCAGAATGACTTGAACAACCTTTGAGTTTATCACTAATCTAGAAGCCATGACTTTTCTTGGAATGACTTCTGCATTAGAACCTTCCTCAGGACCAATAACCACAAAAGCTTTAACCATCAAAAGGCCTGACAGTGTTTAAATAAGAGACCTTTGATATTAAAAAGCATACTTCAAACAACAAAAGGTTTCTTAAGGCATAGAGGATTATAAATTACTAATCAGGGGAGTACGTGAGGCTTGAGATACAGTGGACAAGAAAACAGGACTTAACTTTATTCCATAAGCAGATAAGTGAATTATTTTATTATTTGTATCCCTAGTATGCTGTGCCTTATGAGGAGAGCTATATCTGAAAGTACCTTAGTGCCTTCTTGGCTACTTAACCAGGCCAGTGACAAGCGGCTTATCTTTGATCTAAGTCAGATAGCTGGGAACAGGAAATAAAGACTCAACAGTTTGCCTGTGCTGCTTTTATATCACAGCAGGCTTCAGCAGATTTTATTGGGCAATGCCTGTGCTAAGCACCACTGAAGAGCCATCATCCTAGGCTGACAAATAACATGTCAAACACTCAGTCCTTTGCTGTAGGAAGTTTTGGTGGCGTGGTTTTCTTTTTTCCTCCCCATTGTTTTCTCCTCTTGCTTGACCCGTGACATTCCCTGGCAGAGCAGGAAGCTTGATTCCTTACAGCAACCTAGGTGTTAACTGTGCTAGTGCAGCAGCCAGTGAAAAGCAGGAGGGAGGACTTGTCTTTGGACTTGATAAGTGGAGAAAAATGGGCTCTTAAAACATTCACTTTAACTGGAAGATGGGAAGTGAAGCTCTGGATCAAACTGGTCTAAGAATTCTGGTATCTTGCCTCTGGCTATAGCCAAAGTCAGCTGACAAAAATAATAGTGATGCACCTGGCTTTTGTTATGCAATGCCACAGGAGGGGAATTCCGTCCTGCTTTTTGCGAAGATCTGCATATGCCCAAAGTTATGACATGTTTTTACACTTCGTGTCAGGTGCTGACCAGGTTTCTGTAATTACCAGTGCTATACCGCAATTCTCTAGTTCCCATCACTTTCATGGGGTAATCCCTGTGCCTTAGATTCAGATCGTGGCAGAACAAAATTGTGTACAGGGTAGTCACAGGAACAGAGGGATCTTGCATGATTTTGGGTAAGGCTTCTGATTTGCTGAGGTTTTTGCCTTTTCCTTGGGAAGGCTTCTCAGTTTCTGTCAAAATTCCCCTAGTTTAGGAACAGGAGCACATTTTAAAACAGCCATGCTGGGCTTAGACTAAAAGATTGTTTTGTCCTGCTATTGTGCTTTTCCCTGAGCATCAGTTTATGGGTACTGCTGGAGAGAGAAAAACTGTTAAGAAAACATCTCCACTCACACTGTCCTCCTTCCAATAACTGTGTTCAAGGACTTCATGAGCCAGACCTAGTCTTTCATTCTAGTCCCATTCAGATGATGGGAGAGTATAGATCTTGTACAGTGAAACACTTCATACGGTTGGTTTTCCTCTAATTTTATTATAGGTTGTTTTCAGGGAAAGGGTGTAGGAATAGAGTTAAAGTTTTTGGGATGCTATAAGAAGTGCAACCCACTCATCTTTTTCTTAAAAATAGTATCAAGAAGCCGTTTGTACCAGAAACACTGGTGTGTATGTGAGATACTGCCTCAATTTTTAACATGCAGTCTTAAGGACTGTCTTTGAGTAGCCTGTTCCTGCAAGCCCTAAGAGTTAGAGTTCAAAAGAGCTGGGGAAAAATAGGGAATGTTTATTGATGTTTTAGTCATAACGTGGTATTTGTATTGCCTGGAATCTTGCCCTTAATTTCACATCAGTTTAGACTGTATACTCTACAATAACACTTTTCTTCTGGAGAAATGAGTAGACACTTCTGTTTTGAGCCACAGTTTCCCAGGTGCCCTGGTCTATGTCTATTCATTAGTGTGATGAGCTAGAGAAGTAGGTGGGAACCAGAGGTATAAACTGTATTTAGGGAAGCACCTAAATTCATTCTTCCTGAACGGCCACAGTTTACTATGAGATTTTGCAAACCAGCCTGAAGGTAAGAAAGGAAAAGTGTTTCATCACTTCACATGCCTGTACGGACAGCTTGCTTTACATCCAAAACTCCCATCTACGCTCCGGCTCCTGGGTAATAACCTTGCAGGGCTTTTCCAGTTTCAGCTAGCTGAGAGCAGTAGCACCCATTTCCCTTTTAAAATCCTGTCCAGATCACTCCTGTGACCTGCAGGGATGCCCTCAAACTGGGAGCATTCCTCCAGCTGTTCAACCTTGTGAATGAAAGCTGTCCAAAACGGTTGTGCTGCAGCCAGGTGATCAATTAAGAAACCTGAGGTAGCTTCTAATATTAGATGTTCATGAGCTCAACGTGTTTAGATGTGGACACTTAACGGGGAGAAATCAGAGTGGTGTGTTCTCTTATTTGTTGTCGTGATGCTTCTTTTACCAGAGAGCAGCACAAGTGACGAGGTGCTGAGCTCTGAGCACCCTCTGTGTTAACATGCCACACCGTTGGCATCTTCCAACCCCATTGCTGAAAATGCAAGAGGAAAGCATCTACCCTTCACCTCAACCCACAGCTACCTCCTTGAAGGTTTTGTTTGAGGTCTCTGTCAGTGCATGCTTTGTGGTTGTGTGTGTACGTGTAGGTAAAATCTAAGTTTGATTTAGAATATTGGAACCACTTTCCTGCTTTATTTTACATCATCAAGTATACGGAACCCAAGAAATCCCTGAAGACATAAAGATCTAATCCTAATTTCTCATAGTTCTAGGGCACTGCTGGTTTGTACCTTTCTTGGGTTTTTTGTGGGAAAGAAAATGAGAATTGTACTCTTCTGCCAAGAAACTAACCCACAACCATACAATTATTTCAGCATAGTATCTAAATATAATCATGTAGCTGTTCTTCCCTTGAATCTTCTGGAGCTGATGTCATAGATGTTTTGATTATTCCGTGTGCCCCATAGGATTCTTCTATTCTCATTTCACAGTAGTTCTGTGTTAACAGTTCCATGAAAATACGTTACATAATGTTCTTCCCAGGCTCCTCTAGCTTTGTACATCAGTAGAGCTTCATCGCTTCGCTTTCTAAAATCCATCCGGATAATATATCTATTTAGATGATGAACTGTGAATCTTAAGGTAAATAAGGAAAGTTTTGCTTGCAGGAGGGAGAAGGATAATTTCTGTTTATAGGAAATATCGTATAACCATGAATGATGATAGCTGGCTGAAGTTAAGGTTATAAAAAGTCCTGTTGAGGTGGCCACAGAGCGGGAAAAATAACAAGCATTGAGTAGTCTCTTCTGTTTAGCTACTGGGGTTAGTGTACAGATTTGCAGATTATAGAAAAGCATTTTCTGCTGTGATTCATTTGTATACATCCCCAATAATCTTTGCTTTAATAAAGGATAGTGAGAAAAAGAAGAGTCAAAATTTACCACTTAATCTACTTTGCTTGAGTGCTCTTTGTTTTCGTTGTTGTTTTATTGTTTCCTTTTCAAGAATACTAATTCATTGGGCTGCGTTTTCACAGGTGTCAGTGTACTGCATTCCCAGAGCAAAGATTTCAGGAAAAAAAAAAAAAATCTTGCTGCAAACTCAGTGCGGTCTTGTACCACAGACGGGTGGGGGGCTTGGTGTTCCTCTCTTTACAGGTGTTTTTAATCCCCTCAGATTTGCTTGTTCTTTCCTGCTCCGTCCACCTGAGCCAAACGTGGGGCTGTGGCGTTTTTCCTCCAGTGCTCATCTCCTTTGCTTGCTCTAGCTGGGTCAGGGCCGAGCTGTGAGATTTATTTCAGATTTGGCTCTGGAGTGCTCTGAAGGCTGGGGACATTTTTAAATTGACTATTGTGACTTAATCAACGTGTTCCTGATTTGGCTTTCCTTACTTTCACTATCAGCCCGTCCCTAGGACGTACAGTTTTCTGTTACGGCTGGCTGCCTGTGAAAAAGATGGATAACAAGAGGGCTTGGCCTCTACGGGCTTACAGCGGGGGGAAAGGGGGGTGTTTAAGAGTGATGGAAGGGTGCTGCAAAGGCAGGTGCCCTCCAGGCGCTGAAACAGCCTGCCAAAACGGAGGGCGAGGGGTAGGGGCTAGCCTGACTCCTGGGAAGAAGCAGGCTCCCCATCCCTCTGCTGTGCTCTGCCAGGCGGGGGGGGGGGGGGGGGGGGACGGGACTCCCGTAAACGGCGCTGAACTTGTTTCTTTTTACTTCTGGCTACCACGGAGGAAAGAGGGCCGGAGGAGAAACTCCTTCCCCGTGGGAAGGGGGGAGATGTGTGTGCGCCTGCATGTGTGCCTTGCTTCCCCCCCCCCCCCGCTGCAGTTTCACCCCTCCTCCCCGGAGCGGGGGCAGGGGCGGGTGGCGGCTCTCGGGCCGGGGCGGGGCGCGGCGGGGGCGGGGGGCGGCACCGCGCACGTCCGCCCGCCGGGAAAGTCCCCCTGAAAAGGGCGGCGGGGCGCGGCGCGGCGGGGCACGGCAGCCACTCGGAGCCGCTCTGTCCGTCCGTCCGTCCGTCTGTCCGAAGGGTGCGGGGTCCGGGCGGGGAGCCCCGCGGCGGCAGTGGGGCCGGAGCGGCTGCGCGGAGCTGTCAGCATGGCCGGTGAGCGGCGGGACGTGGCGAGGGGAAGGAAGGAGCCGGGGGGGGGGGTGTGGGGTGTGGGGGGGGTGAGGTACCGGGGGAAGGGGAGCGACCCCGCTCCCACTGGTGCCCCGCGGGGCTGCGCCCACCGCCCCGGCGTCGGGGCGATGCGGGAGGCGGAAAGCTGAGCCCCCCCTCCGCCCTTCCTCCCTGCTGCGGTCGCTTTCGTTATTCAAGCTGCGTCGCGAAAGAAGCGGTGTGTGATGCAGGGGGAATGCGGGGTGTCGGCCGGTTCTTATTTTCATGCTGTGAGGGATGGTTTGCTTTTACTCTTCCACCATCTCCCTATTTGACTTAAGCCCGTAGGCAGTCAGAGGGGGGGTGAGTAACAGTGCAAAAAAAGGGTGGCAGTGCTCTTACCCTGTCATCCCAGCATCTGCTTCTGCTGTTAAATCCGTGGCCGTGTAGCTTGTTAAGTAGGCTTATGGGAAAAGTTAATGAAGGAACATCACAGGGTTGTTCAGTTTAGTTGCAACAAGATCTTACAAGGCTATTATGTTTCAGAATGGATCTCCTAAGACTTAAAATTGTGTCATTAAAACGTTTAGGCATTAAATAAGCACATGGGTTTCCTATCTGGGCCAGACACATCACTAGGCCAAAGACACTGATGCTCAGCAAGATCCTGTTCGCATAGGAACTTGCCTATGAGAATGCAAATGAATAAGAAACAGAGATGGCATAAATGCAAAGTATCGTAGATAAGGGATCATGCATTGACTAATTACAGCAAAAAGCACAATTAAGTTTCTTTAGGCTAAATTAAACCAAATTTGTCATCCTTTCGGAAGGTGTCTCTCTGGTATCTTTCTTAGGGTTTAAAAAAAACCCCGAAACTTAAGACTTGCCAGCATTAATTAGAATAACATTTCTAGGGAAAGATGCTTTCCAGCCTCAAAATTCAGGAGTGTGTGTTCTGTTACCACTTAGTAAAGTATGAACTTTCACTTCTGCTAAATACATAGGTGTGCTAACTATAAACAGAGTGAGAAAACAATGGTGGTTGTATGGAGACATTTTTTAAAAATGTTATGGTGTATTGTAGAGTGGCATAACTGAAGCAGGAAATAGCACTGTTTTTTTTTTTTTATTCTCTCTTGGTGTCTTAATATAATTTCAGTGTAATTAGGAACCAGATAAGGAATTTTTCAGTAGGGGAAGTTCATAACTTCCTGGTACTAGCTAGCTTTTGTAGTTGTTTTTTTTTTTTTTCTCTTTTGGTTGCTGTTCTGTAACGTAACACGATAGTAAAGAGGAAGTTCACGAGCAATTCTGTTTTTCTGTTAGTATCTGTACAGTTTATGAGTCCTAGGTAGATTATTGCTTTCTAAAATAAAAATTTACACTTTTGGTTATTTTAGATTGAGCTAGAATGTTCTGTATAAGAGCCTTGTCTCTTTTTGCCTGAGGTGTTGCAGGAGGTTATAGGCATGTAGATTGTCTGCTCTTGCTTTTCAGAAATGGCTATTGTTGTGGAGGACGTAGGGTCATCGGTGATGTGTACAGAGCAGTGACATCAAAGTTGAAGGGCGACACTTCTCTTGTCTGTGTCTCACTGCAGTCACCTCGGACCATAGGGTTTCGGGTGATACTTTCACATCTTCCACAAAGACCCACAGCTACTTTGCTTTCACACGCAGATGTGGCTGGAGAGTCTGTTCACAGGGCGCTCCTAGTTGTGCAAGAAAATTACAAATTGTGTAGTCCCTCCGGAGCTGGCTTCCTTTTAGCAAAGGAACAAGGCAAAACGGACAAACCCTTGATCCCATTGTTGCTTTCCTTGGTGGCAGCATGTCACGCTTCCTCCCTAACGGCACAGGCCGTGTTCAACTTAAAACTGCCCCAGGTTTCTCATCATGGAGAGATCTGATGGAAGAGTTGTTTTGAGTGTTTGGGATTGTCCTTTTATTCCTTTTTGTATTGCTCAAAACAGATGAGAATAAGCCAGCGTTTGGTTCTTGAATGAGTATATGCTGGCTGAACTCTTGAAGATGTTACTGTTTTTACCTGTTTTCCTTGCCTGTGTAATTGGGACACTTGTTCTCCTATATTCTCTTTTAAATTATTTAGTGTAGTATTCAGAACATGGGGAGAATAAACAATTTTATAACAAAAAGAACAACAGGCAGGTTGTAATATGTAGCATAATGCTTCTACTGCTAGCATGTCTATAGGCAATTTTAATTAATTACAAATGCAAATTAAAGTCTTAAGCACTTAGATGAAGGATTAGCTAGATTTCTGCTTTTCTTCCATTTAAATGCTTTTCTGAGTAGTTGTGGGCAGGTAGGTAGTATGAGTAGCCAGGTATTTCTCTTCCAGAATTAGCGAGAGAGAGTTTGTTTTTTGACATAGCTCATATTTGTTTGACAAATGCAGCAAGACCTGAAGAGGACAGGTCTTTAACAACTGCGTGGGAACTAACAGACCTCTGTGTGTGAGAGCAGATTGTGAAATAGTTGAGCCGTGCCACTTCACAAGCACATTGCTGATTTACAGAAACAGGGAACACTGACGGGGGCTCCACTTTGCTGCAGAGTGCTGATAATACCTTTAGTTCACACAAACACTTTTGTGTGTTTCCTCTCTACACAAAACGTGATGACACCAATAATCATGGTAGAGATGATAACGTGATTTTTAAGTAGAGTGAGAGAAGCAAGATAAAATTAAGTTTAATGTTTAATCTCTGGAGACTACCGTGTCATTGAGCTTTACTTTCCCACAAACACACCTGCTGTTAAGCACTGGGTTTTCCTTCAGTGACATTTGTTTCAACCACAGCCCCATAAAGATCACCAAGCCCAGAGTTTTAAAATAAAGTACTCTTAATAGGTGAGAGAAAACAGCCCTCTTAAGCAAGTGTTAGTAAAGCACAAAGGGAAATTATTGGTTAACGCAGAGAGTTGGAAGGCTTGAAGTGATTGTGTTCTATTGTAGTTTCAAACAGCAAGGCTCTAGCTAGTTTTAACAAATATGTAATGCATGTGGGTGCCCTGTGCATCTGGTTAGCAGCTATATAGTAAGCATGTGCATCTCCACAGTAAGATGATTAGTAGGCACTTTGCTGCAATTTTGTCATTATAACTTCTAAAATAGATTTTTAATTTAGTAAATGGGTATGTGTCTGTGTTTGTGGCATACTGTATTACAGAGGAACGAAAAGGTGAGATTCTTTCCTCTCCTTAATTGCACGATGGAAATGGGAGGCTAGCTGATACGCAACAGTTGCTCCTCGCTGCTGGCAGAAGCCCTCTGGACTGTGCTGATACCGTAGCATAAGTAAATTTAAGTGTGAAGGTTAAATAGCCATACTGGCTCACTGATGTGTCAGCTTGGTTTACTGAGAAGTTCAGACTTCTGCTCTCTTTGAAACCAGCTTTGTGTAATTTCTAGGCTTTTTTTTGTTATCAGTGCTTATCCCCTGCCACCCCTTAGCTGAACTTGCTTATTTTCCAGAAAGAGAAAATATGCAAAGCTTATCCTTTAGGAGGGTTAGGCAAGGTGTGGGAAATACCTAGAAAAGGGACCATCCTTGTAAATAACTGGACCTACAGTACTGGCTAATGTGTATTTAATGTGACAGCTCGTGGTCTATTTTCAGAAAATGATTTAAAATCTACTTGAAGGGAGGTGATCAGTTTAGATACCGCATTTTGGTAAATTGTCAGAAAGGAGTATAGAGAGTCCGAAACTGTAGTTCTCAAGTGCTTGGCACCAAGTGCAGCCTGGAGTTGAAATACATTGTTCCTTTTTAAAAGGCATTCAGGTTTTGAAAAGGCACGTGTTGTTGAAGACAATTCCATTCCATCGTGCTTTCACATACTGCCATCCCACAGCTGTCTGTAAGTGTGTTACATTCAGGTCAGACTAAGGTGACATCTCAGAGAGGTAGTTCTTTCCACCCCTTCTCTACTTCTCTTAACTACTTTATCTTTTAGGTCATAATATTTTCCCTACTTCGAGTGTGAACTGCTGCAGCACTGGAAATGTTTTGCGATCAACAAATCCCAGGCATAAAGTTCACACTCAGTGTTGGCAGGTATACCTAAATCATTATAGGTGCAACACAAAAGAAGCTTTTATTATGGAGTGAAGATTGGAATCCACCTCTTTGCCAAAACTCGTATGCTATGGACTCATAGGCTGTATAGACCTTGGGCAAAAGGAAGTAGGGGATCTTTTACCCTTTTAGCACTTTCAATATATTTAATAACTATTTTGCTTATTATGTTGAAGTCAAAGCTCTTTTTTTCAGTGCTGTGCCACAGGATGTTGCCTGTCATGTTTGTTTGTGATGCTCAACCTTGCTTGAGTAGGATGCTATTATATGAAGATGACAGAGAGCTCAGTAGACATTTCCATAAGCTACGTTCTTCTGATCGTGCAACACCATGATGATTCAACTGCTACAATATTTACTTACCCTCTTGTTATTTGTTTTTCACATGCCATCCCACTGTTGTCACTGTTTGATTGACTATCCTGTTTGATGTTCTCAGTGAGATATATTAAATAGCTTGTTACCGTCTGGCAATAAAATATTACTTGAAAAGTACTTACACTCTTGCGAAGTTAATGTCTTTCTAACCCCCTCACTCAAGAGTTCTGTCTCTCATTGTTGTCTATCACTCATGTTTCTTAAAAACTTCTTGTTGACAACTGCCCAATAGCTGTCGCTGAGGTTTCGTTGTCTGGGGAGATACTGCAACTAGAAGCTAGCCTTGTGGGAGGTGGGCAGCTCCAGATGTGGAATTCAATACCAGCAATCAGGTGTTTTCTGAGCCCACAGTCATGGTATTCAACCCAGCAGGGTGATTGTTTTTTTTTTTGTTTTTTTTTTTTTTTTTCTTTTAATCTCATAATTTGCATAGTTTCTGCTTCACTGTAATAGGAACTAAATCAATCGATTCTGAGGAAATGTCTTCACTTTCAGAGGACATTGAAGAGAACATAGTGCTGACAGTACTTGTACTTTGAGAGGACGGCCATTCCTAGAAAAGTGTACTATCATTAAAAATATCAACCATTAATGCAAAATAAGGATTTGTTTTCTGTTGTATATAAAATCTTATTTCTTTAGACACATATACTCTAATAGCTAAAAGAACCTAAGGTCAAGGTGAGATGGAGGGGAGGGCATCCTTTGCTAATTGCCTACATGGCATTGATACCTCAGGCTTCATTTAACTCTGTTCTCTCCCCTCACCCCACACCTTCAATGTGTGCATGTACATAAAAAGAAGATTAGATTGTCTGAGAAGGTAGACTGAGTGGGAAGATGGTAATGTCAGTCAAAGAGTCTAGATATTCTAATTATTACATCTTCTGCTTTTTAAGCTTTACTGTGTACTAACATTGAAAATGTTTTGTTTTGTTTTGAAGGTGGCTCTGAGCCCTACATTGAAATATTTGAACAACCCAGGCAAAGGGGCATGCGTTTCAGATACAAATGTGAGGGAAGATCAGCAGGCAGCATTCCAGGAGAACACAGTACTGAAAACAATAAGACGTTCCCTTCCATACAGGTAAATACTGCTTTTATCCATAAATTACCACTGCCCACATTAACAGTGTGCTGTAGCTATGCACTGGGCTCAGTGGAGTAAATAAAATACTTTTCATTTCTTGTTATGTTATTCTTTCCTTGACATGCAAATGTAGTTGCAGCAGAGTGGAAAATTAGTTCTTTGCTCCAAGTCAGTGAAGATTTTGTTTCCAATTTACAAGAAGAGGAGAAGGTTTAGAGGTAGTTAACAAAGTGCTGATAGAGAGGGAATTGAGTGAAGTTACTAATTGTCTGGGAATCATTCATTATTATCTTTTTCTGTATGCACATTTGTTCTGGTTTCTTAGTTATGTGACGTGGGTTTGTTTTTACTGTTTGGGCTGCAGTATGAATTTTGGGAGAGCTTTGAAGGAATTTGCATACAAAAGTATGAAAAGGCCCTGAAAAGCTGCTGGGCGCAACATGAAACAAGGCACTTTCTACAAGCAAGCAAAGTAAGAAAGGGACTTGCAGCCAGTGATTCAGTGATTAGGCTCTGCAAAAGAAACTGCCATGAGGTTTGTGAAGTCAGAAGGGGATACAGAATTTAAAAACGAGCTGAGAAAGGGGAATTGTGTGGTCAGAGCACCTGCAATGAAGAAGAATTGAGTGGTTGCATTATGGGTAGGTTGGGAAATCCAGGATGAAGGGATTCAGAGTAGCCCTGGCAGCTCTGATCAAAGCAGGGACAAAGATACAGACAGCAGAGGTGGAATGGAAGCTCTTTGGCAGTATCTTTCATATATGGGAGAAAGGACTGTGTTAGAGACCCTAGACAGGTGGGTAAGGGAAAGGAACTTCTGGTCTCCTATTTGAAGTTTAAGTTGTTAGTGTTTCCTTGCGCTCGTTCAATTTGGAGAAGATCTTTCAGAGATGTGATTAGAAGAGAAAGCTCAACTCTAAATGGGAAGTTAAGAGTACTTGCCATCTTGAAGTACGTTATGGTGCCCAGGAACTGCAGCTGTGTATCTGTGTTTTCAGTGTGTGCAAGTATAAAAAAAGTGGAGCCAAAGATGGAGTCTCTGGAATCACAGCAGACAAAGAACAGCTACAGAGGATGTGGAGTCTGAAAAATGTGATGTTTTAGGCTGAGGCATAAAAGCTTCTTAAGGAGAGGGAGAGTTTGAGAAAGGTGGTATTGGCAGTCGTGTTGAGCCGCAGAGTGAGCCTCTACTACATAAAGCAACTGTGGAAGCTGGTCTAGCCCTGAAGCCAGAATTACTAAAGGAAGAAGCAAACAAGGTGTCCCCCCCACCACCCTTGACTGTCCCAGTGCCAGATTTGGTTAAGGAATGCGGGAAATTGCCAGACTTTTTCTCAGCACTCTACCAATTGAACAACGAACTATGTAGGCTGGTGGCAAGAGTAAATACTTTCACAGACTCTCAGCGTAAGGCTGTGTCAGGGCAAAAGTTGAAGGGGCAGTCTAAGCCTTTGATTCCTCTTAGCCTGGACTGTGCTGCACGCGAGGGCCAGCCAGAACCCAAAGGGAAGCTGGGACGTGGGTAGGTGACTGTGCAACCCTGGCAAAGTGTGTTCTTTTTTAAAGGTGACTGTTGATGAGAGAGCTGATCGCTAACGATAGCAGGTGATTTCTAGGTGAATTCCTGCCTCCCTGAAGCCCGTAGGAGGCTTTAGTGCTGATTAGCTGCTAGGGGAGTCCCCTCTAGAGATGGCAACATCAGTGAGGATGAGAACAGAGAGGCCAGGAAGAGATTAAATTTTGTGGTGCAGTTATGAAAAAGAAAATCAAGGAGGAACTGGAGAATCAGAAGTGGTTAGATCAGGCTTCGAGTTCAAGGGACTGGGTGTGAAATGAGGGAGAAATGATGTAATAGTTGAAGAAGGTGAAGGAGTGGTAGAAGTTTTGTTATAGGGGTAAAATGTAACGGTGGCTTGTATGAAGGCCAAGAAAGGAGCCAAACTGGAGACTGAGGAACCTAACAGATGCTGGAAGCTAGAAAAGCACAGGTCAAGTCAAAGGTTTGAGGTGCGGGCTGAAAAGGATGTATGATACATCGCTGCAGTCTCAGGAGGAGGAAAGAAAGGGCTGAAGGAGGAGAGGAACAGTTAGTTATAGGGTAGGGGAAGTGGAGGAGGAGAGCTCACCTCTGCATAAATGTGTGCCTGAGCAAGTCTTGTATTTGCTTTCAAGTTGTTATGCTTCAAACAACTTAGGCCAAATTGGTTTTCTTTTTCAGGGTTTTTTGTTTTGTTTTTTTTTTTTTTTACACTCACGCACACGGCCCTTGGTGACTTCACTCACTGGTAGCTGTCAGCATGAGGGAAGACACTTATACACCTGAGAAACGCGTGCTGAATTAGGCTGATTACTGCTGTGAAGGCTCTAGTAGGAGCTTGAGAACTCAGTGCCCCCCTTCTTCAAGATAAGATTAAATATTCATCTGAGAATTAATTAAAAAAAAGAGAGACACTTCATAGTGGATTATGTCATACTGTATCTGTTAAGATCCTCTTTCACCGCTTAGGGTTCCATGCACAGGTAACATCCTTGTCTCGGAGGTTTAGGAGCTTTTTCCTAAGATATTTGGAGCTAGATCCGACCTTCAGTAAGCATTTGTATGTGGTCACCTATGTAGAATTTTGCAATTTTCATTGTAAGGCTAGATATGATAATGAAATATGTCCTGTTAGATTTGGTCTTACAGCATTACAGGCTGTTTTACTCTTAGGTCTAAGCTCTGTATTACCTCTGGCCATTTGCGCAGGGGTGAATTCAACTCGTATAAAGAACCCTGCTAAAATGATGAAGCAACAGACCTCCAGCATCACAAAAAAAAAAAAAAAAAAAGAAAAGATTTTTGTTTAGAACATTTCAGACTTCCTTCCCGTTCTTGCAGTAGAGTAGCTTAAGAGAACTGAACAGATTGAGTGTTGAATACTGGCACTAGCAAACAAATAACCAGTTTATTTGGCAAAACTAGCAGGTGAAATATGTTGTTTTACTTTCTAAAATAGATGAGATATACTCTTGAAAAAAAACTTCACTTTTCAAAGATTTTGCCAGAGAGTTGTTTTTTTAGCATAAAATGAACAGAACTGAATTGGAATGCACAGCTTCTGAAAGGTCCTGGCTTTTATGAAGCAGTAATGTGATTTCCTTAGCTGTGATGTTTCTTCTGTGGAGTATTTGAAGATAAAATGTATTTTCTCTTCCATGTGGAGACTTTACTAGCCCTGATATCTAAAATCTAGAAAATACCTCACATTTTTTGTAGATTCTGAATTATTTTGGAAAAGTCAAAATAAGAACTACGTTGGTAACGAAGAATGAACCCTACAAGCCACACCCTCATGATCTGGTCGGGAAAGACTGCAGAGATGGCTACTATGAAGCAGAGTTTGGGCCAGAACGGCGAGTCCTGTCGTGAGTAGTGGTGTTGCTTGCAAATTAGATTAATTATGGAAGTGATTTGCTAATCTTATGTTTTAAAACTCTGACTAGTGATTAAAAAAGCAATTAGTATGCTGTCTTTGCTGGAGTTTACTAATCCATCTCAGAGGGAAGGCAACTTCTCTTTGAAGTATTTCCTTCTTTTTCAATACTTCACACCCTCATCTTTGCTCCTATTTTTTTTCCAACCACCCTTTTCTTTCATTTGTCCATTCTCCCAATGTCTGTCTCCTTTTCCTTTTTCCCACTCATTTGCTTTATTTAGTCTTGTTCAGTAATGCTTCTTATTGTGACTCTCTCCTACATGTGAAAATGATGAAAAATAGAATGGGTAACAACAACATTAGAGTTAGCACTTCACGGTGATTAGGGAAGTTAATGTCTTCCATGGGAACTATATTTGGACTTTCTGGAAGCTGGTGGAGAAAGCTTGTACTGGCCGAGTATCACATCATTTAGAAGATAATGGTGTTGACACTTCTAGAAATGTGTTAGCAGCTTTCAGTGTTGTTGCTGTTTGTTTGGGTTGGGGTTTTTTTTGAGTAAAAATACAGATTCTGTTCGGGCCCAGATCTGTAGAGCAAGCATGCTGGGGAAGGATCTATTTGTGGATGCAGTAAGGAAAACTTGGGCAGTGTATGAGATGTGTTTCTCGGTGCTATTCAGAGGGCTAATAAGAATATCTAAAATACAGTTGTATTTGATGTCATTCCCTGTAAGTTTACCAACTCTTACGTTATAAAGTAAAAGCAGAGTAAACTGCAACAAATGTTGAGTGATTACTGCCAGAGAGGGGAATTTTGAATTGACAAGCTGTTTGTGGTTCACAGTTTACGATGTAGTAAATTTGGAAGTAGGCTATTGCTTCGGGTAGACATAACTGAGCCGGGAAGAAAATAAGGTAAATATTTCAGTGTATAAATAGCTCTTACGCATTGCTCTCAGGCTGATGTGATTGTGTTGATGTTAGTGAAATTACGCCACGTTTATGTGGGTTTAGTCAGTAGAACGCTATTAAAGGAGAGAACTGAAGACACGGTGTGTTTGAAGATGATGATTACCTGATGGTGAAATAAACAGTTGTAATAGTGGAGATGCTTCTTCAACATATAGCCCAGGCTGGAGTGATCATGAATGTGCTGCAGTATATTCAGGTAGCACGTAGCGTGTTGACTGTGCTGTCTTTTGCTGTTACAGATGTTAACAGTTTTACGAGTTTATTGTTTTAAGCCCTGTTCACAGTGCTGTCCTGTCTGGCAAATGGTAGGAAAGGGTTAGTAAATGTAATTCCTCTAATTTTTCCCTCGCTGTCATACCTCTCTAGAAAGGTAGGGCAGTCCCTTCAGGCACTTACCTTCCCTCTTGATTGTTGTAACCTCACCCTCATTGGCTTCCCTGCAAATAGAATTCCCCTTCACCTTGTCTAAAACTTGTCTTAAGCTCTTCAGGGACCTTGCACCTTCCTCTGACCATCCATTTGCCAGCTGCTCCTTTGTCTTTTCATATCAAGCTTCCTCACTCAAGGTCAAAGGGATGTCTGCTGTTCTAGCCTATCCCGCTCCCTGCTCTCAGCCCTGTGCCTTCAGAGCTGAAGCAAAAAAATCCTCATTGCTTAACACCTTTTCTGGTTACCTATTGCATTCACTGTGTGCAGGAAGACACTGATGATTGGTTTTCCTCTTGGCATTTTGTTGCACAAGGTTAAGTGTGTAAGCACAAGGCAAACCTGTAGAGAGGCCACTACAGGATGTAATGCCAAAAAGCGTTGGGATGCTCTGCAAATATTTGTTGGCAAATTTTGATTTAATCTCCGTTATAAGTGTGTATCAAATACTGTTCTTTGACATAATGTTGTGTCTCCATTTCATTTAAAGCGCTTGTGATTGTTTGCTATATCCATCGCTTCTTCTCAGTATCATTTGGTTATAAGCCTCTCGGTTTCTTACAAAATAGTAAGTGGGCTACTTTCACTTTAGTGATAATGTGAAACTGTAAGCTTCAGTTGAGCTTGACATTGGCGATCCTGATGGGAGGAGGCTCAAAGCATTCTCTTTGAAATGTTTCCAGCATCGGTACACTCATTTTTTTTTTTAACAAATGATTGGTTGCTTTAAGATGAAAGACCAGTATGATCCATAATTGGATCTGGATGTTTAAAGTAATTTTCCTTTTTGTGGCTGGTGACTCAGTCTTCACATTCTTCTCTTCGAGTCCATGTTGGAGAATAGCCTTGTACAATACTAGTGAGCATAGTGAGCAGGGGATGTCCTCTCTTGGTAGTGGTTCTGGCTGTTTACTCTTGCTGAGCATCCCAAATGGAACAAAAAAAAATTTTTTTTTTGTTTTTCTTCCTGCAGAAGTGGAATTATTAATTCCAGATTTTGGGCTGGTCTAAGCAGTTACTCTGCTTTCTGTCTGTTTAAAGTTCCCCATGTAGTTTTGGTTGAGCAAAGCATTTTGTTCTTTGGTATAATGATATTTGTACTGCTGCCTAAACTTGGTCAGAGCCCTCCCTAGCCAAAAGATCATGGCAAAAGTGTGAATGTTGGATATTGTGTGACTGCATGTACGCTCAGATTTTTACTTCCTAGTTTGCCATCTCTACATGGATGATATCATAGTTTTTCAAGAAGTTTTTCATTTTTTTTTCTCTCTTCCTACTTCTCCCTCTCTTCTCGTTATCTTGCTTGCTTCCTGTCAGCTAGCGTTGATGTGAAACCCCGCAGCCCCGCTGAGGTTCTCAACAGTTTCTCCTCTGATCCGGCCCTCTGTTTTGCGATAGTTAAATAGACACTTTCACTGTGACAGCGCATGTTTTAGAAAACGTGCATAATCTGAGGATTACAGGGCACTTAAAAGCCTAGTTTCTGTCCATGAGAGACTTCGTTCATTTTGGTTAAAAGATACAGAGTAATGGCTGTCAGTCCTTGCATAACTAGATAAAGCTTTTGTTTAAGGCCAGTTCTGGATATATACTTGCTTGATAACTTACAGTGGATGGCTGGAGAGCCTGGGACTGCCAGGTGGCAATTTGGGGGGTGTAATATGGAACCAGGCCTGTTCATGGACTTGAAATGTGCTTCAGACTGAATCTGCGAATACATTGGGTAATGTGGGGGGGTAAAAAAAGCAGCATGTGCTGTGATCAAGCTCTAAAAAAGTACTAGCTATGAGACAAAATAGAAATAGGATTGCTTGCCCGGGTAGGATATAAACCTTGAATGTCAGTAGCCACAATATGAAGCCAAAGTGCTTTAGTGAATTATGAGATGCTACTGTGTTTCATTTTCCTCTGTGTTACTGTATCAAGTTCAGGTTCAAAAGGAAGCTTATGCATTCCTCCAGTGAATGAGGGTGGTGGCGGTGAAGCCTGACTGCAGAGGATTTGGGAACCTCTGAACAGAGTGTCTTGGGCACAGGCAAGGGAGTTTATGGAAATTAAACTTTACATCATGTTAGGATAGTCTTGTTCAAAGCAGGGAAATGTAGAACTATTCTTGAGAGTGTTGGCAGGAGCAAGGAGTATCTTTAGGTGTGTTAAGGTGGTTTTTTAATCATAGCTAAAGCAAAGAACTTTTGTGGAGTTTCAAAGGAAGGGAAATAGCTCATACTTCTGGAGAAAGATGCCTGCTGGCACGACCTATCTTCTGAGCTTATTGTAGCATCATGAAACACAGATTGCCTTTTTTTTTTTTTTTTTTTACTTCCTGCTTTACATCCACTCAGCTTTGATGATGTCATGGTTTTTCCATGTGGGAAAGAGTCAGCTCGCCTGGGACTCCCCCCACCTCCTGCATCGGGGTGACCTGTGCTCTTATGCAAATAAGGAAGAGCTGCAGCTCTTCAGAAGTTTTCCATAACTACATGAGATTTAAAAACCTGTTTTGACATGTTTCAAAAAACCTTTAAAACAGTGTTTGAAATTTACATTCCCTGATAAAAACAGATCGAATCCTTAACTAATGCAAGTCAGCAGGTTTATTGATAACACAAATAATTGTCAATTTAAATTACCTGACATCAAGTATTTCACTTATTAATCACTGTAGGTTTACTGCAGAGTAACAAATTTTAATATAGAAATATATATTCTTAATAAAGAATGTGAATTCTTTAAAATTTTATTTCAGTATTTTTCAGTTCTGTTTCTGCTTTTATTTTAGAAAAGAACAGCATCCTTGCTTTTCAGATCTTTTACGCCCTTCTCAAAATAAGTTTGTTTTGTTTTTTCATTCTTACACTGTATGTTATCACACTAGTCAGCATCAAATAATTTATTTAATATTCTACACTGAAGACTTTATCAGTTGCTGAAATCCTGCCACATGTGCTTCAGTTTTCAGAATTTGGGCATTCAGTGTGTAAAGAAGAAAGACCTGAAGGAATCAATTTCTTTACGAATATCGAAGAAAATTAACCCTTTCAATGGTGAGTAGAACTTAGCTGGTTCACTTTGCAAGGTTGTGGGGTTTTGTTTGTCCTGCCTTTGCTTTTGTGGTGGACCTTTATTTTTTCAAAAAAATCTTTTTTGAGAAATGCTTTTCCCTTTCTGTGTCCCTCCTAGTCTTTCCTCACTGCCATCACATGATGAATCTATTTGGATAGTTGCCCCATCTTTTTTGTTTTTTAAAATCCCCATCAGCAACGTGAGTTGCTGCTTGGACAGAAGCAATGGGATAGCAGCAGAAACCTTCCCTGGAAACTTCTACGAGTGTCTCAGGAATCAGATTTCCCAGTTTTGGCAGCTGTGAGAAGGAAAGACTGAATTAGCATAACTGTGTAACAATTTAAATCAAAAGAAATCTAGCTTGCCACCGTCCCATCCCTTCTCTTGTTGTGATACTGGTGTTTGACCCCTCATCCAGCCAGTTCAGGCAGCTGGTGGACTCCTTGAAGCTGCCCCTTGCTTGATTTAACAGCTTGGGAGCTGGTACAGACGCTCAGGAACTCCGCAGCAGTATTGGTCTCAGTCCAGTCTCAGGCAAGTTGTGCTGCTACAGAACCACACCTGTAAGGGCCTACCCACGGGCTGTAGTTTTATATGACAGCTGATCTGTGGGCTGCTCACAAAAAGAGTCATCCTGCTCTTCCCTCCATCCCTGGTCACACACACTCCTACTACTTTCCTCACACTAGATACCGAGGCTGTGTGGCTACATGGTGAACGGACTCAGCAAGTTGCTCCAATGGAAAACCAACTTGCAAAAAAAAAAAAAAAGTGGTTTCCCCTCAGATCAACTTGCTAAACCAAATCATCTCACGGTCGTATAATTGCTAAGTTCAATGCACAGAGCAGGTGGGGAGCTCACAGCAAATTGTGGGACCAGCTCTTCCAGCATGCAGGCAGAACTGGGGGAATTAGATGAAAACCATAAATACCCCCAAACTATTAGCTAGGCATTGTGAATGCAGTCATGTATTTGCTTAAGTGTGGCAAGAGCTTGGAGATTTTCCAAATAATTTTTTTTTTTTTTTCAATACCCACATAAGTCTCGCTGAATTCGGGTAAGACCCTTCTTAGAGAGTCAAGAGTTGGATTTCTGACTAGCTTCAAAATACATGTCCCTGAACTGGGACAAAAAAAGGATGTTGAACTTATTACAGAATGAGAAATGTTTTAGATAATTCTCTGAATTTTAGAACAGCTGTTTGGAGTCAGGCTGATGGTCCTAATGCTTTAGCTGAACAATCATCCTAATTCTGATAATGTATGCACACAATAGCATCTCTTTTTACATGAGTTTAGTCCTTCAGCACAATTTAAACAGTTTAAGTGTTTTAATTATTTTAGCTTGACTCAGCCAGCTCTACCTTGATTTTTTTTTTTTTTAAAAAAAAAGGGGGGAATTCACCTGTTCAGCCCTCTTGGCTTTCTTTTACTCCATAAATAAAAAATGGGTTGACATTTTCTCTTGATGTCGTGCAGTAAAAGAACATGATAAAGTTCCTTTTTGTGTGTGTGTTTCACCAAAGCAACTTTAGCAACCACACAGTTACCTTTGTTCCTAGCACTGCTCAGTGTAATAGTGAAGAAATGTTTAACTAAAATCAATTGACAGTAGATTTTTACAGTGGTTGGTGCATAACTCCAGATTCACTAATCATTTTTGGGCGATGACAGCAGGTTACGCCTGGCAGCACCAGGGCAGATCCTGGGCTGCTTTCCACCAGTCCAGCAGCGGAGGAGACCACAGCCCTGCCCTGGCAGCAGAGGAGAGCCTGGCTTGGGTGACACACAGGGCAGCACCCTGCTCTCGGCAGGGCTTGTGCTGAGAAGGGGCCACTGGCAATCCCCAGCCTGCATAATTGCCTTTCGGCAGTTGTTAACGTGTCAGCACAAAGCAGAGCCACTTGAGAATGACCTCCAGCTGCTCCAGGGCAGTCCCATGCTAAGTAAAGCCCAGAAAAACATAGTACCAAGGTCTAATAAAACAGGATTAGTGACAGAAGTATTTTTATATGTGTACTTAGTTGATCGAAACAGGGTTTCATTAGCAGCAGTCGCCATAATGTTCACTGCTTGATAAGATTGAAAGCTTTATGTGTGGATTTAGTTTGTTTTTCAAGGTCAGAACAATATCACTACATTCTCCAGGATTGCACAGGCTGTGTTGTATCCATCCTGTGTTGTGCTGTATTTATATGTTTTCAATAAAGGCATTTGACTTTTCTGCTTAGAGACATTTGGAGTTAGGTGCATCCTCTAAGCAGGCAGCAAGGTAGTGTTACACATTTCTTGCATGAATGTCATAAAAGGAATTTCATGGAGCTGAAAACTAGCCTTCAGGGTGTTTGTGTGATGGTTGTTTTTTCTTTCCCACCTTCCTCTGGAACAAACAGTCCCTGTCCCGACTCTCCTTTTAGGGCAGAGGTTCAGTATTGACCCTACTAACAGATGCAAAATGCCTCCAGCCTGCCAGTATGCATATTACTTGTCGTGCCAGTAAGGGATGAAATTATAGCAAGGCGTGGGTCCACAGTTGTGTTCCAGACTTCCTTGTGTAAAGGGGCCATTGTCTTCCAGGGGAGACAACTGGGATGGCAAAGGGAGAATGAGCCCTAACTCAAATTCTCTGGTAGCGTCTTCTCTCCTCCACACCTTCCTGCATATGGTATGGACACACACTGAATAAGGGTCATAATCAGCTACGGTGGGAAGTTGCTTGGTCAAGCTGTATGGGTTTTTAAGATCATTTTCTTCAGCGCTCTTACCTGTCCTGTTAAAGCAACTGATGTCTACCTCTGAACTCCTGGATGATAACAAGTCGGTGTTGCAGATGGTGCCATGTGCCTAGCTGGAGCTGTCTGCATCTGAGTCATTCTGCAAGCGTACCTGTACGGCTGTTTCACTATGAATTCCCCACTATTAGCTGGCAGCAACTATCCCTTGATAATTTCAGCCCAGGCTGTACAAATCGTGTGCATTCACTGGGATGCAAGTCGGATGACTTGCACTCAGGTCACTCCTCTTGCATTACCCTTGTTTGAGAGAGAATTGCTGTTTCAACACCTTCACTGGATGGGTTCATGATCTGTTGTGTTCATGAGGTACATCCCATATATTTTTGTCCTTTAATAAGCTAAACAATTCTAGAAGTCTGTCTTGTGTCTCATCCCTGAGCACACCAGGGAAATGGTACGCAGTGGCAGCCTAACGTGTAACTAGGACTCCTTGGCATCATGATGATATAAATAGCACAGCATCGAAGGAGCAGAGTTACTCCTCCAGTGGAGCTGGTCCATGTCTGCTTTCTAGGGTGTTTGTTTTCTTTTGGCAGCTGTTGACTTGTGCCATATCCTGGTCTTCCCATGTACTGTCTGATGTACAGCCAACTCAAATTAAAAGAAGAGCCAGTCTTCAGTTAAGAGCTTTTGTGGGTGGGTGTGACTTGACATAGAGACAACAACTGAGTTAATAACAACTCGAGTTAATTATCAATGAGGAAAAGCACTAAATGTATTCTTTAAATTTAGGGGAAAACTGTACTTAGCACAGTATTATAGAGGACTAACCTTTTTCTAGCCAAATGGATGACAGCACGAAAACCGTAGACTTGTCTTTGAGAAACCCAGAGAATTGCCTAATTTCAGGCAATAGATCGGGAGGATATACATAGGCTTTCCCTGGAGCTTGATACATGCTTAAGGTTCCTGTTCCTTTGTAATTGCTCTTGCTAACAAGCATTTAATTCATTTTTAGACTCTCCCCTATACCCCACAACTAATTCAGCTCTGTTTGCCTCTGCAGTCTTTCCTTTGCCGTTTCCCCTTTCCGCCCGCGAGCCGCTGACCCCGCGTTGGCTTCGCGCTCGTCACAGTCTCCACGACACCCCCCGCACGCCTCCGCGCTGCGCCCGGGCTCGTCCCCACGCCAGCCGCGCTCGCTTCCCACCCACGCACGCAGTCACCCTCTCCGCAGCTTCCCTCGCCGGCCCCTGCGCGGCTGCGCTCGTAGGGCACCCTCCTCTGACGCCACTCGCCCACCTCGGCCAAGTTCGGCAGGATCCCCCCTCTCCAGCCCCCCCGCCTTACCGGGGGGGGCGGGGGGGATGGTCGGGCCACAGATTACACGAGCAAATAAGCAAAATATCGTGAACCAAAAGGAGACTCGTGGCAAGAGTTCAGGAGTTGCAAATGGTTTGATAGTGGAAAGCATCAGAGTCCTCTCTAATGAATGCCACAGATGTTACAAGAAACTTCAAACTTTTGTCCATAAGTTAAAACAAATGTGTAACTGCCCGCTCTCTTCCCCCCCCCCCCCCCCCCCCCCCCCCCAAATTATCGAGCTAAAAATCTTGCTAAGTGAGAGTTGTCAGCTTCTTGAGCGACACAGAGGAAGTCCACTTGAGGAAAGCTAAATGTTTTGATCCTAACATGATTTCAGCGTTTACCTTTGGAAAGCCCTTTGTTCTTTTGTTCCTCATGCAAATGCTGCTTGCTGTCTGTGCTGAAACGTGTATATTAACCTAAAGGACAGTCCATTTTGTTTAAAAACGAAAAGGAAAATTACCAAGTAGAGACACAAAAAATGTTGGCCTTTTTTTGGTACTATAAACAGAAACTGCTGCAAAATATTTTAGAAATGTGCAGAGGCTGATTAGATATATTTGCTTAAATCTGTTCCAATTTTACCTTGTCTAGATTGAACTTAAAACAACAAAAGAACCCAGATTCAGAGAAGGATTGTGTAGACAAACCAAGGACTGAGTTTAGAAAGTCTTAATTTGCGTTCCCAGCTCTTCCCTTGGCTTTTGTATGAGGCCAAGCCATTCACCTTCCCTAGGTTCCTTTCTCCTGTAAAACAGGGGGATGTAACCACAGTAGTTTGGGCATTTATTGACTGTAGGTTAGCATCTGAATTTTTCAATCGTTTGCACTAATCGCCCCCTGAGTTTTTGCTTTTTGAAAACTCCTGAGTGTTGCTGATGCATGTTCTGTTTATAGGTACGTGCAAAGGTTTCTATTTTTTTCTGCAGAATTGACTGAAACTTACCTCTTCACAGAGGTGTAAACCAGGCATGGGTATATCAGGAGAAGAAACATAGTGCTGCCCCAGTCCTTCCCTCCCCTTGTTCCCAGCTTTTACCTCTCAGCAAGTGCTACGAGATGGTATTAGGCTTCTGGACGTGTAGCCAAACAGCCTGGCCCCCCGCCATCCGGTACCGTGTGTCCAGTTGCTGAAGGCCAGGTACAAAGAGAGCACAATAATCTGCTTTTGTCAGCAAGGGACAAATAGTACACCAGGACTGTCTGCTCTTTCCTTTGTACCCGTATGATCCAGCGAGTGTAGTGTTAAACTAGCTGGTGAGGTCCTTTTTAGCCGTATAAGGTGCAGCTATAGGAGGCACCAGTCAAATACTTGGGCCATTTAGCATGTGCTCCGTTACTGCTCTGCTGTAGCCCTTCCTAAGGCCCCCTGCGGTATGGCCACACAGTCACAACTGTGGCTGCAGCACAGGCTTGGGCCGGGGGGAGTAAATTGAATCTGAAACGTACCTCCCAGGCACTGAGAGGGATCTGTGACTTGCACCCGGTTTCCCTGACTTGTTGAACCTGGCACAAAGCAGCAGCAGCACTGGCAGAGGCAGTCCTTCCTTTTGCTGTGTCTGCCTGCTGCCACCATTTCCCTTGCACCAGAGCTAGCAGTCATGGGGACGACTGACGGAACACAAGCCTTTTCCTCTTTTCTTCTGGGAAGTTAGTTCTGAGCCAGACCAGTTCCTTGATCTGATTTGCCACGTGAGAGCTAGTTCCAGTGTAAGAATAGTGCTGGAAATGAAGGTTGGGCAGAGCCAGCCTTTTACAGCAAAACCCCTTGTGTAGACTGAGTTAAACTGGTCAGTCGCTATCGAGGCTAAGGGGGCAATCTTTGTGCTCCAGGAGCAAAACAGTTGAGGCAAACCACCTCTGTGTCATCACCTAAATGAGACTGAGCTCCTAGGATATCCCTAAATTAAAAACCATCATCTGTGTAAGAGAAAAGGCAGAACACACACAGCTCATCAGGATTATTAATGATGTGTGTTCCTGAGCGGTCTCCTTGGTGAAGTGTTTGTGTTTGGGGGAGGCCACTGTCTTTGTTGGAGATCTGGCGTGGCTCATGTGCCCCCGCAGCCCCTGGTTGAGAAGGGAAGGTCACAAGCTGTCCCTTTGCAGGGTAAAGCGGTGTTCTCAGCGTAGCCCTCGCTGAATGTGTCACACCACATCATTGCCCTGGAAGTTTCCATGCAAGTTAAGTTTAGATGCTAAAGAACCTCCAACTCCCACCCACTCCAGAACTTTCTGACATCATTAGTCTAGAAACGGGGTGGAGGGCTGTACATGAGGAATCTGATGTTTAATCAGGTATCGCATTATCAGTCAAGAAAAAACAAACACTTCATCGTTTCTCTTCAGTGTTCAGAATAAACTTTCACTTTCCCTGTAGCATCACCTTATGAGTAAACATCAGAGCCCTTGATCCCCCAGTAATTTCATCAGATAAATGGTGTTTTAGTGGCCTTTCTGGATGTTGAAGACTGTTAAAATAGTAAAAATATTAGAAATCAGTAAACAGGAACAAACAGGAGTCCTGATGCTATTGACGTCTTTAATTTTGTGCCCAAACTTGCAATTGCATGTTGGTGGGTTGGACCCAGAAAGTTTCCAGTTTTGTGTTACAGAAGCAAATCCAAGTTCCCTCATTCAATAGAAACCTAGCAGGGTGTCTCTGGACTTTAGTGACATAAATTTCTGAGATGGGGACAACCCAAACCTAGTGCCTGTGTTGTGTGAGCTGCTCAGGTTGGAAGGAGTTCATGGTTTAGCTTGGGGGTATTTTGTGCCCACACTGGGATTATATCACTCACTTCCTGTGATAGTGGATAATGGATTAGAGAATTATTTTGAAAGTGATTGTTTTTTAAGTTGGGGAATCAGCATTTCTTTCAGAAGAGTTGTAAATAGATTTATAAAGAAAGGATTTACTAGTTCGTATAACCCCTTTCCGGTTGAACAGCTAATGCTCCCCAGGTTTGACTGTAACTCTGGATAACTCCTTTTTAAATCCTGCTGCCAGAATCTTGATGAGTGGGATTTAGTTTTCTTTTACCATTGTGCTGGTGGTATTTTAGTGGATTTTGGGGCATCGTGTCCCATTTTCACCTTAGAATTGTAACTATTTTAAAATATTATTTTCATTTCTGTGTGTTTGAGTTGCTAAATATTACTTTTGAAAGCTCTCCTTCCCCATGTGAAAGAGCTGTGCTTCCAAACGTTCCTTCATATACTCATGTTTGCATAGATAACTACGGAAAATTAATTTCTACCAAGCTAGCGCTAGTTTTTTATTAGATTGGGCCATCACAGGAGCATACCTGGATTGTTGGTTGGATTCCAGCTCTTTCAGTTGGATTCCAATGAAGACAGTAAGGTGTGGCACCACACAGCGAGAAGCAGTCAGAAGAGGAAGTTGAACTCTTGCCAAAAACAGAGTACTTCTTCCTTTTATTCATGTGTCGTGTTCAAGCCTTTTTTACCCTACCTGCTCCCAACGTGCTGCATCGTGTGACGTTTTTTACTTCACGTGTGTAATGTCGCTGGTTTCGGCAGAGCTGCTTGTGTGGAGCTTGCACGGGTTGATGGTGTGGCTACTCTTCTTTTCCAGTTCTTTCTGGTCCCAAGATCTTCAACAGCATTTTTTTTAATTTTAATAACTTCAGGTTTGTCAGGTTTAACCCTGCCTGTTGTTCTTTCGTACAGAAGTTGGTGAAATAACATTGAATGACACGACCATCCTCCATACAGCTATACTCCAGGCATTAGTCAGTGTGTTTGTCTGCCTCGTTTTTGTTTGTTTTTAATATTCTTAAGGTGCAAGCCAGCATCTGTTCAAGTTAGTGGCTACTCTCAAATTGACTTCAGAGGGAGCAGAATTAGACGTTTGTTAAAAATAACAACATTTTATTTTGTTTGGATGATCATCTTTTAGGTGGGAATGTAATATGTTTTGAAATTGATGAAAGCCGTGCACTTCTTTATATGAACATGGAATCTAGTCTCTATTTTATTTAAGCATGTCATCACAAGATGGAGTTGCAGCTGTCTTGTTCTCCTTTTTTGCTCTGTTATGTTCTTCTCATCTGGTTAAAAATAGCCCAAGAGGAATCAGTCTTGACTGAGCACTTCCTCTTTCAAACTACAGATTTTTTAAATTGTATTAAATCATTTATACAAAAGTGCTAATTAGGAGTGAGGGGTTTTTCGCTGTAAAAACAATATATACAGCAATTCTATTTCTTGCAATTATTGGCACACCACACCTTTCCTATATCAGGTGGTTAAAGGGACTTATTGGGAATTTGCGAAGGTTCGTAGTATAGGAAATGATGTAATTTGAATATTAGCATTACTAATTTTCTCCATATCTAGTGTATTTTTGTATTTGTAGAGTTCTCTTAAGGTTTAAGTCTGCTGTTATTTATTTCTGAGGAAGAGGCTGCCGCGCCTGTGGAAAATGTAATGTGGGACTGGTGCTGCTTTGAGAGCCAGACTTGATTGCACAACCACAGAGTCCTGGCTTTTGATTCAGTATCAAAAGCCAGATCCAGATTTTGTGCTTGGCTTCTATCTACAGGGAGTTAACTTAGACAAAAGTATTGAATCTCTGTGCCCAATTCAGTTTTGAAGAGGTTGGTCACCGATGGCTAATACGACACACGAATGTAAGCCTTGATGCCAGACTGTCCTTGGGAGCTAATTGCCTGCTGGCTGCGATGGCAGAGCATGGCTTAGACTCACCTGAGCTGCTGGGAGCAAAGCAGCATTGCACTCCCGATGATCCTTTCCACGAGGTGCAGTCTAGAGAATGCACTTTTTTTATTCTCTGAATTGGGCTATATCAAGAGGCAGTTGGGCTGCGGAGTGTGCCAAACCCGAGCTAGGCTGAACGGCTGTCTGTTCCAAACCTGTTTTCTAAAGATCCTATTTTATTAAGTTAGCAGGTCAATGAAAGTGCATTAAAATTATAAAAGTCAAGTCCGTTAAATCATAAAGCTTTGCTCTGCATATCTGGTAATACAGTCAGCCACCAACCTGCAAAGTGCACACTGGCACAACTCCCCTGGGCACCAGCATTTCTGAAGTTAGTATGTAGTTGCTCCTTAGTTTTGTACTTGCTAGTGTATTTATCTTGAAATATTGCAGATCATGGACTTGTAAAAGGGAAAGGTGACTTGGTTTCTTTTTACAGTAGAGGCCGGGAGAAACTGAGATATTCAGAGCACAAGACTGAAAATGCCAGTGGAAAGTATTCTGAGCTCAGTGCATTTATTATTTCACACTATCAAAAGGTAAAAGGAAGAAATCATTCAAGTGGGCACTGTGGAATCCCACTCATGGCAGGGTGGAGACCAACCCGGTGATAAATGTTAAAGGTCAGAGCTTTGCAATCTAATCAGTACAGTGTGATCCCCAGCCTTCTTATCACAACTACCTTTCATCTTTTATTCTTGCAAGAGGCCTTTGAAAGGGCAGGGGAAGGAGTGAACTTGAGAGGTGGTGATCTGTTGGCTTGGCACATGTTCACTTTAGGTAATTGCAAGGAGTATCTATGCTGAACTGCTGCTTTGAACAATTTTGGAAAAGAGAGGCACTTTAAATGATTTTAATTATCAGCACTTCTACTTAAATGAAACTAAATCAGTTTCTCATTTTGCTAGCATTCAATGTCAACATAATAGTTGAATGTCAGACCTTAAAGGAAAGCGCTGAATTCAGAGGGGGCTGCTTTTCCTAGAATCACCCATTAAGCTAAGAGTACATGAAATGCACGGGAATGATTTCCCAGGTCCTGTGTCTCGTTCACCCTTTTGCTTATTTTAATTACAAAACTGAAAACTGAGCTTGGGTTATGCGTTACTATGTTTTACACTGGAAGGAATATGTAAGGAAACAGATCCTTTTCAGCAAGGGTTTGCTTGCTGTATTAGGAAGTTTTTCTCATAATGACACCACTAATCACTATTCTCAAAAGTACAGAAGTGACACAGATGTTGATGGGAGTGGAGAGATGGTTTGTGTTATTTCGACTTCATTCTTGTCCCAAGAACTGTCATCTGATTATTTTTCCATCTCAGTTTCTAGAGAAAAATGATGATATCCTGTGGTGGTGTAGTGGGACTTCAGCTACATCCTAGGACTTACTTTTACTGAAATATTTCTCTTCTGAATTTTGTCATGCAGAAATGAGAAACACGTCCGGGGAATGACTTTTAAACTGTAGATACATGAAACTGGTCTGGAAGGCAGTGAGGAAGCCAGATGCAAGAAACAGCTGGAGAACTAGGACAGTTTAGCCTTGCATGATGAAGGGAAAGCATTAAAGGCTTCTGTGTCGTTGTGTACAAAGAATTTATTTGTGCGGCCCCTGTAAAGATAGCAGGGACTATCGGCACGCTTTGTCTGCCTTGGCAGCACCATCTCTTCTACTGGTGGAAATTCATCCCCAGTTTGTTTGAAGAATTACCGCTGGTTTTGACGGCTAATTCTCAGTCTTGTCTTCCCTTCTGCTGTTCAGTGCCTGAAGAACAGCTGCACAACATTGATGAGTATGATCTCAACGTTGTCCGCCTCTGCTTCCAAGCTTTCCTCCCCGACGAACACGGCAACTACACATTAGCTCTTCCTCCTTTGATTTCCAACCCGATCTATGACAACAGTAAGTACCAACTCAGTCTTACGTGTATTTCTTTTTGTCCTTTTGTTTTTCGGTTTTGCTTGGGATGAAAAATGCCAGACCAGTTTCTGAGGTCCGTGCCAGTCTTCAGAGACATCTCTGTGGCTTGGGACTGCTAGATGCATGTCTAACACATGGCAAGTCCACGAGCATATGCTCAAAAGATGATCAGGGTGAAGTGTTGGCCGACCAGAGTACGAACTGTCCGTCGCGTCCATGGACTCGCGCACGGGTGCTTTCTCAGCCCAGGTTCACGTATCACAGCAATGATTGCAAGGAAAGGCCTGTTTCTGACATGCCAAGTGATTAAAATAAATAGTAGCAAGATGGACAGCTGCTGTAAAACTGATCTCTTTTCCAAGGTTGCCCTCTAAAGTCTGTTTGTTACCCGTGAGGAGTCTTGCCTTTGCCGTGTGAGGGGTCTGGAGCAGGACTCTCTTGAGATTTATCCCAGTGGAAAACTGTCTTAACGCTTTTATAGATCTCTTTTGTAGATCTTTTAGTTGGTTGCTGTTTTCAGTGTATAGGTAGGTAACGAGGGAATGTTTGATCATGCTCTGGGAGGGTGAAGAAGTATGTGAAACACCCCTTTTTGGCACCTTTTTCCACGTTCCACAAAACTGGACTTATGTATGGCTTTGGCAGGTTCACTGCAGTTGAGGATTTTAGGCCTCAACACGTGCTGGACTCCTCGGGGAGAATAGCAGAAGAGCTTTTAATAATTGTAAGCTTATCGGCGGGGGTTTTATTTCTGCAGTGAAAGTATTTCCATACTAAATATTTAAGGTCATTACTTTAGCAGAAACTACTGAATAAAATGAGGTCTGCATTTTATAAAGTTGATGTTAGAATTGTGTTGCTGTGGGCATAACTATTATGAAAATGTTGAGTATGAACTCAGGTGTTGTTGATATTTTTAGAGTCTCTTCTAGAATTCTCTAGAAGTCAGAACCGTGTGCATTGTGTTATTGAGATAAAATTGATGTACAAGATTTGCAGCTATGTCTTAGATGCCATTTAGAAATGTGCCAAATCATGATTACTTGTCTAGGTTGACTGACGTCAGTCTTTGCTAAGCTGCTGAAAGGACAGATAGCTGTGTGGTGGGGGAAGCTTGGTTTTTTTACTGTGGGTGTATGTGGGCAGCTTCTGATATACTGTAGGTATCTAAAAATCCTCCATGTAACACAGCAGCAGTGTAAATGAAAGTGCATAACTGCAACCACTAATCATAAAAATTATGCTGCTCTTGTCTGGAACAGCAGTTTCAGATCTGAATTTCTTTTAAAAAAGCTAGCTTTTTTAAACCTGTTCTGTCATATGGAACAGGGTAAGGTCAGGTTGTAAGCGTAGATAAAATTGTATGGTACAGTGGGCTTGAAAATCCTAGGTTGTTGGATTTCAAGGTTTCACAGATCTGTTCAGATCAGGAGCAAAAAGGTATTCAGAGCTTTTCTGAAAATCCACTTGCGCGTTTTAAATCTAGTATTTTCTTCACCTTCTAATACTTTGTAGTCTCCACCTGCTTTGAATAGTAGAGATATACAAGAATAATATGAACATAATACAGAGGCAATCATGTTAGCGGAGACTGCAAGTGTATAAAATTCAGTATTAGAGGCAGCTTCTCTTTTCAGTTGTTTATAATGTTAACTGATTTTGAACTGGAATTTCCCAAGTTGCATCTCTTAGCACGCTGAAAACTCTTGGGAAGAGTCAGATAAAGCAGCCTACCATTTCTGGGAAACGAGGTTAGGGAGAACACGTCGTTCTGCCCCTGTTGGAAGTGACATGATTTTGGGCGAGAAGCTCGTTTTTCTAGAGATTTGTTCCCAGGAGCACGCTTTTGAGGAGCGAGGAACAGGAATTGGGCAGGAGTCGAAGCGACAAGGAGGCGAGGGGGTGCGCTGGGGGGAGAGAGATGGGAAGTGGCACGGCACGACATGAAGGAGGCCCCAGAGAAGGTTTCCCTCTAAGGCTGGTGCCGCACGCGGTGTTCCTGCCCAGCACCGGGGCTGACAGCGGAGAGTGGTGCGTCCACGTCTGCTGGCGTTCGTGTTTCTTTCCTTTATCCTCTGTTCTAAACTCCCCTTAAAATAAAACACAACCCCACAAACTGCAGCCTAGGAGACCTTCCTAAAAACCTGTTAAAAGGACACTGAGTGCCATTCAAGCATACAGAAGTGAAACAAAGGTAAAATTAGGCTTCTGGCAATTCTTAATTTACCCTTCCTGTGAAAAACGCACAATGACGCTGTCAATCATATGATCCTGCGCTGTTTCTGGCTTTGTTTTGTTTCCCCTCCCTTCAAAGTTTGTGATTCATTCAGCAAACAAAGTGGCATGTGTCATGTAGTAAATGAGGCTGTAGCACCCACTTCTCCTCATAATAGTAGTAATAGCTGCAGATAGTAACTGCGTAATTGGGGTCTGGCCTGAGGTTACCAGGAGCTCTGTCTTCAGCGTACCTGTACAGTACCATGACAGATTGTGCAGGAATTGACTCAAACGAAGAGTCTAGATTATTAAGGGAGCGAGTGGCATAGCTGCACTGGTGTCTTGTTTTTGGAGCTGAGAAACTGAGCACTGTAGGATCATGGAACATCGAGCCCTGCTTCTGAATTTCCTGTACGGAGAGACTTGTTCCGGGTGGATTTGGGGGTGTGTCGTGCTCCTCCAGCTGTTGCCTTCCTTTCACAGCCCTTAACTCCCAGCACCTCGTCTTCAACAGCGAGAAAGTTACAGCAACTCTTTATCATCAAATTTGCCTGTTTGTTTCCAGGAGCTCCCAACACGGCAGAATTGAGAATTTGTCGTGTGAACAAGAACTGTGGAAGTGTAAAAGGCGGGGATGAAATATTTCTACTATGTGACAAAGTTCAGAAAGGTAATCTTGACTAGGCTTTTTCTTTCCCTTTGTCCCAAATGGCTGACACTGCCACTTTCCAGCCAGGGAACTGAAGTCCGTCACCACACTCCTGTGCAAGTGGTTTGGCTTTACAGCTGGGAAGAACAGCTTTCAGGTTCAAGGGCTCTCAGCACATCTGAAAGATACTCGGTGCCTTTAAAGTTGAGCCATTTACTTTGCATCTGAATTCTGGGTCAGACTCCTTCCTTTGTTGTTGTTCTCCCTTTTTTCTGTTGCCAGTTCTCAGTTTTCAGTTCTCCAGCTTAACAAGCATCTTCTGTTTCTAATGGACTAGATGATATAGAAGTCAGATTTGTCTTGGACAACTGGGAGGCCAAAGGCTCCTTCTCACAAGCTGACGTTCACCGTCAAGTTGCAATTGTGTTCAGAACGCCACCGTTTCTCAAAGACATCACCGAACCCGTCACGGTGAAGATGCAGCTGCGAAGACCTTCAGACCAAGAAGTCAGTGAACCTATGGATTTCAGATACCTACCAGATGAAAAGGGTACGGTTCCAATTAGCTGAGTTTCTGAAAAGCCATTATCGGTGCAGAACTCGCGTTGATAATCAACAGTAGCTGAATTAGCGAAAATTCTACAACGCTACTTCTACAGAGTAGGTTTTTAGTTTTTAAAAGTAACAGTAGTCCGTTTGTTCCCTCATTCAATGAAAATACCAAGAATCACGGTTAATAACGGTGCCTTGGTCTGTCACCTCTGAAAGGCTTCTCTTTAAATGTATCTTACAACAGCTAGGGTGCCACTAGTGTAAGTTTTAGAAACTTCCTTTACTAATTATATCCAAGAGAAATCTAACACTTTTCCACGCCTTTCTCTGTAGACCCATATGGCAACAAAGCAAAAAGGCAAAGATCAACGTTGGCCTGGCAAAAGCTCATACAGGACTGTGGTAAGGAAAATATTTGTCCGTCTTGTTTGAGTGAACTTACATTTAACTGGCGTTATGTTCTATAAAAGCAAACATTCAGCGCACACTCATGCTTTCTTCCATCGCAGGATCAAATGCGACAGAGAGGCTGAAAGTAGCTCCGTTCCCTGCTGTCACTCCTGAAGGGAAGCTGATTAAGAAAGGTAGGGTTTTCCTTGCAATCCAACAGTGGTTTGAAACAAGAGTCTGATTGCTGTGGGGAAGGGCTGGAGCTTTTTCAGGGGGGACTGAAGTTCCCAGGGCAGCAGGAGTCCCTGCATCTTTCTTTCCCTCCTCCAGATTCTTCTCAGAGCCTCAGCCATGCTGCAACTTCCCCTCTGCACAGGAGAGGGCTACACCTTCTTCATCTTTAGGCAGTGCTAGGTTTCAGCTTAAATTTTAGATAACTATCGATTTTTCTCTTGTGTTCAGCTACTCAGTCCTTCAAACGCGCACTCGGTTGCTGGCCTTCCCACCTCTTTGCTTGACATTCTAAAATTCTCTTGAGGGTTTCTTCCCGTGATATACTGGTACTTTTGACTGTACAAACTAAAGCCTTCGGTTCTTTACGTAGATGTGGCTGTCACCTTCAGCATCTGCCGTAGCGAGGCGAGGCGGGGAGCTGTCTCGCTGCTGTCCAGAAAGCTGGGGTCTGCCCTGGAGAGCAGTTACACAAGTATGAAAGTGCAAATGCACATCTGATCCTACTCAGCACCATTTCTGCTTTGCTTTTCACCATTCGTAATTTTAAAAAGTATAAGGAAATGGCACTCAAACAGAGTCACGTCTTTTCCTTTCCGTAGAACCAAACATGTTTTCCTCCACGCTGATGCTGCCGGGGCTGGGAACCCTGGCCAACACGAGTCAGATCTACTCTGTCTGCAACCAGCCGCCCCACCAGCCGCCGCCGGGGAAGCAAGACACGCTCTCCTCGTGCTGGCAGGGGCTGTACAGCACCCCCTCTTCGGCCGGCAGCCTGCTCAACCCGCACCCCCAGAACAGCTTTGCGGCAGCGGACGTGCCTCAGCCCGCTGCTCAGGGCAGCGGCGCTCTCCCACCTTTCCACGACAGCCCTCTAAACTGGCCTGAGGAGAAGGATTCGGGTTTCTACCGGAATTTCGTCAGCGCAAACGGGATGGGAGCAGTGGTGGAGTCAACTGCTGACATGCAGGGCGTTTCTAGCAACAGCATCGCGCACCAGGCGCATCCCGCCAGCGTCTCCACCGCCAGCATCGTGAGCATGGAGACCGACGACATGAACTGCACTAGTATAAACTTTGACAAGTACAACCCCGTGTTAAATGCCAGCAGCCACAGGCAGCAGCTCCACCAGGTGCCTCCAGCGTGCCCGCCCGTGGCAGCCCCGGGCAGCGCGCCTTTTAGTGCGCAGCCCAACTTAGCTGATCCAGCCGTTTACAGTTTTATAGACCAAGAAGTTTTAAGCGAATCGAGATTATCCACCAACCCGCTGCCAAACCATCAGAATAGCATTGCTGATAACCAGTACTATGACACCGACGGAGTCCCCGCTGATGAGCTCTATCACTCTTTACAGCTGGAGAGCATTTTACAAAGCTACAACCACTGAGCCAGCCGTGTGGGGCTGGAAGCGGGGACGTAGTGCTTTTCAGATGGCTGGCTGTGTGAAGAGGAGTGACTTACCCTTCTGGAGCCCCTGCTTTCTCTTTCAGAATTTTACGATGCAAGTCGCACGATTTAACTTAAGGTTATATATTAGAGCCCAAACACTGCTGCCCATAAAGAGAGGTGGGAGTAGGGGTTGGGGTTCTGTACCTTAAAAGTACCTTGAATACATATTTTTCTGCTGTCGGAAAAGGGAACTGTTAACACTTAACTCTTCCTTACCTTTGGGGACTCTAACAAGCCGGCACCTTCAGAAGGGTTAAAAGTTCCAATTCTTCACAGGGTTCAAATTGTTTGAAAAAGAAGCATTTGGGCTATGAAAATTAAATTTAAATAGCACAGAAATTAGGAAGAAAACCTGCACGTGGGCACTCTAGTTCAGACTCACCTACCAAGGTTAAAGTTTTACTCCACTTACTTGAAAGGGTTAGCGTTTTTTACCTTCTTTCGTATAAAATATTGCTTTCCTAAAACAGGATTATGCATTGATTTTTTTCACATTTTCACCACACTCCATTTGCTTTGAAGGCAAATTTACTCTAAAATTTTTTTAATGACTATGTCATTGTTAGATATATTTTAAAAGACCGGAAGGTTTGAGTTTTTAAATAGTCCAGCTCTGTTGTAAATGAATCACTGTGCAAAAGAATGAACAGAAAGTAAGGACTTCTCTGCACTTCATCCAAAGTGCACTATTTTAAGTGACAAACCGCTGTTGCTTTGGGAACGGAGCACACTGTTATCTCTCTGGAAGTTTTTTTTCATGTATGTGTGTGTGTGTGTGTGTGTGTGTGTGTGTAGCTCTGATGTGTGTTACTTGGAACCGCAGAAATCTGTTGAGCCAAAGCACCTGCCCCATCTTTCCGGCAGTTTCCTGCTATGCAAGTGACTGCTTAAAAGAAAGCTCCGATCCTGCCTCCCCACCACCCCCACAAGAAAGCTCTGGGGCAAAGCCAGAGGCCGTTTTCGTGCAGCCTCATCTAGATGCGCTCTCTTAACAATTTCAGGCCATTTCAGTCAGGACTAATAAAACCCACTCCTCTCTACTCCCTATCAGAAACCAGAACTTCCCCCCTTCCACCTGACCCCCCAGTCTTCATTCTTAGCCTGAGTTGCGAGATGTTCAGGGACAACTCGCATGGATGTAACTGGCTAGGTGAGACACTCTGCAGTATAGGGCTTTGCTACTTGATTATTATTATTATTTTTTAAGAAGCAACAACTATATGGATATTTCTTAAGTTATACAGCTGTTCTGTATGGCAGATAAGGCTTAAGAATGTAACTGTTACTGTCTGGCAACATAAAACTGCACCATGGAAAGAAGCAATAGAAAAAAAGCACACTCTGGTATAGAAAACATCAAAAACACAACCCCAAAAAGCTAGCTGAGACGTAGAGTTGTACGCAAGGCAGAAAGGAACTCTGAAACACCTCTGTGGTTTATAGGAAAGCAAGGAGTCCTTCACTGCATTCAAAGCAATAAGGTGCTGCAGCTATAATGCATTACATCAGTTACACGGGTGTGACAGTGTACGCTCCTTAAACAATGTCTAGGATAGATGAAGTTTGGAGAACTGCTCCCCCCAGCTCCGGGTACACAACACCATGAATTGACTCGCCGTGTTTTAAAGCAGTTTCTCCTCTGCAGTCTTAACTAAGAGAAAGATGGAAGAAATACAAAGAAAGTTTGGAATGTGTTGTTTATTCAGGTTTGTTTTTTTTTTTTTTTTCTGAAGTTCTCAATTTTAACTATATTAAATGTAAACATTTTACTCACTTCATAGAAAGCTCGTTATAGTACAATTTGTTTTTATTGTTTAATTAAATATTGTTAAAGTTCTTTTTTCCTTTGTAAACAAATTGGTTTGGTAATTAAAAAACTGGTTATACTAAGTACTCGGCTTCTGCAACCTTCTCAGATTCATGACATCCCTCACTGTAAGAAAGCCAGAGAAGTGGCGGAAAGGAGATCAGGGGTTGCTCATCCTGGGGTTTTTTAGAGTATTTGCTACTCACAGGTACGGTTGGCCACCACCCAACCTAAAGCAACGTGTGTACGAGGGGTTCATCTGCACTCGGCAGGTTTTTGTGGCAGAGAGGACAGATGCTTTCATGCCCAGCTGGAGCTGTGTGACTGGTACAGCCTTCTCCAGTTAAACTGATGCAAAAAAAAAAAAAAAGTAGGAAGGGACATTATAGATCCCCACTTATTTGGGGAAATACAGCGGCTTTATTTTAAGAGTCCTCCCAGTGCAAAGGAGGATGGTGCTAAGAATACCCACCTGCCTTTTTTATTATTTTTTACATAATGTGCTAGAAAATACCTACCTCTTTCACACATGCCTAATGAACAAGATTAAATCTTATTCTCACAAACCATCCTATTTAAGTACCCACAAGTAGGTATTTTACTTTTAAAAAAAGATGAAGCCCAAAGTAAAACATCAATATCGTTGCTGCGATATTTGTTCCGGATGATGATAGTTCAAAGTGTTTACCTCATAATGGAAACTGCAGACTTTAAACAAAGTTCAAAAAGCTAGATTGCATCTCTCATTTTCATATTTTCACATGATCAATAAACAATAACTATCTAAAGACCTGTAGAGATATTTGCACCATCAGCTTTACCCCTCCCCCCCCCCATTTGGATCCTTCAAATTTATCATAAAAAGAACCAATCTGGGAATTTTTGGCGGGCCTCTCTACACTGTAGGGAGAAGAGATCAGACAACCCTCCCCCCCGTAATCTTTAGCACCTTGTTTTTATCTGCACTTCGATTCTCAGTGTGGCCGGGTACCGGGCTGCGGCCGGGCGCCTCGGGTGTCCCCACGCTGCCCAGCGGCTCTGCTCCTGGCGGCCGTGTCCACAGTGCAGCCCTGTTGACATTTTTTTCCCCCTGTAGTTTATGGAATTTATAAATCATGTTCTAGCTCACTTTGAGTGTCAAGAAATCACAAAGATATGAGACTGAAATTCTCTTTTGTTTGTTTTCTGAATTCAGTTTCTTGAGTTTTCCATCATTCATGACACTTCCTTTCTGGGTACAGATTATTATCTGAGACAACTACTCCTGGAATCTGTTGCTCATAACAGCTTTAAGATGAAAAACAGAGAAATGCTCCTGTCTGAATCATGTTCCCATTATTTTTGTGTTAGAACAACCGAAGCTCCTGAACTACTGCTATACATGTGCTACATTGGACTAGGAAAACAAAGAACGAGAGACAAGTTTTGACAGCCCGTCACAGGCAGAGTGTATAATATTTAAACTAATTTTTCAAGATCGGTTTTTAGGATCTCCTTGAAAATGTATTTATTAATGATGCTTTGAGCCTTCAGCTAAAGTTATCGTGCAGGTGTTCTATGATGAGGTCCTGGCCCCACCGCACTGGAGGTAAGATGTCTCAGTAATCCTCCCTGTCCTCAGTGGTTTGTCTTGGCAAATATTTTACCCTCTTTATTTCTGAAATGTTAATTAACGAAGAGCCCTTAAATTCCAAACCTTAATTTCTTGTCAGTTAGTTTAACTCTCTTCTGTACTTCAGGCAAGCAGAAGCATCTTCCTGATGGATTAACATGATACAGGCATTGAAGTGGCTCTTCCTAAAGACAGAGGGGGTGCTTTGTATAAAACATTTAAAATCAGACAAGTAAAGAGAAAAACTCAGGTCCTCCCTATTCCAGGCAAGTTCCTGGGCCATGTTCAACTCTTCCAGGCATCTAGCCAAGGCCAGGTACCAGAAAAAAATGTATTATGCTACAAACCAAAGTTTTTTATCTCTGCCTTGGTCTTTCAATACCAACATTCTTTGGTACATTTTGTATTTGCCTACGCTTTGAGGTTCTTGGTATTCCTTTTTTTCTTTACATTTCCATCGGGCACCACTGCCAGGAGTTGCCAATCTTTTTCTATACGGTGACTCAGCTGGGGAAATCCTACGCCTGAAGAGGACTCTAACCAGGCCAGAGACCTGCTGAGGCCTCAAGTACCTCAACTGGTGTTTCTAGGAAGCATCACTGATGTTTTTAAGTGAGAAAAACCTTGGGTTTAAGTGCAAAGTTTTCCTCTAAAAACTGTTTTTTCCCTTTGAGAAGTACTTTGTCTGGGAGACAACTTTGCCCGTCTCCAAAACCAACGCTGACCGAGAAGCGGTCAGCAGAGAGCAGAGCGCCGCCTCGTTCCAGACACTATCCTACTGCTTTCAGAGTCTCCCTGACTTTTGGGAAATACTCCTGCATGAGCAGTGCTCAGAAAAAAGTCAGGGCTGGGTTTTAGGTAACTCAGAGCTACCTGCATCCAGACAGGAAAGCTGCAGCATCCACTACAAAAGGAGTTAAAAAAAAAAATCTGGCTTGAGGGAGCGTTATTTTTACTTGAAACATTTTAAAGTACTACAGAAAGCATATTTGATGTACTTGCTTAGTGCACCATTTGCACATGTTACACCATTTATCTATCTCTTGTTTTTTAAAAAAAACTTACTCTCTTTTTTGGCTTACCAAAATCTTTTTATGCACAGAAGAAATTAAAATAAGGCTAGAGACTGAATGAACACTACCTCTTCCAGAGTGTTTAAAGTTGATTCAAAAACCAGTATCCTTTGGCAGATCAACATGATCCAAATATTTAACAGAAATACTTTGCAACCAAGCTGTAATACTATGCAGTGTTTGGTAACCAGCTGCTGACAGAGTTGCTGCTTCTTCCTCGTCCCAACTTGAAAAGTTAATTATCCAGGCTTGGAGGCCAGTCAACATCAACAGACTAGAAGAGCAAAGGGGGGGAAAAAAAAAAAAAAAAAAAAAGGCAAAAATCAGCAGACTTGGTATTTTACATATATAAAGAGACTTGGTGTCAGAACTCTGTGCTTGTCAGCTACAGGCTAATAGTGGAAAGAAGCAGCAAAACAAGGACACTAAAATAAGAGAGAGGGGACAAGACAAGCAGAAGACGGTGACATGAAACAGCCAGCTCGTTCCAGAGGCTCCGTGTGTGTCTGGAGAGAGCTCCCGGGGAGCTGGGCTTGCTTCATAAACCAGAAGCACAACTCCTCGTGCTCGCCAGCATCATTTGATGTTGGGCTGCATTTACAGAGTCAAGAACTGTTAATTAGTAAACGTGAACCGCCTCCGTCTTCTACCCACCCCACAGATGGGCCAGTATGATGTGAAAACAAACCACGTGCTGATCGATGCCACAGAAATATTCAGGTATTGGGCAGTGCAGTCAAGGATCAAACAGAAAACCATCACCCGTCCCCGAATCTGCCTCCTTGGTAAGGAAAACTAAAAGAGTACGTGTTCAAGCTTTATGTGCAAGAATTATCCAGGCAACATCATTAACAGTCATCCTGACTGTTAGTCAAAAGGGACAGAACATGCCTGACACCTCGTTAGAAGCCAATGTCACAATTACTATAACTTACGTCTTCCCTGGCCTCCCTGAGGCCACATCTCCAGTTCCCTTGGGGCATAAACTTGTTGCTCCCCCTCTTCCAAAAGCAGCACACCCTACCCTGCTGCCGTATCACCATTTGCAATCACCCCACCGGGATCGCCACACAGCACGTGAAATGCCTGGCCTTCAAGCCTGCCTCCATTAATCATACCTACTCCTGGCCTAATCTACAACTTCATCAAAGGCTTAGGCTCTTAGGCTGAGCTAGAACGCAGTGTTAGCAAGATGACTAATTATTTTCAAGTCCCTAGCCATCTTTCATCGTTACGGCCTATCTGTATGAGAGCGATGCTTATCAGCCCGAGCCCCAGGTCAGGTGTTCCTGCTGTCAGAAGTAACTGAAGTGCCCTCTGCAAGCTCGCTTTCTGTATTGTCCTACAAAAGATACACAAAAAACTGCCAGGCTGTTCTGCAAAAGGTAACACGTGGGCAGCTTTCCCGAAATACATCAGAACAAGAATGCTGATCATTGGCTGCTTGAAATGAAAAAACCTGTGTTTTAAGGAAACGTTGCCAAACCACTAGGTTAAATATTAAATCCGTATCTCTACATACATTCTTTTAACCAAAACAAATTTGTTTTTTTTCATCTGACTCCAGCAAGTGAACAGATAGAGTTTCTTGCCATGTTTGAACTGGCATTGAAAGAGGAAGTCAAATCTCTCCTATTTTTCATCCAACCCTGTTTTGAAAAGCAGTGATGTGGTACATGTAACATTGCTAAACTCCATGCCAGCGGGTGCTAATAATGACTGTCATCAATTCATGGGACGTCCTCCCATCCCTCCCCAACATGAATTCAGCAGAGGAAGCCTGTCACAAGTGGCAGCATGGTACAAACCACTATTTTTGCAATAACATTACTTTTTTCTATTAACTGTGGTAAGGTATGTTGATTCAGTTAGAGCAATTCCACTGAAAGCATCTCACAAATGTAACTGCGTTACTCATTTCTAGGCAGGATAAATATCAGGTAACTTACTTCTACATCCAACTCCAGAATGTCGGCGGTTCTGTTCAGCAGGGAGCCAATATTGGGCTTTGTTCTTCCAAAGTCTCCATGCACAAATTCTTTAATGTAGCTAGAAACACTGGCTAAGGAAAGGTGTATTTTACCACAAAGAGATCAAAAGGAAAAAAAAATATGGTGAAAAATGCTCAAAGCAAAAATAGCGTCTTTTCCTACTCCTAAGCCAGTTTGCAGTGAACGTCCTGTTAAGCCCATTCCCGTTTTTAAAAGACTTCCCAGTTCTTGGCTTCTGACTCTAATGCCAAAAACTGGACCATTGACCTGTATTTTCTGTTTTATTCCAAGTGAGCAGAGACTTTATGACAAAGCTGTTACTTGAAAGTAGCAGCAATCTACAGTCTGCACTGCAGTGCATTAAATACTGCAGAAAAGCTTATTTCCTAAGGTGAAAAGCTTTCAGTTAAAGTAGAAAAAGCTTAAGTGTATCTTTAACTAGTACATTTTTATAGCTATCACAAACTTTAAAACTATCAGAGTGGTCATCACAATAATATACACACCTGAGTATCATTTCTGAATGAAAGCCTGAATGTGAAATTCTGACATCGAAGCAAACATTATGCAGCAACACATACCTGCTGAAGAGCAGGGATTTAGAAACACCCCAGCGAGAAAAGCAGGAAACTTGCCATTACCCGAATTGCTCTAATCAGCAAGCTGTTTCGTAAATGCGTTGTGTAACAGCATCTAAGGATACGTTCCTGCTTGAGTCTTCAGATGCAGGCGAAAATGATGCTCATCTATGTACTCAGATTTCATGGTGTGAATGATCCGGCATCTTACGGCTAGAGGCCTTCTGTGCAGGACCCGGAGAGGTGTCTTCTGGTCAAGTTTTAATTCCTGTTACAAGCGGTAACAAACAAAATGAGGAAGGAAACGTGCAACATACTGCACAGATTAGAGAGTCATGTGCATTGTTAACCAATCACATCTTTTTTATATTGTATTATGGTAGTTGAGTAATCATCTTGAGGCGAGGCTCATTTTTTCCATGTTTATCAGAGGGAAAAAGGACAGCCATCTCAAAGACTAAATGAGAAGGCCTCCTATGACCACACACTAATGGAATCACAAATACAGAAGAATAACCTTGAAATCTCCATAGTCCTTTGCTGGAATGACTCCAGGATTTAGAAGCTTACTGAGAGCCTCAAGGCAATCAAAAGAAAAATAAAAATCCCACCCACAAAATGCTTTGTCTAAACTACAGCCAACCCCCTAGAAATAAAAGTGAGGGAAAAAAACCCCGAAATGAGATTAGATCTCCTAACAGTCTTTTAAAAAAGTTAATTCCCCACCCCCCTCCCCAAATGAGATGCAGCAGTCTGAAAGGCAAATTTTCAGGAAGTGAGTGGGCATGCTAAAAACCAAAAAGCTTCACAACAGCTGTCTCCCTGAACTGTAATGGCTCAGGCCCTGGCTGTGAGAATGAGTTCATGGCCAAGGCTCGTAGGAAATAGGGCAACACAGCAAAACCGGGACACGCTTCTCTGTCAGCAGCATCTCCCTGACCAACAGTTGGAGAAAGTTCTTGTTAGCCCGAGCACTCGGTCAGGCCTCTTCGCGTGACTTTCCACAGACATTTCAAACTCCTCATTGCTGCAGCTGTGGAGGAACGGCTTTAGAGCTGGCAGAACAGAAGACCTCCTCCGCTCCTTTCACTCACCCAAAACACTAGCTAAGGTAAAGAAAAAGGCGCAGGTGCCAGATTTCCTCCTCTCCTATTCCCCACACTTTTTATTATTGGGTTCTACTGGAAGGTCAACCTCATACAATAATTTGTTGTCTTGGCTAACAGCCAGCCAGCCATATGGCTAGGATGACAATGGTGAAGCAAGGAAAGGTGAGAAGTGGGAAGGGACGTATGAAAGTCCCTATATACAGCAGGAGAAACCCTGACAACAACAACAAAAAACCAAACAAAAATGAAAAACCAAAAAACCAAACCCAGGGCAAGAGATATGTCCATGGGTGCACGTTTATAAACCCTCCCCTCAGGGCACCAGGACAGATACTATATAAATTAGCAAAAGAGAGCTACAGATACCTTGATATCATCCAGAAATGCAATGTCTTCTTTCTGTATTGCTTTGTCTGTCCAAATTAAGGCACTATAGGTCTTTGTTTTTTCCTCTTCACCTTCCTTCATACGACCAATTGCCTCTCTAAACAAAAGAAATTAATTACTCACATACCATAAGCATAATTATATAACGCTGTGAGCAAGAATGCTTGCAAAACTCCCAAAGCATCACTTTGAAATCCCTTGCCAGCGATGATAAATACTGACCTGGTGACAAGCTGTAAATCTCGAACCTGTATTTTGTCTGAAGAGTTATTAATTGTCTGTGACATTTAAAAAAGAATCAGTTAGCAAAACTGCTCAGTTAGAGAAGAAACACATGCTTTATGAGTTCCGTGAGGTGCAAATGATTTACCTGCTGAAGTCCCTTCATTTTCTCAGCAGTAAAATGTATTCTACGAGGATTCACAAGCTCAATTGCAAAGGGCCTTCCTGGCAACATGCACAGTCATAAAACATAAAAACATGTTGTTCTAAATTAACATTTGAATTTATGCAGTAAGGTTGGAAGGTGTGAAGATTGTCTGCTGTTATGCAAACAGGGATAGGACTTGCAGGTTTAGGGATGTAGCATCAGATGGAAGGAAAGAAACAAGGGACTTTTTTTGGCTACTAAACCCCAGTATCAGCAATAAGTGCAAATTACGACTTCCCAGAAGACATCTTGTACAAGTCTGTGCTAATTAAAAAATAAAATAAGAAAAAAAGTTAATTAGCTTATTTTCTGTCACCTACAGCAATGCCCAGGTGCAAGATGATGTTAAATCCCTCTCCCTCAGCTAAACATCTGTTGCAATAGCTGCACTTTCTGTGCTCAGGGCCAGGGATGATCCCCAGTATAAGCAATGCCAAGAACTACGCTACGAATCAGACAGCAACTGAAACACATCACTGTTAATTTTTACTTTTGCTTTCCCCTCCTCCTTCAGCTATAGTGGCTCCAGCATGTTGGAAAGCTAATGACCTCTATAAATGACCCAAGTTCAAAAAGAAAATAAGGCCTCCCCACTCCCCAGTGACAGTAAGGCAAAGTAGAAGGACCCAACAGAAAACAAGATAGGAATCAGTCTGACATAAATGGCTTAAAAATAGTGAAAAAAAAAATAATACTCCTAACAAGCTAGGTACTTCCATGCATCTGTGGAGCCAAGGACACCGAAAAAGGTCTCTTCTTTCAGTTGGTTTTACAAAACTGTTCCATCTTTGGGAATAAATACATAAATATCACTAAAATGTTTCTAAGATAAAATTTCAAAGCATGCCTAGTCACACACTTATGCACTTAGCATTCGGCACGATCTATTAGGGTAGCTCCGGTTAACCATTTTGCTTCTTTCTGTGCTTCACAAGGGATGTTCCAAGCCTTACCATTGCCTAGTGTTCTTACATCCACATCTTCTCTTCCAGAGGAAGAAAAATTAAAGCCTATAACAGATTTGAACAAGGCAGGTGAGATTTTATTTTACATTTTTAAAAGGTGAAATATTTTCTTTCTAAACTTGTTTGCAAATCTACTTCAAAGAGCTATCTTTATAAATTGAGCCTGAACAAATCTGGGATAGTTACTGTTTATGGCATCAGATTCACAAGTTTCTTGATGAGCACCCCTAGTTCCTTGGCCTGAATGAGACTGCTACAACCCTGAAAATGTCTGAAAAAAAAAAAGCGGTAGCATCCCAAAGGAATACTAATTCATTTTGTTTGTTTCTTATGCAGATAATTCAAGTTTATGAATAAAATCAAACTGAGCCGTCTTCCTCCAAAACACTTTTTACCCTAAATACACCCAGTGGTTTCCAAAGACATCAGAGAAATTTCCGCTAGTCACAAACATTTGGACAAAAAAGGAAGAAAATTCACATCCGAGCTGAAAAGTAACCTCTGTGTATTTATTTTTTTCATCTTTCAAGCTACAAAAATGTACTGTGGGGTATTTAGTTTCCTTCATCATACCCCTTCCACCTTCAAGCTTTGTCTGAAGGAGGAATGGGGGACCAAACCCTGCTCTAGAAGTAACTTTGCAGCTCTATTCCAAAGGGTCTCTGAAAAACTGATGGTTTCTAAATTTTTTCCTCTATAGGGAACAAACAGAGCATACAAAGATTTCCTGGGCTTTTATTTCTCATTTCTCTGGTTATTATTATGGCAACTACATAACAGTGAGAAAATCCTTCCATGGTCATGAAGGTGTATTTTGGTCACACTACCAGAATTTTCTTAGTTGGGAATGCTCCAGACCCTTAATCATCTTCACAGCCCTTTGCTGGACTCGCTTCGGTATGTCCACATCTTTCTCGTACTGGGGAGCCCAGAACTGGACCCAGTGCTCCAGACAGGTCTCCCCCCGTGCGGAGTAAAAGGCAAGGACCACCCCGCCTTGACCCACTGGCAATGATCTTTCTGTTAGTTTATAGCTCTCAACCTCACTGCACATGTGCTTCCGGCAGCCCCCGGTGGAAACTGAAATCTGGTGTTACGTATTACGGGGCCTGAAGACACCGTTTGAGGATTTTCCTACTGTTCAGACTAACATATCCACTGGAAGGAGGGAGGAAAGGAGAGGAAAGTAGCTGTTTTTTCAAAACTAATATTTAAGGCAATTTTTCCTTGGGCCTTCTATGTCTCTAATTCCATGTCTAGCAGATGACAAATGATGGGTAGTGATTATTTCATGTGGATAATCCCTGGATGAGCATTTAGCTTGTGGAACCTTATGCACTGAAGAAAATAAATTAATCAAGGTGAGAAACGCGAAGGGGTCGAAAGCTAGGCAGATATTATGAAGATACTGTATATTATATTATTATAACATAATATACAATATTACAGATACTATGGCAAAAACCTTCTCATTACAAGTCATTTTATGAATTACCAACCATTAAGAAGTATGGCTAGGCAAAAATACTACCACGTATATAGAGCCATAATATTTGCATCATCAGATCAGCTGAGGAGGTAGTTTAGTACAATAAGACACTGCATAAAACAAAGCAGTCATCTATTTACTCACATATAGAAAAAGTTGACAACCTGTGACTTGAAGGACAAGAGAAGGATAAAGAAACACAGGGTTTTTTCCATTACATTCTTGTATTGAGCAGCTACTAAGAAAAAATATTCTAATAATGATGAAAAATAGATATGGTATAAGATCTCCTAGATACTTACTATCTGCTTTGAATTCTGCCATTAGATGCTCTGAAATCAGTTCTTCCACTGAAGATTCCAGCTTCCGCTCGCCATCAATAATCCAGGGAGTCTGAGGTAAATTCCTTGAATATTTGTTATATCTTCCTGTAAAAAACAACTGTTACCTGTAATCATTCTAAAGCAATGGACAAAAGCTCCACTATCACACAGCACAACACATTTAAATTTCATCCTAGCCTTGTGAAAATCAATTTACAGGCTTAAACTTGTTTTATGGCAAGAGCATGACAGCAGCAGTACAAACTGCGTGCTGCTGCACCCGCAAGAGTTTCAGTATCCAAGACGGCCAGCTCAGAGGTAGACTTGGAGAGCCTATTGCTGCAGTCAGCTTTAACCTTCAGGTATGTATCTTCAGGTATAACCACAAAAACAAAACTGTATGTAGCCTGCCACAACTGGGAATAAAACCCAGAGGTTCGACTGCCTAGCCCGAGTCAACTTAATTCTGAATGGAAATAATTCTTTTTTATTTTTTTTTTGGCAATTGGAGCATGGTCTTGAACCAGCCTCCCGCACACTGAACTAGTGCTATACATATGCCTGTCCACCAATGCATATGTGCCCCAAGTAAAGACGTTCCCACACCCTCCTGTATCAAGTAGTTGAGGTTTCAATCCAAGATCTGCCACTGTCTGTATGTTTAACAAAAGAAACCCAAACTAAAATGCCTTGGCTCATTACAAGGAAAACCACAGCAGCAAAATGTCTCAATTAATGAACTAGTACAAATTTCAAGAACCTTGAAAAGTTGCCACGTAAAGAGGTTGCCATCCTCTGACTGATTCCAGTCATAGTCTCATGCTGTATCACACTAGCACGCCATCTCCCCTGACACAAGGACTGCTATAACCAAAGAACAAGTCTGACATGGGTGACCAAGATGAACCTTCTTATTGACAGGTTTTAGAAGAAGTGAAAATATGCACAAAACAAGGAACTCACTCATAAAGAACAATGATTAACCCTCCTGCACAAACAACTTTCAATCTGAAACCTTGCATATAGAAAATTGAAGAGAGTTCAGAGCAGCTATGCATATTATATCGTGCCTCTGTCATCTCAATTTTTTGGGTTTTCAGTATCATATTTTCCTATTTCTAACAATGTTTCCTTCTTGCATTTTGATCTGAAGAAAAACCCACACAAACAAATGGGCAAACTGACTAATACTGTTTCACTGGGGCAAATAATGAAAGTACTATGACTAATCATTCAGAAGTCTGCTTCACACTGCTAAATTCTCTTTCCATAAAATGGAAGAAGGAAAACAATATTCTTTTTTTCTCTAATCTCCCCATTCTAATACTTTTAGCTTTTGATCTGAACAAAAGTGGGTTAAAAAAAACAGAAGGTGTTTCTCAGTTTGACAGCTTCTCCTGAACCCTTAAAAAAAAGTTGGGTGGGAAGTGATCACTAAACACCAAAGATCAGGTCAGGAGGGCGATACCAACTCTGAAACTGTGCTTACAAATTATGATCCAGTCTCATTTAATAATAGCAAAATAACTGCACTGTACTCAATAAATTCTATTCTGGATTTAATTCTTAAAAAGTTAAACACAACATCCTGCCTATTTTTTTTTTTTGTTTGTTTGTTGGAGCAAGCTATAAACTATAAATCACAAAACGAGTATTAAATCACATGCAGAATGCTCTCTCCATACAGATGAATTCTGATAAAACCATGCAACAAAGCAATGCAATATAAAACAGTGTGTTTGGAAAAGGCTAAAAGACACTGGATATCTTGGATTCCTGAAAATGTACATCTAACTGTCTGATCAGTAATTAAAAATAAGAAACAGGTATGTATAGAGCATCAAGTACCCTGCCATGAGACCATCATTCACTTTTGCATTTTTTCTTTTCATTTTACATTTGCCTTTATTCAGGATTTGTACCATCCTTTTCAATATAGTATGCTGGATTTAAATTGCAGGGTTTGTTGGTTGGGGTTTTTGTTTGTTTGGTTTTGGTTTTTTAAATAATCTGTTTGCATATATTTAAATAAGTGGTTGTTTATACACAGGACTGGGGGAAGGGTAGATACTCTTGCAGGCAGGTGATAAAAAGGTTGAATTATCTAAACTCAGGGACACCAAGTGCTGTTGCATTACTCATCTCACCCAGTTATTTCAGATGTTATCTTGGCTTGGAAGGGCGAGCTGGAAAGAGCCAAGCTTTCCAGAATTTAACCTTTATTAATCCCATTAAAATTGGCAGGTTTGGATAGAACAATATGCAGATAAATCCAGATGGTGAAAACCTCTGAATCCAAATAAAAATCCAAGCAAGTGAACACCACTGCTCAGAGCTTATTTAGTGGGGAATTGCCTTTCCCAAACCATGTGCTTATTATGAGGAGACATATTACAACTCCAAGATTTGCAGGGACAAAGGTTTTCCAAAGGAGAAAGCAAGCTTTAACAACAGGGCAAAATTCTTGGTTTCAGAAACTGCTTCTGGATAAGCCCCCCTTAATGAATAGGGGCACGAAGAAAGTTGCTTTAAATCTTCACATCACCCTGTGCTGTCTCTAGAAGAAAGAACTCTTCCGTCTCTCAAAGCAAAAGAAAAACAATGGCAAGGAAAAGCAGGATCTTCCTCAATACCCAGTGGAACTGACATGCTCCCCTCCTGCAGCTCCTCGCATGGGAACCTTACCTTGGCCCTGATACAGCTGCCTGCAGCTCCCACTCCTCTCCAACCATCGTCCACCACATGCTATCTCCAAGTTTAAATTCACAGTGTAAGAGCAGGCAAATGGTTTTGATTTCAGCATGTTGATCCATAATTTCTAACTTTTGACACAATCACATCTTCAGCAAAGGCAAGTATAATTTCTTCCCCTTTCAATCAAGACCTCACATGGATAGAACTAGATTTGTTTCTTTGCTCCTTACACTTAATTACAGGAATCAACAAATAGCAGGAATCTTCTGGGTCTCGTGGCAGGACTATAAAGTTATGTTTGAGACAACACAGCAGCAAATAAATGGATCACTTTACCAGCCACAAAAACTGCACCATTATTGCACTGAATTTCCAGAGCAACGCAGAGGTTCTTTGGTGAACTTGGGGGACATGGAAAATGCCTGTATAAAAAAAGATGTAAAAGTACTAGTAATACCAGAATATGATAGACCATCACCATAGCAATAATGGCATGAAAGATGGCAACTTCAGATACACAAAACACAGCTGAGGTATAAACTCAGTATTCATATTTAAAGCTGGAACACCAAGAAATGGATGAACATTAAGCAAATCGAGAACACCGCATTGCAAATACTTTTGTCGATCTGTCATTGAACGTTATTGAAGGATGACATTCCAAAGTTTGCTAATAAGATGTACCATACATAAGCTATAGCAATAATGACAGTAAATACTGCATAAAAACTATCTTCAGGATCTATTACTAAATCTTTGCTGGGAATCAAAGAAAAGACCTTCAAAGATTTAATGAAATTAAGCACAGTGAACTACAGAGAAAGTGTCCACTGATGTCTTCCCACAGCTTGTGATTTTTACCATATTACAGCACTCAGTATTTTCTTAAAACTCTACTCCTAACATTTTGGAAATATGGGAAAAAGTCTTTCTTGTAAAGAGAAGCTTGCCTTACAAACTCTAAGGTTCAAAATACAGAAGGAAGTTCCATGATTTCTAAATCTCTTCTGTGGTTTTGGGGATGTACATAAAGATTTTTGAATGCAAATGACTGGCGATACTACAACAAGCTGTTTTCACTTCTAACTATTCTAAATCCCATGCCAGCCCAGAAACCTGCAGTGACGTACTGCCGAAAGCACAGAGCAGAACTGCAGCGCTCTGGCCCACAGTTTCTCCTCTGTGCTGCTCCTGAGATAATCGACCAAGGAAGCAGTTTTACTAATGGGAAAAAGGCCATCATCTGTGGCCTGTCCAGTTTTCCATCTTCTGTGGCTTAACTCCAGCATTTTAAGATTACTCCTTAATTAAAAGATCTGGAATTACATTCTGTTACTAGAAGAACAGAAAACACAACGCATTTTAACCAGTAAACTAGCAGAATTTAAACCATTAGAAGTTCTTTTATAGACGTCTTACCACTACTTACCCACCTAATATTTTTCTCCCCATCCAAATTCTATACAAAAGTACAATACTAAGAACCAGTTTCAGCATATACTTACTTGAGAAAATCCTCTTCTTTTATCTTCTCTAGGGCTTTTATAACTGCCATTCTAGTGAAAACAGTCTGCACAGTGAAATAAAAAAAGAGTCAAGAACTAAGAGAAGTGAAGAAGGGATATGCCCAAGGAAGAAAAAAACCTCTGAAACAAACACACTGTACACTTCTCACCATATAGTTTTTTCACTTGTGTTTTGTGTTTTCTTATACCTAAAAGAAACTGTTTCAGCAAGAACTCACTGTGACCTTAACCCTAACTTTAAAAGGGCAACAAAGAACAACAGGTAATTTTGCCAAAATCTGTTCAAGTAACTTTACTGACAACATGAAAGTAATACAGCTAATACAGCTGACAGATTGGAATATAAGTTATTTTGTCATAGAACTAAGATTTGCCCCTTTGTTTCTAGAAGACACGTACAAACAGTAGTATATGCTTCCTCACTCTGTTTTTACACAGCAGAAAAATAACAAGTGCCACTGCCTTTCAGCAAGTCTAAAGTTACTGTCACATTTCCAAATAAATCTACTCCAACTCCTTAGAATATTTAATTGCTAAGCCTGCCCTTTGGTTAGCTAAAAGAAATGCTAAGCATATCTCTGGAAACTATCTTATTTCAGATGATATACAAAAGTGTGCAAACATGAGAATCAAAAAATTTCAGGTCCAAATTGGCAAAACAGTTTAAAACCAGAATCCTAAATCCATGAACAGAAATCTAAACCAGCTTCCCCATTTTCAAGACTTAGGTATAGCTAAGCCCCAGCTTTTATCTCAGTGACAGCAGACAGCTAGTTCTTCTGAAAGTAAGACTGTTGAGTAGGTATCTGTTTATAAAGCTCAGAAGTTCATTCATACTCAGAAGCTGAAGAAGTCCAGGTTCCTCAGCCTCTCTGCCTAGGGCATACGCTCTAGCCCCCTGACTGTCTTGATGGCCATCTGCTGAATTCCCAATTTAATGTTGTCTTTTTTGCAAACTGAATTTGGGGAAAAAAAAAATGAAAAATACTGGGTCACCATTTGGGACCATTCAAATCTTTGCTCTAACAGAGTTCCCAGATGCTTTCGGGAAAGCTGCTCTTTCTCCTTCTAAGCATAAATTAGAGATAATAGCACTTCCCTTCCTCATAGAACAGAAGAACTAGAAAACCCTTAAACTAGCAGCAGCTTTGAATAACTATCTGCAGCAGATCACAGAAATTTTCACTCCGAACCCAGTTTTCATACTATTTCTCTGATTAAGCTAGCTTCAAGCACAGCATCTTTATAAGGCTGAACCTCTGATGGTTCTTCATAGTCGGTATTTTTTCCTTTAGATTCCCCTACATCTTGTTGCCTGTGTGGTTTTAACAGCCAGGCCCTGCTGGTTTAGCTCCTTATGTGGGATTTCCCCCCTTTTAAAGGAAAGCAATGCAGCAAGCAGTGAGTTATAACAATACAAACCTTCTAAAAAAAGACTTGCATTTATTGGTCAGGTGGAGTAGAGTAGGCAGAATTCCAGGGTCAGACTGCTTCTGCCAAATGTCGGTAGACTCTACACCAGAAAGCATAAAAGGCCTTGCATAGGCTTCTGATAGAAGTTACTTGTTCTCCCTCTGATCACACCAACTGTCCCACTTATATCAGTTTCTCTCCAACTGTTTTTTTATTCTTACATGTCCTCTTTTTTGTCAATGATTGTGTGCGTGCTCAGGGTCTGCAACAAGTGGCAAGGTCCCTTTTCTTTCCTCCCCTCCTCCAGAGGTAGACAGGATAAAACCATCCTGCATGTATCGTGTCTTTCATTCAGATCAGAGGACATGAAAACTGCAGTGTGATCATTTCTCTTTTGGCTGCAGAGTCTCATCTTCACAATGTGACTTATCTGAACTGCTTCACCCACAGAGAGCTTGAGGATCATCTTTTATGCTACTTTTAATGCATGACAATCAAATTCCGAGATCTTAAGGGAGGTATTTAGAGAGCATTCCTAAAATTATGGCCTTTAGACAGTCTGGAAAATGAATGACCTAAAGAAAAGCACCAAGCTCTTAGTTTTCCTAAGCAGAGAAATGGTAAGTGAATAAAGGAGACAACTTTATTTTCAGACAATTGAAAACTAGAGAGATTTTTGATGAAGGAAAACCAGACATTAAACATTGACTGAATACCCAGATAAGTTCTTCATTGTAGCTACTGCTGTGAAATTCTGAATGTCAGAAAAGAAATACAAAAACGATGAGATCCTACCTGTTTGTTCTTGGCTGGTTTGAAACAGTCTGGACAGGCTGTGGCTCTAAATACAGAAATGAAAATTAGCTGTTACTCTTACAGAAAAAGAAATGAACAAACAGACTTGTAAGCATAGCATGTACACAGTCTCTGTACCAATATGCCAAGTATTTAAATTCCACAGCTTAGCACAGAGCAGATTTTAAAATTAACTTTATCCTAAACCACAAGTGGCGGAAGGTGTGCACTGCTTGATCTGGAGAGAAATCATGGACATAGCTGCGTAAGCCTCTTCTGCTCTGACCAACACAAATGTGTCTCAGCTTTCAGATGGGATGGAAAAGCACGCAACAAGTTTAGCTTTGTCCTTTCCAATCCTTCTCAATAAAGGTCATGATTAATGTTGAAATTCTGTGCCAGGTTTGCTGACATCTTGAAATCTGTACTTGCTGTTCTTAGACAATGCACACTACAAACCAGAGGTTCAAATTGCTGCTTCTGGATAGGAAAATTCAATTTGCTACAGAAAAAGTAACCCCAGGTGTTCAACACCATTTGTTCTTTGCCTCTTCAAAAGGAAACTATTGGTTGTTTCACGAAAGTGAAAGCCAAGTCAGTGAAACAGTTTTTCTGAGTACTGTAGAGGAAGTTGCTGTTCCTATTAGCAGATTTCTATGTACGCAGTTAGAGATTATTTCTAGCCTACAACACAATTTATCATTTCTTGCTGGTGCTTTTCAACTCCTCTGCAACTACTTGAGTCTATAAGGAAGCAGGTCTGACCTCTTGCTGTTTCTATACAAGCAAGTTGCTTGGCCAGTTTGTGACACAAAGCATCGCAAATTCTCTCTTCCAGGATTTCAATATCACCTTACTGTTAAACATGAATTTCCAAGTATAAACTAACAAGAGCCAATTCAAACTTCCATGTCAAACCAAGGGTCATTTTAGCACACCTACCTACACATAACTGTGTAAGAAAAGCTTGAGAGATGTGAAATTGCAGATGCCATACTTGGAAATCCCACAGAAAAGCATACCTGGAGGACTTCTCCAGGTTGAGACAAGGTCCTACTTTGCTTCCACGAAAAACATGACTGTCATCAGTAAAGCTGTGACAATTGTCAAATTTACCATACTTACATAGAAACCAAACCATTGCCTCAGAATACACCCAGAGCCAGCCATTCACATATGCAAAACACCCCAATGCCTGAGAAACTACCATGTAATTACGTTCAGTAATATGCTGTTACTTCAGAAAAAAGTCTAAAACCTTAATTGCTATTTAAGTATGCTACAAAGAAAAGGACAATAAAGGGATATTGTCAGGCCACATGGAATAAACCTGGGTTTTTAGAACGTGGACTGGAACTTCTTTACAGCTTTCATCTGTACAACTATTCCACTTGGAGCGCTAACACTGGCACCATAACATGCTTGACATCAATATTTTTAAGTGTCACAAAAAGGATGGAAGGATGAGCTGAAAGTAAGAGCTGAGAGGTTTCAGAGGAAGGAAGAACACTACAGAAAACAAGAACAGATCAAGTAAAATTATATAAATAAGAACAAAAGGGTACAGGATCCAGAAATACCTGAGTTTTTTTACAGGATTGCAGTTATTATTTAGAACTGTAGTTTGGCCCTGCCACTTTCTCACCCTTTTGCCCAGTCTTGAAGAAGCTGGAAAGGGAAGATGTTCAGCAAACACTTGTAACGCATTCTTCCTAATACCTGGTCTGTCACCAAGGATGCATTCCCTCATTCCCCACCCGCAGACAAATGAAAGACACAGTTGTTGAAAACCAAGAAGGTGGCAGATTGGGCATTCAAAGACCACAAATTGCCAGAAGGGGTAAAATCAGGGAAATATATAAAGGCTGCAAAGGAAATCTCTAGTCTCAAGAGATGAATTCACTATGCAACAGAGAAGTCTATGCCAAACCTCTTTCTACACCAGGATTTAACTTGCAGTAGGAGCACGAGTGACAAAACTGAGTGAAACTTAATTTTTCCAAGAAGCATCAGCAAACAGGAAGAGTAAACCTAATTATCCAGAATATACTAGAGCTAGATTTTGAGAAATCAGAATAAATGGCAGCTATAATTCACAGAAATATTTTGTTTCTTTGTGTATAGCAGGCAACCTACTGGGCCAGGCTAAAAACTATGTGTAGTGGCCAGGGAACTTCTGTTTGTTTTAATCAACTAGCTAAATTGGGTTAACTCACTTTAAAGCCTTCCCTCCCATCCATGTCTCCTATAAGAGCACGACCCCAAAAGATTCCCCCACCTGCAACTACATGGTTTGAATTTCTCTTTTAAAGTGATACAGCTATATTGAAGAGGGTAATGACTTTGAAAAGGGCTGAAATTGAACAACTTATCTGAAAGTTCTCCTTCCAGTGCAAACCAAAATTCTGGATCATTTTGTTTATTAGCTTTTAAGCACAGAATTAACCAGAGATGGTGTAACTTTAATCTCTGCAACTCTATCTGAATATGAGGAAGTTTAGATGCAGGCCCCATTCTAGTTTATAAACATTGCATATTCTCATCTGTAGCAAATCCAAACCAACAACATTGCACAATATTTAGATAAAGATCTTTTGTTATTTATATAAAAACTTACAGGAAATGGCACTCTTCATCTGTTTCTGGGTGAGCAAAGACCACGCTAACTTCAAACAAACTCTACATTAAAAAAAGAAAAAAAAAGAAGGTGGTAATAGTTTTAGAAACAAACAGGGATGATATTCTCAAGCGTCTTTATTGTAGTATTAGGAAAACAGTAAAGAGGTAGACAACAGAGAAAGTAACCCATTTATTCTATGACATCATCTAAAACCATTAAAACGTGTGTCATAACAGCATCTGCATTTCTGAATTAACCAAAGATTATCTGAGAACACTTCAAAAACATGAGTGACCTACACATCATAGATACCGGCCCCATTTTGCACAGGGGGCACTGAGTCAGAGACAGTGTATGCTCAAAGCCTATTACGGTCACTAAACTTCACAAACCTTCTGGGAGAGCAGCGCATAGTGTGGCATAAAGATAAAAACCCTGAGTAGTCACCACTGTAAAATTTTGTCAGGGGCTTTGTTTGCAATGACTGGATGGCCTTGGGGCAAAGAAAGGCAACATGTCCTAGTGGATTGACAGCTAGACCAGAAACTCTAGTGTAATCTCAATTCTACCCCCAATTCCCTCTTTGGCCTTGGGCAAACAACACTCATTACTTCTGTTATTCAGATACCAGAATGCCTCAAGAGGGCTATTGAAAAGATTGGCTAATATTCAAGTGCCTTGTAGATAAAGAGCACTAGACAAGTAACTTTTATGGTACAGTGATGTCTGGAGTGGCTCGGTGCCTAAGTGTTGCAGAGCTCTTGCTAACTTGGCATGTAAGAAGTTTGTTTCTTCTTGGGTCATCTTCAGGGTAACTGAGTGTTTCTTTCTTCACTAAGACAAAAAGGACGCTTTCAATTAGCACTCCAGGGAAAAGACAATCTATAATTATTATGGAAGCTGATAGATCAACGTAAAGACTGAGTAAGTCTAGTCCTGGGGTCAGTCCTATGGCTGATGACAAGGGAAAACTGCAGACTGCCTTATCCTCAGCAGGAATTTTATCCATATTTGCAGAAATTTTACCTCCAAGATGATGGTGTTTCTGAACTTGTCTGGCAACACCTGAATGTCATGTTCAGTCAATGCATTTCAGAAACATTTTAAGAGTGTTAGTCAGAATGTGAAAGTTGAAAACAGGGTTTGAAAAAATATTTCTATTGCCTACTTACAGGTATTGCAGGTTCCAACGTGCCTATCTCTAGCACTCATTAAAGTGAACAAGGACCAGTCTTTCCTCTTTCAGTATGTTTCACAAATATATTTTATCCATAGAATTTAACATGCTAACAACCTGAACAATTTATTTCACAGAGCAGTAACAGTGCCGGCAGTAACAGGAAAACAAAGAAGGAATGTGTGATTATTCCTTAGCCCCTGGAAAACAGAGATCCCAGAAAACAAGAAAACTGAAAAGGTCTCATTGACAAAAGGAGGCAGGCAGCCCAAGAGCAAGAGATGTAGCAAAGGTAACTTGATTAATGGTTAGGAAAAAATACTTTTTTCCCCTTCATATATAGAAGTGTATAAATAAATATATATGCATACACACACAAACATAAGAAAACAAAACAAAACCCAGACAGAGAGAAAGAAGTTTCTTATTTATACAACACCTTTCCATCAGCAGGAACACCCAACTCTTCTGACAATTGGGGGTGAATAATCCACTTATAAGCTTCTTTCAGCTGAACAATGTCATCCTTTGCCAAGGAAAGGCCCAGATTTCTGAATCACAAAGAAATAATAACTTGCACAGGGGTCTGACAGATAGATACATGATATACAATATTTCAAGACAAACTTAAGTAACTAGTGCCAGGTAAACAAACAATGCACTAATAAAAAAGGACAAAAGTACTAACCATACAGACCATGGCATGAAAGAATGAAAGGCTGTTCCAAGACCTATAACAGCACTGAATCTTGTATTGAATTAACAAACGAAGTGTTGAGGAAACATGAAGGCCAGGATTCCAAGTAAAATGCTTCCCAATAAACACATAAAAGTTTGGCAGGGAGTAGCTAAAGGTGTAGCTACTTGAGCTAGTTAGCTCAAGCACAGGTAGGACTTGGTTGCCTCCTCCCGACCCCTGGCCATTCATTCCTGCCAACACTTGCATGCTGACACTGCACAGCATGGTGAAGTAATACCACTCCGTTGATTCCATTTAAAGCAAACCTCAATCCACCAAAAAAGGTTTTGTTTTTCAGGCAGATCAGTGAGATGACCAACTCTCCCAGTGGTCACATAAGCACTTATGTTAACACAGGAAAGACAGAAGGTACATGCAAGGCAGAAGCAAGATCCTTCTGACAGTAAATCAACATCTAGTTCAGCTTAAGTAAACTGAGTATCTGGATCCTGCAGGGCAGCACCTGTGCTACTTGCTAAGGAGCCTCCTGTCCAGCTTCCACCCGAAGTAATATCCTGGTTTGCCCTGTTTCTGTTTGCCAGTCTTTTTTTCTCTAACATTTAAATACAGATTCTCCTTTTTTAATGTGTAAAAGAACATGGACTGAGGAAACTCATGCCATAGCTTCATGGCAGATCAAAAGTTGAAAAAGTCTTTCCAGAGTCTACCTGGAGAAGAGCTGAGAAAGAGTGATGCACAAAAATTGTTTGTTTAAAAAAGAATAAATCTTGTTAGACTTATTTTTATTGTTTAAAGGCAATCTAGTCCTTCAGTGAAGGAGGGCATGACTCCAATGGGCACAAATTCCCAAAGGGAAAAGCCCAGATGACAGTCTCATTTGACCTTGCTGGGACAGGCTCAACTACCTCTGCAGGTACAAGACCAGGCCTCGACTCCTGTGTCTTTGCCTATGGAGAGAGAAGTTAAACGGAGCAGATGCCTGTAAGGATGCCAGCATATGATTTCAAACCACTTGTCTGGGAACTTAGAGAGCAAAGAGCATGTTCTCCTATACAAATGGCACCAGCAGTAGGCTGTGTGGGCAATATTTGCCCTACAGGGCCTCATCCTCTCTCAAGCATTTTAATGAAGCAATTGATTCTAAGTTAGTCTCAAAGTAGGAAGTGATTCATCATCTTTTAGTCTAGCTTTCTGTATCTTGAAATGGTACTTCCAGGCTAGGTGGCTTCCAGCAAAGACTAGTTCAGTATCCGCAACTAACTTTGAGACAAGTGGATTTATTTCTTCTTGCCCACAAAGACAATTCATCAGTTCAAAATGGCTTTAATATGTTCTCATTTGTCCAGGAGTGGGAGTGTCCTGGAGTAGACAAAGAATCAAGCATTTAAATTGAGTTCAAAACACTGAGGTATAAAAAAGAAGAGTCAAAACTAACTTGCACCCACTGCATTAATACCTTTCCCACTACACTACTGACTTTTCACCATTATCTGACTAACAGTTTTCAGTCACCATTAAGATAAGCTAAACCTGATATGGTGGCAAAATGAAGAGCTCTGTATTTCATTATGTCTTCCATGTACAAGAATATTCTGGCTCACAGATGGTACCACGGCACCTCTCAGCAGCATTAAGTTAACTCAAAGCTGTACAGTTGGACAGCCTGCAGTCCAAGATGAAATGCTATGTGCTAGTTATAATCACACTATGAGGCAAAAGAGTTAAGAAACCCCAATTAAGGTCAAACCAGGTAAAAAAAAAATAACCAAACAACCACATAAAAACCAGCTGCCATCTTATCCTTCATAAGCGTCAAGTAAACTGGGCAAGACTATAAAAATCAACTTCTTGCCTGCTCAACATTTATCTAGACAAATGGTGTCTCCATAAAAGAGTTCTTGTCAGACAGACAGAAAAAGCTACAGACAAAAAAATAAAGTAATATAAAATATAAAATTGAAAATAAAATAAAAATAAAAAAAAATGACAGCATATCTCAATTCTGAATTTCCTTATGAATAGTTTTGAAGATACAAAGTAAGTTAAAATCTTGGTCAAGGACATAGAGAGTGAGTCTACATATTCCACAACTGTTAGCAGAAGTACCCTTGTATGAAAGCAACTGTTTTGACCTTGAAAATACAGCATTAATTGCTTGGTTAAAATTTTCTCTTAACACAAATTTCTCAGCAGGTCCACTGCATTGAGTGGTTTCTCATTTCTACTATGCCGGAAAAAAGTTATAGTAAGAGTATCTCTCCTTTCTCTAAATCTGGAGAACTCTCCAATAGAAGTGGTATGAGGGTTGCCAAAAGAAATTACTCACCCCATTTCCTGTTTTACCAGCAGCCAAGCAGCACGCTATAGGTCACCAGCCATGCCCAGGAAGAAGGAAGGGAAAAAAAAAAAAAGCAAGTGAAATTAAGGCTTAAACTCCCAACAATTTGAGAGACTGTTAGCAGAAGGAAAAATGTTTTAAAAACTCAGGATAAAAGGGAAGTATTAGGATTTTAATCTAGCTTTTGCTTTAGAAGTGGAAAGACAGAACTGGTGTTTGTTTTTATTGTAAGACATGGCTTTGCAGTTCAACCCAAATCCTGTCTGGCTTTAAAAAAAAGATCAGGCTGCAGTAAACACACTTTGAAACTTGCTATTAACACTGTAACTGGAAAAAGACTCTGACAGCCCAAGTCAAGTGCAGCTAGCAGTTATCTATCATACAGAGAAATGAAAAAAAAGTGTCTGGATGGTATATGAAAACTGATTTGACATAAAAATAAATTTTTTTAAAAAATCAAATTCAGTTATCATCCCTTATAAAAAACATGAAATAAAAGACATACTTGGTCTTACAGTAATCATGAACCCTTTCCCTGAGGGTTGCCCCCTTATTTACAGCACACCACTTAGTTTAGGAGACATAGGCTTAATATGAGAAAGCTGCAGAACAGAAGGAATAATTCTAAAAATCAGAGGGAGCTTTTAGTGCAAACACTTGAGTTCACTAACAATTGTTTATCACACAGCGTACGTAGAAATGGCTGAAAAAATGTGATCTGAGAATCATGTGCAGATTCAACCTTGAATTCTCCTTTTTCATTTCCCAATTGCCCCTCTGTTGCTTTGTGCAGACTCTGTGAATACCAGCTTCTGCAGCTCCTGATACACTTCTTTGAGCAGAGGTTCCAATAAGTAATATTTGCTTTACATATGTGACCATAGGATAATTCAGGGACCTCAGGAGGTCTCTATCCAACCTTTTGCTTATAGCAGGATCAGCTATGAAATCAGGCAAGGTTGCTCAGGGCTCTATCCGATAAGTTCTTGATGGTGACTGCACCACCTCTGAGGACAACCTGCTCAAATGCTCGATTGTCCTCAATCTGTGCATTGTAAATACTTCCTCAAACTCTACTCCTCTCCTCTAGCAGCCTTATATATGTAAAGAATCATAAAGTAGCAAGCCCCTTAGATGTGACACTGCCCAGGAAAGACAACCATGAACCATCACTTAGGTGTCCCAGCTAACAAATGGAACTCAGCAGTATAAGAATTAACAGTGGTTATAACAAAGCAGAATTCAAATTACCAGCGGTACGAAAGGACGATAGAAAAATACAAAAGTAAGCACAAAGGAGCAACTGCCTTCAAATCAATGCAACACTAACAGACTTGAACAAGATTAAAAACGATCGAGAAGTTGAAGACTTCCAAACAACACTGCTTATGCCAAAAGCTTCCAAAAGCATATCCTTCCCAAACTTTGCTCTGAGGAACCAAACATTTTAGAGGTGCATCTCTTTGCGGTCTCACTCACTTCACTTTGTACTGACATAGTGATTCTACAAAATGATCTATTACTTCAGTGTAGTTGTTGTTCATCACTTTAGGCTCTAAATTCTGCCTCTGCATGGACCGAGAGCAGCTGCCATTCTCTGCACCACAATGAAAACATACCTTACTGAGCTGAAGTGCATTACAGTTAACCAGAACTTTAGCTTTGACCTCAAATGGCCTTTCTATTAGGTCTTTAATTAAGTGGAAAAAAGGTGATGTTGGACATGGGTGTTCAGAAGACCTGTACAATGTTTCCATTTCAACAGAATGGTTATCAGTGCAAAAGCAATTAATGAGAAAAACTCCCCTCTAAAATTCTTACAATGAAGCAACCACAACAACAATATTTTCAGTTCTTCCTCTACTAACAACAACAGCAGCAACATACATTAAGACTGGCAGGACACCACTTAAGTAGTAGAACCTGTACTGTCAATACACCATCTGGACACCTAGTCTCACCAACCCTCAGTGAAGATGAATTCCAAAAATCAAGTTGTTTGGCTTGAAACAACTACAATGCAAAAAATCAAAATTAGTAGTTTTCAATCTGTGGACTGCAGACTACTAGTAAAGCGTCAGAGAAGGACTCCATACGCTTGTCATAAAACCACATATACATATGCAATGTCCAAAACAGTTGGTATCTCAAAAGCAGTGAAAACCACTGATCTAAATTCTTCAGAATTTTAAATCCCTTCCCTGTCTTTCATTCTTCATACATGGTGCTTTAAGAATAACCTCCCTCCAAACCCTGTAGAAAGAATTGCTGTTTATTGTCAAGGAAATAATTCTAATGAAAAGGTTTGAAAACATGTATTGAACTAAAAGAATCAGGATCACATCATCACATCATCTTTTCACTGATGTCAGAAGGAACCACATCACAGATCTCTCTTGCATGCTGATGGAGCAACTCAGTTAAGAAAATGTCTATTACGCTTCATTTGGTATATCTAAAAGAATAAGGGAATCCTAAAATCAGTGCTAGAAATATTAAGGGGAAAGAGGGATGGTGCAGAGAGGACTCAAACTTTGTTCAATACACAAAACTGCACACTACTGAACAAAATAAATACAGTTTGTATTGATGGAATACTGTTTACTCAAATTCACTGTAATTCATTATTCTGCATATGTAGACAGTATGAGTAAGACTGCTTCACAAAGCACCATGAAGTACACTGTAATCTTGTTTGCATAATAACCCAGATAAAATCATAAATAAAAATAGTTTCCAATTGAAATTCCTTGAACATAATTCTGCACTAGAGAATATGACAACCATAGAACTGGGTCTAGAAATCTGCATTTGACAAATGACAATTTAAAAAATCTCATATGCCTTGATTTAAAGCACGTGTAGGTTTGGTACTCAGTCAAGTGGCTTATCTTATTATTTTCCCCTGTTTTACAGCGATACAATTACAAAATAGAGAAAACTTCTGCATCTAAGTAGCTACGCTAAAATGAGACCACAGGTCAAATTTCATCTCCTCTCTCTTTACTTTGAAATTGAAAGAGAATTAAAGAAATTACTTTTCCCCTTCAATTAAGAGGAAACATAGATTAGGGTACTGTGAGCACAGAAGCCAAAAGATCCCAAATTCCAAACCACATTCAAGCACCAAGCCAGCCAAACCCCTCTACTCCTTATGCCTTCATTCCCCTGCTCTACTCTCTCCCAGCTGTATGTGAAGCAGGGGATCAGATCCCTCTACTTCATAATTACTTTATGTTTGTGAAGTGGTTTGAAAATGAAAAATGCTCATTACAGAGCTCAAGCCTGCAGGGCAATGCTTAACAGCAAATACATTTCTGAAATACACTGGCTCAGGCACTATATTGATTACAAGCTGCAGGATATTATTCTAATGCTATCTAAGGGATCACAGTGGCAACAGTTGAAATATCATGTGCAATCCCAGGCACAGCATTTTCTCTCTGTATTAGAAAAGAGCTTCGAGATGGGGAATTCCACGATGAGGTATATGCAGTCCTACAGGGAGTAATGACTACAGATGCTATTTGCATCAATGTCCTTGTAGCAAGTACCAGGATGATGGATCACAACTGAGACTACAGACGTAGCTAACAGTCACCCTTTTGAAGGGCATGACTCACTTCATATTCTAATGTAGTTGTCTGACATAAACTTGGGACTCCTGTATTTATGATTTATTTTAATCAAATATCCTACTTGTGGAAAGAGGTGATAGCTTCTTTGTATTACAGATACAAATACTATGCCAATGTAAATTTTATGTCCTGCTCTTCTTTAGCTCCTATCGTACATTTTAGACTTGACAGGATGACAACTGTCATAATTAAATTAGTAGAAGGTAATATTAAAAGGTAGTTTCTGATTTTTTGTTAAAAAGAAGTCAGAGAAAATATGTGTGTCATACGAAAGGTCAATGGAAGGGAGGCTGTCTTTGCGGTGTCCTTTTATGATAAAATTATGTATGTTCTTGTACAGTACAGTTCAAAGAATTAAAAGCAGAATTTAACAAAAGACCTCTTTTCAACACAAAGCATTTTGAGATACTTGAAATATTTTGACATATTATACTACTTGGCTGCTTTTCTGTAACTGTAAAACAGGAACTGTTTTTACCAATTATTTTTTGAAGTGAGAAATGGATAGGTGGTAAATAAACGCCCATGATTTTAAAGAGGTTCTTTCTCCACCATCACCCACTTTCACTCTTTCAGCTAGAGCACAGCTACATTTGGCAAGACTGAAGGGATGGAATAGAAGGGACAGCAGAACTTCCTAATGCAGACCTGCTCCCAGAGAAACCGAAACTGTTTCCAAAGAGAACAGATCTGGTTTTGGAGCTTCCTCCTCACTCATCTCACTCCACCTATTCATTTCTGAAACCACACCACAACTTCTAGGCCCTTGGTTGTACCAAGAACTGTAGTATCGTTTGTTTGCTTGAACATAAGGACAAGATACCTTGAGTGAAGCAGATGGGCAGGTTAAAAATTACATCTCATCCCTTGTATCAAACTAATAATTTACTGTACTTAGAAGACAAAGTTATCATAATGTAGTAAATCTAGGTTTCTACCAACTGCACTTGCCCAGACAGCTTTCCAAGTCCATACAGTCTCAGTGTATCATCAACATTTCAGTCAGCTAGAGGAACTCTCTGAAGCAAACTATTATTTTTTGCTTCTATTTACAGCGAAGGCTGCCACAAAAGCAGACAGAAACACTTGCCCTGCTTGTTCAGATTAGCATGAGAACATCACTGAGCTAGAAATGCAATGCAATAACACCCTCTACCGAGGCATTCTGGCAAAGACCACAAGGAGGGTGAGGAAGAAGAGCAGCAACAATTTTTTCTTTCCTGCCTCCATCATTACATAGCTACACTATGGGGAGGAAACAAAAAAAAAAAAAGGTAATTTTAAAGCTAGATAAACTATAGCTGTCAAACTAAAGATGCATAATGGAAATGTATTATGAACTTGATAACATAGGAATTGCAGTTGGGACTCTGGGCAAAAGATTCTGTGCATCACTTTGTTTTTTGTTCACTGAAGCTATAATGAATGGGAGGTCTCGGTAACGACTAGCAAAGATAGACTGGAAACAGAAAAGACCTGATCTATAGTACCCTAAAAATAATAAGGCTTTTTTTTTAAACACTTAAGATTACACCAGACATAAAGTTGGAATAATTTTGACCTACATTTTGAGTTTTAAAGAGCATTGTGGGCACACACGCGTGCATCCATATATTCATCTAGCCTAGTGCTTTTCTGACATATCCTACTGTTTGGGTGACCATAAAATCAGATGGGAATAAGGGCAGTTCATCCAGCCAGAAAGCATAAAGCAATTTATTCTGGTATTATTTTACCAGACACAGTGGCAGCTGAAGCAAACACACCAACTCTGCTTAAGTTCAGATGGGAAGGAGAGAATCTTATGTTCAAGAAGACTTAGAAATAGAATATATGTTAGCACAATGCAGCTATTACACTGGCATGCGCCCAAGATGCCAGAACTAACAATAGAAATCAACACTAAAGGTGTAGTAGATTATTATTATAATCAAACTGTGTGGCATGAGAATAGGCCCCACCATAGCTTTTCATATCACCTATACTGCTTTCTGCCATGTTAACTCAAGCTCCTACTACATCTTAACACAGCAGGCATCTATCAAAGATGTAAGTGTTGCCCTTTAAAATAGTATTTTTGCATCACTTTATATCAGAAAGCAAGGGAACATTGTAAAACATCTTACAACTAAGCAAATATTGTCACTTTATTGATCAAGTTATAATAAGCTTAGTATTCTTCCTCAATTTAAAAAAAAAAAAAAAGACCAGGGTTATACACTTCTCCATATTATCATTATCTTCTATAACTAAATGACTGAAATGTAAACAATTTAAGTTTGACTAAAATTGCCATCAAAATCAGTAGTTTTACAACTGCTATAAAATGTAGTTTTACAAATCTAGACTTTCAACAATGCCCGAGACAGGTGACTATTAAAATATGTACTTTCACATCATTTAAAATGCTGAACAGCTAAAGAGTTCATCTTCAAATTCCTTCATTTGTATTCTGCACTACCAATTATCATTTATTTCAGGAAAGGCACCAGCTGTGCAGTTCCTTTTCCGAGAAGATCCACAAAGCAGAGCTGGCATCTGTACCAAAGGGAACAATCCACCGAGGATTTAAAAAAACCCTCCTTTTAGATTTTCAGATATAAAGTAACTCCTGGGCTAACTGAAAACTGAAGCGACTTAGACACTTTATTAATTAAAATAATACTCACCAAGAAGGAAGGGGCGAGCAGACTTCACTGCTAGCATGTGTTTTCAGGTTTTTTTGAAACAATAGCAATTAAAAATCAAACCACCTCCAGCTTGTGCATTCCACAGTTACTTTTTTCAATATGCATTTCAGTTATGAAGAAATATCTGTAAATACTTACCTCCCTAACAGACAGCTGTGGGGGTAGCGACACAGAAAAGACGAAACTAGTGAACTGGTAGTCAGCAGAATTAACCTTTTGGCACACCTGTAAAGAAGGGATTTTAATATTAAACCACAGCAATGGAACTGACTTGATAATCTTTCAGAATACTCTTTATTCTAGTGTAATCACTGTAAATCCATGTTAATACATATTCAGATAGATGCCAAACATACAAACCAGAGTAATCCCAAACAATTTACTGAAATATAAGCTTTTTTGTTCTGCTAAAAAAAAAGTTACTACTACAAAGATACTAAACGTATCCTTGTTGCTACGAAACAAGCAAATTTGCTATTTTAAGGCTAAGACCAATTGTATACCAAAATCTTAGTGCAATGAATTACATCACTGTGGCGAAAGGCTAGAACAGATGATTCAGAATGTCTGTCTTCATGGCAATGATACAATTCTATGACAATAAAAAGGTTTAAGATCCTGGGATAAGACAAGAACAAACAGGTGTCCACAGCATCAATTCATGACGACTCTTCATCATAAACAAATCATGTTTGCCACTGGAAATAAAGTAAGAACACACATCGAACACTTTAAAGTAGGCTAGTGAGAGCTCATGGCTAGATGTCCCTACTGGAAGTAAACCTAAACCCACATGGAGCAGTTGTCCAAAACGTCAGTGATTTTAGTGAATGTTAAACATTCTGAATTCTGAGCTTTCAAGGCAAAATCAACAACCCAGATAAGGAAATTTCCTTATAAAATAATCAGGTTTTGTGGTGCCTTAACAAATGCCATCAGATTTTCTATTGCTAGTTAAGAGAGTAACTCTGAAACAAGTCTTAGAAGTGGATTCTGTAAAAATATATAAATTCTGCCAATGGAAACAAAAAAGAAACATCATGTACCGCCCAACAACTATATACTACACTTTCTGTTTAGTCCCATTTTTAGATATATTCATGCTAGTAAACCTAATTCTTTTCTATTAAAACTCTGTTAAACATCTCAAATACAAGTGTGATTTTTCTAGCTGATATTTCAGTTTGTCACATAAGCAATCTTATTGCTCAAAGACGATGTTTGCAACACTCATTATGCCCATATTCTCTCCTAACTCATATTTTCTCCATTATCTACAATCTGTTGTATCACCAAAACATTTTATTCCTCTGTGGCTTTCTAAATAGTAGTACATTGTAAAGACAGACTCATGCTATATTAGGAACATGTAGTTAAGCTGAAGAGCACAGCAGTTGATGACTCCTCATTTTCCCTTCGCATAAGAAAAGTAAAGGGAGGTCACCATTTACAGTGAGGTTTTCCTTGTAATCTAAGCAGCTGAACCTCAGGTTATCTCCTAAATTCATGTAACCATGTATCTGTTAATCCTTCTCTTAGGAAAATGTGCTCCTGGCAGTCATTCCATTGCACCTGCACTGCTGTTTTTCAAAAAAGTTACATTATGATAAGGCCTGCGTAAAATATGGTCACACTGACAAATTTTATTTCCCAGCTGCTGGGGAGGTAACACTGCCAACACCGTCACGGAGCAGTACGTAGCTGAACGGCGCCATCTACACTTCAAATACTCAAAATAGGTAAATGTTTCAGTTTGCTTTCCAGTATTTTTCTCTCAATTGTTTAACTGCATTGTGTTTTTAATCACCAGCTCTATATTGTAAGCCCCAACATACACAAGCTCCAGAAAAAGTACACAGAAAGATTAATAAATGTTTATTTACCTTTTTAACAAAGTCAGCCTCGCAGAACTCCTGAAGAATTCCCAAACACACATTGCAAACCTTCACAGATGAGTTCTCCGTTGCAGTATTTTCACTGTTAACTGAAGGAACCTGCTGAAGGCCTCCATTGTGGTTCAGATCATCAGGCCCTTCTGTGTGTCCAAGTCTAATTCTCTTACAAGGTGGATCAACTGCATCAGAACAAACCGAATCTTCCTTTTCTTGATTATTTTTCAGAAATTCTTTTAAATCCTTCATCAAATCCTAATACAAACAGAGGAATCGTACTGTTGTTGTTTTTTTCTCTTTTCTCCAATGCTGTAACAAGCACTTACAAACCCAATTCTAAAAGGTAATACTAATCACTCCATTTTAGCCTTAGTGTATGTAATTAATATATTGGAATTTATACCAAAAGACATCTACATAATTAAAAAGCTCCAAGCTCTATTTCTCGCAGAATGCTATCCAGAGAAACTGAATTTTGCTGAGCAGACTTCCTTATCATCTAAGAAGAGTGAAACCATTTTACAGACCTGGCTTGCAGAAATGCATTTGTCTTTGGCCCCATGGTTATTCAATGAAAATAGATGTTTACTGCCTTTTTGCCATTTCAGATTATGTTAGATTTTAATTCCTCCAACTCCATTCTCCCAGATGACTCAGAAGTGAGTTGGGTAGTATAGTATGAGAAGAAAATGAGAGCAGATACAGGTGAGGGTGAAATTAAATACATAGAGGAAGAACTTCATATAAATAGAGATGCCTACAAAAATTAAAGGATGTGCTGGTGAGGAGAGAGAAGAAATTCCTGCATGTCTCTGAATTTCAGGATGGATGAGAGACAGAGGCAAGACATAGTTCAGAAAGAAAGATTTATTAAAAGGTCTTCAGTAACAAAGACAGCAGTCATTGTGTAGTTACAACTCAGAGGAAAATCAGGTAGAGATGCAAAAGAATAAAATATGGCATACAGGATGAACACTTCTCAAATGATCCATAGAAAATGGAAAAGGATAAGGAAGAAAGCTGTTAAAAATTAATTCTGGAGAGTCTAAACTTGAACAAAGGTAAAACAATCAAGACAGACAGCAGAAGATACAAGCATAAAGACAAGGGATTAGACCAGGTAAATGGAGATGTTTATTTGGCCTACACAACCAGAGAGGTCTCAAGGAACCAAAACAGAGGAGGAGCAAATAGCCAAAACCAAGTTGAGGAGTATCAAATACAAGAACAAAGGCAAGAAAGATTGTGCACAGCTAGGAAAAAATTGAAGAACACTGAATTTCAGCACTAAAATCAGCTAGAAAGGATGCCAAATAACAATGTGTTTGAGTGAGTGAAAAAGGAAGGTTTATCCTTAACCCATGCTCCACAATTTTTCACTTATATCCCCCTACCAATTCTGCTGAAGGAAGGAAGTATGAGGCAGAAAAGTCTGGAGCATAGATGGTTCCTCCACTGCATCAGCTGCACTGCCCACAGCTCCTTCACTACTTATTACATTAGAGAAAAAAGAAGAGAGGGAACAGTCATAGCTGCGCTGCTTCAAAAGTGATAGAACCATGCTGTGCAGAAGCTAATATGCCCTGGATTTTGGTGTTTTCAGGGAATACAAAGTAACTTTCACAGTCAAACTTAACATTTAGCCCACAACAATTGTTATATGATACTTGTAATTTCTCAAAATTGCACAGTGTAGCAGCAGTCATTTTTCATAACTCATTTCGTAAAGAATTTTCCTCTCAGGCAAAGAGCCCAAGATTACCACAACCTTCTCCAAGGTAGTGCAAAGCATTCATATGTTCACACATTCTAATCAGGAATAAAAAGAACCAACCTCATATGGATATCTATAAAGCGTCTGTGATCCCACACAGCAGAACCTTAAAATACATCGTGGGCAAGTGCCAGTGTTCAATAACAGCTGAACAATTGGTCGGTCCTTTTCTGTTAGTGAAGACATGCTGGAAAATTCTAAAATTTAAAAAATAAAAGAAAAAAACCCTTAGAATAAACACAATTCAGCAGTTCAACAATAAAAGAACTCATTTAACTGCACCATATTTAACATCAAAATTAATTTTTTTTTTTTTGTCCTCTAGAGAAAGTTTAGTATACACGTTTGTCTAAATTCAAAGGCACAACAGAATTTGAAGACCAATCCAAAAGGACCACTGACTCAGGGAAAAGCTTCTGTACTTCCTAGGAAAACGTGAAGTCAAGAGTTTTGACAAAGGTAGGCTGAGCTTTTGCCCCGAGTTTTCTCTTTGATAAAGTGCATTACATGACATGTTATTCTTTACTGAATGGAGAAGGAGTGGAGCTAAAATACATTAAGCCAAATGTAAAACAGAAATGTATTCTAAAATTGCAGCAACTAAAGAGACAATGTGTTAAAATCACAGGAGGGGGGAAAAAAAAAAAAAAAAAAAAAAAAAAAAAAGCACCTTTGCTATCCATTAGCCCCTTCAATTTTTTAAGGTTTCTTATTTCCTATCTCAAATATAGGACTCCCATTTTTGTGAGAGATCTCATAATGGGTTTTTTTCATATACGATTACGGCTAATTTGGTTTGCTGTCATTCTTTCTGCCCAGAACATTAGAACAGACTAATTTCTTTGGCCAAAAATTAATAATGGGATAGAACTCTGCATTTTTTTGAAAAATATGGAAAAGGAGAGATTCCCAGTGAAGTTCTTCCCCTTACCTATCTGGGAAACTTTAGGAGGCACATAAGAATAACCACAGTTGCTCAGACCAAAAGTTCAGTTGGTCTACGGTCACCCAAAGCCGGGATAAACAGATGCCACAGGAAAAATACGTGTGTGCAGTGCATACAGGTCTGCCAAGAGCTCTCTGCCTCCAGTTATTTCTGGTTTGGGGAATTCCTTTGGCCTCACGTGGTTTGCCTGTTGGTAAACCTTAACAGATCTTTCCTCCAATCCTTCTCGAGCACCTCTTGGAAATTATTCTGCCTCCACATCCTTCGGTGAGGAATTCCACAATACCTACTGACAGATGAACCCCCTAATCTTGTTTTGGGCTTCGCTCCGGAAAGCAACATTCAATATTCCCCTAGTTTTTGTAGTGCAAGAGGGGCAGGATATATAGGCGTTCTCCACACCAGTACAGCCTGTTACACCTCTTTTGGCTCACCCTGCTCAGGAGAACCTTGCACAGAAACACCCCAGCCACGCAAAACCTTCGCAGCAGGAGAAGAGTTATTATTTCAATTAATTTAGCCTCCCCTGGGTTTGGGTTCTTTACGGTAAGCTGTAAAAAGCAAGGACTATCCAAAAAGCTTCAAACCCGCTTTTAAAAAGAAAAACCCCAAACCAGCACACTTTCAGGTAAGCGTTAGCTGGATTCATCCCCGTGAGGCGTACGTCTCGCCACAATAACGTTTCACGCCCCCATCGCCGAGCGACTGAAGGAAAATCCCCGCGGAGCAGCTCCTGCAAGCAACCGGCCGCTTCCACGGGCGGATCCAACGCAGGCGCCGCCCGCAGCCCGGCCGGGACGGCAGGCACCCGCCTCCACGCAGCCGCTTCCCCACGCCGACACCCGGGACGCACCGCGTTCCCCACGGCGCCGCACAAGCTCACGCCTCAGCCCCCGCGGCTGGGGGTCGCGACGCGACAACCCCTTGACCGGCCCACCCGCGCCAGGGGCAGCTCAGCGTCCCCCGCTCCCCACCCAAAACACCTCAAGTCTCGGGGAGGGGAGGGAGCCCCATAAACCCCCCCACACACACGCACGGACCGCGCGCCCCGACTGTTAAAACCGTTACAGCCCCCCAGACTGAGGCGCCTCGTGTGGGCGGAACCGGGAACGAGGCGGGAATGAGCACCACTCAGGACGGTACGGGGAAGAGGAGTTGCGGATGTGCCCTGAACTGTTGCCACCACCCCCCGCCCGTCCCGTCGCGCCCCACTTCCCCGGGAGCCGCGATCACCTCTCCGCGCCCCACGCGTGGCCCTGTCCCCGCCTTCCCCAGCGGCCAGCAGAGCCGGCACAGGCCTGAGCAGTGGCGAGGCAAAGCGCATCGATGGGCCGGCGCAGACGCCAGCCCTTACCCGCTGGGCGGCAGGTGAGTATCTCGGCGCTCCCGCGTCGCGCCTGCTGGGCGGGCGGAGCGGCGGGGGCGGGCCGGGCCGCGGGCTAAGCGGGCCCCGCAGCCGGGCCGACATGGCGTCGCAGCCGCCGCCTCTCAAGCCGTGGGAGAACCGGCGGCTGGCGGGCACCGTGGCGCCGGCTTTCCAGTGAGTGTGTGTGCGCGCCTAACCCCCCCGGGTCTCCCCTCCTCCGCGGTTCGCCCCCTCGGAGCGGCTGCGCCTTCTCCTCTGCGGGCCTCCCGCCTTGGCCGCGTTCCTCCCCCCGGAGGCGAGCTCAAAGGTCGGGCGCAGCCGGTGCCTGAGCAGGGCTTGAGGGGGGTGGATGGTTTGGGGGCGTTTGCCCTGCTTTGCTGAGGGGCTGTGTGCCGGGCGTGGGGGGGGGCTGTCTCTGGTGAATACCCCTCTCCTCAAGCGGGGAGAGGGAGCGAGAGGCTCCCGAAAGGTACCGGTCTCAAAACCTACCTGTGTGCGTGGGGAGCTGCGTGTTTCATGTGGGGAAGGTGGAGCTGTGCGAGTGGACAGAGCGCAGGGGTCCCTTCCTGGGGGTTCTGTAGCTGGGTTCAGCGTGCGTGCCGCTGTGGGAGGGGAGAAGCTGGTGTGTCGTGTCCCCCGGCCTTGGAGAAGATGGGTGTGTATGTCTGCGTCTGGTGTGTTCACCCAGCGATTTGAGTCTTCCCAGAAAATCCAACCTGCTCGTGGAGAAGGTTGTTGTGCAGAAAGTGTTTGTAAACGCCTTCCTTTTTATCGGAAATAAAGAAAAGCTTGGTGGTTGAAGATCGAGTCTTGTTTTTCATTTGGTGGTAGCGGTTGCAATTAGCGCGAGCTGAAACTAGGCAAAAGGTTAGCTCAAGACTGAACGTTCGACAGAAACTTTGCTGCTTTCACTGCAAGCTGAAGCTTGCTGAACAAGAAATTTAGTGTTAATTTTTCTCAGTGGGGTTATCAAACTCATTTTAAGTTGCTTCAAGCAGCTTTAAAGGGAGGTATCCGAAGCTGGCTATTGGGGAGGGAAACGTAGTGTGGCTTAATAAGTTACAGTACCTCTGTTTGCTGTGATAATAACTTATTTTTGCTTCTGTTTTGAACTGCTAGAAGAGTTAAAGTCTGTGGGGGTAAGAAACAAACAGTATAAAGATATAAATGTTATTCTTTGCTGTGTAAACCTGTAAGATAAGTTTTGCTGAGAGGAGGTTGTTACCTACCTTATACAGAAATATTGGAGCAAGCATGCTTCACACTGAAAGCAGTGCAGAGAGAAGCAGCTCCGTAGCAATTCAAAGTTGACTTTTCTTCTTCTCTTTATTTATGGTTTTGTTTTTTGTTTTTTGGGGTTTGTTTTTTTGTTTTTTTTTTTTTTTTTTTTCTGTGAATTTAATGGACTATAGAAGTGGTAAGTCATAGGGTGAGGTAGTAAATATGGGAAATGGCCAAAACGTTTGACTGTTAGGATGTTAACATGTGATTAGCTTTTTAATGAAACAGCAGAAGTTGGACAGCTGCTTGACGGAATTCAAATACCAGTCTAGTACTTTCAGAGTCTTATTATGAAGGGCATAGATAAAATCACTGAAATTTATGGGCATACAAAGGAATAAAAGTTTTACTAAATTAAAAACAAATAGTTGACTTTTAATATCTCTTTCTGTCAACAATTAGTAGTAATAGATTCAATCTCTTGACATGCTACATAAAGGTAATTAGTTTGGGTAGAGGGGGAAATTGAGGGACCCAGAGCCCTTGCCTATGTTATTGTGTAATCAGTTGGATTATCAATTAGGTCACACCACCCTTTTCTCTAAGGGTGGATTCAAAGGAGCACTCAGACTTCCTGCTGTATCATTGGCTCATTGTATAGAAGAGCTGAGAACAAGTATTGGAAATAAAGCTGTCTGAGAAGTTCATAAATATTCTTGGTAGTGCATATGAGAGGCTTTTGTGTGCAGAAAAATTGCTCGGGTATTCTAGTGTCAGCTCTGATGGGTCTAGACGTAGCACTTCATGCGTTCTTAGTCAGTACAATAGACGGAAAGTTTTTCCCATCTCTGTGTTTCTGATATGCTGCAGTTCCACATTTACACTGAATATCTCATTATGGGTTTTTTTTTCTCTCTTCCCCAGAAGACCTGTATTTCCTGACTAGAATTTTTACTTCCCACAAACTTTGTGCAATATACTGAGTGTTTGGCTACCACGTTCCCTATCCTAGCACTACTGAAATGCACTGTCTTATTTATATAGTTAGCCACGAACTCTGAGGAAATGAAAATGTAACTTACTTTTGGTACTGACCTTGCTTGTCTGAATTCGTTTAGGTCTGCTGACTTGGGTGACAACCTGCTGACCAGGCCTGGACAACCCACAGTTGCACGAATACCTCCACCTATTTTACCAAGACCATCACAGCAAACGGGAAGCAGTAGTCTGAACACTTTCAGGCCAGCATATAGCAGTTCTTTTTCTCCAGGCTATGGTTCATATGGAACCTCTTTTTATGGAAGCTATAGTCCTTACAGTTATGGATATGGTGGTTTGGGTTATAACCGCTTTCGTGCCGATGATATTCCTCCCAGCAGGTTTGTTCAGCAGGCTGAAGAAAGCAGCAGAGGTGCATTTCAGTCCATTGAAAGTATTGTGCATGCGTTTGCCTCAGTCAGCATGATGATGGATGCTACCTTTTCAGCTGTGTACAACAGTTTCAGAGCTGTGTTGGATGTAGCCAATCACTTCTCCCGCCTCAAAGTACACTTCACAAAGGTGTTTTCAGCTTTTGCATTAGTGAGAACTATAAAATATCTCTACCAACGTCTACAACGATTGCTAGGTCTGCGGAAGAGCTCTGAGAATGAGGATTTGTGGGCTGAAAGTGAGGGGACAGTAGCTCGTGTTGGCCTTGAAGACAAGGCAGCTAACTCTGCAAAATCCTGGCCCATTTTCTTGTTTTTTGCTGTTATAATGGGAGGTCCTTATCTGATTTGGAAACTGCTTTCTACATACAGTGACGAAGAAACAGGTAAAGATGATCTGCAACGTGAGAGAAGTGCAGCATATATTGTTCCTTTTATTACATATATAGCAATTTAATATTATACTACAGCAATAGAAGGGGGTACAATACTGAATTTTAGGCATGTGATACAAGTAACAGCCTGTTTAAGTAGCCTGTTGATGAGTTAGGATGCAGTTTCATGGTAAGCTTTGTGTGATTCCAGAATCACAGTTCCTTTCTATTAGATGTGGCAGTTGGGGCAGGGGGAAAAGTATTGGTTGGATTGACTCAATAAATCATGCTTTGTGACTCCTGTCAGTTCTCTATAGGAAAGGTTTTAGCAAGAAAGTGAGTGTTTTCTTCATTTTCCTTTTAAAAAAAACAAAAACAAAAACAACAAAAAAAAACCCACAAACCATCAAATTTTAGAATTCAAAGCAGATAAACTTAAAAACTTATAATTTCTTTTTGGAAACAGTATCTAGTAACTGGGCGAGTGGAGAAGATGATCATGTAGTTGGAAGAGCAGAATATGATTTCAGTGCTCTCTCAGAAGAAGAAATTTCTTTCCGTGCTGGTGACATGCTAAAATTAGCACCCAAAGGTAAACTTTTAATTTTGTATTTATTTTCTAATCACATGTCAAGTAAGTCATATTGTTTGAGTCTGAAAATGAAAACAAAAAAATCCCCACCTTATTTGACCAAACTTCTCATCCACACAGATTTTGTTTGTTTGTTTCTGTAAGTAGTTTTGTTAAGTTTCCTTAAGATATGACACAGCCTAAGCTTACTCAGGGAGTGATTTGTGGTTACCTTTTCCTCACGTGTGCTGTACAACTGAAAATCTTTAGGCATTTGCAGTATGGTGGTGTCATTGCAGAACAACCTGCACTTCACAGTACTCTTCAGCTCACCTCACCAATGCAGATCCTAGTCCTTTCTCTTGAAGTAATTTGTATCCAGCTTTAATCACGGAGTAACTTTCTCTGCATCCTGAGCTGTTGTCGTCTACATTCTAATGTGTTTGTGCCTCCACTGCAGTATATTTTGAATTGTTTTGTAACTTGATGCATTTGCATTTTCTTCTTCAGAACAACAACCTAAAATCCGTGGCTGGCTTTTGGCTAGTTATGATGGCCAAACAACAGGACTTGTGCCAGCTAATTACATCAAAATCCTGGGTAAAAGAAGAGGTAGGAAAGCAGTGGACCTGGAAAAGATTACAGAGCAACGGCCGGCCTTTACCCGCACATCTGTTAGAGGATCCACTGCTACTGTGACTTTAGAGGAGCAGGAAGCTGCTTTTGATTCTGTGTTTGCTGGAAGTAATAAAGCTCCTGTTGCAACTGACTCCACTGTGGTTAGTGGAGAGAAACAGGAACTCTAATGCACTTTGATCAACAAAGCAACTGAACTGTGCTTTATTGATAAAACTTAGGGTTTGTTGAAAAATCTGTATTGTAGTGGAACACTGATGGGTCTGTACCAGTTATTGCTGCTACTGACTGGTGAAGGGATGGAGAAATGATTGCTCAAATTTGTAGTATTTATTTTTGACTCACCTAAGGCTGTACATTAGTGATTCTACCCAACCACCTGGCAGCAACTAAGATCTTGAGGCAAGGAGAATTGAGGCATTTATAACAAGGAAACAAAAAAAACCCAAAACAAAACAGGGACTGCCAGCCCATCCTTGTTAAGAAGACAAGCTGTTGGTGAAATCTAGAGATTAACATCCTGTCTTCATTGAAATGTCAGCTTGACAAGAAGCCTCTTCGATAGATGTGCAAAGGGAAGGTAGATTTCTGTAAGCTGTCCTCCAAAACTGGATGCTGAGGTCTGTAAAATAGTAGTGTTGCTTCGTTTCCTCCTGAAGGGAGGGAGGGAGAATTGCAAGAGAATTAGGTGGTGCAATTGAATCGTTAGAAGTTATAAGTTTACAGAGGAAAAGCGAGGAGGATTCAGCAGTAGTTTGAACCAGATCTCTTTTGTTTATTAAAAGAACATTAGAATGAAGGCTGTCCTGCAGTCAGGCACTTTCCAGCACACTTACTTTTACTCCCTTCTGTGGTAAACTAACTTTGCATCACTCCCAGCCATTTTGTGTTGTAGCCGGTTAACTGCCTATCAGTAGTTTATCAATTGCCATCTGCCTCTCAACTTATTTCTGTTATTATTTTTATATGAATGTCGAAATATCTCTCCTGCCTTTTAGTGCAGTAGGAAAGCATTGGGTTGGGGGAAGTTTTCCATGAGTGGCAAAGAAAAAGTAACATCTCTTGCTTCATTGTCTCAGCTGAGGCCTTGGAGTTAACTCTTTATGCTGCCTTTCAGGTGGTAAATTTTGCAACTGCCCGTAATTTGAGGGCTCTGGTTTGTCAAAAGCCACAAAAGCATTAAGACTGTTCAAAATATTTAGTATATTCTTCATATTGGTGTTTGAAAATTCTATAATGAAATACCATTTTGTTTTGTTTTGCTATGAAGCAGAGATAATTAAAACTTTTTTTCCTTGTAGTACATACGTATAACATATTGAGCTTCTGAAGGTTAGAGCAATGTGTAAAGTAACTAAAGCTTGTCTTAATCATTAAAATAGCTTTTTTATTTTAAAGGTACTCAAAAGTATTAGTGAAAGTAGGGCACGTGCCTCTGCTTAATTGATCCAGTAGTTTCAGCTTGTTTCTGCAGAGATCTTCAACACCCATTATGTGTTAGCTAAGCTTTCAGAATTTAGACTTTAATTGCATTTGCTGGCCTTGAGATCTTAGGATTCTGTTCATCACAACAAAACTCTGAGAAGAAAAATTGAAGTGAGCACAGTTTTATTGAGGTATAGTGGCTGAAAAGACAGGTATTATGCTGGAACACAATTTTAAAGAAAACTCTGAATGCCTGTTGTTGATAATTAGAGCAAGAATTTAAGTGGTTGTGCTCAGTAATTGGGAGATGATGCGAAGAATTTTTTTTTTTTTTTTTTACTAGACTGTTAGACCTTCAAGTGCAAAGGAACAGGAAAGAGTAGTTAAGGGGCAAATGATAAATTGACACTATGTTTACTAGGTTTAAAACAGAACACGTTCCTGAGACACTTCCCTATGTAGCAGGGCATTGGAGAAAATTATCTATATTTTGACATGACATCTGTTGTTGATTTAAATAAAAATAGCAAACAATCCTGAAATATAAAATAGGAATAAAAGGCGGGGAGGAGGGCAAGTATCAAGTGTACAGTTCTGCCTACAGTGTGTATTCCTGGATGGAATTAATTTACTTTTGTGAGATTTAATTAATGGATTGTCATCCTCTCTTGTGTCAGTGAAAGATTTCAGTCCGAGGAAGTGTCTGTTAAATAAATGAATAAACCCCAAACTTTATGTAGAGCATCTATTCAAGTAGATTTTTGTTTTCCTGCTTAGAACAAGTTGGGAAGACAGTACCATGATGTTTGTTAGAATTTTTAAATCTTGCTAATTTTTAGAAATATTACTTTCATTTCACTTTTCAGATCATACTATTTTGAAAACAATTCTTTTAGTAGGAAGATAGGTTATTAATAACTGCGCTGAGTTGGCTTTGTGGTAGTTTGACTCAGTCTACCAATCGCTGTCATAACTGTATCTGCTGAATCTTGACAAGAATTTTGATCCTTTCAGTCTTGTGATTCCTTTAATGGGAAAATAAGGCTCTGAGGAAATCAAGTTAAATAACTAACTCACAATTAATTGTACTGATTGCAGAAGGGTATTAAAAATCACTGAAGTAAAATATATACTGTGCTTTAAGATTTTCTTTTTTTTCTTTTTTTTTTTTTTAATTTTTAGTGTACAAACTAGCATCAGGAAAAAAATGTGAGTCCTACAATTTCACTCTATGTTTCTGTCTATATGTCAGGCTACAGAAAAAACATCTATATGAATGTTGATTGAAAAAGGGAGGCTGGTTGGCAGGCTGCTTAAGACTTGAAGAATTTTAGAAACATGAGAATACTAAAAGGAGCAGGTGTGGCTGCAACAGGAGTATGTAGAAGAAGAGATCAGAAAAGAGATGCTGTTAAAATATTGTTAAACTCATGCATTGACAGTTATTAAGATTTGTACGTGCTAAGATTCCTTTATGTTATTCTTTGGAACTACTTATACTGTAGCAGCGTAGAAGTCAGTAATAGACCTATGACATTTGTTTGTGTAAGGTTTTAGTTTTATCTTACTTTAATCTTATTGATAATGTTTAGTATAGCAGAGCCATTTTATGTTTGAATACTATCTGAACTAACGACAGATGCCAGTTTTGACTGGTTCTCTGGGTGCTAGCAGTACGTGAACATGCACACATTCAAAGCTTTGTTCAGGTTTCTGAATAATAAATTTAAAATATTATTCTCTTCATCTAGCAGAACTTAATAAAATTGTCTGCCTCTTTTGCACAGGTTCAAAAACTTCCTTCCATGGAACTAGACTGCATCTGAGATAGATTGTTTTGTCTTACTTGGCAATCTTTGTGAAATTTGCTAGTGTGGTAAATATTAAAAAAAATAGATGCTTATATATCTTGATCTGTTTGTAAGGACAATTTTCCAGAAGAGGTACAAACTCAGAAACCAACACAGTGATTTTTCTTGATGCACCATTGTAGAAATACTCTTGTCCACAATAGTAGCAGAACTGTATTTCACAAAACATAAATAACGTGAAAGCGTATGTTTTTAAGTAGTTCTTTCCAGTTTTTTTTTATCCGTGCAGGTGTGGCCGTATGTTGGGATTGGCAAACATTTTTGGTCTCTATTGGCAGCTAGTAATTCCCTGTATCCACAGATGGTGATACACTGTTTTCCCCCTCCCCTCCTTGTGTGGTGGGACCGGTTTTTCAGCAAACAGATTTGAAACAAGTTTGAGATGATAAATCTGTCTCCTGGATTCTGTGGCCGTACCAGACACAGCCTTTAAGCAGCTGGGTAATCTCTCTTCCAAACAAATGTTATATAACTGGTTTAACTAGTAGCATAGGCATGATGTCCATGCGGGGCACCCCTGGATCTTACTTATATACGGTTTTGAATGCTGTTTTGAGATACTGAAGTTCCCTAAATTTCATGATAGTCACAAAACTGTAAGACTCAAGCAAATCATGCAGATTATTTATGGTGTCAAAGGGTAGCTTTACAGTTTTTGGGGTTTAGAAATTAAAATGCTTTAAATGCAAAAATCTAGTTCCACTACCTTTGAATTATTGGTGACTGAACAAGCATAGTCACTAGACTATGAAATGAATAAAATTTGAGATACTGATTTTTTTTCTCAAATACTGATACTGGTATTTTTTTTTTTCTTATTAAAGAAAAAAAAAAAAAAAAGAGGGACTGAACTTCTGCCTAACAGCACAGGTTAATTAAAATACTGGGTTTCCAGTTCCCTGACATACCATCACGCTTCCATTCATAGTGTAATTGCTCAATGTCATAATAATATAGCCGTATTGCAACATTAGCGTATTCTGTGGATTGCTGTGGGACGTTATGAAATCAGGAGTGTTTTCTACTTTAACTGAAACCCAAGTGAAGCTCTCATACTGACTTAAAGAATTCAGATTTCGTAGACTTTTCTAGATAGGTGCAGTGCTTTTCCTGAACTCTTCTGTGCTTTTTTGCATTCTATGTCCTCACTGTATTACTCCAGAGTTTGGGGGCCGGGGGAGGAGGGGTGTTTGCAAAAAAAAATGTTTAATATCTCTGTGACCATGATTATCTCAGTGGTTCCTGCCAAAATACCAAGGAGGAACAGAAGTTACAAAGTGGGATTTTGCAGGCATGCGGAAGGGAACAAACCAACAGTGGGCAAAATGGGAGGATTGGGCCTGTCTGACCTTTTGCAGAAGCAGCTTGGTGTGAGAGGAGCCTTGAAGGGCTGTTCCTTGTAATTAGCTCCATGTTAGATGTTCTGTTACTGCTTTTACAGTTACAAGTGTATCAAATAGTTAGATCGGTTGAAAACCTGGGAGAATCTTAAGGCACCTTATCTTTGGCCAGCATCTTTACTGGAGTGTTTTAACACAAATTCTTGCTTAATTAATTTGCTGTGAGACCAATTCTCCTAGTGGATGCACTATTTTGACAGGTGCTGAGAACTTTACAACGTCACCTGCTCGGGCTGCCCAGGTTTCACCTTCCTGTTACCACTTTGGCAGGTGGGGACGTAATCAGGGAATTTTGTTACTGGAGGAATGGGACCAGCGTTACTCCTGAGGAATGCTGGGGCACTGCTCGAGGAGCCGGAGCTGGGGGGTGCGGGCAGCAGCAGAGGGGAAGGATCTCTGTGACCTCGCACCGAGCTAGGGAGAGGTTGGAGCAGTGTCACGGGCGCTCTGGAGCGCGGGGCGTGACGCCACGCGCGTGACGGAATAGCTCCTTCCCCCCCCCAATCAGTCGAGATCGAAGCGCGGGCGGAGGCCGCGCTGCGTCAGTGGTGCTGTGACGAGGCGGAGGCGCAGTCTGACGTCACGCGGAGGCGGGGAGAGTCCCGTCCCCTCATTTCCCCCCGCCCTCGCGCGCGGGGGGGGGGGCGTTGCTAGGCTACGGGACGCCGGGCGCGAGGCGGCAGGGGGTCGCTGCTGCTGCCGCCGCCGCTGCAGTGCGACAAGGCGGGGCCGCCTCCGCAACACGGAGCGCGCCGGGGCGCCCGCGCTGCTCGCGCGGCCGCATTTCACTCCGCCCCGCCCTCAGCCCACCCTATTGGCTCTCCCCGGGCGGAGTGGGCGGGGTCTCATCACCCGCCCGGCGCCGATTGGTGGCTGCCGTGTCCCGTCCGTTCCCACCACCCCACCCCCCCCAACGGCGCTCGCGGCCCGCGCACTCCCCCCGCCCCGAAAGGGTGGGGTCGGGCGGCGCTGGGGTGTGAGGGCGCCCGCCTCGCGCGCTTCGAGCGTCGGCCGGTGGGGACGGGGAACGGGGGCGGCCATCTCGCCGGTCCCGCCGCCCTGAGGAGCCCTGTCGGCGGCCCTGCCGAGGTTCTCGGCGGGAGCGGCCGCGCCCGGGCTCCGCTCCGCCACGCCGGGAGCCCGCCGTGCCGTTCGTCCCCTCAGGGGAGCGGCGCCGCCGCCTGCCCCGGCGGCCGTTGCCCCTCGAGGAGGAGCCGTTGCCCGTCCCGCCGCGCCGCTCTGCCCCTCGCCTGGGAGCCCGCCAGGTAACCGCTACCCGCTGCCCTCCCGGGAGCGCCGGCGCTGCGCTTCTCCCCGCTCTCTCGCCCCTCGGACCGGGGGGGCCGCCCGACAGCGGCGGGGTTCTCCTCCCTCCGAGAGGGTTGGGGTGGCGGGCGGGGGTCCCCACTGCTGGGGCGGGTCCCACCAGGGCGGTATTGCGCCAGGAGGCTGCTTACAACCTGTAGGATCTTGCCCCCCAGCACTGGGATCTTTTTATTTAAATACGTTATTTTAATTTTTATTTAGACTGATACGTGGGCAAACTACAATCGAAGTTGCTGCTATTTCTCCCCCCACACCCCATTCTGCACCATCGCTTCCTTGCGTTTAAAGGTTCTGCATGAAACCTCGTGCCCATCCCACCATCTTTACCTTCCTGCGGGTTATGCACGTGCAAGGGGATAGTAATTTTTAATTTTTAGATTGATTCTTTGCATTAAAGAAAAATTAAAAAAATCTGTCTTAAATGAGGCGGTGCATTTCCCTAATGAAAACCAGCTTCCTGCATAATGAATTAACTCTTTAATTCACATCAGTTCTATGAGACATTAAATTGTTAGGAATCCTTTACACTCTTAATTTTGAATTCTAAGTATTAATAAAAATCCCAGTTGTCACATATCTTTCTATATTGTGCATATCAAATAAGTTGGTCAGAATTAAATAATTCTGAAACTTTTTTCTCCAATTTCCATAGTTGAGGAAAGAGTGAGCTTGAGCATTACTTGCAGTAACAAGCTGGAGAGAATCTGTAGAAATTGCCTTCTCTTTCTTAACAATGTGATTTATTACAGGCTTTATGTTGCTTTTCTTACGGAGTGCACCGTTCTTGCATGAGACAGAATCTTGTGTGTGTCTTTTAACTATACTTCTGACAGGATTTCCTAAAGGATAAAAAGGCAAATGTTAGATACCGTGTGTAAAGCCACAAAGAGGAGTCCTGTGCTCTTTCCAGAACAGAAATAAAAAGACTTACTTAACTTCTGTATGCTTGTAACTAAGTATGCTGCTTCATTTATCTTTGCAGTAATAAGCATATATAAAACTGTATTTTAATGTACAGAATAAGCAAATAAAAAAATATTTGAGTGACAGAGACTTCATCCTCTCAGTTTTTAGCATACCTGTCATCCCTGCATGGTCAGGTTGCTTCATGGTACACAGTGCTGATGTGTATGTAAACTTGTTACCAACAAAGTACTCAACATTTTTTCCTTTAAATTGTAGACTAGCTATTGTAAAATAACTGCTTTTCTTTCTTTCTTTCTTTGATTATCTAGTATAATCATACTGTAGAACAAGTCATTTAAATGGTCGCTTATGGAATAATGACATTGTTAGTAATTTTACTTCCATTAAGTGTATTTTATGGTGCAAGCCCAGAGGATTCTAATACTCCATCATTTACTTATCTCATTCAAATGTATTTTCAAATCAGCTGCTATGTGCATCCAAGGTAGCATAAGACGTCGGTTTCATATTTTATAACCACCCAGGTTTACCACTGGTGCTGGTCTGTTCTGGCCTGTTTTTTTAATTTCATAGCAGCAGATATGTAGATATTCAGTGGCTTAAATATAATTGATACTGACATCTGTCTGCACTGACAGTGAGAATTCTCCACCACAGAATTACCACAGTGACACCACTTGATAGTACTGTCAGGATGAGGGCTGAGGGCTCAATGACTGCAGGGGCTGATCTACCTTTACCTCACAGTAGCATCTATCTTAACTAGAAAGTTTGGGCTCATGTTGTCTGTGAAGGACTTTTGTCCTTTAAAGCTGGCTATTTGGCATGCTTTACAATAGATTTCATTTAGATAGAATTGGTAAAATGATATGACTTTTTCTATTGGACTTCTGTTTTATTTGTGACTTTTTTTTTTTAATCTCATGAGTATATGAAACCTAAAAATTATCTTAGTGGGTTCTGGGGTTTTTCTTTCTGATGGTTTCATCCAGCTGCTTTTTAGAGAGAATGAAGGCTTATAGTTACCTGCTATTGTGATTTCTGTTTCTACCAAAAAAAAAAAACAAAAAACCAAGTGCTGGAATAGCTTCTAGAGTTAGAAACAAAATCAGTGCTATTTTGTATATTTTAAGCATTGTTGTGCTTTAACCCCAGCCAGCAACTAAGCACTACACAGCCACTCACTCAGTTCTCTCCCCTCCCAGTGGGATGGGGAGGAGAATAGAAAAAAAAATAAAACTAGTGGATTGAGATAACTGTTTAGTAACTGACAGAAAGCATAACAACACTAATTAAAAATTATAATATTAGTATAATGAAAATGAATATAACAAAAAGCTCGAGAAATAAAACCCAAGAAAAGGGAACTGATACACAATGCAGTTGCTCACCACCTGCTGACCGATGCCTGAGCAGCGATCTGTGCTTCCCAACCAACTCCCCCCCAGTTTCTATACTGAGCGTGATGTCCTATGGCGTGGAATATCCCCTTGGCTAGTTCAGGCCAGCTCTCCTGGCCACGCTCCCTCCCAGCTTCTTGTGCACCTCCTCACTGGCTGAGCACAGGAAACTGAAAACTCCTGAACCTAGGATAAGAGCTACTTAGCAACAACTAACACATCAGTGTGTTATCAACATTGTTGTCACACCAAGTATAAAACAAAGCACTGTACCAGCCACTAGGAAGAAAATTAACTCTATCCCAGCTGAAACCAGGACAAGCATCTTTTCTTCTAGAAAGAGGGTGATGCAGAAAAACAATCTATGTGTAGTATACTTTAATAACAAATGATCAGTTAAATCTGCTATCATCTAAGTGTATTTTCTCTGGAATTCTCTGTAATCCTTGCTTTATAAGTCAAAATTCTGTATGTGACTTTCAAGTTCAGTTATTTATGTGATCTGTTTATGGCACTTCAGAAAAGGTCCAAAGTGGTTTCCAAATAGGAGTCCTTACTAATCTCTTTGGCTGTGTGTTCCTTGAATATGAAAGTCTCGATTAATGCCTACAGTTTTCTTCCAGCATATGCTACAACTTTGAATTTTTACTGTGTTCCCTTGTGTTATACATAAAATTAATTTGGAAAAAGAAGAAAACCCCAACTAAATATAACACTTTTTTCAAATAAGGAGATCTGCATTTTTTTAAGGTGTTCGCTGCTGTCCTTATATGTTTTGTTCTGATGTCCAACTTGAAGCTGAAGGAACAAGGTTTTTTTGGCCCTGGTAATCCCAGCTAATCAGGAGTTATGAGTGCCTTAAGACAACTCAAAAGTCAGGTCTTGAGGATGAGAGCTGAAAGACACCCAGGTGTTGCGTTTTCTGGCTCCAAAGTATTATTGATGACCCTCAGCTGAGTGCCCTGGGTTGGCTCCTATATAATGGAAGTCAGGTGTGCAAGACAAATAGGCAGAGCGAGAGGGGACCAAAGTTGAGCAGTAGAAAGCTTGTGAGAAACAGACACGTGTATTTGAATGCGAATAAATTTAAACAAAATACGACTCTCTGTAGCTTGGGCTGTTTATTCTCAGATTGTGAGAAGTCTTGCCTTGTATTGGAGGGCTCAGTGGTGTGAATCCCTCCTGGAAACACGCAACTCAAAGGAATGGCAGGAAGTGCTTGCTGCTGTTGAGTTGGGTTTGGTGCGTTTTGCACATCTGCTTCTCCTCCTAGGGTTTTTAGAGTGCAGATATGAATACATAAATTTTGTCAGATAAGGCAGTAGTACTTGACTATAATGCTGTGGTAAACATTTCCTTTGCTAATTTATAGAATGCTGCAGTTAAGGTAGATCAAGCTTTAGCAAACCATGCATTGAGACTTGCTAATAAACTTTTTCTCTTCTAGGCTTAACTAGCCGAAGATGAGTCGTGGATTTTCAGAAAACAATAACTTCCCATATGACAACAACCAAATGGTTTTGGATATGATTCTGTGTTCCCTAGTTGGTGTTCCTCAGCCTATCAACTGGGACAGCGTGGCGAGGCTAGTTCCAGGATATACATCTAAAGAGGTGAATTTACTAATAAAAGAATTCATATACTTTAAGCAGTACTTTGTGAAGAAGAAAACATCTTTGGGGAAGGGAGGGAAATTGAAGTTAAGGGTTGAGGTTTGGGGTTTTTTTGGTTTGGCTTTTTTGTTTGTTTGTTCGTTTGTTTTTTATTCTGAAGTAATTGATACCTAAAGAATCGAAAATGTGAAATAAGCAATAGATTGAAAAAAATTTTTTTTTGTTTCTACAAAACCTGAACGTTGAAATTAAGAAATACATACCATATCTTATTTCTTTAGAACTGATGTAGAATGTGAACAATAACCACTGGAAAGTAAAAATTTAAAAGAGGAATAAAAAAAATGTAGCTGTACTAACATATTTCAAATTACATAGCGAAGATTTTCCTGGAAAGAACAGCAGTACCCACTAACCTCATGTAGACACTATAGCATACGTACTAGCCAATCTGATAACTTTCCATGCTTGTCATTACAATTCTAAGGAAGTATGAGTTACAGATCTCCATTAGGTAGTTACGGGTGCAGTTGCCTCTTGCTCGGTCCTACAAGATGTGGATTTTTCTTTTTTTGGTTGGAATAGAGTTCGAAGAACCTAGTACCTCCATACGCTTAATCTTTCTGGATTGCAGAAATTCCTGGTGAAATGCTTATACTTTTTAAACAATAATTTTGAGTTTTTCATTTCTGAGGGGAAGTAAGCTAAGAGAGTAGAATGACTTGTGCTCTTGTGATTCAGCAAAGATGGAAGAAAACAAGCCAATGGTCTTTATTTTTTTGCATACTTTATCAAATGTGTCAGCTCATATTTATAGCACTGCTATTGGGCATCACTGTAACCTTGTATTTAGAACATTAAAGTGAATGATTGTGAGTAGAAGCTTCTGTGGAATGTTACTGCCTTTCAAGTGCTTGGCAAAGAGCTTGGGGAGGTCTCTACAGTTTACCTTCCAATTTGCAGACAGTACATTAAGCAAATAAAGTAATTATAAAAGTATCAATGAGCTCCCCCCTCATTAATTAAGATAATATGATTGATTAGTACACATCGGATTACTCTGCTTTGAAAGAACAAAGTGTCCTAAATATGTGGGGTCCCTGGTTAAGGAAATTAAGTAAATGTATACTTGTGCTTTTACGTATCTGTTGTATATAGTAGACTGGCATCGTTACAAATTAGAGGCACTACATTCATGTTGGAAGAATGTTACTGTGTACACCTCTTCTGAAGGGGCAGGTGGCATGCAGCAATGTCAGCTCAATCCAAAATAAATAAAACCAGCTGCTTGAATGGAGCCTGATGAGCTGTGTCACAGGAGGATCACCTGTAGAGTGAAATAGTGTTACTTATATATATATAAATTACCTGTGTGCAGGATTCTGCTGAACCAAACCCATAATTGTCATGGTATCTGCAAATTTACAAAATGGAAAGACTTTCTAGTTCATCAAAACAAGGAATGGAAAGTTAATTGAACTGCAGTGGAAATCACCAGTCCCCTTTTGTCCAAATTAGAATAGAAGTCATAAAGTAAAAGAAAAATAATTACGGAGCAATTACTATAGCCACTTTTAATAATATTTGACAATGTTTATGGTAAAAGAGCTAGTTACAAAACGAGGGTTTAAAATCTCCCCATAGCATTCCCTTTTGAAGATAGGGCTTAAAATCACAGGGTTTTAAGGAAATAAAGATTGAAACAGGTTCTATGTTATTTTTTCTGTTTGAGTATTTAATGATGGTAAATCTTATTTTACTGTATATTTATGTAATTTCCTGATACCGCTAACTAAATAGGAAGCATTATAAGTTTAATATCAGTAACTGTTCAAATGCAAAAGATATGAAATACAATATCCACCTCAAATTATAGTTATTAAAAATGTACTGAAAGCTACTGCTTCATTGTCCTATCATTTAATCTTGTGACAGTGTGCAAAAAGGTTTGATGAACTAAAAAGCAGTGGAAGTTCACCTGTTGACAACCAGTATAATCCCCTGATGGCTGCTGGTGGGAGTCCTGTGGAAACTTTAGCTACGTACATCAAATCCTCCTTGCTCGATACACAGACAGAGTTTCAGGAGCCTGCTATTGGGCAGGATTCCATTACTATAACTGGTATGTTTTCAGTCATTCTGAAATATATTGGCTTTGATTATAATCAGTGTGTGCATGCTTTTCTGTCCTGAGCGGTACGTCCACCCAGGAATAGTAGCTGTTCATCTTTGAAAAAGAAAGTTAAGTGTAAATATAATGCATACATGAAATCACTTTCAGTTAGTTAAGATTAAGAATTGATGCTTGTTTGGGTACCTTTAATAGCTTGTCCCTCCAAAAGGCATAAATCCTTACGCTGAATCCTCTGTTAAGGATTTTTGGTGGAGAGAAGAATTACTCTCCTGCTTTCTATCCCCAGCGTTGAACCTACAGCCATTTGCAATCGCAATAAGCTGTGTTATTAAAATAACTAGAAAGTTTTGTGTAGAAAAACTGCAGAAATCTGAGGAGGTGATCCCTTGAGGTCAGACCCTTCTCTCCCAGCTAAAAGCCCTGTGTTTGCCATTCTGCTCAGAGGCAAGATGGCTACATAGGAGTTGGAGCATAGCGTAGCTGCTTTTTGATGGAAGATGGCCTTGCAATGACATAAAATGCGTCTTAGTCAAGTATGTGTCCCAGTAATAATTTGGCAGAAGAGGACCAGTCCTAATAGTTGTATTTCAATTCCAGCACGATTAAATATTGTTAACGTTTCCTTAAGTATTTATTCTGTGAGAAGTTGTCATTAACTGCGTGATAGTTACTCTCTGATTTTCACTGTAGACTGAGATGTTTTCAGTGCCTTGTAGGACTTGGTAAATGTGTTGCATGTGAAATTTGCTTCAGTAATGACTAAGCATCTTATGTGTTAAAAATTGAGATGACAGTGAAGTGTTTAAACAAAATGTTCTCTGTTACAGTGTCCTTCACAGTGCTGCAGCTTTCTAGTCACTGTTCTCTTTGCAGAAGAAAAACAACTGTTTGCTGGAAAACAAATAAAATGTTTTTGATAACTCCTAATCAAGAGATGATATTTGAAAACTGTGTATGGAGTATCTAGACTGAAAAATGCTTCAAATCAACTTTCAATTATGCACTTGTTACAGTCATGATGTGAAATAAATGCTTCTTGCACCCACGGGTGGCTACTTATAAGATTAGTAGCTTCCCAGTAGGCACTTAACAAGCTAACGCTGCTTACAGAACTCTTTAGACAATTAGCGCATGTTTTCTTTTTAACAACGTAATACGTAAAAAGTATTAATGCAGTTAAGTACCCTAATGTTTCCTACTACGGCATCCTAGCCTGAGATTTTTCTTTGTTTCCTTTGTGACTTTGGATAAATCATTTTCCCTATTTGTTGGTATGAAATGAGGATAATTAATCTTTTTCTCACAGGCTTGAGTGAACTCACCTTCTTAATATTTGTGAGGTACTTGCATATTTCAGAATTGGGGATTCGAGAGAAGCCTATCTGTAAATGTTTTTTGTTTAATTACTTACTAGTGGATTTATTCCCATCTGCCTACTGTTAGGATCAAGAATTCAGAGCCTGTTTGGATTTGTTTATAGACATGAGTAACAGCAAGAAAAAGCAATCAGCCCAAATTAATTTTGAGCTGGATTCTGGTTTTGGTTTAGTTATAAAAGCTCATTTATTACTTGCTGATTATAAGGCAAACTGCTGTTAAGTCCCTCTGAATGCATATTATGGCTGTAAACAAGCATATAGGATAGCCTTTTACCCGAAGTTTTTATTACTAACTTTCAGAAGACAATCCATCTATAAGATCTGGGGAGAAGGGAGGAAGAAAAAAAAAAGATGAGAAGAAATGTGTGGTGAAATTCAGACATCCCTGTGAATTTGGCTGTGTTCTTGCCAGCATTATTTCATTTTCTTTAATAAACAACTTCACTGCGTTCAAAATAAACTTAATATCTGCAGACAGAACTCTTCCATGTAGTTGTTTTTCACAGTCCCTTCCTTGAAAATACCTTACCTTGCAGTCAAAATCTGTGATTCCCGCTGTGGCTGGTTTAATGCTAGCATGGGTCATCTGCCTGCAGTGGAATGGCTGCTCTGAAAGCTGTGGCTGACCCAGCCCCTTCCAAGGTTTTGCTAGTGACTATCTAGTAAATCTTCCTCTTTTATTAACTGTGTTCCCTCTATTATGGCCGTACTATGGCTTAACTGTGCAAGGCCTTAGGCTATATCTTTGAACAAAGTTTTGTTTCTTCTGCCTCTGGTGTGGTAACTTTGCTTTCCTGAAGGCCATAATTACTGTGTTCTGAACTGTGTAGAGCTTCCAGATCATTTTTGGTGTCAGTTTGTTATAGTTATTTAGCCATAAGACAAAGAGGTCTATTTTAGTCTTACTCAGAAGAGTACAGCCTCTTACATTACATGAGAGGGAGAAGGTGCTTCTGGAACTCTCTTCCTAGAAATCTGAGAGTGGGGAGTAATCGTGGAAAATCATAACCTTACAGGTTTTCATCAGCAGAGGACAGATCTGTGCTCTTCCATTATTTAGAAAAGGCAATGATCTTTCTGACTGAGAAGCAAGATTATTGAAGTTTCAGATTGCAGCGATCCATCCATCACAGTCAGAAAAGTTATTCAGTGTCTGAATGTTGGGGTTATCTTAAGCTGTGACCCAGAAGTCACTGGCTTTGGTGACTAGACGTCCTGGACTTCACTGGGTTTTGTGTTCAGGTTCCATTCCATGTAGTGCATCTGTGAAGATAACCTGTTTGAACTAAAGCACAGCTGTCCTTGATTCCTGGAATAAGCTACCTGATGTAGCTCTAGGACTAGACGAATTTCATGGTCTGCTTTCCTTGAGCGTTGTTTTATATAATCTGCTGCTTGAAGCCATGTGTTCGGGAAACTTAGCAAAAACACATCGTAAGAGACTTCTGTGCCTCTGTTTGGAAGCAGCTTACTTCCAAAGCTAACACATTATGGATAAGAAGTGGAGTTAGTCTCAAGTTGTGATATCTGGGCAGCAAAGCTTCCTGAAAACAGAAGTTTTGATGTGACAGTCTTAAGACCCACATCCCACAGAGCAGACAAGGTGAGCTAAAGGAGTGGATTGCATTCCCAGAAGGAAATGCTGAAGACTCTGTGAATCTTACTGCTCTGTGTTGAGACAGGACCGATCCAGGTTTGCAGCCAAGTGTCTGGGCCACCCAGCAATGCTGGTCTGTTTTAAGCGCATGGCATTCAGAGCAGGAATTTGAGCAGATTTGTTGCTAGTTGTGTAACACTGCTCCACCGTGAAAGCTGTACTTCAGTTGTGTTTCCAAGATGCTGAAGAGCAAAAGGCCAGGCATTTTTGTTCTAATGCAGCCTTTTTTCTTACATTTAAGGAAGGCCCAGCACAACCTCCACAAGGAATTGCTCTTCAGAATCTGAGAAAGGTCCTGTACGTAAAGGTGGAGAAAGCACTGACGAAAGCCAGGGGTAAGAAGATCTTTGTGTGGTTTATCTAGGGAATTATAAAACTGACAAAGATGTCTGAATTGCTCATACTTTTCTACTATCAGAAAGAAAACAGCTGGGAACACCCTAATAAATGCTGTAAGAAATTTTGAAACTTTATGTTGCTACAAAAATAGTAGGGGTTGGTTTGAGAATTTCTTATGTGCAGTAGGGATAGCTTATGTATAAATCTGTCCATAGTGTTCCTCTGAGTGATTGATCACTGCTACAGTGAGAATGGGAAACAACCTGATTTTAAAAAGTAATGGAGCAAGATTGATGCTCAATAACATCTTAGTAACAGGAAAAAAAAAAAAAAAAGTTATGTGAACATGGATTTGTCCTACGTAAAACCAGGAAAAGAAAGCTGTAAATGAAAAGCACAAATAAAAAAAAAAATTTACTACAAATTCAAATAGCTATGCATGTCACTGTTTTCCTTACTATACAAGTACATGTAGAATAACGTGTTTGTTTGAAACCTAACGGTAACCATCTTTCTGTAGAGACACCATTTACTGACTCTAGCTTTGACTTTTTGTGAAGAAACAGACATTTTAACATACAATAAAACAATTTTCATTTCCATGGATGAAAATTGCTATTGTATGCTGTTATTGGCCCTGGTGCTTCAGCAACTTAGGCATATATATATATATATATACACACACCTATTTTTTCAAGAAAATTAAAGAGAGAGAACAAATAAGTTCTCTGTGTAATTCAGGTAGTATCCCATAACAAACTGGTGGCAAAATTAGGGACTGGAGCTAGAAATTTTCTTTCTCTGGTCCCTTAACAATTAAATAGCACTGATTACACGTCAGAGGATATGCATCTGTGCTCTTCACCTGACACCGCTATCTGACAATAGTTTCTATTAATGTTTTGTGTTAATAGTTAATAACTGCAATTTGTTTTGCTTCTGTTAATAAAAACATATTAGTGACATCAGTGTTGCAATGTGTGATCCAGATTTGGAGAGGAGATCCTTGTTGATGAGTTTTGATGTTCTAATTGGCTTAATGGTCCTAATTTGGTTTGTGGCTTATTTTCTTTTTGAGGCCGAATATGGTGATCCATGTATGCGATGAAGCAAAAAACCTCAAAGAAGATTTTGTGTGTCCTCGAGACCTTTTGATTTCAGAAATGAAATACTTTGCTGAATATCTGTCAGTGGATGCCCAGCGCTGGGAAGAGGTGGACATTTCAGTGCACTGTGACGTTCACATCTTTGACTGGTTGATAAGATACGTTAAAAGGAACACTAAAGATTCTGAAGCTAATGAAATGCCCACTTTAGGTAAAAGAAAGTGTGAAGATCACTTGTAGGTTCATTATGTTTTGTACTAATGGAAGACTAATGTTTTTGACACAGTTCAGCCCCAGTCTCTATGTTTCTGATTGTTGCATTGAAGCTTGTAATTTTAGAAAAGTGTTGCAACAGAGATCCTCTGGTACGTGTATCACATGTCTCTGGTTTGCCAACACTAACAGTTTTGAGGAAACATCCTCAAAGTTGAAGCAGTGACAGAGGTCTAATTTGGGGATCCTAGTATTTTCAGTGAAGATTCTTCAGACCTCTTCTGAACAAGAACAGAGTGGTAGTACTAAAATACTGATGATTGTTGGGTTTTGTTTTGTTTCCCCTCTGCTCCCCATGGGTACAATTGCAATATTTTCTAAAATTTCAATGCAGTCTGATACAATGGTAAAAGAACTTTTGCCTTTATTAATTTAAGGCAAGTTTTTAATCATCTTATAAGGCTTTGCTACCATTTTTTTTTTTTTTACAAACCAAGAGAATAGAGTTATAACTTGCAATGCAAAGATTATATTAAACAAAATCTCAGCCAGTTATGTTGTCTACAGATGGAAGTTAATCTTCTTGTGTAACTATGGAGTCATTGTATCCCCATGAAGCCACCTTTTCTGGTTTTTATAAATTCCAGTTTGTTACAGTTGTACTCTGGCCACCTAAACGATAGCCTAAACCTTTGTTTCTTAAGATGGAAAATGCTCTACATATTGGAAGATAGAATGACAGTTTGATTGGTAAAATAATACTTAAAACAGATACTAAATATACAGAGGGAGGGATGTGATGTGAAATTATCAAAAGAACTCATGTAAAAAAAAACCCTTTTTCTGTTGCCTTTTAGAACCATCAAATGTCATATCAATTCTTATTTCTTCTGAGTTTTTGAAGATGGATTCATTAGTAAGTATTAAGAAAGAAAAATTCTTTGCCATAAGGGCACAGTTAATTACCAGGTGTCTAACAGCTTGTTTGTTATGCTTTGTCTGTTACATGAACAGATGATCAATGAGAACATTTTGAGATTTTTACTGCCTTTCTTATTCAATGCAGTAATCTAATATTTGCAGAATCTCAATGCAAGAAAAGTTAGGGTAATTTATTTCTAAATGTAATAATAGGATCTTGGATTTGCCTTCTAATTACTGATCTAGAGTAACATCAGTATCTGACTTTGGATAGGTTTTATCAAAAAACATTATTAAATCAATGAATACTGTTGTTTAATAACCTTTTTACTCAAATGACATTCCTGCAATTTAGGATCTGGTTCTTTGACTCTGTATATCTACTGGCTTGTTTGTCAAAAGTTCCGTCACTGGGATGACCCACAATTAAATACACGGTAAACGTAGCTGTTTAAGTTGAGATCCAGGCAATACTACGTATAATGTGCACTGTGGTTCTCTTTTTTTAAAGCAGTTAGAAGGTACCACTTGTTGAAGACGAAACATTTATGGAGTTGTGTTTTGGTCTGTACAAACCTTTTGGAGGAGAACATAAACCTAACTTGGAGCTTGTTAATTCAGTCTCCTTTAGATGAATCTGAGACTTGTTTTTTTGTTTTTAAATTGAACTGAAAGGTTCCCAAAACACCACACTTTAAAAACTAAAAGTCTTGGAGCAATTAGTACATCTTTTGAGATCACTTTGCCTAGAATTTCTTAACATTATTTTTAATGTTTCTTTTTTTCCTAGGTAGAAAAATGTATTCATTATTGTCACAAAAATATGAATGCTATTGTAGCCACACCATGTAACATGAATTGTATCAATGCTAATCTTGTTACGCACATTGCTGATCTCTTCACGCACAATGAAGTGGAAGAGCTGAAGGACAAGAGAGACAAATTTAAGAGGTAACTTTTTGCCCTGTAATACACTGCTGAAGTGCTGTTGGGTTTCTGCATAATTTTTCAGAACCCCTGAGACACTGTGGGGTTTGAAGTTGTGTATATACAATTTATATTCTGGTATAATGTATCTTTAACACATAATATCATGAAGCAACTTCAAAATTTTATATTAAAGTCATAAGCAAAAGGAAAGAACTTTTTATAGGAAATGAGCAAAAAGAAAGGCCACACTAGCAGTGTGGCATAGACAAATTATTCATGAATTCTCCCATGGAAGCCAGGATTAGGGTAAGGAACCTTTTATGACATGATGTGCTCCTAATACGTAGAGAATGGTTTGGCTTCAGTATCCTGTGAAATCTGATATTTAGACATAGAATTTAGGATGGCTGGAAGCCTGAATAGTTGTGCTGGGATACTATTTCACACATAAGGACTCCAGCTTAGTCAGTATCAAGATAAGGACTAATTATTGGAGGGAAGACTGACAGACAAGCAAGGTGAAAGTAAGAAAGGATTTTAATCAGTAAGGATGAAGAAATTAGAACTTTTAGAATTAAAGTGTAATTTCACTGAAGGATTCATCAATAAAAGGTCTTTCAGTCAAGGTAGAAGTTAGCAGTTTATATTGGCAAACAGTGTAATAAAGGAAAAAAAAAAATAAGGGCTCTCTTCTCACACCTCTGTAAAAATAAAAGATGACCAGGTCAGGAACCAGTTATCCGAACAGACTAATATATATGGTGATTTGGCTTATCATCAGAGTACTAACAGAACTGTTAGTCTCGCTATACATAAAACAATTTTCAGTTTTTTCTAATGGCTAAGCTTTGTTGCTGTCATTACTAGTAAACTTTTCTGCAAGAAGATTGAGAGACTGTTTGATCCGGAGCACCTAAATCCCGATTCTCGAGGAAATGCGGCAACATTGTACAGGTATGGTCTTTTTATAGTATTAGTTCAGTTGCAAGGACAGTCCATGTGTTTTGAAGTCCTGCTCTTACTCCAGTACTTTTTTTTTTCTTTCTTTTTTTTTTTTTTAATAATGTAGGTGTTGTTTATGTAAAAAGCTGCTAACTAAAGAAACTGAAAGAAGAATTCCTTGTGTACCAGGAAAAATCAACATAGATCAACATGGGAATATTGTCTATGTTCATATAAGGTAGTGAATATATATATTAAAAATGTTTCTTCAGCTATATGATTTTGGGTGATTTTACAAAATACTACATATTTAGGAATTATCAGCTACATTACCAAATGAAGTTATGGATATGTGAAGAGCAGTATGAAACATTGCAAATTCTTGTTGACTACTGTGATGTACTTCTGAAATTGATTCAGCACTACCACTGCTCAGTGGAAGTGGAAAATCTACAGCCACAATTACTGAGAGGACTATTTTGGGTTGTACTGTCTTAAATAGAAAATACTCTGGTTGTACTGTCTTAAATAGAAAATTTGATGACAAATTAAATTAAATCAAAGGTTTGTTATTGAATGATAGATCCAGCTCTGCCAGCAAAGAAATGCTAAAGAGTATTTTCTAGACTGACTTCATACTGTCAAATCAAATACACTGCTTAAAGACTACTATAAATAAACTTTGCTAGTTGTTTTTCTGTTGTAAAGTGTTTGTTAGAGGAGCTTCCAGGACCTATTCTGTATGTATGCCCGATTCATTCAGCAGACATGTTTAATTCAATTCTGTCTGATTCATGTTTGTGAACAGCTGGATTCTCTTCTTAATTGAGATCAGTGAGTGATCGGCTGCAGTTGCCTCCCTCTCCACATGTCCCCTTTAAGGAAGATGGTGGGAAATTAATAACAGGAGACCTTTCTCATCAGATCTGTTTCATTCAGAACAACCAAAGCACAGTTCAATATCAGCTCCCAAGGTAACATGTATTTAGTGTTACCTCCCACCAATAGATCCAAGGTGTGGGTTAAGTTCTGCCTAACAGTCTAAATAGAACCAAATCTTGCGACCTTGTCCTGACCTATTAAGGTCATTAGTGATTAGCCATGTAAAATTCATTAGCTGTATTACTTCACTTAGACTGACTGTATGTAGCTGCTATGCAATTCCCAGCATATAAGTTTCCAGGGTTTTAAAGTTATTCAGAGGATTATTTAGGCTCTAATTATTTGCTTTGTGGTACTTGTGACTGCTTTTCTATACAGAATCCGTTCATCATTCCTTAGGTGAAGTGATACTGTCCACTAATGGATTCAGGCTTATGAGCTAATACAAGTCTATCTTTAATAATTTTAAAATAGGTTTGTATTTATTGGTCCTCTAGTAGTGCCTAGAACTAACTTCCAGTTCGATGTCCTGTTTGCTTAGTCTAGGTTAGATGTATATATAATAAAAAAAGGTTCAGGCCAGGGCTTAAAATTGTGGGAAGACATTATCTGCTCTTTGTGAAGATAACATGCCACCGTGCAAGTTGCATATTCTCTTTTGAATTCTGAAGAGGCATGTGTCATTTTATCACTGGGAAGGAACAGATTTTGTATTTTTAAGACTAGAAGTCTCAGATACATATATTCATCAAAAATACATGGTCTTATATTTTTGAACTTCAGTTCTTAACTGAGTGATTGCTGTTGTGTTGCAGATACATAGAAACATGTTATGTTGGCTTTTAAAATAAATTAAATAGAATGGCAGTAATTTGCTTCTGTTGCAGAACATACTACTTTAAAGACAGAAAACTGCAGTATGACTGAACTTGTTTTCACGTGCATATTTTGCTTTCTTCTACTCTATGTATTCGGTTTTCCTCTGTTTTATGGCTCTCCTGATTTCCAAAAGGCTTGATGTTTATCTTAGCTTATAGATTTGCAGTATATGGAGCTTGAGATGAGTCAAGCCTATAATTCTTTCTTATTAGTAAGTTTAGGATGCTGTGAAAGAATATAAGCTCTTCTGTCATGGTCTGAATTTACTAATGATTGTCCCACATTGTATCCTTCCTGTACTAAACACTTCCGTAGACTTTTCACCAGTGGAGCATGCATTGTTCTGCTCCTTCTCCACCTCACCTTTCTGGTGGCAGGATCAAAACAGAGTTATGACCCTGCAACCTGACCTTTTGCTTTTTCAGAGACAAAACCTGGGAAGTCCATGAGTACTTAATTGGCCTTCATGAGGAATTGAAATCTTGGCGGGATGTTTATTGGCGTCTTTGGGGGACTGTCAACTGGTTGACCTGCTCAAGATGTAACCAAGTTAGTGTATTTTCACTTTCACTTCTTTGTGTGTAGATGGCTTGTTGTGAGTGACTTTTGGGGGATGAGGCAGGGATTAAAGCAGTTTGGAAAATATATGGCAATGAAGCTTGGTATATGTTCTGTATAGGGGACAATTTTGACTTCCATAGGTAATCTCACCTCTCATTATCTCTCTTTTTATTCTAATGTAGTCTTTCCTGTGTACTGAATTCTCCCATTGCCAGTACCATTCGCAGCCAGTTCTTTATCCAGGTGTAGCAAGTGCTCTGGGCTCAACTGGGACAGGAGTGTATCCCTGTTGTAACCAAAAAGTACTTCGATTTGATCCTACAACCCTCCCAAAGGTACTTCAATACTAGCTCACTTTTAAAAGAGCATAATGCATAGCAGGGGGGCAACAGTGTGTTAAGAAAATGGATTTTTATTTTCCAAAGTAAAGATTTTTAAATTGTTTCAGTGTCCCAAGACCAGCTAGGACTTTGGTACACATGAGTTCAAAAGCTGAACTTTTGTTATTGTACTTAAAGGAAAGAACTCATTTCAGTAACTCAAGTATTTGATCTTTCATGTGTATGTGTCACAGGGCTGCAAAGTGAGGGATCACATGGTTGATATACCTTCAGGAGATAAAGATGAAGATGCTTTGCCAGCTCAAACTACTAAAATATTGAATGATCTGCTTCATCATAGAGATGTTATTGTTGTTCCTTTCACTAAAGATGAGAATAGGTAAGAACATTATATTGTGTTACAGAAATAACTTAACCTTCAACACTTAACATGTGTGTACGTTACATTTGATTTGTCTCCCATTTTAAAATGGGACACAGGACTTTTTAAAGCTAACTTATTTTTGATTGTTTAGTTGGAATTTGTGAAAAGAGGAACAAGTACTTTTTCCTTTTACATTTCAAGCAGTCATTTAGTCATTCATACTCCATAAGCATTCACTTCTATCTTTATATTGTTATCAAAATATTATGTGGCTGACTTGGAGGTCTGTCTTCTGAGATGTGATGAATAAAGAGAGACTGATTCTAAAGTTGTGAAATAGAAAAATTTATTTTCGTTTCACATTTTTCTCTTTTAAGTGATTCTGGTATTGGGCTCTGTGATGAAAAAGGCAGTGAATGTGATGTGCTTGTTGAACCAAATACGCCATGGGGTCCCAAAACTGGAGAAATCAATGCTGTGAGTGCTAATGTTTCTTTCCCCTTTTTTCTGATAATGAGGATTCTTACAAGGGTACTTTGAAGAATTTGTTAGATAACTTTGAATAAAAACAAAAACCTTGCATTGGTGGAGGAAGAAATGCACAGCTGAGTATTGCAGGATAGCACAGGCTAATGTAGGGACAAAATATCTGGTTGGTGAAAAGGCGAAACTTTTACTATGTCTGCTGGAAATATTTCTGTATATCAGAGACAGTTCTCCATATGTTTGTGTTTTCCACTCCATTCTTAAACTGATGATAGTTAAGGATCCAGTCATGCTTTAAAATACATCACGTGGCAAATATTTCAATAATTGCCACCTTTTCTTTTGTCTGCTGATGTATCTGAGTATGTCCACATGACTTTTGCAAGTCCATAAATGAAGAACAGTAACTTGGGTTGTGTTTTGGTTGGGGGGAGGGGGTGGTATAGTTTTTTGGGTTTGGTTTGGTTCTTCCCCAAGATGTGAAAGATTTTACTGTTGAGAACTATGATGCGTGTATGTTACTATGTGTATGTCAGGTCAACGGAGATACTCTCTACTACCTCTGGTTTAAAGAGAGATTGCATGCAAAGACAAGTTTTTGAAGTTCTGCACCCATTGTGGAACTTCTGGTAACTCAGCAATCCTGATGGTAGCACAATGCTGCTGATTCCATGAGAATTTCAAACAGACCATCAGAAGCTCTCCTGCAATAAATGTAGGAGGTTATTGAATTTAAAATCCATAAGTCTGGTACATAACTGCCCCTGTGTCCTGGTCTGCTTTCTTTGATTAATATCAGCTGTAAATATTTTTAGTGCTAAGGTTAGTCACAATAAAACATGACTCTGAATTCACTGCATGTAATCAGTTGGCGGTTCACAATCTGTTTGAAGTTAGTCATTCCACCAAAATGTATAGTTAAAGATGGGAGTAGGCCTTCTAGGAGTTATCAGTGTAGATTGATGTACTGTAACATACCACTCATGTTTTTAGAATTCCAATCACATTTTTTAAATTCTAATTATTATTAGTTCTTTAACTTAGATGCATTTCTCTCTCTTTCTGTAACTACAGTTTCTTTCTCTGAAGAACTGGACTTTACAGCTGGTTAGTAAAATATTTTGTTCATAATTTTAAATATTTGCTCTTCTGCACTGGCAGAGAACTAGGTTTGTTTTTTGTCTTATTTTCTAATTAATTTAGTGGAGAATGAATTTTTTTACTTTTGCTTTAATTTGTAGGTTGCAGTACAACAACACTTTTTACAAGAAAGTATAAACTCTGTGTGAAGTACTACTTTGGCCTGAATAAAAATTAAAAATTCCTTTAAAATGTTTTTATAAATGAGAACAAGTGATAGACCAGCACTGCATGCATCAGTTCTTAAGAGTTCATTAGGGTGACAGAAATGTAAATCATCAAAATCAGGGTTATTGAGTGTCTGTCTCGTTGATGGCTTGTCTGAGATGCTTCATGTCTTCTTTATGCTGCTGCTTCATTGCAAAAAGCTTTTGTCAGAGTTGAGGGCCTAGCCAAATGCAGAGAATGGGGAGTCATTCTTCCAGTAACATAGAATGCCACATGATTTACGATTTACTCTTTCTGTATGTAAATGTGTTAGAGAGCAGCAGTTTACCTCTGTCACTCTCGAGGATTTGTGCTGCAGTCTGATGTTCCTAGTGTCCTATAATAAGACTGTTCTGCTTTCAAAAACATGATTCCTAAACTTTTAGAACTTGCAGACCATGTGAAGCTTCATCATTTCTCATTGATTACTAGGCACTCATTATCACTTACTTCAAAAGACATGTGTGTATATTCAATCAATGTAAACATCACATTCCTTAATATTTTCATTATTCTGTGCTGATCAGTTAGGAACTATTCACTGTGGCCCCATCTGTTGCTATATTGGAGCCCACAGTTTATGATGATGTACAAGAGATAGAAGGAAAAAAAAAAAATTTTAGGTATTAGTGAGTTCACAAAAAAAAAAAAAAAAAGCCAACCAGATATTCCAAACCAACTTACAATAAAATATTAATGCAGATACCTCTGGTGTACATAATTTGTGTGTATGTATAGTGCACTGCGATATGCATGCTTTGGGGTATTTAATTACTGATCAATTTCAGGCAGTTTGCAAAATGCAGCAAGCCTCAATAGAACTGTCCGTAAAGTTGCAGTTTCCTGTAGTCTGTGTTTATATGGCTAGCTCAGACATTTGCTACCATAATATAAATTTTCTTGTTAATCAGAACATGCCAGCAGTACATTGGATGTTAAACACTGAATCATACAATAGTACTGACTGGAAGGGATCTCTTGTGGTCATTTTATGTATTTTCTCCCACTCTCAAAGCAGGGCCAACTTAGATTCAACTTCAAAGCTATACCAACTTTGCTTAGGGTCATATCCAGCCAAATCTTGAGTATCTCTGAAGATTGAGATTCTACAGCCTCTCTGGGCAACATCCTACAACGTTGATCACTTGAAAGAAACATAAATACAAATACTTGCCGAGACATTATAAGCAAAGATCTGAAGTTACTTTCTCAACATTTCAGAATCACATTCTCAGACCTAACTGTGCACACATTTATGTCACTAAGATGTGGAACTATGTTTAAAGTCATATGATACAGATTTAATGTATCATATAATAGTAATCAAGCCTTGCTTATAATCTGTGGCACTCTCCTCCTGTTGATTAGAAACAGCAGTCATTGTTATCTGAAGAGGAGGAGTATACCACTGGCTCAGAGGTGACTGAGGATGAAGTGGGGGATGAAGAAGAAGTATGCAGGAAACCAGGTACAACAAGTCTCTATAGTCAATCTTCCCTGGAATTTAGAGATAGGGATTCAAGGCAGCAGAATTCGTCTGTAAGCAAATTTTAAACATTAGGCATCTTGAAAATAAAAAATGATGTTACTTGAATTTTATTTCTAGTTTTTCTGTGTTTAGGTACAAATTATCCCACTGCTCAGTGTCATCAAAAATCACTGGCAAATGAGGAAAGCTGCAACTATTCGTGTCTGAGATGTCCTCAGAGTTGATCAAGGGTGTATTTTGCAGGAAACACCATCAAATTACTTTTATGAAGTTTTGCATAGATAAACATTGGAAGAAAAGGCAGTAGCTGCACAACTATATTTTTGCATGCTTTTTTTTTCAGAATATTCTTCTGGTTACATAGTGGAATGACTGGTGAATGTGGCTAGAATTGTGTCTGCCTGGAAGATAAGCTCTATATGAAGTAAAAAGATTTTTGTTCTTTTTTTTTAATACGATATGGGGTTTAGGAACATGGAAAACGAAAAGCAGCTTCTTGTTTCCACCCTACTGATGAGTCATTTGAACAGAAGCAGTTCTTGGTCCTTTTTGTCTTGACTTAAAAGGATTGGAGTGTACCAGTTTGTTAAAAAAAAAAAAAGTAGAAAGAAAATTTTTGTACTTTGATTTTAAACTTCTTGATCTGATATCACTCAGAGTTCATTGACCAAATTAATATGGTCAAATACATAGCTTGTATATGCACTTAACTTTTCTGTGTAAAAATAAGTGTGCTATTATGTGTAACCACTCTGCATTTTAAATATGTACTTGGGTTCCTGTATACTTCTCATAGAAAAACATTTGAGTAATCTGTGTATATTAGCATGCCTGAAACACTAACAAAAAGAAAACAGTCTGTTCATTTACTCTGTTTGTACAGTAATAGAGAGAAAAAAATTCTTTTGTAGCTGTGTAGTTGAGAAATTCCAAGTATCTGTGATGGTATGAGTAGACATTTCTTCAATTAGCAGGGAGAAAGGAGAAATTGAAGAAGTCCTACAAGCACCCAAATAAAGTGGTTTCTTCACCTAGTGTTCAGAAAAAGGAGAAGCCATCTGATAAGGTAAAATCATAGTTGTGAAGCCAGACTCACTGGTTGGGTTGAATAATGAGGAATTCTCTTAGGTTTTGGACTTGATCTTAAAACATAATTTGTTTTTCTTTCTTCGATAGTCAAGTTCCCGAGATGCATCTCCGTTCATGTAAGTAATTTTCAAAGTCCTTGAGAACATATTCTAGTATATCGCTTTTTGTAAACTGTTACAGATAACATGGTGTGCATCTTTCTTTTCTAACCAGTGTGAGTATGCAGCAGAACAAATGGGATGCCTCAAGGTCACTAAGATTCAACCAAGATGCTCAAAGAGAAGATGGTCTGTTCTTGCATGAGTTTAGCTTTCATAAAGTTAATATTATGCAAAGAAAATTATTCTTTTATATAACAAATGGCTAATTTTCTTAAGATATAGCAACTTAGAAACCTTTAGGTTGAATTTAATCTCAGATATAGTAATGAGGTTTTGGATGTTTGTTTTTTATAGCTACTCCTCATTTGGAAAAGAACAGATTTCAACTAGGCTAATCGTTGGTAATCAGCTGTATCCAAACTACACAGCGATTTCAGACTCTTCCAAACTGTGCAAAAATATTCATACAGCTAGGAACTTCTTTTGAAAATATTCCTCTAGGATTTGATTAGCATTTATTAGCAATGTCATCTATTCTACAGGAGAGAAAATCCACCATATAAAACTATACGTTGTAGTCTTGCACACAGATGGAAAAATAAATGGGCAGCATTGGAACTGCTGTCTTTTGAAAATACTGGAATGGAGTTCAAAGTTTGCAGGAGAAAAATTAAAAATGCATTTTAAGTGTATGTTAGTGTGGTTCATGCTTTTTATTTGGAATGTCAGCACATAACTTGCAGAGATTATTGTTATCTGATGACATATAAGTATGTGAATATTTTTTCCTTCAGCCTTGTGCCATTTGTTGTCTGTGCAGAGAAACAGAGATAAACATTCATGTCTATCTCTTTCCCGGTCTTTCTGACTAAATATATTCAGAATTCTATTAGTTTGTTCCACCTTTTTTTAATCTCTCCCGATACTCTTGTGCGTTTTTGTTGTTTTGAAAACCTCTGCCTCAAAACCATTCCCATAGATTTTGATCTCAGTATAATGCCTCAGGCTGATTCTGATATCTGCCAAGAACACTGCTGAGGCTACAGACATTATGTGTCAGAATCTGGGATCTTGACTGGTAAAGATTTTTATATGAGCTGAAAAGAATGCTAATTTCACAGAGTATCACTAAAGCGTGCATCTAATTCTTCTTTCTTTGTATTCAGTAGCAAGGAAAGCCTGTGTTCTAAATATTCTTTCTTATTTCTCACAGATCAGAGAAGAATGTCTGAGATTACAGGGCATTTAATAAAAATGAGACTAGGAGACATTGATCGTGTCAAGTCAAAAGACAGCAAAGAAGTAAGATTTGTCCTGTCGTGGTTACAGAATTGAAGTGAGCCTTGGTTAACATATGTAACACAAATTAAAATACCATCTATTCAATACTTAAGCAAAGAACTGAATTTTATCAGTCCTCATTTTGTTCCAACCATGATTTTGGGGGGAAAATAGTTTAAAATAATATTTAAAGTTCACTGCCTTTAAAAACTGGGCATGGAAAATAGGATGGGTTTAAGAGGTTTCAGTACTGGGTTGTGATAATGAAACAAAGTATGCCATAGGTTCTGCTGAATATTACTGATTTTTATGAAAAGTCACTGATTAAATTGCAATAATGTCAAAACTTTTTTTTTTTTTTCTGGATTCCAGTATGCAGGAGGCATTTATTCTAGACTTGAAGCTCAGATAAAGGCCTCAGCGCAGGTCAGCGCACGACAAAACAATGCTGAGAAGAACATCAGGTAAGATTTTGAAACAAAAAGAAAAAGTAGAACATAGATTTCATGGCCAGGAGGGTGTTTACAGGAAAACATGCCTTGTTTAATACACTTTTTGAATCAGCATCTTCTCCAGCATATGTAGGTTAACTATATATGGTGTGAAAGGTTCCTTTGACAAATTAAACTGGAGCTAAGACAATGAAACTCTTGTACCTGTGCTGGAAGAACTGCTTTATAACTTCTATATTGGAAGGTTGCCTGGTGCTTCTATATAATTTTTTGCAGGACTATGGATAACTGGAAAGTGTTAGTCAAGATTCTTTAACTTATTCGTTAGCATCCTTCCAAAAACAAAACCAAAAATCCCCCCCGCCAAAAACCTACATTACCGCATATTGGTCTTTTACACCTTAAATGGATAAAACAAAAATGAACAGAGAAGCTGGCACACCGTGTGTAGTTGTAGAGCCTAAAACTGGTCATAATCTGGCCAGTAGGTGAGCCTCTTGAGCTGAAGCTTATAGTGGAGTTGCTGACCAACTTTAAAGGGATGGGCTGGAAGCTTCAAATATGTTTTCAGATGAATTTCTCCCAGGTGTTATTTCTGTCAAAAAAATGCATATGACTGACTTTCTATAGAATTAGTGAGTTCAAAAGAACATTTTTTACATCAGTTCTTTCAGTTGTCTGCCTTTGTATGCATATGTAGTTTGTGGGTACAGGTATCGTGGCAGAAAGGCAACTTTCTCAAGAATAGATTTGAGAGTGAGATTCTGGACAATAATTTAAAATTCTAGCAGTAATAATGAACCTATGTTTCTTCTGTGTTATTAATCCAGGTCAAAACCCCGTTTTGGTCAAGGCCGTCCAACATAAGGACGCATGAAAAAACTTTAGCCAGAATTCATTACTGCTTCCTGAAACTGTTCTGCACTCTGACAGATGGAAAATGCACATCTCTGAAAGCTTTCCAGTGACTTATTTATTACTTTAAGCCTTGTAAATTATTTTGTGCGATAAATTAATAAATATCCAGTAAGGTCTGTACTTATTTTAATTGTAAATATACTATTTCTTAAATTTAAATTTAATTGCTTTTTTAGGCTATTGTGTTAAGTTGCATAGGAAATATTTTATAAATATACAAAGTTAAGTTATCAGACTAACTTTATTTATGGGGGAAGACATAAATATGCCTTTTGGTATGCTAGAAATACTGAAAAGGAAAAAGCAAGACTACTGAATTCTGAATACAGTCAGCAGCATTAACACAAGCCACCTAGTGTATTTATATTGTGTAGTATTTGATAGTACATTTTAGGTCAGTGCTCTAGGGATTTGCATTTAAAGTCCGTGACAATACCTGTGATGTAGACTACTTTAAGCAAAACTTTAATGCAGTTCTGAGGCTTCCTTCTGTGTATCACACAACTCTCATTCGTGTGAAGGTGGGTAGCAGGTAGAGACTAGACCTCCAAAGATTATATAAATGCCATGATGATGCAGTATTACCTCTTGCACGTGAAACACTTGCTTTACTTGTATGTGAAATTAATACTCATTCCCATTCCATATCTGAGTCCTCTTGCACAATACAGTGTCTTGTTCCCTACTAGTACACAGACCTTAGGATGTGAAGCAGTTCTATCTCTTAATGATGCTATGCCACTAAATTTCTAAGCAAATATGCTACTAATTCTGCATTTTTCAATGGAGATGTATCATTATGAAGATTTGTGCATGTAAATCTTTTGGGTCTAGTTACTTTCTGAAACCTGCCTGAATAATACTGTTTAGAAGTCAGATGCACTTTCAAGTTCTGTATTTGGAGCAATAGAATACAAGTTTGTGTACATGTAAAATCCAGGGCTACCAAAATGGAATAACTCGCTTAGAAAATGTCGCATATTAGCAAAGAAAATGGCAATAATGGCAATAATAATGGCTGAATTCAAGTAAACACGTTCTGACTTTTTGAAACAGGTAGAAAAGAGCGCTCAGGGAAAGCTTATTCCAGGCCACGGCTGTACAATAATTTGTGAGTTTGGAATTAAGTCAGCAAGATCCTGGGTGGGAGGGTGGGGTGTGGGGTAAGGAGAGGGAGATAAATGCACTCTTCTTTCCATTCAGGCTTTTTTTGTTTGCCTTGTTTCTTGAGGATTTTCAGTAGGTGTTAGAAGATTAGGATAGCAATACTTGAAAATACTGATTTCAAGGTGGAAGATTTTTATTGAAACAGTTAAGAAATGAATGTTGTTTATTGTGTGTTTTGTCCAATCCTATAGCAAACTCGGAGCTCAATGGAACCAACAGGCAAAACTGTGGATTTCAATGGCTTTGATCTTGAGCAGAAGTGGTAACTTTGCAAGCGTGCTTTAATCTGTATCAAATAAATAAGGCTTTATTAATGCCTCAGGCCTGTTTGCAAGTAATAGTACGGTTTTAAGCACTTACAGTAAACATTGGAAAACTGATTGTAGCTCACTGAAAGAGGGGAAGTATTATAAATTCCATTGGGTATGAAAATGCAGTAGAATAAGTGTTTTGCTACAATTTTGTGACTTCTAATAGAGGATTGTTCCAAATTCCCATGGTAAACTTTGCTATGAAAGTTGCAGGCTGCATGTATCTGTGTTTAGTTTTCATAGAACTACTGACTAGAAGAGAAGGGGAAATTCTGCTGGTTTTGTTCTGTGGGAGAAATGCCAGTTCCATGTGCCAGTGTTGGTTTATTCAAAAATATTTTGGATCACATAAAAATAACATACATGATGTGCAGTCAATCCTTTTTCCCCTTACCAACCACCTTGAATTTTTATCTTGTATTAATTTTGAAAATTTGTCTTGGTTTAATGGAAATAAATGTTATTAATTTAAGAAGTGTGTGAGTGTTTTGTAGATTCTTGTAAGAACTGAGTGTGTAAATGTTGTTTAATGGTCTCAATCATGCATATGTATTTGTGATTAAATTGCAGCATCATGATGGAGGCTTTTTGTCTGTCAAGAACAGGATATGGTTGAATGCAGAGCTACTCCAAGTATATGAGAACTTAAAAGAATTTTTATCTGCATTTAGTTTTGAAGCTGGATTAAAAAATCCTGAGTGAGCTGCCCTACAAATGACCCAAGTATGCAAAATGTCAAACTAAGCTGTGTCAAAAACATGTTTAACTTTGCCTTCCACTGCCACAGTACCGATCGTACCATTTAAACAGTCTGTTAAATCTATGAATAGGATTAGTTTCCATGATTCTATTTCTAGAAATTGCTATATAGATGGCCTGTATATGTGCAGTTGAGTGTACTGGGAAGACTACAGTGTACATCCGACTGTCACATGTGTATTTAACTTCCTGCATTGTGGAGCTGTGCCTGTTCACTTGATGTCCAGAAATCTTGGAGAAAGGGCCAGAATTTTAAAGTCAGTATTGGCTCCAAGAGAAAAAGATGACATGTTAGAAGAAATGTGAACATATGGTTGCCCCAGTCTGTAAACATAGAACTATGAATAGCACGGACATGTTTCATGTGGCTGAGAGAACAATTCTCTTTGCCAGAAGGGAACTGATTTTTTTTAAAACATTGTTTCCTCCTCTTGTTGAGTGTACAGATGTACTATATTGTGTTGGTAAACTGCTACTGTGCATCAGATGTTTGCTTGAGCAACTACATGAAGTTTCCTGCTTCTGCTTAGGTACCCTCCTCTCCACTCGAGGCAAAGGTAAAACCTTAAGTTATTATTGATGTCCAAGAGAGCAGTACACATAGACGTATACTGAAGACATTCCTTCTGCAGCTGTTCTCGGTAAAATCTAATCTGTTTGAACTGTACCACTGTGTTCTGAGTTTTTTCTTTATTTCTTAATAACTAGGAAGTAAGGAAGACTTGCGATCGTGTTAAATTTATCTTTCTACAGAAGTAGATTTACTGGTCTATCCCCTATTGGCTATATCTATAAATAAAACCAGCCAAAGCCTTTTCCAGGCTTTAGGCCAAGTGACAGCACACAATAGCTGTGGCCCTGAGGTTACTGTCTCATCCTGTCTTTGAGCATCACGATGCTGGAGGTTGATGGAGCCATCAGGCAGTCTGAAAGCTACAGCAGCTGACAGTTGCACAGGACTGCATGAGCACCTCTACTTTGGGAATCACAAGGGCTTTGAATGCTAATTTGATAGGTGCTGTTGCAAGTGGGCAGCATCCTTAGTTTGGGGAGGACTGTGCACCCCCCCACAGCCCTTAGTAGATGCCTATTGCTTATAAGTCTGGTGAGGGAGAAATGTGTGTCCTGCTGTTTTCCATTGTTGTGCAGCTTGTGCTCAGTGAGCAATGCTGTCCTCAGTGACATAGCTGGACAGTGGGCTGATATATTCTGGTTAAAGGTGTTCAGTGTCAGCTGAAAAAAATATTATTTCCACCACCCCACCCTTGCTGGGTTGTATTCCTGCCTGTTCCATAGCTTGTTTGGGGTTACAAATCATCTCACTTTAAATGCCATGTCTCCATCCTCCTCTTTCCTTGTATGCTAAGTGTAGAAAACAAATGAACTTCATCTGAACTTTGGTCTGGGCCTGATTCCATGATGGGACACAGGTGGCGATGGTTGAGACTCACATGATACATCGCTTTGGCTTGGAGGGCTATCCCTGAGAACACCCACTGAGCAGGAAGATCCTGCATGCAGCCTTGAACTGGCACCCACACAGCCAAAACAGCTGTTGCAGGTTATAAAGAGCTGATAAGCACATTGCACTGCACCCAAGCAGCAGCTTTTATTCCATGCCTGCCTGTAAGTAACCTTTAACTTACAGGTGGTTTTGCATGAGGTTTGTGTACACTAACGGCTTACCTCCTGCAGCTTCTAGGCTGCTTCCCCATAGATAACGAGAGAGATCTTTATGGAGTTTTATCCTCTAAGAGCTCATGCCACTTCTCGTCCCAGAGCTTCCAGCATTCTCGGCTGCCTCTTGCTAACAGAGATCCCAGAAAATGTTGAAGCTGCCTTGCCTTTACTGTGGTTTAGAAGATTCAAAAGTAGGTCTTTGTTAGTGGGTTAAAATGCCATGTCATAAATATTTCCAGTGGTCAAGAGGATTGGTTGCTAGAAGAACTTTTTGGTACAAATATCAGCTTATGTAGCCTGTGGCCTGGCCATGATAGCACAGAGGAACGTGATGCTGTTCAGTGAACAAGATCAGGAAACTTCTCTTCCTTTTTCTTCTTCCCAGGAGGTATTTTGTGCACAGAACTGTCTTCTGTATTTTGCCACATAAACTTGAGAAAGCCTGGACATCATGGACACAGGGAACAATCAGGCAGGGGAGGAAAAATAACTCCCTCAGACTGGCTCCGGTAATAATGTCACTGACAGCATAATCACGGCTGGATGTGGCCTTTGTTCAAAAGAGATGGTGCCCACGAGTGAACTTCTTTTAATAATTTTTAATCGCTTCTGCTTGAATTGCTCCCAGATTTCCATTTCAATTAGTTAAGGCTAGGAGAGCACAGTGATAATTTTATTTTTTGTTGTTATATGCAATGTTATTATATTTTGCATTTTCATTCAAACTAGAGTAATTACTTTAGTATCCATGGTGACAAAACATGCTAGCACAAACATGAAAAGACCTTGGTCTGGCAGCAGTTTCTTTACTGTGTAATCAGTTGCTCCTTTGAATTAAAGGTATATCTACCTTCAAATGATTGAAACAAACTGCACACTTAGCTGTACCATTTGTAATCTTTGAAAGTTCTCCGCAAGATTTTAGTATAATTTCTTTTTTTAAGGAAACTTCATTGAAATAAAATGTTTTAACTGCCTGCTCAACCTATTTTCAATGTATAGTATCTATAAAATATTAGGCACGCTTCAGAGGTCTCTGCTTTCATCACATCAATGGAATTCTGTACTTATTCCTTGTGGAATGGAGTTATGAGAAGATATTCTGCCATCGGTATGAGATCAAAAGAGGTAATGCTGGTCCTTTGCCTTTTGACATCTTCTTTCCCATGGAATATGTAGGTTTTTCTTGCACTGATCTTGCTAATTTATTTATTTGCATCTCTATGTTGAATATTAAAATAGAAACAGACTTTTTAATTTGTGCTGTAACAAAAAAAAAAATATTTCCTTGTTGGTTTAATTTTAGTGCCCAAAAGGGACTTTGATCTCACAAGCTCAGAATGATAAGCATGTTATATAGTTTGTGGATTGCTCTCAAAGGCTTATTCCAACCGTTTGCCTTGTTCTCACTGAAACATTTGTCAAGATAGCAACTCACTTATGATATCACAACTGAAATGATTCTTTACAAGTACTGTATATGAGAAACAACCATCTGGTTTTGCTTTCAGTAGGATATATTTTTCTGCAGTGTTCATGGCGCTTTCTAGATCTCTGATTTTCATTTTGATCGGTTGGGTTACATTCATCTGTCTTGATGCACAAAGTAAGTAGTGTTATTTTTATAAATGCTTGTGAGTCTGTTCCTGCTTTTATTGAAATTGAACAAAATTAAATTTATTAAATTAATACAAATCACAATCGTAGAAGTTCGAAATACATTGATCTGCTGACTGATGAAATAACATCTAAACAAGCAATCTTCTTGGTGCTTATGGAAGTGGTCTGTGGACTTTCAGGGGCTCCATGATCACAAGCTGGAAACCGCTGCTGTTTTATGTACAGTGGGTTTTTACAAGTTCACTTTGAAATTTTTCAGGTTTGGCTATTTTATATCTGCAGCAGATACAAAATATTTAGGCTGAACTTGAGTCTAAGGATGTATAGTTTTGAAGTTGGGATCATCTGAATTCCTTGCTGCTGTTATTCTGCTAAATTCAATTGCAGTAGTGACCATTTTTACATCTGGTATTTGTTGTAGCAGTAAGGACTCCCTTAGAAGTTCTCTTTGGTATGTTTAGGAGAGAGCTTCCAGGAAGTGAAAACTGTGCCATCCACCAGCTGAATGTGGGAGTAGCAACAGTGTCTGTGTGCCTAAACTTCAGGTCTTAGTATAATTTTGGTCCTTCAGTCTTCTTATAGAATCTTCACAACAGTGAAAATGCTCAAGTGTCTTAGCTTTTTTTCTAATAGCTCCAGAGGATCACCAGGAATGGCTGAGGGAAATTTTTCCTTTGGGAAAAAAGCAACAAGAGTTTTTATTTAATTATTGAATTTCGTATATTCAATTGTGATGTAACGTTCCAACCACTTTCAAGCTCCAGTTTTTTTATCTTTTTCAGTAGTCCAGAGCCCTGCTTTCCAAAGAAGGCTTTTGAATATTCGGAGATGGAGGCAGCGAACTAGACCCATAGGCAGCAGCTGCTGACTGTAGAATATTCACTAGGGTTTGTTCAGTTGCTTGTGTAGAAATCTGTCCGCTGCTCACTTATAAATGAGATCCTGTAGAGTGGTGCAAATAGGAAGGCGTCTGGCTAGCCAGGCAAAAACAGCCCACTACTTTTTACCAACAATCACTTTGAATATACAGTAAGGGTGGCAAGAAGAGTGGGGACACTCTTCGCATTTGTTGCAAACACACGTAAGTCCACAAAAGTTGCACAGAGCATAGATTGCTCTATAGCAGCTCTGCTGAGTAATTCTGGTTAGGGAAGGAGGAAAAAAGCTGGTGGACTTCTGTGTGTGTAGTTTGCAGATCTAGAAAAAAAGTCTGTCACTTTTTATCACACAGAGAAAACGTAGAGAGAGGTCACTAAGGTACAATAAACCACTTATTAAAGCCACTTCTCAGGAAAAAAGTATGCTTCAAAAGTGCTGACTTCTACAAAAGTTTAAGGAGAAGAAATTTCAGGTAAATCTGTCAATGTACCTTTACCCTAAGGTCTTGGATTCTTGCTAACATTTCAGTGGTGAACAGCTTTGTGTTTACGGTTTTCTTGGGAGTAGAAAACATTTTACAAGGCCAAGGTACAAAAGCAGTTTTGGTTATCGTTTCCACAAATGTTTCGTCAGGAAATTAACATGCAGTGATTCATTACTTGTCAGGCAATAAAGCCCAAGTTTCAGTCCGGTCAGGGTACAAAGGGAGGACAATTCTGTAGCTAGACATCATCACATCCTTTTTTGATAGCTGCTTTTCAAGTTGTGAAGTCCATCATTGCAGAACTTCTGGGGGCAAGAATAGATTGGGTCCAAGACACCACTGTTTACCTACTTTGTGCAATGTTGTATAGTTTTAAACCCTGCAAATTATGTCAAGGTGCCACCATGATAAATGCCTTTCAGCTTAATTTGAGCTAGTGTGTGCATCCATTTTTATACAGCATAAGCTTTTTTACCTTGTACTATTCCTGGAAATAGTGCCTCTGTGTCATCTGTACATTACTTTGTCCTTTTCTTTTTAGAAACCACAAGTATAAATTGTGACACAACACCCAGCCCACTCATGCTGTCACGCTTTTTGGATGAATATACAGGTAAAATCATTATTCTATCCTAGAGTTGTCTGACTTGCTCCATAATACGCATAGTACTTAAACGCTTCACATAGCCAGTGTATTTTATAATGAATCTGTATTATGAATTGATTTACAATAGCCTACATGGCATACTGCTTAGTAGAATAAATAAATGCAAACCCCAAAATTACCTGATCCAAGGACCTTACTGTCGGAATAGACAGACCGGGCAAAGCAAAAGGAAACAAGGACAGAAAAATTGATGTTTACAGTTTAACTTGTCTGGTCAGCCCACAGAGCTGATGTTTTCCTTCCTACATCAGGATGAACCGCTGCCACCACAGCCCTGCTTTGCTTCTGGAGCTCTGCTCTGCTTCAGACTGGAGACTCTCTGAAAGCCAGATTTTTGTTTTGTTGGGGCAGTAGGAAGAGCAGGTGGGGTGCAGAGGAACAAGCAGGCTTGCAGTACAGGGGATTACAGAATCAATGCTAGCTGCTCGATGTATCTGCATTTTCTGTTCTAGTTTTCTGTATTAGTGTAGCATACTCTGTATTATTTTGATGATTATTTAATTTGTACAGCCTAACAGGGTTAGCATTAAGTTATCCTCATGTTTTCTATGCATGTTTAGCCTGGGTGGCAAAGTGTGACTGTGCCTTGGAGGCAAAATCCCACAATGGGGGAAGTACAGCGACTGCAAGAGAGCACAATGCAGAAGAGCAGTAGATAGATTTTTCTTTGTTGGTATTTACATTACAAATGCAGTACAGAGGATAACCCCATCATCCTTCCCTCCCACCACTAACCAGAGAGGTTACTGTTTTTAGCTAAAGGATAGGGCTGTTGTCTGTGACTATGCTGTCTGTAAGAGGCAGCCCCGCAGTCAGGATTTGATTCGCCTAACGGGTATACAGCGATCTCACAAGGCAAAGTGTTAGGTTATGGCCAAAGCGTTCCCTTCAGGATATGTCATAACCCTCAGGATCTCGTGGAAGCGTGTGTCAGGCCCATGCTGACTGTCCACAGGCAACCGTCATTGATTGCGTCTGGCTTTCAGCAAGGTGTGATACAGAGCAGTGGTTTTTTCCAGTCACTGTTGAAACATTTCTTTGAAAGCTGTAAGAGCATAGCTGCTGTGTCTGACTCTTGCATGGAGACAGAAAGGAAAATAATTACCCTTCACTCTGGTTCCTCTCCATTTAATTTTGAAGTGGCTAGCAAGAAGTCTGGCCCTTTGTGTGCATCATACGTATGAGTGTACCTGCTGACACACCTGTAATGAAGAAGCAAGAGAGAAAACCAGCTTGAATTTTTCCCAGCACTTCTTTTTTGTTAGCTTCTCTCCACTGGACAGAATACTATTTCCTAGGCAACTGCTTGATACTTCTTGTTTGAATGTCTGCAACTCTGGATGGAGGATTAGACTATATATCAGACAGCGAAGATTTTTTTATTTTTCTAGAATATTTTTTTCCACCAGTTTCATCACTGCACACGATAGTGTGATACCACACAACTGAGACACAGCCCAGTTGTTCTATGCTTAGTGCCATTGGACTTTCTCCTTACACGCAATTATAGTCCAGTATCTTTGGGCTGGTAGCTGACAGCGTTCCAGACACTCCCTGAAGTTGGAAGAAGACAAGGTTCCCTTCCTTTGGGCACTTAAAGACCGAGACCTCAAGTCTGTATGTGGAAATTAGAGATGGGATTGTTACAGAAAGGGCTTAGTATCCTAAATTAGTAGTGATGGAGTACAAAAAATGATGGAGTAAGTAATGCACACAGCTAGCGAGTTTCCTGAAGATCATGGAAAATATTTGGGGTATTCAGGGAAGATTTTGGAGGGGAGAGAGGATTATGGGTTTGAAATCCAGATAATGTGTTCCATGAGAAGATAAGTATTATTGTATAAACACAAATATATAGATAATATGAGTTAGGTAATTTTAATCTATTTAATAAAATTGCTAGTAGCACCACACTGGATTGTTTATAAGGGTACATTTCAAATACACATTCGAACACAGATTTGGTGCTTAACCAAGCAAGTAATACACTCTCTGCTGAAATGGTAGTGAGTCTAATATGAACCATGGCAATGACAAAATAACAAGTTTTACTACTGTCAAGACAATAGCTCTTAAATGCATGGTTGTAGAAAATCATGTTCAAATAGTTTCTAAGGTTGCACTGTTTTGTGTTTCAGTGTTCTGTACATATAGGAACAGATTAGAGGGGTCATACACTTACCATTCTGTAGCAAAATAAAAATGTAGGCAATCACAAGCCTGAATCCAGATTCACATTAGATTCTACCTGCTTGATAGGTTCAACTAAGATATATGAAATGCTCCTGTATTTGAAAAATACTGAAACTAGTCTCATGAAGCCCTGACCAGCCTCTTGCTGATTTTGATTACATTTCCTGACTTTGATTACACTTCAATTACATTTTGACACTAAATGTGAAAAAAGTTTTGCAGAATAAAGCTATTTTCAGAAAATGGTGGAAATTTAGGTGTAAATTATGCAAAGCTTTTAAATTCTGCACATATTGTTAGAGTGTGAATATATTGGAAAAAGTCAATTTGTGTGGTTTTAAAAACATATCAATACACTTGTGCACTTGTGCACTTAAGGGGACTTTAACAGATCTAATCATTTAGCCGAAAATGCCAAAATAACATAAAATATAACCAAAGGTAACCAGTAAATTAGATGTCAGTACATATGACATGAACCTATGGATTTCTTTTCCATAAAGCAGTCTCATTTGTTACGCTTTCTCTTACAGGTGATATAGAATGGATTACAAATATCCCACCCAATGTAAATTTGAAATTAAAAGAGTATCTATTCCCTGAACATTTACCATATGTGGAACTAGTATATAATTCTGGATCTAATAATGCAACAGTAAGGACTCATAAGCCACTGGATGTTGATTCTATTGAGGTATTTTTTTCACTGCATATAAAACCTAGATATGAAGGTTTTCTTGACAGGTATAAAAAAAGTAGCATTAAGACATACATTTTAATTGTTCGTTCTCTCACGATACAGGTTGGTATTTCAGAAAAGTGATTCATCAGAAAGAACAGCATAGACTTCAGTATATCTACCTCTCAGTAGTATCTGTTAAATGTCTCTGTTTCCTATAACTGTAAACTTGTCTGGCATCTGACAGTCAGAGATGTTCTTTCCTAATCATGTATTGTCACTTGTAATGAAAGCTGCAAATATGTGGTTATGATAGGTGTCACTTTTATTAAAACTCATCTCTGTCACATGAATTATTTCACTGATGTGAGGTTGATTAGATACAATCTCATAGAAGGCAATCCTTAATCATATGAATATTTATACAAGTGCTTAACTTCACGCATTAACAGATCCATTGGCCTCTGCTGGTTGATGCACAAAAGGATAGGTCCTTCTTCCTAGGCCATTCTTGCTCTGTAGAACTACCAGGAATCTATAAAGTAGTATTAATGTTTTTCCTGGCTGAAGTTGCTTCTGAATATGAAAATGGTGTAGTTCTGCAGGGTAAGTGGAGGCTATTTTTTATACAAGTACTGTTTCAGAGTAGCACTGTACTTGACAGAATTGAACCATACATATTTTTAAAAACACTGTTACAACCAAGACTTCTAATTGATGAGAATGTACTTACAACTTTTACATTCACATTTCTCATTTGGATATATTGCAAATGGTTTAAAACAATTTTTTATGCTTCTTACACGCATATTCTCCTATTCTCTGTCAACTTTCTATCAGGGAGAAAAGTCAAGTACAGAGATGGTGGGTTGGTGCCAGCAGTAGATGAATGGCAGCCAAATAAACTTAACAATTACTAATCTGTAATGGCTTTGCTATATATTATAAGCAGTGTGGTTTTGTACAACACACCTGTGGACTCAAGTACCAGAAGTTGTTTTGTATAATTTTGACATAAGTGTTCTTTCACAATCATATTAGGAGTTCATAGATTATATTATTTATTTGGTTGGTTGATAATTTTTTGTTAATTTTTAGAATGAACATCTCTTTTATGCTGTTGTTTGCCAAAGGATTGGAGCAGTAAGTAAAAAACATGTTTTATTAACTCTACTTTTTGTCTAAGTTTAATGCAAATTATTATCTTCTGAAATACTATTTCATTTAAAGATATGATGCAGGGAGTTAAGAGTACCTTGTAGATAACATGTTTGTTTAAATGTGCTGATTGGCATGAGCATTTTTGTTCACAGAAAGCCGAAAGTGTATTTTAAAAAGTTAATTTTAAAATAGTTTCACAAACTTTCTACTCCATTATTAAAAACAGTAGTCTAACTCTCTCATTACAGTTTTTAGAGCTGAAGGGGTGTCTCTGACGATCTCATTTCATATGGTGAAATTAAATGTTAGCAGTGTGCCACTATGTCACTGCTGTAATTTCTAATGTGTCTTTTGCTTCCATTACGAAGGTTAACGAGATAGAGAATGCACGGGATGTAGTCTTAGAAGACAAAAATGACAATTCTCCACAATTTCTACAAACTCACTATAGCACTTCAATATCAGAGGTGGGTTATGACAAATGTTAATATTTTTTCTTGTGATATTTTAAAATTACTTTTTAGGGCCAAAACGTATGAGGTTCTAATGTGACCACACTGATATTAGATCATTACATGCATTCTTATGGGACTGTTTACACTTTCTGGTGGGTGTGGAAAAGAACAGCTGAGCTGCGTGTACAGCTGGAGGCATGGGGTGAAGAAGAAACATTCATCTATCTGACCTAAAATGGAAACTGGAAATAATTTGTATGTGCTAAGGAGGTGGCATAACTTTCCTGCCCAAAGTTAGGAAGGATAGAAAAAGGGGCTTGTGACTGAGCACTTGATAATCTTTTATTTCCTCTAGGTATCTGCAATAAATTTCACGGTTTTAAAAGTGGAAGCTCTGGATAAGGATTTTTCACCTTTCTTCAGCCTCATTACTTACAGTCTTTGGGTGAGTGCCCTTTGTTTGTCAGAGACTGTGAATACCAGTCTACATTTCATATAAACTATATCTGAGTCTGTCTTGCGCTGTGCGGTTAAGATGACAAATCTGCAAAAAGATGGCATCAGAAAGACCATTTAAAATTAGAACTTATACCACAGGATCAGTCTAGCATGCACTGAGCCCCGAATCTTGTTTCTTAACATTTGTGAAATGTTTTGTGGCATTCTTCTGCTACAGCTGAGGAACTCAGTGGTACTTTTTAGAAGCAGGAGTGAAACAGTTTCCCCTCTTTTTAAAGTTCGTATTTGATTTGATGTTAATCTCCAGTCCTGCTGAGGTGTATAGGCAAGCCACCTGAAGTAAGATTATTTCAACTAGCTTCAGATATCCGCAATGGAGATCTTCACATCTGAGCTTGCTGCCCCTGCTCCTTTTATAGCTGATGAAGTGAAGCTGATGCCATTCGTCTGATCTGCTTTAGTTATTGACCACAGGACGAGATAAATCAGATAAAGTCTAATGGCACTGATAGGAGAGGCAATAGAGTGTGCTGAAGAGGAATAGCCTTTTCCTTTCCAGGGGTGGTGTTTGAGAGATTCCCGGTCCTTTATGAAGAATAGTCCAATAATTAAGGTGATAAGAGAAAGGAAAATGTATTTCCTTGTTAATCATGTAAAATACATGATTTATTCATTTAATAGGGTCCAAACTCCGATTACTTTTATATAAGGGAAGGAGATGGAAACATCATGGTGAATAAAACGTTGGATTACAAGATGATCAACCTTTTCAATTTAACAGTCCAAGCAAAGGTATGATATAAATTGAAAGAAGAATGAGAACCACAATGGTTCTACAGTGATACATCCTTTGTTATAACATCCCATTTTCTACATATTTACAACTTGGGGAGTTCCCAAGACAAAAGTTGTGTTTGCATCTTGACCTATCCTGCCGATGAAGTAGCACATATTTAATATCTGAGCCATTGTTTAAGTATCCCCTCAATACCAGCACAAGTTTCTTTCTGTGTGTATTTCTTTAAGTATGTATATTGTACGTATTTATTCTCCACTACTCTAACATATATTCACTTACTCGTTCTGGAAGGTCTATCCTACTTCTGCTGCATCTTACCACCTGCTGTCTTTTTGTGTGTCTTCTTTGAGATTTGAATATATATTTGCCTTCAATTTCATTTAGAACCAAAAAGAAGACATTTTGATATGTTTATTGTAGTATCTAGCAAATAGTACAGCTGCAGCAAATGTACTTTTCCTAAATTCTGCGTGCTGCTGTGTAACACCTGCCTGATATACAATTAATAACTAAGAGCAATTACTTTTTGATAGTATTATTCCTAGAACTGGATTTCTAGAAATGGAAAAATCTGACAGGGTGAGAGTTCTCAGGTGAAAAATGCTTGGATACTACGAAGCACATACAGTAACATTCTGCTCTATTTTTCACTGAGAAACTGCTCTTTCAGTGCAATGTTTCTTATTTTCTTCTTTTTTTTGGGATGCAGGAAAAAATTGGAAACAACAGTGATACTGCATCGTTACTAATTAATGTACAAGATTATGATACATTGAACCCCTATTTCAGTCAATCGGTGTACAACGGAAAAATCAGGGAAAAACAGGTAAAAGCTTTTCACTGAATGCTGCAAATTTAAATAGGTTATTCCTGTCCACAGTGCTTTTCTTTCAAGGATTCTTCATCACTGAGCAGCTTAAGATGGAGGCCTGCTTTGTTTTGTGCTAACTGGTTAATTGTAAGGTTACCAACAGTAGACCTCCAAGTAGCAGGTAAACAAGACATGTATTATAAGAAGCATAAAACTTTCTGCTACAATAGATTCTTCTGTGTTTGGAGGTAAAAAAAAAAAAAAAAAAGAAAAAGAAAAATCAAACAACAACAACAACAACTGCCACAAGAAAAAACTAAACGGGTTTTGTAACAGGGCTTTTACAGTTAACTTGGAATGGCAGTTGGCTGCCCATCATTCCTGGAGTTAGCTACCTGGTTTCAGTTTTAAATAGTGTAATTCCTTCATAATTCATTACAGTCAGGTACGCAAAATAACAATCTGAATGGCAAAATGTGGTTTATACTATATTGTAATATTTGTTTTCTATATAGGGTGGAAATTTCTGGATGGAATGTATTTGCTTAACTCAGGCTTTTTTGTGTATTTTCCCCCCTACCCATCCCGCCCCCCAAAAAATCACAGTGTAATATTACCAGAGTAATCCACTAAAATTAAAATAGTTAATTATCTTCTTTATTATTCCTGTTTCTTCATCTTCATGTTAACATATTTTAAAGCACACATGCTTTTGGTGTGATACCTTTGGCATTCCTTTTCTTAGAAGTTCATCTTTAATTGTCTGAAAGGAATAATTATAGATCTTCTAAAATGCTTTTGTCTTTTAAATAAATTACTGGTTTTTATTAAGGCTACACTGTAGACTTGCATATTGTTTTCCAGGAGAGTAATGGAACTGAAATGTTCAATGTTCTAAACATGAATTCCATCAATGACTACTGCTTCATAGTCTGGTGTTTCTCAAACACAATGTATCCGTCAAGTATTTTGGTCATCATTTTCCTCTGTAAAGCATGTGTGGCAGAGAATTTTTTCTGCATCCCAGTGATTAAATACATGTTTCTCGTGTCTTTAATCAAAATTGTGACTTAATGAACAATTTTAAGTTTATGTTTATTTTTTTCAAGTTAATCGAGTTAATATATGTTTTCTAGACGGGTCCTCTGGCTATTCTCCCAGAGGAGATATTGGCTAAAGATGGAGACGCAGGTATAAATGAGAAAGTAGTTTACAGCATCAAACTAGGTAAGAGCCTTTATTTTCTTCTAGACATTCACACAGTAATTTATGATATCTGTATTACTGAAGAGAATGACAAGGAAGTGCAGTTTACAGTTAGATGCCTTAACTGCATATGTCTTCACTACAGTGCTGCTGTGCGAGCTAAATTGACTTAATTTCAGTTATTATAGCAGGGTATAACTTTTTAAAAAATGTTTAGATGTTCTTAGGCTCCCTCTAATAAACATTTCCTGATCAAAGCCTAAGTCAGTTTAGAGGCTTCCGTTTGATCAGATTTTCATTCAGGACCATCTAGAGAGATCAATTCCATCAGGAGCTTTTCCTCCTCCTGACAGAATTGCTAAAAGCTCATGAGATGCTGAATTTGAGACCCTTGAAGTGTTGAGGGAATTTCCTAAGAATTGTTCTGAGGACAAAATGTTTGGGAAAAAAAAAAAAAAAAGGCGTTTCATCTGGAATATCTGTTCATTTTTGGTATGACTGGGAAGATAGCACTCATAAAAAGGGCAAATCAGGCTTACTGTTCTGGTTCATTCTCGTTAACCCATTGCAATTTGTTGCTTTTCAGTGAACCCTCCGGCCTATAGCAGCAGCTTTTTAATTAATGCAGACACTGGAGTGTTGGAAGTAAAGACTGCAGTTGACAGAGAAGAATGTCCGTATCTTGTTGTGGGCATTCAGGTATCACTTTTTTTTAGAGTTCAGTGTGTCAGAGTATCACTGTTTTAGAGTTCGGTGTGTTAATACCGAGTCTCAATTTCATAAAATAGCATGTGAATCCATGTTCCATGTTGCTGCTAGTAGTATTTCTCATAGTAATGTTAAAGAGCAGTTGGTATTAAGGCTTCATCCTGCCATTTAAAACACAAAATAAAGGAAAACTTCATTCAGTGAATATATGCAGTCATGTCATGTCCTTGTGTTAAGCTGGAACAGCGCACTGTTACCAGGGTATGGAATTTACAGCTATGAACTCTGTTTTCTAGGCAACTCAGCAAGACAATATTTTCAAAACAGCTGATGCAGTAGTTCTTGTTACTATTGAAGATGTGAATGACAATTACCCAGTATTGTCACAATCAAGTTACAATGTCTCAATTCTAGAAAATTTCCCAAATGGGATGGAAGTTCTTCAAGTAACAGCTAATGACAAAGACGAGGTAAAATGACAATATCATGGTTGCTACAGATACTGCATTTCTGAAATATAATATAAAATGCATTTACGTTATACAGGTATAGTGAATAGTGCTATAGATTTTATTTTATTTTCTGACTACCTAAATATGCTTAAGCAAAACAAACTTAATTTCACTTCTTTAAGGGGTAGAGTACTGCAGCCAAAGAATAAATGTGACTGTCTGAAACGCCTCTGGTTTGCATATGGTCCCAAATATGAAAGTGCAGAAGTGCAAAATGGATGCAAAGTTGCAATTTGTCTTCAGCCTGCATGATCTATTTCTTCTGTGTTGTTTTCTCCTCTCCCCTTCTTTTTTGGAACTGTAACGTTAATTAAACCAAAAAATTAAATGCTCTCCACCTGGAAAATAAGAAGGAAACATCCTAAAGGACTAGCTCAATGATTGTCCTATTTAATAACAAGTATCGTTACTGTTTGCAGGGAGGCTTCCAGGGAATGTTCATTCTCACTCCAGCAGATAGTCCCTTCCAGATAAGTCAAGCTGGGATCCTAACTGTGAGGAACTCCACGCTGCTAGATAGGGAGAAAATACCATCTATTCCACTACAGGTATTAAAAACAAGCCTATTCCTTTCCAAAGCAACTCGAGGCAAACAGGTGACACCTGATCTGTCCTGGCCAGAAGCTGACTCTGATCTGGATCAGCAGTTTATTTGAAGAATAAAATCCAGACTTTCACATTAGAGCTATCTGGAGAAAAATACCACCAGTAACACAGTTTACTCAGCTTGTAATTGTTGTTCATCCTTCTTACTGCTTATAGAACATGCATTTGAACAAAGCATTAATTTTACTGCATCATTTTTAAAGGTCACTGCTAGAGATCATTTGTCACCTTACTATGAGGTACACTCTACAATCAACATACTGTTGCTAGATGAAAATGACAACAGCCCAACCTTTAGAGGCACACCATATAAAAAAGATATTTTCAGCAACATGACGGCAGGAATGTCCATTCTTCAGGTACTAGAAGCACTAAGCAAAAATGACATTTTTGAGTTGAATGTATGCATGACACCTTGCTTAAACTTGTGTAGCGGCCCTATTGAATAGGGGATCTTTTTTGAACTCGAGTTCAGAAACAATTGACCTTTAATTTAAAAGCTTACACCTGTTGATATTCCGTAATCACAGTGCCCTGGATGCTCTAATCGTATCCCAGGTCAGAGAGCAAATGATAAAGGACTTTATTCTTGATCTTAGATGCTGTGCACCTTCCTGAATTCCACAAACATAAGTCACAAAACAGAATTCTTGGATTTAGTTCATGTAAGGTGTTTAATGAAAACTGAATGTTGTTAGAGTCCAGATATTGAAATAATTACAAACATTTTTGAAAGGCTGTAGAATGCTGAAGCATTGTGGATAATTTTTAGATACGATACACTTTTTTGTAAGATAGTAAACTGGTTAATTAAATAAAACAAGAAACCAGGATAAAAATTGCTTCAGGAGATGAGATATATAAGGAGTCACTATCAAAACTCATACCCAGGTGTACTGATATAATGGCTCCTGATGTGATCTCTTGAACAATCTACTTCCAGTGACTTTGAAATTACTATGAAACAAGCTTTCTGAGATACAAACTTTGTGTCATTCACCTGAGTTCCACAGGGGCAGAATTTCACTGTCACTGCTGGAATGATACTGTGTGTGCATCAAAGAGCAAACATTCTTACTGAGGTTTAACCCAGGAATTGTATAGGAAGTAGACAGTCAAAGGTATAGCTGAAATTTACTGTGGTGATATTTAGCTGATTTATATATATATAAAATTATCCAGACCTATTATTTGTTATAAATGAGGGGGGGGGGGGGAAAACTCCACAACTAATTCCTAATTATCTGCTACCTGAATGATTTTCTCTGCAACCTACACAAGAATAAGCAATTCTGTGTTACCTGATAACAGCACAGGAAACTAGAATATTTTTTTTTTTTTTTCTCCAGGTTGCTGCTGCTGATCCGGATGATGGTATAAATGGAGAGATAAGCTTTATCTTAGCTGGTGGCAATGAAGATGGATACTTTGAATTGGATACATCCACAGGACAGATCAGTTTAAAAACAGTAATCCCATTAGGAGTCAACCAGCTTAAGAATTTTGTCTTGTGGATAACAGCTATTGATGGTAAGACAAGATTTTAGTACAGGTCAGTACAGTTATTCCCAGTGATGGGCTTTAGTTTTGTTTTTTTTTTTTACTTGAAGGAATGCTGACAAAACAGGTTCTCAGACTTTATTTTAAAAATACCATACATTTTTATTGGCTCTTATTTGTTGAACATAAGACTAAAGCTTATTCATGCAAAGTAATTGCTGCATCTCTGGTAAAACTCTGCTTCCTGCTGATGCTGTTATATCAAGTCTAAGTTTTCTTTACAGCTATGGGAAGAACGTGAAAAATAACATATATCTCACACCTTCCTTTAATTATTGACTGGTGTTGCACAGCATAGAATACAGAGATTTGGGCACAAGCTAGGAATTTATAACTCAGTCATCAGTCAACAGGGAGTAAAATGAAAGTAAAATGTGACGAGTAACTTGGTCTTTGTTTCCACATCCATGCAGGTGTATTGAAAAACTAAAACAGAGATGCCAAAGCCATTTTTAGGATGACCAGCACAAATGTCATTTCCTTAGCCATACTTATTGAGGGTTTCTTTGTTTTAAAAGAAAAACAGAGAACTCAGCATTCATGATCTGAGTAAGGACAGAGATAAATGTAGGAACGGTATCCCACTCCTGGTAACATGAGCATACAAAGTGTTTTTCAGCCTCCCAATTTTCCCCTGATTTGCTCAATATGAACTCTGTGTCCTCAAATTTTCAGCTGCATGCTTAAAATGGGTACTGGGAGGAATACGGTTACAGATGAGATTCAGCAGTCCACCCTTTGTCTGTCTGTGCTAATAGGGTTGTATGTATTCAGGTTTGTATACTGTAAGTCTGACACCCAATACATGAAACTCTCATCTTGTCTAGGACCTCTCAGCAGTATCATAATAGTAGCAGTAGGGATTAAAAACAGCAGCAAAAAAAAAAAAAAAAAATCAGTACCAGTGGAAAAGTATACATTGGGTTTTTTTAGGCAGAAGGTATTTTCTGCATCTGCTGGGAGATTGTTTTCTTTTTCTTGCAGGTGGGATGATTCCAAGAAGTTCATCAGTGCCAGTACAAATCGTTGCAGTTGGAGATTCCAGACCACGGTTCATTCAGAAAACATATAATGTGTCTGTGGAAGAAGAGCTTGTCAGTCCTGTTGAAGTAGCAAGAGTAAGAACAACTTTATTCTATCACTTGTACATGACATGACAGATCTAAGAACTGTCATAAAGGCATTTTCAAAGAAGGCTCTAGAACTTGCTCCTCATTTTGATCAAAAAATGCTCAGATGAGCAGGCCACCAGAATGCACTGTGATAGCTCCTTCTTAGAGGCAGTTCTGAAGAGAGATGGGAGGTCTGTTACCAAAGCAGTGAGAAGATAATGTGTTTTAGTGTTTTGATTTATTGACTTCCTGAGTTAATTAATTTTTCACTTTTTTTTTTTCACATAAAGGAAGGCAGCACCAAAGGTTAAAGTGCAGTCTATTATTTTTATTATGTATTATATATATATGTATTCACATTCCTGTATTAGTGATGTTCCAATAAAAGGCAGTCCTCCCCAGATGTATTATCATGTATATTGTGGTTTGATTTTTACTTCTTTTAATGAATAACATTAGTAAAATTAGTTTGGACATAGTTAAAACAATTATTATTTTTTTAAGGAAGTGGATTATTTGTTTTAATTCATTTATGGATAATCTGCTGTATTTTACACAGGTAGAGTATGAGTCTTTAAATCCCCAAATACCAGTTACCTTTCAAGTACTGACAGAATCTGGTACATTTGACATTGATGTCAATGGAATCATCTCAACAAAAAACAAACTGGACTATGAATCCCAGAATAATTACATACTAAATGTTTCCTTGTCAGATGGAAATGCTACTGACTATGCAACAGTGTTTATCAAAGTTACTGATGTCAATGATAACAGTCCTGTGCTCAGTATAAGCAGCTCTACCGCTACCGTTCTGGAGAACATGCCAGTGGGGACTAATATTACCAGTGTGTCTGCTACGGATGTGGATGAGGGCTTCAATGCATTAGTGGTTTATATTCTGAAAGGTGGAGAAGGAAAAATGGATATTGACAGCTCAGGATTAATTTTGCTGGAAAAGGAACTGGACAGAGAAAAACAAGGCTTCTATAACTTAACAGTGATTGCCAGTGACCAAGGCCAACCCATGCGGTCTACAGCTCTCAATTTGACAGTAATCGTTGAGGATGTGAATGACAACCCTCCAGTCTTCTCATCAAGTAGATATGAAGTGAGTGTCCCTGAAGACGAAGTGCTTGGAAGGGCACTGCTGACAGTATCTGCTACTGATTTGGATGCTGGGGCCAATGCCATTGTGAAGTACAAAATTGTTAGCCAGCAGCCTCCAACCTCCTTGCCGGTGTTTCTTGTCAACTTGACCACGGGCCAGCTCAGCCTGAGCCAGAAGCTGGATTATGAAACAATAAAGCAATTTGAAGTAGAAGTGGAGGCATCAGATGGAGGGCAGCCAAGTCTCAGCACTAAAACTCTCGTTGTTGTGCATGTACTAGATGTCAACGATAACCCACCAGAATTTAATCACACATCTTATGACATACTTGTGTTTGAAAACCTACAAAAGGGTAGTCCTATCTACACATTCAGTGTTACTGACAAGGACGAGGTATGTACCAAATTAATCTCATCCTGATAAATCAAAATGATATGATTTCCTCTACCAATCTGCAAAAGAGAGTAGTAGTAGATAGGCAAGGGGAAATTTCTTACATGGTTGTCAATGAGTACATTTTGGGTCACAAAAACTTCATCTTGCTTTCTATGGATCCTGCAATAAAATTTCCTTAACCAAGGAAGTTAAGACTTTGTACAAAATAGTTTACTGGCTATAGCAGAGAAGCTAGTGAGAGCTTCTCTCCCTACACATCTGTAATCCAGGACAGAAAAAGATGTTTGTTTCTGTGCACATGCATATGAGATTAATGCATGCATGTCACACCAGATAGAGAACAAGGTTTTTTAAAAAATGTTTAAGGTCTGTGTTATTGCTTATTATGTCAAAACAATCAATTCTGCTTTAATATTTCTTGGTAACTTCCTTCTGTCTAAGAATATGTTGGTACATTTCTTTAATGCAACCAACCTGCCCTTAGTATCAGTTTAGTCAGGGAGAAAAGCAATTTATAGAGCTGATATAGTTTCTTCTTTATTAGAAAATTACACACTTTCACTGTGCTATATAAAAAGTTGTTTCTTTCACCCTTTGTTTTATAAAGAAATTTTGTATGTAGCCATGGCACTGGAGAGTTGGTTTGGAGGAAGAGATTTCTGATTTGCTGTAATATTCTTGCTCTTGTCAGTTTTAAAGAAGCATAAATGCTTCTCCCAGTTCAGACTCCACTGAACTGTGTGCTGCTGCTCCTCATATCATGGAGAATGGTCTTGGAGAGCTTTAGGGGGAGGGTATGTGTAGGACCCAAACAGGGAAGCCCATGGGGCCTTCCACCTACTCCAGTTTCTCTTTGCCAGTCATCCATTATTCTCATAGGTCATGGTGCAAGATTTCATTTATTAAACCTTGCAAAGCACTTGTACTTCTGTAATGAGAAATACTATAGAAATGTCAGGTATTAATATTAATAAGATTATTTTTTAAACTTAAATATTCATCATTTCAATCTTAAATTAACTATATTTTCTTTTTAGGCTGGCTTTTCTCAGGGACACTTTATTCTTAACAGTACTTTGTTTACTGTGGATATCCCTGGAATACTTTCATTAAAGAATGGCAGAGAACTGGACAGGGAGACTACACCTGGATTCACTTTACAAGTAAATTTGGGCGCAGCCCCTGCAGCTTTGGCTCATTTCTACTTCATTCCCTCGAACCCTTTTTTGTATTTTCATTGGATGGTTAAAATGGCAATACAGTCAACTAAAATTCCATTTTTGTTTCTTGCTTGGGCAGATATGGGCAGTTGATGCTGAAACAAATGGGCTTAATTCGAGTGCCTTGTTCCATATCACTGTTGTGGATGTCAATGATAATAACCCTGAGTTTCAGAGGCAGCCATACAGTTTTGTGATTCTGGAAGGAGATTACATGTTGGGTACTCCTGCTACAGTTGGACATGTGACTGCTACTGATTTGGATGAGGGAGAGAATGCACGAATTACTTATTACTTATCAGCTGAGGATGGGGATAATCCATATAGCATCCAACAGGTAAGGGTTTGGTTATGCTGAAAACAATATTTAGATACTGCTTTTCATGAAGTTAGTTGACATAGTAAGATGCATCATGTAAGAAGAGTAGGCAGTAACCATTCTAGTACACATCAATACCAGCATGTGCTCTGTAGTTTGGAAATATAAGTCCATGTCCAAAAACTTAGACATATTAGTCAGGTGTTGCTTGGAATCTGAACTATATTTGTCCAAAGGAGAACAGAAGATTTCAATCCCTCATCTCTTTTGAGAACTCTGTGTACAAGAGTTATCAAGCTGATCCATGCATTGAACTGTATTACCTTCTCTAGGATGGAACCATTTTGGCTAATGGCTATATAGATCGAGAAACTAAAGAGAAGTATGAGCTGCTGTTGGTGGCATCTGATAACGGAGTACCTCAAAGGCAGGTAATAGGGAGGATCACATTATTCTTTATTTACAACTCCCTTTTATTCATCAATTTAAGTGTCTGTGCATTTTCTGAATCACATTTTTCTTCTGTCACACGCCAGAATTTCACATATGTCAGCATTCAAGTATTAGATGTGAATGATAACCCTCCTCAGTTTACGAAGGCACAATACTCAGCCAGTGTACATGTAGCAACAGCAAAAGAAGGAGTGTCTGTACTATCCGTGTCTGCTACCGACCTGGACGTTGGGAACAATTCTGTTATTTCATACAGGTAAATTTCTGTGAGGGTAACGAGTATCTTTTTTTAAAGAAACAGAAGGGCATTTTTATTTCTCACAAAGTATTTTTATTGGTCATAAGGAGATAAGCCCGTTCACAGATATTTTACAAGTGCTATAAACAGTAATGATTTTTAAATTTAGGAAAAAGGACAATCATTACTCTGTGTTTTAGAGCTTATAAAATCATGATTATGCCATAAGAAAGAGCATGAAATCAAATGGTAAACTTAGCAACAAGAAATGAGAGCCAATTTGTTTGAAATTCTGAAGTTTTGAATAGCATGTTGGAGTTTGAGTGGGACATAAATGAATCTCTGAGAATTACTATCTTTTCACACATCTCTCTTTTCTGGGAGGAGGAGATCAAGAAATACTAACTTTCATAAGGCACTATGCATAAAAAAAATAATCAAGAAAGATTTTTATATGCGCCCTATATTGTGGAAGATACCGGGATACCTTGACATGAAAAATATAGACTGAGAAAGACAGATGAATGAGTCAGTAAACTGTTTAAAACTAGTGTCTTGAAAGAGAATATTTTTAACTATGAGATGGCATTCCACCTTAAACACATTACTTGTGATCAATCCAGTTATCTGTGAGTGCAGAACGCTAGGAATTAGCGGGTCTGCAGTCTTCAGATTAATGTCTCCTAGATTTCTTATATTGCTGAATATGCAGCTGAGTGTGCAGTATCTGCCTTCTGTTTGTGGGAAGATCAAAGGCTTGGGTTATAGTGGGAACTGAAGACATGAATGCTGTCTTGCTTCATAATGGAAGACATGCTTGGAAATAAAAAGGCCAATATATTTAGACTAATGACACAGCAATTAAAACCTGTTGCTTAGCCATGCTTTATCAATAGGCAAATACTGTCTCTTGAGTGCTTGTTACAGAAGTAACAGTAAGTAGATGGTACTTCCAAGGTCGTTAATATGAACATTATACTGATTTCTCTTTAATCAGCCTCATGAACCATTCTGATGATTTCCATATAAATAACCTCACTGGAGAAATCACCCTCAGCAGTAACTTGGACCATATCACAGCTGACAGAGTTGTTACACTGATAGTTATTGCTACTGATCATGGAGTTCCTCAGCTTACATCAAATGGTAAATGAGATCTTTTCACATTCTCTCTTTTTTTTTTTTTTTTTTTTTTCCCCCTCCCCACATAAATGGAACCTTTGCAAACATTGAAATTTGAAATTAATACCACTGCTGTTGAGTCAAAGTGAATTAGGGCTAGAAGCCATGTTCTATTTCAGCAGTGATGAATATTTGCTTTTTACCCTTCAATTTCCTTCCAGATGATCATATTAACAGAAAGCTTGGTTTAGTAAACCTGGTTAGAAATGCACCTTCTGTATTTCTTGCAGTGGTGCTTATGGTACAAAAACCAGGACTTCATAGTAGTAGCCACTCTAAAAAGATATCTTAAACTAATACTGATAATGTGTGTTTCTTTTTCAGTTTTCCTTTATTTTCTTAGAATTATAAATATTTAAATGAATTAGAAACTGGCAAATAACCTTCAAACAAGCTTCTGCTCTTTCAAAAAACATGCAGTCGCACGGTATTTTCTGTAAGTTTTTCATGTATTTTTAGGAGTTAGCTTTGATTTATTATGAACAGGAGAAACAACTGATTTTCTTTAAGTAGAATGAATGGCCACAGCAGAATTTGCACTGGTATGGTTTCAAGTATATCCCTTCTCTTTTGTTACAAAACAATTTAGCATAAGATTTTTAAGGAGTGGAAAACACCTGCATATCCCATCAACTTAAAACTGGTGATTCTTGCTCTCCTATCACATTGAAGCAACTCCGCTGTCATCAGTGAAGTGGGGTTATTCTGGAAAAGGCATCATGTTTTATGTGTTACATATTAGCCATTTATTATTTTTTTTTTCCTTTCTCGTTCCACTTTCCTACACGCCAGTTTCTGTCATTTTCAATTAGTTCCTCAAAAATTTAGGGAAATAGAGCACACATCACAATGATTTTAGCAGCAACTTCACTGTTTTAATTTGTTTTCTCTCATTAGCCTCTGTTACTCTCTATTTGCTGGTAAATGACACTAGCTTCGGACTGACTTTTGATAGCTCCAGCTACGAGTTCAGCATTCAAGAAAATGAACCATCAGGGACTGCTGTTGGCTCGGTGAAGGCTCTGACTGGAAGCATAGCTGTACAAGTAGTGTACTCTCTGAAATCTCATAGTGACAAGTTCTCTGTTAGTGACCAAGGAGGCATTGTGGCTCTTGCCAGGCTAGATCGAGAACAAGACAACCTATACAGCATCATTGTAGAAGCTGTTGATTCTGTCGTGCCACCCAATACAGCTGTTGCTTTGGTACAGTATACTGCATTTTTAAATATTTTTTAAAAGAAATATAAAACATTGTCAGAAATATATTAAAAATCAACCAATATCATAGAATCATAGAATTGTTTAGTTTGGAAAAGACCTTTAAGATCATTGAGTCCAACCATTAGCCTAGCACTGCCAAGTCCACCGCTAAACCATGTCCCTAATATCCAGATAAGTGTCATCTGTTATGAAAGCATGAGGATTTTGAGAGCCTTTTATTTAATTTCCCTTTTTTTTTCCCCAAGGAAATATTGTCAACTTCACAAATTGCATCACTTCCTGAGATTTCCTTTGTGAATAACTTGTTAACAGAGAAACTGATTAACACCAAAACTGATTCTGTGCACAGTTCTGTCAAATGCAAGAGGCAGTTGAGCCCCAAAGCCCCAGATTATTAATCCTGCTCATTTATCCCAGTTAGAGTATACGTTATCTCACTTGTAGCAGCTGAGAATTAAAAAAAATAAAAATTCTTAGATGCTGAAGTTGTGAAAATGCTCAGATGCTGAAAAATGCTGAAGTTGTTATGTATCCCTTTTGGGGTTTGGGTTGGATTTTTTTTTTTTTTTAATTTCATTGGGTTTTTTTGTTGTTGTTGGTTGGGGTTTTTTTCCTGTAGGCTTCCATAGAGAAAAATGAATCAAAATTCTCCCTTGGATACTATTTCTACAGCTCAAATGTGTGTGTCTTTTTTTTTTTCTTTTTTAATACAGGTCACTGTGAGAGTTAATGATGTCAACGACAATCCTCCAGTTTTCTCAACATTGATTCAAACTAAACTGTCAGCTTCTGAGAATGCAGCTAGTCTAGACTTGGGTGTATTTTCTGCTACTGATCTGGATATAGGAGTTAATGCACTTATAAGATACTCTCTGCAAGATGATTTTGCTGGAATGTTCGATATTAACAGTTCTACTGGCAGGCTGATGACAAAAAAATCCTTAGACAGAGAGATGATGGACAGTTATGAATTGGAAATAATAGTAAGTTGACAAATTTGGTGCAAGTTCACAAAATTCTCAATATAAAGAAGAGAAAATACCAAATCATCACAGAAAAACTTAATTTTACTGAATTCCATTAGAATTCATTAATGAATTTTGACTGTTTGTTGTGTTGTGCCCCCAGAGCTTTGTTTTCTGCTGTGTAAATTGGTACTGGTGAACAAATGACCCATAAACAGCAGATTTTAAAGGTCATAGTCACATGATAGCTTACTGTGAAATCTGCAAAGCATTCTTGGGTCCATTTTAGACTGTGCAGCTGCCATACTGCTGTATTGCTTTTACTGCTTTGCCATATTGTTAAAAAGACTAGATGGTATCTATTCATTCTAGCTGATTTAATTGATTTTTACTATTATTAATAAGATAAGTTATTGTGCATAGAAAGAAGTGTTCCAGCACTGGCCATCATGTACATATGTAGTTTAAAGAGATCTTTAATGCTAACAAATAATTTAATAGGTCAAGGAACTTGTGGATCTTATTCAGGACAGCAAGGAAATGTACTAAAAATTACACAGTCTCTTTTGGATATTTTTAGAATTAAGAAAAGTGGGCACTTCTTAAGGCTAATTGAAAATTGTTTATATGTACCTACAGATTAGAACTTTTCTACGGCAGATGTTTGTGCAATGTAAAACTGACTGTGAATTTGCCACATCCTAGCTACTCTTCACTGCTTGCTTTGTAGACACATCAAACTGTCAAAATGCAAGGCATTTCCTCACTCTTTTAAATGCCACATCACAGATATGCACCTGTATGCCATGGTTCTGTGTTGATTCGTGCCACATCTGATCACATGGCACATTTGCTCTGGATCCAGGCTGGAGCTTCTGATTAATTGTTCATGAACAGAGCACGCGACAGGGTGAGGATACCGGCTGCAGGGAGCCATGCAACACCTGATCAAGTACAGGGCTAGAGCAATGTCACTGGGTGGTAACTCCTCCAGCAGAAAGTCGTCTGAGACAAAGTTTCACCATTTATGGAACAAAACTGAACTAATAAAATAAGTTTGTATCAATGGAGTACTTCATTTAATGACAAACTGTTTCCTTCTAGGCCACTGACTCTGGTAAACCGTCGCTATCTGCAAGCTTAGCTCTAAGCATCACTGTGGAAGATGTGAATGACAACCCACCAGTGTTTCCCCAGAAATCATACTCCGTGACTGTAAAAGAGAATGAGCCTCCACATGTGGTATGTGGTGTTAAGAATAAATAGGCTGTTCTGCAGTTGTTTTCTTTAGGTAAACTCAGAAGTGGTGGCCATCTATGACAACTGCATTGGTGAACGTATTTTTTTACTTGGTAGAGTCTGTAAAATCACACAGCATGTTCATTTTATACAACAGTGGAGCACTTATTCTACTGACCCTTCCTAAAGCTCTCTTTGTGCTGCTCCCCCTTTCTCTCTTGCCCCAGCAGGGATGCCACACTGCATGGATCTAGTTTTCAGAGGACCAACGGGCAACGTGTTTTAAAGATGCTGTAGGTGTTTTGTATATATCCAGCAACCCCCTGTTCTTTAGGTTTTCTGTCTTTTCCCCGTGTATCCATTTCTGGCTCCATACCTGCCTTGCAGATGTGAACTAATGGTTTACAGGAATCAAAGGAAGAGGTGCTACCTAAGAATCTGCAACATCTGTTACCAGCGCTGCTGTGTCAGTATTCTAGCAGTGCAATTAATGGCCATATGAGCAATTCAGTCAGTAAGCACTATGTAGTTAAATACCAGTCTTGTGTGTATGTTTTACCATTCTGCTCTAAAGCTGGTGGTTTGCTGGCTTTGTTTTTTGACTTTTTTTTTTTTTTTTCCCCTCTCATTTAGATTTTGAGTGCAGCAGCCACAGATGAAGATATAGGATACAATGCCATTATTCATTACACCATAATTGGAGAGAGTTCTTCATTTCAAGTTGGAGAACTTTCTGGAAATATTACAACTCTTCAGCCTCTGGACTATGAAAGTCATTCCCAATATACATTTATTCTGAAAGCTTTCAATCCTGGAGAGCCATATCTCCAGGACACAGCAAACATTACAGGTAGCTCTAGTTTACCACAGAAAATATACCTTCATTTCCCTTAGGAAATATTTTAGTGTGGGTAATTATGAGGCATAAAGATAGCCTTCAGTAGTAATACAGTCTGCTAAAGTAAATTAGCAGAAATGTTGATGTGACCTTTTCACTATAATCAGATGAAATTTTTCTCAAAAAATGTTTGGCTTGTCAAAAATTAAGATTTTTCACACAAACTGACATTATTTACTTCAATATATTCACAAATTTTTCTACAGCATTTTTTGAGTACCTATTGACATTTTGATTGAAAAGATTTCCCAAAACATAATTCAGGGTTTTTTTCTGCTTGTTTACAGAAAGCCTGCTTCGAGGGTGGTAAAACAATGTTGACAATTATTTTTAGTGTTTTTAAAATAACAGTACTTGATTGCTGTTATTTTTTTCCTTAACAACAACAACAAAATCTATTTTTCCCAACACAACATAAAAAGTTTCTGTGAAGTTGGTATCCTAGTTTTTGGCAAGCCCTACTTTTGATCAGTAGGACTGGAAGTGTTGGTTGATTTATCACTTCTTGTTCTGTGTTATTTATGTTACTGTATGGACAGCTTCACTAATTGTGGACCATGACCCTATTGTGTCAGGTCATGTACAAATATAAAACTAAGTAATCCTGTCTCACAAGGCTTGCAATCTAAGCCAAAGGCTAGAGATACCAGATGAATATGGACACAGAAGGGAGCCCAATCAAACAGTAAGATGATATTATTCATGACAAATAGCAGTGACAGCATGCTAGCCAGAAGTGCAGCCATTGTGGGAAACTATTGCTTGAGAGTAAATAATTTAATCCATGAAGGCAAGCATTTTGAAGTACAGAAAACAAGGTTGCCATCTGGTTTAAATTGAAAGAGGTCCAAGTGAATTGAGAGGAGCTGTGCTGGTTTGTATTAGCTGAAGAAATAGCTTGTAACTGTTTAGGTGAAACTCATGTTTTCACTCAGACATGGACCTTCTTTTCTTAGTTACTGTGGAAGATGCTAATGAAGAAGGACCCATATTTGACAAGCCCTTATATTACCAGATCCTTCTAGACAATTCTACAGCTGGCACACTGGTAGTAGATATCAATGCAAGAGATGAAAGCAAGGGTAATGATGAAGGCATTTTCTACAATATTTCAGGTATGCTAGAAAAAAAATCTTATGGGCCTTTATTACTGGGGTACTTGCATACTGCTAAACCAAGCTACGCAATATGAGAATGAGAGATAATGGTCATAAATTGAAATGGCAAGTTCTGACTGGATATAAGGGGGGAAAAAATTCCTCTGTGAGGATAGCTAAGTACTGGACCAGGTTGCTCAGAGAGGCTGTCCTTGGAAATTTTCAGCATCTGATGGATCAAAGCCTTGAGCAACCTGCTTTGAATTCATTCATGACCCCGCTTGGAGCCAAGAGTTTGGACTAGAGTTCTCACAAGGGCCCTTCCATCCCAAATGATTCTGTGATGCAGACGTAGAATCAAGACAGGCCAGGTGTCTTGCTCCAAATCACACATGCATATTAGGATTTCAATGCCTGTCTCAAATCCTGGGCACATGATTCAGTCAGTTGTCTCTGCTGGCTCTGTTGAACAGCTCCAACACTTGTTCTTCTGTCTTCAGGTGGAAACTCAGAAGGCCTCTTCAGTCTTTCCAGTACCACAGGAGTACTCACATTAACAAGAGACTTATCCAAACAGACTGTTCCTGTATATTACTCCTTGATGGTCACTGCTACAGATTCAGGTCTGCCGCCTCTTTCAACTTCTGTAAAGGTACTAAAATTTTTACCTAACTTGTGCAGTTTATTTCACAGTTTGTTTTATTCTAAACTGAGTGTAACTACACCAGGAAATGGGTATCAGTGAGGCAAAACTATGCAAAATGAGAATCAGAGTGTCAGAGTCCCACTTCTGTTTCAGGAACAGGATACAAGGTGATAACAGTTACAAAATTATGCTGTTATAGCGATTGCTGGCACAACACCCGTCATTGTCTTGATCATTCAATTTCAGAAAAGACATACAGAAGCTCTGGACTGTGAGGGAGGAAGATTAGAGGAGTGAAGACTTCTGTGCAAGGTCAAAGAGTGGGACAGTCAGAGGGGATATAATGGAAATATGTGATAGAATAAACAGGAGACAGCAAATGAGGTGTTCCTGTTTATTTTCCTATAATACAAGAAAAAATAAATTCTAAATTGAAGCCGGAGAAATGTAAATATGATAAAAGAAATATTCTTTTTTTTTTTTTTTCTTACACAGTGCTTATAACTGACTGGTGATCTTCTGCCACTAAATATCACAGCTTAGCAGAATTCAAAACAAAAGACTAGAAATGTATACAGATAAAGACGTGTAGAAAACTATTTAACAGAACTGTAAGATGTAGACTTATGAGCCATCATTCTTCAGAGCATGGGACAGCAGCTGTCTGGCATCACTTAGAGATAAATTATCTTTATTTTTGTGAAGCAGTAGGCATTATTTATTTACCACCTGTCATCCTTTTTCATATATAAAGTCAGTCATAATAATTTTTAAATACTCTACTTGCAAGTTCTTGCTGTGGTCATACGTTCTCCAGTAGGAGAATTTGTTGCAAATATAGATCAGTACCTCTCTCTGAGAGCTGTTCAGCCAGACAAGTCATTTGAAATGTGCTATATGTGATGAACTGGAATCCCTGTCTGTATTTAGGAAGGTGTACAGGTGAATCTAAACTGATGAGGTTGCTGGCATTTTTCACTAACCTTCACTGTATTCGAGGCACTCGTGTCAAACTCAGCACGCATCAATCATAGGCTTTTTCTTACTAACAAAGGTCTGGACTTCTGCTGTTGCATACCTTAATAGAAAAGTCTGCTAAACCTGAAAACATAACCCCTGTGGTCATGTCCTTTCCTCTGCAGGTGTCAGTAACGATAGCTCCCATCAACATTTCCTTCCCGGTGTTCTCTGAAGCAGTTTATCAGCCTGCCCCTCTGAGTGAGAAGACGCTGCCAAATACATTTGTTGTACAGATCAGTGTGTTGTATAAGGCCCCTGTGATATACAGTATTGTATCTGGAGATGAAAAGGGTAAGCTCTTTATCTGAAATAACAAGCAAGAGGGCGTGTTAAACAATTAGTGCTGCAGAGCACATAGCTTTTGGATTGTTTCTTCTCTCCCTCCTTTTGCTTTTGTCTCATTTCTACTGCCATTGATACTGGATATGGATCAACCAGTTGTACAAATTTGATATGGATCAGGTGTGGGCGCATGATTGAATTTCTGTCAGATTAGCTGGAGCCACATGATACAGAGCTGACTGCCCCAGCTGTGTGCTTTTTTATGTCTGCCTACAGGAAGATCAGGTGGTACCTGATCAGGCATAAAGTTACAGGGACTGGAGAAGGAATACCTAAAGGCATAAAGGCTCCTGGTAGAAAAAGTAACTCAGCAACATTTTCTTTACAAACATGAACATGTAGAGTAAGTTTATGCAGCATCAAGAGGATCAGTGCTTTGTCGCATGTCTTTTTTTTACTAAACACAGAGCTGATTTTTTTGTATCATCAAACATAACAACTTTGCATTTCTTTTTTGCAAAGTGTTTTGTATGAAGTTGTGGTCTCCTTGAAGTTATTTGCAGAATTCCTCATCTTCAGTAAGAACAGGACTTCATAAGAAATAAAATAAATTCCAACTGAAACAGGGACAAATAATCTCTGACTTTCAGAGGAGGTGAAGACCTCCTGACTGGAGAGTGGTGAACTTTTCCCCTTTGGTTCCCTTCTGACCTTCTGAATTCTTTGTTTTTGTTACTTACAGCCTTGTATATAGCTGACATCCCTGTAAATCCATGTTGAGTTTTATTTTCTTCTTTGAAGAATAATGTAACATATGATATTAATGTACATAATGTATAGTTTGCATTGAAGAGTTCTTATCTTCAGTTTTAACTAATAAAAATAATAAACAGAATTTCTGGTTTGTTTGGGTTTTTTTAATTTTTATTATTATCATTATTATTTAATATTTTTTTTTCTAAACAGGGTATTTCATTATTGATTCATCCACTGGTATTGTAAGAACAAGAAAGAATTTGGAACTGGAAGATTTTCCAGTAAGTTTCAATGTGCGAGCAACAGATTCATCCCAGGCTAGCATATTTAATGAAGTTGCTGTGAATGTGGAAGTTATTGATGAAAATGATTTCCCTCCAGTTTTCCCATCCTCTCTACTAGAAGAAAGATTGGAAGAGGTAAGAAAATGTCATTCAAACTGAAACACAAAAATGAATCCTCAAAATAATAATAAAAAAAAACCTTTTTGTGACCGTACAAGTTAAATGTTCTGGAACTGGACAGGCTTGCTATTCTGTTCTGCTGTGTGATGTTTTAAGGTTCATTTCAAGATGAAAATCCCAATACACAAAGAGAATGGTCTAGAAGTGTGGACATATTGAAGGAAAAGTGTTTCTTTTGCTCCGTGCAGGAAAAACAGCCACTCCATTTCACACATTTGTACCCAGAGTACATTCATGTGCATTCAAAATCTAGTGGATGTGCCGGGTACCTCATAGACTCTCACAGCCTTTTGTAAGGGAGCTTCATACAGAGAAGTAGCAGGCAGAAGTCTCTAATTTAGCAACATTTCTCCTCTTGCTCACTTACAATCTGTTGTGATTCTTCCTGACACAAAGTAATCTGCGGCTGAAAGCAAGCCAGATTTCAGTCTGCGGCTGTTACGTTATCATAGCCTACAAAAGAAGCCACAGCATTTAATTATGCAAAAGCATCTAGCTCAACATTTCACTCTTAAATTTTCAAACAACACTTTTCACACTTTAATCTGCTAGCTACAATTTTTTAAAAAGCAGCACATTGATCGTGTTTATATTTCATCTAGCATGTACCTTGCCTTTGAGAATCCCAGCTGATTCACACACATTCTCTTTAACAGCCACAACTAATTTAAAATCTAGCACATTTCTAACATTAAGCTAAATATAGGTTTCATTATTACACCTATTTTTAATGATCCCAGTTATTTTAATGGAAAAGAGTTAGTCACTTTTCCCACACTTAAAAATTTATTTCCATATGAAATACACAGTAGGAATTGCTGGATGCCCTGTTGGATCAAATAACTTCAGATCAGGCCTCAAACAGCCATGCAAGTGCAACACTAGTATTTCTGTCAATCTTGATGCAAATAACGTTTTTAAAAAAAGAAGAAATAGATTATTTATTTTGGGAAGTGTAATTGTTAGCCAAATAGTGTTCAGAAAGAAACATGATTTTGAAGCTGAGTTTCATCAGAGTAGAGGCAGTTAAACATGAATAATTCCTCAACAGCAAGTCAGATGCTTGAGGTTAACATTTCGCCTGTTTGAAATCATGGTGATTTTTATTCCTGAAGGTTGCTGCTGTAGGTAGAGACATGGTGGGGGAGAGGCAGTTCTTTGCTGTAAATTAGAGAAAAGAAGAGATTCTCTTCCTGTGCTGAACGAGTTGTATAATTTTGATTTTAAAGTGTCTATACTGTTGTGTGTACAGTATCTGTTACTTCCTCCCTTTCACATAATTCAAGAAATTGCAGCTAAACAGTCTCTGGCAACCTCAATCTGTTCTTCATCCACAGAATTTACCCGCTACTGAGATTGTCCAGCTGAAAGCTCAGGATAGGGATACAGGTAGAAATGGTTTCCTAACATATGGCATTCTTAGTGGAACTGGACTCAAATTCAGGATAGATGAAGCAACTGGAATTCTTTATTCCACTGCCTCCTTTGATTATGAAGAAGAACCTACGGAGTATCAGGTTTGCTTTAGATTTCTTAAGTCATCATTATTCAGAACTCCTTAGCTTTCCCTTGGATAACAGGTGACACTTTTGGTTTTGATTAGCTTGATATGACTTGAACACTTTATGCACTGTTTTAGAATATGAGCATCTCAAGATGTGATGCATTATTAAAGCAAGACATTGCCTTTAGACTATCATGAAATTCAAGCAAGTCTCACTGTTCACCTGTCCTACAAACTCTCAAACACTTCAGCACATGAATAACTTCACAATGACAGTTCACCTATTCAGTGCTGTCTGTTTGCTTGAATCTGTACTGGACTGAAATCTTGCAGATATGATTCTCGGTTAATCTTCTTTATTGTCGCTGCCACTGCTGGATATTTTTTACGATCTTATTTTGCATCAAGCAAAAATATTGATAAATTTGTTGGTTCTATATAGAAAGACTTTTTTAATTGACCAAATACTCCTTATGTTTTCAATAATCATTTTAGGTGAATTCAGAATTTGACTTTATATTTCTAAGAATACTCCAAAGTTTAAAACTCACCAAGATATTTTTAATTCTTATGCAAGTACCTATTTGTATGATTTCTCATTGCCAATAAATGTGTAACTTACAGGTTGTGATATATGCTGAAGATGACGGAATCCCTGCAAAGAAAAGAGGTTACTGCACAGTTGTTATAAAGATCATTGATGTTAACGACTGGCCGCCTGTCTTTGATCCAGTGACTGCTTTCAGTGTAAATGAGAATGTGCCTGTGGGATTCATAGTTGGAAAAATCAAAGCAACAGACAGAGACACAGGGGACAATGCCTTTGTTCTATATAGCCTTACAGGTAACGAGGAATTCTCTCACTGCCTTGGAACAACAGTCACTTTGTTGCCTGTATTGTTCTGAGCATTAATAGCATTATGTGTGTTATCTCCTAACCCCTTTCCGCATAAGCCAAGAAGGTTCACTTTCACCTGATTTTGGTATTTTACTAATTTATGTTCATAAAGCTTTCAAACTGATTGAGTAGGAAGTTCTTTTGCAGAAACTACAGTTGTTGTGCTTTTAATCACACTCTTAATTGTTAAAAAACAATTAAAAAAAATATTTAGTTACTCATCTGCTGTAGCTGCAATCAACAGGAGTAATTTTGATGAAAAAAAACCCCACACCCATAGGTTTCTTGAATGAGGAATAAGGGTCTAGGGCGTGTCATCCCTGTCTTGTAAAGCCTGTTGTGCTTGCACCTGGTATTAAAAGCTGCTAAATTAAGTCTCAGTCTGTGGGCTGTGAGCATTTCACAGCTACTAGAAGCAGATATAAATGGTATCACAAGTGTGTCAGGGACCTGATTCACTATCAAGGGCTGGTGGAGAGCTGCCTTCACCCTTGTGCTGGACACCTTTATGTCTGCAGCAGAAGCGCCACAACAGAGAGCAGGTTGTCTCCTCTCCTACCTTAGATCTCTGTCCAAGCTATTAATATGAAGTGCCTTCAATTTCATTTTACATTAATGTGCCAGCTTGTGAACTGCAGTGACTGAGAGCTCAGATTCGTGTTTCCTGTCACATTTAGCTGTGGTAGCTGGTGGCATTACAGTTGAGAAGAGCATCCCTTTTGCCACTGCCTCTAAGTCTGACAGAGATGGAGATTTAGACCCCTCTGGACCAAAGGCTGCAGGAGTTGAAATAGGTGGTTTTGTTCTATGGACCATCAAGAGTGATGTGTATACAGTTTCTATGTTTTTAGAGTCTTTTATCTCCAATATGCATACAGCCTTTGAGGCAGCTTTGGACAAGGGTGGCCAAAACCAGTAAAAGTCACACTGCCAGGTCTTTTGCCAGTCGAACTGATTTCTCTTTTAGATCTGTGTGGCACTCAGTCCACCTTCATTAGAGACAGAATAAATTCAGTGAAATCTCCTCCCAGAGATCTCTGCAGAAGCACTGTCTTGTTGCAGTGCTTCATGACTGTTGCACCCAGCAAACACCCGACACAGCATACGGAAGGTCAGAGGACTGTAAAGGAGCCTGGGAACGCCTCTAATCTCCTGAGTGGCACAGGCTTGGAGGAACTTGCTTCCAGAGACTCCCCCCAGAGCTCCAATGTGCTGTCTATCATCATTTGTGTGTCCCAAGCACAATTACTTTTTCAGCGAGATGGATGTATCTGCAAACCTTGTTAATCCATTATGTTGGCTCACGTTTCAAATGCTCATCCACTCAAAATACTGTTTTTCTTCTACACCATCTATACGGTATTTTAAAATTTGTTTTAATCAGCTCAGGACACAAGTAAAGATATAATTTAAGAGTGTTGTTAGTTATGTATTTCTAAGACGTATTCACTGATAATGCTTCTTTAAATGTCTCAGGTGGTGGGGGAAATATATTTGAAATAGATGAAATACATGGCAACATTAAGATAAACAACTCTCCAGACTATGAAACCATGAATAAATACAACCTTACAGTGAATGCAGCCAACAATAAATCTGCCCCTTTCCATCAGGTAAAAGACTTTTATTATAATGAACAGTGACTCTTCCATTCAGAATGAATTTTTAACTAGTAGGAGGGAGATCTATCAAAGACATTTATTGTGCAGAATAAATTAGTCACCTAATCATGTTTAGGGTCAGACTTTTGCAGCCTTTGTCCATGCTGAGTAGTATTTTACTCCATACTTTGTTGAAATACTTCAAAATCATGCATTGTAGAATTTGACCCTGAATTGTTTGCAGACTAACCTGTGCTGGGGAACTGAAATTCTTACCTACTGCTGTTAGTACTGTAAGTGCCATGATAATTTTTCATGGGAGAAAAAGTAATTTTCAGCAAATTGTTCTAGTTCTGATGTATTTCTTTTATTTGAAAAGATACTATACACTTATTTAAGAGAACTAAAACATGTGTGGTTCACTTAACTGCATCTAGTAGTAGGACATGTTGGCCTCCTAAACGTATCCTTTTCTTACTCCTTTCAAGAAGTATAATCCTACTGAAACATTTGAATTCCTGCCTCTCTTGTATTAAAACCCTGTAGTGATCTCTGACGTTGACTTCACAAAATAAAATCTAACACAATATTTTACTACAGCATTTTCAAAGTCTAATTTATACTTTGTTGCATATGCAAATAACAAAAAAAATCACCAAGGAAGACATTCTAAATATTCTAAAATGCATGAAACCATTTTGTTTTCTAGGCAACTACTCATGTCACTATTCTAGTGACTGATATGAATGATAACGCTCCAGTATTTGCTCAGAATTCTTATTCCACTTCTATGAACATGATTAATCCTGTAGGTGCTCATGTCATAACTGTGAGTGCTACCGACAAAGATCAGGTAACTACTCCTGTTTGATTTTGACACTGCTTTAAGCCGCAGCCCGAGTATATTTTCCTCCATTCTCTAGGCATGAAACACTAAATGTAGCAGAAAATGAATTCTGATTGACTAACAGCACTGCGGATTGGAAATTAGGACTTTTGATGTTTCTGCCTTGACACTGATGTACTCCCTGTCTTTGGTCTTTCTTCAGCTATATTTGCCTTCATTTTTCCCCCTTATTATATGGAGTTGTACCAGTCTTTCAGAAGTATACAAAGACTGAAGCGATTTAGTGTCTGTGAAGTTATTTGAACCTGTGAAGTAGAATACTCTGTAAAAGCTAAACATCATATAGCTGGCTTGCACATGGAAATGTCTGCTTACTAAACACCTCTGAAGTGTGGTACCACCGCTAAGTCTCTCTGTCCCCAGTTTTTAAAGTAATTTTTTTTGATGTATCTGTACTGCATCCATCAAGTAGTACTCAGGCACTGGCAGAAATATCCAGTTGTCATCCAGATTACCACCACTACTAATTATATAATTTAAAAGATGAAACACCTAAAAGTGACGACAGAATAGGTGGAGCAGGTGCCTTCTCATTTCTTCACGCATAATTTTAGTTAAAATAGCTGCATCTGTGGAATCTAGTGGCAAGTAATCTAATGCCCCCTTTTTAAATCATCCTTCTCAATGATTTTATATAGAAAGTGAAATTGCTGATGCAAGTTGCTGGACTCTGTGAGATCTGCATTGAGACCATAATGAAACTCACCCTGCAGATAGCATGTTTGGTCCTCTGCCATGCAGCGTGGCACTCATCCTCCCTGTGCCATCCTTTCAGGGTTCTGGGGCAGAGTCCAGCTCTGAAAATTATTAGACACTGTCTCTATTCCTCGCTGTTCCTGAAATAATTCTAGATCCACAGATTACTTAGTGACAACAGATGTTCATGGTGGGGTTTGATCCTGCTGCTGCAGAGCCATGGGAGGACAGAATACAATGCTTTTGAGAAATACAGAGCAAAGTGCAATAGAGCAAACCCTGAAGGTTTGTCAGAATGGCTTGTCTTGGGAAAGTGATGTGCATAGAAAAAAATGTGTCCAGCTGCCCTGTGGCAGGCAGGAATAGGGCTTGCCCTCATAGCAGTGTGGAGGCTGGGCTTCTCCTCAAGGTGCAAAAAGGGTCTAAGGGACCTTGGCTTATTCTCATTAACGTCACACCTTTAGATGACTCTCACTACTTGGTCCTCCTCTACCTATATACTTAACTTTTGTTAGAGATCTTTTTTTCACATTTTTATTGCATAACTGGCCAACTGCTTGTAAACTGTCTTCTGCTTTGTGTTTGTATTGGCACCCATCCTACCATAGCTAACCACAAATTTTCATTCTCAGAATAATAAATTCACCATTCTCGAAATAAATTCACTAGAGACATTTAGACATTGTCAAATATCTTGGTTTAGTGTTTATCCCACCCTTTAAAATGTACTCCCAGTGCATGTAGTTTTCTTTAGTTTTGCTATGGGAATCCTTTTGGATCTTGGAACATCAAAATTCATTTGGGGGGTAGAGGGGGGGAGCTCTGCCCATTGGCCTTTTCCTTTGCTGCTGCTCTTGTGTTACAGCTTAAGCACAAAGTAGGTCCGAGCCTGGTTCTCTCTATTTATTTAAAATACCTCTGGCATTCTGTCCATTTAAACATGGAAATATTGAGATTCCAGTGAGTCTGTACTATGGGACTCAGAGCACTGAAATAATGTGGTCCTGCAAGCAGTAGTTACATGAAGTTGTGTTCCTTTCACGGCAGGGGCAAAATGGCCTTATTGAGTACTCCATCCTCCCTGATCAAAACTTCAGTCCATTCTTCCTGATAGAAGATACAAGTGAGGGGAAAATAATTACAACTGGAAACCTGTCTAGATCTGGAGAGATCCATTTAACAGTGATGGCTAAGGACAAAGGCTCTCCATCTTTAAATGACACTGCTATGATAACTCTTAATGTGTTTGACAACCGTCCACTTGTTCCTCAGTTTAACGAGAGCGAAATCAGGTGAGGCTTTCATATTAAGTTATTTAACTGGTACATATTCTCTAGGTAGTGGAAAACACAGTGAAGTTGAAAATTGCATATTCTTCTATGCAGAAGAAAGGACATCAGGTTTTTTTAAACAGAATGTCCAGGAAATTCTGCTGTGCCTGTGGGTCTGTGAACGTGATGCGAGGCATTACCTTTTATTTCTTTATTGTGCAGCTTGCTTATTTATTTCTTTATCATGCATTGCCTTTTATTTCTTATCAAGCCAGACTTTTTGTCTCTTTTCTCTTGCACACTAATAAAACATTCTTCTTTATTCTTCACTCATGGATAAACAAATGTCTGGCTAGAAAAGTAAGGCTTGCACTGTGCTCTGAATGTCAGCGAGCTCTGGCAAACAACTAGAGGGGAGGGGGCAGGATTCTCCAAAGACAACTTGCTCTTAAAGCGTTAAAATTCAGAGCCAGTGCAACAACTGCTGGGAAATTTAACACTGTGATTTATCATTTATTTTCTATATTAGCATTTCCGTTTTGGAAAACACAGGAGTGGATTACTTAATTTACGCTTTTACTGTGGTTGAAACTTTAGGAAAACCGATTGATTATACAGTTGTATCTGGCAATGAAAAAGGTGAGTACTATTTCCCTTATGAGTTAAAATAGCTAAGGTAACAGAATAATCTGGCTTTTGTGTGGCAGATGTTGCTGGTATGTAAATGAGGAGATGAAGAGCAAGGATAAAAATTTGTGACATTATTTTAAAAAAAGAACGCATGCAAAGAATTTCTTTCGGAGCTCTTCATCACAGGCTTTGTTAATCTTTGGCTAAAGAAGGGGAGGTAACTTGCTAGAAAACGGGTTTCTGTAGTCTTAAGTTAGAATAATTTGGAGGCTGAAGGAGCCAAAATATAAGTTGTTCTTAGCAAGCAGCTTCCTCTCTGCCGGTTACTGTTAGTCTATCATTTCCTTGCACTTGCACCTATGTCAAGGCACCAGGCCTCCTTCATCTTTTGCAGCTGTGCTGTGACTCTGTTCAGCACACGAAAAAGGAAATAATTAGAAACTGAGAGAAAAACTTGGAAATTGGTGAAAAAGGAAGCTTCAGTTCTGTTTTCCGAGTATGTTGCTCCTTTACGTGTTTAAGGCCTGTTTGATCTGGGATAGGACCCCAGCTGTGATGCCTTTGCTGCTCAGCTGGTGAACGTGTTGCATTTCACATTCTTAAGAGCAGAGGACCCACAGAAACATCCTAAGAACAACTAAAACACAAGAGGTAGGAGGGATGCAAGTGACATGGTAGCTATAACAGCGAATGTGCATGCTTTTCCTTTCAGGTCATTTTAGATTGGATCCAAAAAGTGGTCAGCTGAGAACAGCAATTAATTTGAACTATGAGGAAGTTTCTCAGTATGTGATTTTAATTGAAGCAAATGAAAATCTGTCATCTGCCCCAAAAGTCCAGCGTTCAGGTAACTTTTTGCTTTGAAGGATGTTCCAACTTAAATCGGGGGCAATGAACACGTCTTCTGTCACGTCAACCCAACACAGGAATCATGATTCTCTTTAACTGGAAAAGTCTAATGTCAAAGATGAAGAGCTGAAGGTCAAGGTTGTGCAGAGAAAAGCCAACAGCCTTCCTCCAAGGGTGTAAACCCTCACAGGGCCCTACTGCGGCCTCAGAAAAGAATGTAATAGCTGGGTATTGGCCCCCTCGGCAGGAGCTGGAGGAACCCACCTGTACAGCACAGCCAGCTGGAGAGGGCTGAGAGAGGAGCAGTGCCATTGCCTTTTGCCTTGAGCTGCCTGCTCTCGCCGAAGCCCCGGGAGGAGTGAGATAGAGCTCCCCTGGGCACGTCCCTGCTGCCGTTCCCCTTCTTCTCCTTCTTCCTCCCACGCAGCAGAGGTACCGCTGCAAAGCCGCAGCCCAGCCTGGCCTTCGAAAGTTGTGCTTTGCTGGTGTCTGTTGTTGCAGTTAACTTGTGTTTGTTTAATAGGCCTGTTTGCTCAAAACGTGGCAATGCTGACGATCTCAGTGCAGGATGTAAATGAAGAGCCGGCATTTTTGAATAATGCCTACTCTGCTCGGATACCAAACTCTGTCCCGTACAAGTACCCAGTTATTACAGTTCAGGTAGAGTATCTTTCTGTGACCTTCATGAGGACAGAAATCTTTTTAAAGATTGGGATTTCTCCCACAGTTAAACTGGGTTAAAGAAGCTGTTCAATCTGCTCTTGAAAGCTTGAGGCAGATTCTGCCCATCATCCAGGTTTAACATAACGCCGGTGAAGCATGGGGCGTTTAGGGAACTGGTGCATACCTGCCCTACCAGTCAGTCTGTCGGCAGAGCTATACGTTCCGTTCTGATTCATGCTGCTGTTATGGATTACATACTGCACAGACCACTGTTCTCTCTTTGGCACCGTTAACCACTTTGTTATCCATCAGACCCAAATGGGAAATGAATTACAAAATGGAGCAGCTCTCGTGTTCTTCTAAATCTGGTGTTAGCCCTCAGTTCTAGCTTGTTCCTTTTATGCTTGCAGCTGGAGAATCCTCCAGGCTTTACGGTAAATTTATTTCCCCTTTCATGCCCTTGGTCTGATTCTGATAGTTTGTGCCAAATTTTGTTTAGTGCAAAGAGGAAAAACATGACAGCGCTATCCTACGATACTCCAGTCTTACAAGTGGAAGCTGCAGAGTTTAATGACTGAAGAGCACTGTGTAGGCCAAAAGCCACAACCTCAGTTTCACTAATCAGCTTTTTAAACCCAGGCCACAGATCCAGATTCAGGAGACAACGGACTTCTGCTGTACAGCTTAGTGAATCATCAAACGAACGAATTTGACATCGATGAAAATACGGGGCACATTTTTACAGTTTCTGTAGCAGGAAAGGCTGGAACATTTTATCTGGAAGTCCAAGCTGCAGACAAAGGCACAAGAAGACTCACAGCCCGGACAACAGTCAACGTAAGGAAGATTTATAGTCCTGATTTGCTTCCATGTCAAAACTCTGTATACAGGAAGGGCTAGGTTTGGTAATGACAAAAAAAAAAAAAAATTAACACCGTACAGTAAGACTGTCAGTATTTACTGTATACTTTCAGGACAGAATTATAAGGTTGCCATTTCCACTGACAGAAAAATATGTTGGCATGAAGATTGACTTTTAGAAAACAATTAATTTATAGCAGAGGCTTGTTGTTTTTTTGTTGTTGTTGTTGAAAGTCAATCTATGAGAGGTACAAATGCTTTAGAAAATCTTACATGTGATTTCTTTCTTTATTAGGTAACTGTTGATTCCAGTTCCAGTAACAACATTGTGATGATGGTACTTAATCAGAAGATCAATGTTGTTGAAAAAAACATTGCTGAAGTAAAAAGGTATTTTTGAAACTCTGAAGCTTATTCTGGTACAATATCTAATGAAAAATTTAGATTGCCTTTGAGACAGGGGTCTGACAGCCTACATGGGAGGTGATACAGCTGGTGCCCAGGAAAAGCCAGGCCTTTAGCTTGACGTAGTTCAGAATCATTTGAGGGAATTCACAGGAATCTACCAGTTTTTATCTGGTAAGGCTTTGGCCTGAGCAGATGAATGGCAGAGGTCATTGGACTAGATGATTCTGAGAGGTCTCTTCCCACCTCAGTGTTTCTGTGATTTCTAACAGCTTAGGATAAAGTTTTTCATGGATCGTAGGCTCAAGATACAGATGTGGAGACAGACAGGATAGAAGCCACAAACCCACCTTTGCTACAGATGAAAACTCCCGCTTGTAGCACAGCAGCAGAGCTTCGCAAGATGGTCTCAGCCACATGGTGCTAGGGGATTAGCTAGCTAGTGATGTGTGGATGGCCACGCTGCAACTACAAACATGTTTTGGCCCTTTTGGCATGTTAATGAAGACATGGGATCTTTTGTTTGATTACACGTAAATAAAATTTACACTGGAAATACTGAGTCCTGCACTTTTGAGGGGAAACCACTTTGAAGGCTGGAAAAATGGGTTTGTGATGTTGACACTATTATGGCACCAGTTTCTTGTTGGTAAAAACTAAATGGAAACCCTACAGCTGCTGGGCCACTTTCTTCAAAGCAGCTGGTACTTTCTGCTATCACAGTGATGGATTAACTGGGTCACTGGTCTGATCCAGCATGAAAATCTGTGAAAAAGGAGAAGAAAACAATGAGGATTATGAAACTAAAGGTCTCATTCATATTCCCTCCTCCCATGTTCCCTCCTCCCCGCCTTTACTGTTGATAATACTCTGTAGGTATCACTGCCTGTATGTCAAGCATGAAATGAGCCCTATGTCACTTTGAAAAGCATGACTAAATATATGATATACTATGCAATATTGGTTATGAAATCTAAGTATAAGGATTTGTTAACCCTTCCTTTATCTAATTAATTGTTCAGTTATGCTAAAGGCACCTATCTAAGAATTTTCAGGCTATGTACAAAAGTTATATACTAACGAAAGTATCTTTGCTTACCAGATAAAGAGAAGGACTGGAGTTTTTTTTTTCCTCTGCTGCTCAATCACTCAACGATACCGGGCAAATAGTTTACTTCCTTTGCTGATGATAATCCTGCATTTTTACATGCTTAGATTAAAATACTAAATATCTGCAAAGTGTTATACTACTTTTCTATCATTTAATGTCTAGAGTAAAAGAATTTGTCATTGCCCAATTAATTTAAAACATTTTCTTAATACGATGGCAGGGTCTTGGAAGATAAACTTGCCTGGAGGGTATACATTGTTGATGTTTATTCCAGTGAGTTTGAAAGAAAAGCAAGAAGCAGCACTGATGTAACCTATGTAAAAATTATCGCTTTTGATGAGGCAAACCAGGAAATATCTGCACAAGATGTAAAAAGGTCTGTATGACACAGTCTGTCTTCTGGGTGACAGAGCGAGGCAGCTAGGTTTTGTTTTCCTTAAAATTATTAATGTCTTGGACTGGACACGTTTAGATCAAATAACAGTTTATCTGAGACTTATCTCAAGGCTTAAATGGAATTTCTAGAGTTCAGACAGCTTCCATTATTTATTGAAATGTAATTTTCAGAGTTTGTCAAAAACACGAATAAGGCTGTTTTAATTGTGCAAGACATATTTAGAAGTCAGTTTTATAGAAAACTGAATCAGAAAGAATATAATTAAAATAGATATTGCCTTCACTTCAGAATTGCAGAATGCTGATTAAAACCTTACCTTTTCGGTGTGTTTTACATTTGTTTCATAACATGACAGGGGTATGAACGCATATTCTTACAAACGTTCTATGAAGGGCAGCTGCTACTTAAACACACGATTCCTAGACTCAACACCTCTCTTAAGCTAGTAATTGTTTGTGGCCGATACCACTCGTGGAGCCTGTGGTCAGAGGGAGCACTCCGCATGGATGATTTGCCTCTGAGAAAAGCGCTATTGGCATCTGTAAGACTGTATGTGGCTGCCTTGATGGGGATTTAGAGAATGCTGACCTCCCAAGTTATTGAACCAACTTTGCAGCATTTTAGTTCATAAGCACTAGGGCTGGTTGCTAGAAAACAGTTTTTCCCGAATGAAAGACGTGACAAGTCTGAATCTTCGGAAAAGGTGTTGGTAGACCAGGGAGTGGTATTCTGTGGTTTTCTTCACTATTCTTCAAGCCAAAATGGAAGTCTGATAAATCATCAGCATTTTACTCTTCTATCTTCAGAAAACTTAGGGAGCAGAAGAGTAACATTGAAACAGAACTGGAGAAAATATTTTCAACATCTGTTACTGCTGCCATACAAGAGGCTCCCGCTGACTCGGCCACTCCTGAACTCACGGCAACCATCGTCCTCAGCGTCCTGCTAGCCTGCACCCTCATAGCCTTCCTGGTATATGTACTTTTTACTATGAGAAGGAAAAGGTACACATATTTTTACTTTAACAATGCAATTTAGAGTTACAACTGATAGGTGTACTTTAAATGTCAACTTGAAAAATACTTTTCTGATAAATTACTATTTGCATGGAGTACTGCCTAAGACTTGCTGTAAATAAAAATGCCTGGCATTGTACTGTAGATATTAGACACACTCCACCTAACTGACAGTTGGTTGTGTCTTGTGTTGGTCACACAGCAACAGCAGAAACAAATACTTTTATAAACAGAGAAATGTGGATAGCCAAAATTTTAACTGTGAAGGGAGGCACAAATAGCTGTAATATACACACTTAAGTCTTCTCTAACCCCATGAATGCTGAAATCAAGGGCGGTTTTGCTGCTAACTTTAGTGGCAACAGGACCACATAGTAGAAGAAAACAAATACATTTCCAAGAGGGCAATGGGCATTTACTCTGCTACCACTGCAGAAAAATAGGAAATACTCCAAACTAATCCCCAGAATAATACTGAAAATAAATGTTGTGTATTCAATTTATGACACAAATACTTCATGTTCTGTTTTAAAGTACCTGTAAAGCCAGTCTTCAAAAAGAATTAGCAATTTTATTTCAAGGTATTCATCAATCTCAGAAAGAATAAGCAACAGTATTTGTTTAAGAAGTGAGTGAAATTGTGGAGGGAATTGATAATCTGTGTGTAACTCACAGAAATGGAAGTCCAAAAGGCTGAGAAATTAAAGCACACAAATAATGTGTAAGCAGAATGCTGATATCACGGATTTATAAAAAACAGTATATCAAAAGGTGTGGTTCTAATTTATACTGGTAACATTGGATTTTCTTTGTATCTTTTACAGGCGTATAGGTTGATTTTTAAGAACCCTTACAATTATATGTTAAAAACTCTACACTTGAAGGAAGCTAATACCTTTTAATCTTGTATCGAAAACTACAAAGGCAAATTCCTACTTACTCTTTAGCAAATCGTTAAGCCTTATGCAGAAAAAATCCTTCAGGATACAAGAAGCTACTTAACGTTCCCCTGGGTAAAATCCCAGTAATTTTGAGATCAGTGTACACGCTTCTCTCATGTTTAGAGCTGAAGATTTTTGTCACTTAACTATTTGCAGGCTCAAGGTGTTATGTAATTCTCTTAACTCTCTCTCAGGAAACCGGAAATATTAGCATTTAGCAACATGGTAGACACCGAAGGAATTGATGCTGACAAAGACGTACTGCAGGCTGATGAGAAATGCAATTCCTTTGAGACACCAGACTGCAACAGTGAACGTGAAGAAAATGTAATATCTAAACAAGACGCCAAACCTAGAATTGTAGATGCCCAGCCCACTGCAGAATTCACAACAAAACAGGTAATTGGCTTTTTCGGCTGGAAAGAAGGACAGGAAGAGAGGTGGTGACTCCCACCTGTTACAGAACGTGTAAAGGGTTCTCACGTGCTGCTCCCAAAACTTGCAGCCTTGAAAATGATGCTCTCCTTGTAAGCTTCAAGTTGTACAACTTTCTACTGCTTAGAATTTGTGCATGTTCTACCATTTGCAGCTTTCTGCCTCATTTGGGTTATTCATGTTTTCTTGCAGGATTGCCTTCTGACAGACAGAAATCGAGAGTCAGCTTTTTCCTTAACACCTGATCCCACAATGCACTCCCCTGAAAAAGAAACTAAAGAAGTAAAATTTTCAGAAGTGGCAATTATTTTGGACGCAGAGCCTGAAGATGAGGAGGAGCCTGATGATTAACAATGCTTAATGAAGAAGACTTTTAGGAAAACCACAGTGACACTCACTGGAACACTACAGAATTAAATGAGCAATAAGAATATGGGAACGCTATCCAGATTTTAATTCCTGCTACTCCTGTTTGTGCCGGAAGAGATGGGCAAGAACGAAAAAAAGCAGTAGGGCAGCAGAATGGCTGTAGTGCAAGGTTACTTTCCTAGCAGCAGCACTATCTTAGCACGGCGTGACAAATTAAATACTCTGTCAAAGGGGAAGACAATAAAACCCATTCCCAAATGTGATGCCTGGTCTTTATTTCTGATGGAGTGTTTCTCTTCCGTTCTTCTGCACAAAGTCTCACCGTCGGGGTTAGTTTTTTAGAAAAGAGTGGCTAAGCTTTTTCTCGTTACTGGTGTCTTTCCTCCCCCCAGGCTGCAGCGGAGGCCCCGAGCACTGCGCCCACCCACCCGCGTTCCCCCGCAGGAGCCGAGCCGGCCGGTTTTGTGCCCGCAGCGGCGACCCGCCGCCGGAGGAGGAGCTGCCCACCAGAAGTGAGAGGGGGTCGCGGGGAGCGGGGGGGGGGCTGCGGCCCTCAGGGGACGGGCGGGAGGCTGCCCCCTTCCCGCGGGGGATGGCGGGGGGAGGAAGGGCGGTGCGGCCTCGCCTTCCTCCTCCTCCGGCGGGGAGCGGAGCAGCAACGGGGGAGGGGAAGTTTCTGGCACCTTCTGGCTGGGTCGCCGGCGGGCGGAAGCGGTTGGGCTGCGGGCGGAGGCGGGCGCTGCGGCGGCGGGGCCGGGGCCGGGGCCGTGGGGGCAGCGCCATGGCCAAGTGGGGGCAGGGGGACCCGCGCTGGATCGTGGAGGAGCGCGCGGACGCCACCAACGTCAACAACTGGCACTGGTGAGGGGCGGCCGTTAGCGCGGCGCGCGCGGCGGCTCCCTGAGGTGGCGGCGGGGGGGGGGGGAAGGGGTGTGCGGGCTCCCGGCGCTTTAACGGCCCCGTTTCCCGGGCCAGGACGGAGCGGGACGCGACCGGCTGGTCGAAAACGAAGCTGAAGGAGGTGCTGGTGGGGCTGGTGGTGGAGGGCGAGGCCGGGCGCTGCGAGATCAGCGACCTGAAGCACGTGGAAGGCGAAGCGTCCTGCAACAGCCGCAAAGGGAAGCTCATCTTCTTCTACGAGTGGAACCTGCGCCTCAGCTGGAAAGGTACGGGGCGGGGGGGCGGTCGGTGGGGCGATGCCCCGGTCCCGGTCCCTCGGGGGCGGCTGCCGTGGGACAGCGACGCGTCCTCTGCCCCCCGGCCTGCGGCGGGAGAGGCTCCCCCGGGCTTGCCGAGCCCTTCCCGGGGGGGAAGGAGCGCGGGGGCCGGGGGCCCAGCTTTCCAGGGAAGGTGCGCGTTGAGAGGGGTTGCCTTCGACTTTAGCGCGGCCTTTGTGAAGGTGATTCCGCGAATTTGCTCTGCGGGGTCAGGAGTGTGAAGTGGGAAAGTAAACTGTCTCCTTGGGTTGGAAAAGCAGGAATGTTTTAGTGAATGGTAGAGAGGTTGCAGGAGACACGTGGGCCTGAACTGTAATAAACGGGTTTTTTTTAAAGTAAGCTTGAAACCCTAGCCTGTCTTTTTTTCCCCCTTCACCCAATTTTTTTTTTTGTACCACACACTGTTTCTTAGCATTGTTTTAACAGCATATCAGCACAGTATTACTCCTTTCGCTTTGCAGGGAGTAAATATTTCTATCGTGATGAGATATGTCTTGCTTATAACCACTGTGGTTGAATTGTTTTAGTTTCCTAGTGTGCGCAGATCACAGCTGTGTGTTTAATGCATGTTGGTAGCAGGAATCAGGAGAACCTAAGAAGTGTAGATGTTGCAAAAAAGTTGGTGGAGTTTACATTGAGGATAATACAGGAGGAAGAAACTGCTTACTGGGAATAAGGAAACTAGAAATAATTATTGACTATTTGGGATAACAGGGGCTGTGCTCATGCATTTTTGTTGGGCTGCATCTGCTTGTTGGAGGTTCTTCCTCTGCTGTGCTTGTCCTGTGGCAAGCTCTTTATTTGCAGACCAACCTGGTAACGTATCTTTTAGTAACATGAAGGAATTTTCCCCATTTATTAGACGCCTAAAACTTGATGGCAAATTGTGGACTGCCTCTTGCATTGCAGTAAGAGCTGATAAAAAGCACCTGCATGGGAAATTGTACCTGGATATCATAATGCCGAATGACAGGCCGTTCCTCCCCAAAATACTGTACTTATTTCTCAGGCCTCAGTTGTTACTGTAGGTGAGAATACAAAGGGACATACTTAATTTTCCCTTCTTAATTCCAGTGCCCCAAAGCAGGGCTGTAGCCTCCGGATCGGTGTTTCAGGTAATGCTCTTGGCTGCTCCGGTGGGCATTTTGCACTTCCCCTTTTCAGTGTGCCCTTTCCGATGCAGTTCCTCATGACTCTGTTTTTCCTGGTTTGGCTGATGGGAACTTGAATGTTTATTTCGCTGCAGAGACCAGTGCTCCTATCTGAACAGATTGGGAATTGAGGTCTGCTCCCACAATAATAGGGGACTTGAAGAAGTACTGTCATTTATTTATTGTTGTTCACATTGATAGTTAACTGTTTCAGATGTTGCAAGTGTGTTGTAAACTAAGAACCTACTTAGAGTTGTGATCTAAGTGTTAACAGAGAGGAAGGCAAACATACTCTGTTGTGCAGTTTAAATAATTGCAATCATTTCTTCGATGTTTCAGGTTTTGTTTTTTTTTTTTTTTAATAAGCTAATATCATCTAAGTTTTAAACACTAGTTAGTTTGTTAGGTTTTTTGGTCTATTTCAGTGTAGAAATAGAAGCCTAGAAATAGGCAGACACAGTATATTGTATTTCTATACAAATTCTTTCTAATTTTTCCTCTACTAGGTCTTTATGCTCTTCAGCATTAAACTATAGACAAATCTGATGTTGCATTGGGTACGTCGCTTAGTTCTGTGTTGCACTGAGTGGATAATGTCTTTGAGAGCTTAGTTTTAAAGAACCTTGCTACTACACAGTGAAATTCTAAAAGAGCTGGGGCTGATGATTTTTTTTCTTAATTTGATAGCCATAATTTTGTCTGAGAGTTCTGAATTAGAAATGAGAGTTCAGACAACTGCTAAAAGCATAAATTGCTGTGATTATTTCCTTCTACAAGTCTTCTAGGCTAACCGGGAGTTCAAGCTATGATTAGAATGTGGATGTGTAAGGACAGGTGATATATATCCTGAAATTTTCAGCCAGTTTGGAAAGTTCAGTCTTGGAAAAACATTGCCCATAGCAATTTAGATTACAGAGCAAGAAGAAAGTGTGGAACTGAGGGTAATTAATGGTACTAAAATTGAACAAAATGGCTGTTCTGTCATTTGTTTAAAGATGTAATGAGAATTTTAATGGATTATTTTACTTTGGCACGGAAGCTTTATGAAAATTTGTATTTCCTTTTAAAATTCAGGTGTTTCAACAGCGGGTGAATAGGTGGGTCTTTTTTAGACGTCAGCTTCCACCATTAAATTTCTAAAGTACTGGATTGTCAGGAAACAAAAAAATAATTTATTATTAGGTCTGTTATTGGCATCCCATGGGATTCAAACAAATAATCTGATTGTTTGTTTGATAAGAAGGTCATAGTTCTGCTTACGTTATGGTGATACTGAAAATGCAAAGCTGTACCAACCTTCTGCCTGTGTAATGTTGAACACCCAGCTGTTTATTATCTTTGCTGTCCAGCACAGATACCATCTGCATTAATCCCATGGACAGGCAGTTTTTTGAAGGGGGAAAAAAAACAGACCTTTTTACTGGTTTTATGAATTTAAATTTGTTGTCTGGCCTGTGTTATTTGGGAATCTTTATTTTAAGAGTTGTGAAAATTATTAATAAAATTAGCTGAATGGATAGAAGTCTGGTTTGTGTATTGCTCCTAAAATCTTTGTGCACGCTTGCACTTCCTTTGTAGGGAGAGTAGCTGAAAATAAGATTTGCTTTACTATCTTCAAAGACAAAGTTGCATGGTTTTGCCTGTACTAGTCCTGGAGCTGGAGCAAAGCAGTAAAGAGCAAATTGAGATGGCTGCATGTGATTTTTGTTGGGCCCAGAAGTGTTCTAGCTGTATAATGAACTGGTTCACGTGGCCTCATACTTGAGCTAACAGGTTCTCCTGGGAGACTTCAGGAAGCCTGAGGGAGATCTCCCAGTTTAGCCTTTCCCTGTGTGGACGTGGTTGTCTGCTTCCAGACTAACAACCTTTGCGTGCTGCGCTCTGTGTCGTTGACTTAGCTCCTGACTAGAAAGGGACCTTTGCACCATGCTCCACTTTGTGTTACTGTCATTCACTCTCTTATTTGCTAAGAAACATCTGAGCATTTATTTGTGTACTTGACTGTGATCTCGCCTGGTAGCACGTTAGGTTATAACCGTGTATAGTGCCCCCCTATAGCACGGTGTTCGTTTGAGGGTAGTAGTTAAAATGAATTAAGGGAGAGTGATGTCAGGTAGTAGCTGGATCTAGCAAGTTCCCTTGAAGATGAGAGAATTCAAAGAAATATTACATCAACCTTCATGATAATTCCCCTTTTGCAGTCACGCTTAACACTGGGTACTTTGTATTTTAGAGTTTTGCTGACAGATTGATAAAGCTGCTTGATGTGTTTTGAATGCTTTGACAACTAAGCTGATAAGCCAGGATGAATATAACTGGATTTGGGGTAGAACTGCATGTTTCTGCTACCGCTTTCTAAAGAGATTTTTAACAAGATCTAAATAGTGAATTAATGTAACTAAATGCTTTTGCAAGGCAAGGGGGAAGAGTCTTCAGCGTAATGAAAAAAAAAAAAAAAAAAAAAGCAGACCTTAAATTCAATCTTTTTGCTGTAAGGTCTGAGGCAGAGAAGTACAGTACGGGGTTCATATCCCAGACCCCGAGTATGGAGCTGTAGGTAAGCGACAGTGGGCCCGTGCCCAGAAGGATGCAGAAGTGGAATGTAGTTTCTGTTCTTGCAGACTCTTTCTGATGTGTGTGGTGATTACTGACAGTTTGCAGTATATCCAGAGTAAGAACGAGTGTTCTAAAATATTTGCATGTGAAGTTTCCCGTTTTTAAAAAAATTCAACTGTATAGCTGTCCATTATACATATAGATGCTTTATGGTGACATGCCTGTGTGTTGGGAGCATTTCAAACCCTCGAAGGAATAGTTAGCCTTCTAGGGAGCTTCTAAATGAAGTGCAGACAAGTGTAGGGCAAGAGGAGGTTATTTTTCCCCTACCCCCTTTGGAGTCTTATTCTGTGTTGGCAGCCTGAGGCTGTAAGTGGAGAGTATCAGAACAGCTGGCAACTGAAGGTGAGAGCGGTGGCCGAAGGGTTGTGCAGAATGTGCTGAGTGAGGTGTACCTGTGTGCATGTATATATATCTTAATGCATCTATAGAGGAAAATACAGTTCTGAGAGCAGTTTACTATGAAGGTACTGTGACACGTGAGACTTGTGGTTGCTATTTAGTTCCTGTAAATTAGATTTGAGGCAACTTGCTTCAAGTAACTCTCTGGTACAACTGATTTCCAAGCATAAAACTCTTGCTATGGGGGAAATAGTTTTTAATAATGCATTTAAGAATTCGTTATGTTAATACAGGTACAGTGAAAGAGTCTGGTGAGAAACATAAGGGATCTGTTGAAATTCCTAACCTGTCAGAAGAAAATGAGGTAGATGATACAGAGGTAGGTGTGAAATACTGATATGGCTATATAGGTTCAGAATTCTTAAATAAAGCATTAATCAACATATAGGCATCATATTTTGATTTATCCTGTGATTAAGTGGGATAATAACACTTGGATAGTTTATTTCATGTTTCAGTTTCTTATACCTGGAATAATGACTTATCTCTGAATTTACCTACTAGGAATGTGCACAATTTTCTTTGCTAATTATTGTTTGTGACAATATATTAACTTCAAATTTGGGAAGAACTCTGCTTGTTGTAGTCTTACAAAAAAAAAATCAACAAACCACATTCCCATAAACCTCAGAACTTAAGGAATCTCCTTGTTGGTTGTACAGCAGCTGATACTGTGGTTTCCACAGATTCCTCAACCTCTGCTGTGTAGTAAGCAACTCCGTTTATACTTGATGAATTTGACTAAGCTACTGTGGAGATGAGCTACTACTTTTATTTAAGTCAAAACTCAAGAGGACTTACTTTTAGCAAAGGTAGGATGAACTGAGAAGATAATGAACTTGAAATTGCAGCTGTCCTCTGAACATAGTAAACAAAGCCAAAATACTTTCCTTTGTTGCCAGAACACAAAAGGCTCATATTTAGATGCCGCTTAGATCTCATAATTTTTCTGTTTCTAGATAAATGTTAGCAAAAAGAAAGGGAATGGTGATGTTCTAAAGGACCTTATGAGGACTGAAGGAACCACGAAAGTCAGAGAGGCCCTGAGAGATTATCTGAAAGCACTTAAAACAGGTAAATTTAACCATCACGTTAAGTATGTTTTTACTCCGTCTTCTTTCTTGAATAGATGGGTAGTATATTGACAAGTCCTTGGGTTTGTATTAGTTTTATTTTTAATTGTCACCAGCTGAGACAAAACCAGTTAGTCCTACCAGTCAAGACCTTTACCGCTGTCAAACAGGGCAGTGTCTGGAAGGTCCTGCAGCCCCCCGGGCCGTGTTGTGTTGCTGACGGCAGAGATCGCCGTCAGACCCACCGGCCGATGGGTTGGCTAGCAAAGCAGCGCCCGGCCCCCAGCCTCTCATTTCTCTGCTGTACTGTTCAGAAGTTTGTGGAGATGGTGCGATCTTTATGGGCAAACGTTACTAATTTTGTGTCAGGTAACTCTGTGTTTTTAAGGGATGCTGCTGTTTGGCTGTTGCTAGTAAGAACATCTGGGTAGAGCGAGGAAACTGGGCTGGAGTTGTATGGCCCATTCTCCACAGCTTTACTGCGGTTTTGGCCAGTCATCATCATGCATCAAAATGTCAGGGTGACTGCACAGCTCAATTTCATACTGAAAAGTGTTTTTCTGTATTACAGAGTTTACCTTGGGAATGATTCTGCCAACAAAAGCTCCTGTTGGGCAGGAGCTGGCCGCTGAGAGAAAACTAAGTGGGAACGCGATGCAAGTATGTTGGCTTGAAGTGTTGTACGAGTTCAATTTTACTACAAATGTAGGTCCTTAGCGGCTTTGCTGTGGTAACCATTGCATATTCCTGTGATTACCTGCAGAAGTGAAAGCCTGTGGGGTGGAACTGCCTCCTCACTGCTGTGCTCAGGGCCTGGGCCCGGGTCTGCCAGGCGCGGCAGGAGGACAGCAGCATTTATGTACCCCTTAACACTTTGTTCTGTAACGGCTGTCGCTTCAGCAAGGTGAAGCTGGAATTCACCTCCAAGGATCACTCCCCCCGGTGTACAGTTAGCTTCAGGTGTCTAGGACGTGAATCACACACTCAGGTTTTTTTTTTTTTTTCACATCATTTAGTGAATGCTGATGAATAAGACTGTTAAATAAAAGTGGAAGTATGTTGTATAATTAACATATATTCACAACGCTGTATGTTTAAGAATGCACAGGTAACAACAATACTGCCATTCCAGAACTTTTAAGTGTTTGATCTTGCACTCATTCATGTGAATTTTTTTTTTGCTTTGCAGGATTCCGTGTCACCGCAGTCTTTGGATATAGTTGGTGTAAAAATTCCAACAGTGAAGATACTTATGAGAGAAATCTTCAACTCTCCAGCAGATGAACTTTATAGCATCTTCACAACTAAGGAGGTAAGTGATCCTTTCAGTAGGCAACACAGCGTAATGTGGATGCTGCTATATCTGAACAGTTGTGTCAGTAATAAATGTGTCACATTGATAGTGTTAAGTGCAGATAACACTCCTGAAGTTTGTTAAATGGAGAGACATGATCGTTCAGAAGCTGAAGGCTTCATGAGCTGCCCTTTCTTTGTAACTTCACAAAGTACTTGTAATTCCAATTGTCATCATTTGCTCTTCAAGTTTTGCTGAATAGCTTCACCTTTTAAGCCACAGAGGAATTTCAGTGGTGAAAATGCAAAAGGAGTTGACGGTTGCTGAAGCAGCGTGTCAGCGGGGTCTCCTACTGAGGAACAGAGGCGAGGCAGCTGACCTCGGTCATGTTCTTGCGATAGCAATCAGCAAGCACTAGAAGGTGGCAGTAGGATCATTCCACTTTTATTTTTTTAATGAGAGCTTATTAGCGTGGCTCAGACTGGTATTTTTGCCAGCTGTTACCTTGATAGGAAGAAAAGCCAACGAAGCAAAGTGAAGTTGCATCTTTATGTAGTTTGTGTGCAGCTCAGACACGCTCTCCTTTGGTAGTGAGGAAGACCTTTGCTTTTTTATGGAGGCACTTGTCATTCAGGAGCCCAAAGTGCTCGGTCATGGCACTGTTGTTATCCACAGCTTACTTTGGCTAACTATTGGATGTGATCGATGATGCTGTTGCTTATAACGTATGAAATATCACTAATTTAGGGTTTGTGTCCTTCAAAAGACCCTGGACTGGTATCAGAGAACTTTAGATTGCAATCCCAGTGCTACTATTGGGAAACAACACTGGCTCTCAGCAGCTTTTCTGCACTTTCCTAGAGCTGCTGCTCTGTTTCCCTCGTTTCCAAATCTAACACCAGCCAGTCGCAGCTTATGTGTGTATGTGTACGTATGTAGGTGCTTTGTCCGTGCCCCTTGCAGACAGCTGAGTCTTTACTGGTCTTTGTATTTACCACTACTGGTTTCTCAGCATGTCTGTTCTAATTCTGTCACCACACTGGTCCCTGCTATGACCACAGATCTCCGTGGAGTGCTGTATAAAATGAAAAGCCTTATTAGTGCTTGAAGATTCTTACGTATATTACAGTTCAGTTAATTTCTTCAGCAAACCTCCCTTGTCTCGTAATACGGTGCATTATGTGTCACTGTAGATTGGTAGTTAACTGACACATGCTGCAATCTTCTTTTGCTAGTTGGTACAGAAGTTTTCTAAATGTCCTGCTGTGATCGAAGCTGAGAAAGGAGGCAAACTTCAGATGTTCGATGGCTGTGTCAGCGGTGAATATGCAGAATTGGTAAAAAGCTCCTACTTTGCACTTTAAAAATGGGGAGTGGAGGGGTGGTAGCTGCTTCTCTGAGCTAAAATGTAGCATGTTTCTGACATTTCAGCTTCTCTAACGCATCTTCAGTTCCTCTGTTTCGAAGCCCAAAAATTGCTATTATGTTGTGTGGTTTTCCTTCCCCATCCAAAGAGCAGGCAATGACTCCACCTCATGACCTGCACTGAGGGAGGAATCTCAGCACCACTCTTTTTTACTAGGAGGATTGAGAAAGCAGGTTTATCTCTCAAATCCGTATCAATTCTTGTAACTGGAGAAATGATCTCTGTTCTAAGCAGGGCAAATGTTACACTCTCCCTGGCTAATAGAAGGGAAAATTGATAATTAGAGTTCAGCTCCATTTTTGAAACCTCTGAAAAACCATTTTCACAGTTGCTGAGCTTAGACTTGGTATCTTACATCCATCCAGATAACAGGCAGTAAGTATCACAACTGGACAGTTTTTTAAAAAGCAAAGTCTTGGGACATTGGATTCATAATTCAACCTAAAAAAATTTGTTGTTGACTCCAGAAAGGGCTCCGTTTGGAAACAGACTGCAGAACTGTTACACCTGAGATTGGCTTTCGGTGGTAACATCCCATTGCGGAAGTGGAGGGAAGTCAGTTACATTCATCAACCTTTGCAATTAGTTAAGGAACTATTTAGATGAAACAGTCACAATAGAAACCTAACAGCTTAGTGAAAACAATGGTCTAAACCAGGCCCAGACTTGAGCTGACTGAATGCATACGCTGAAGCCTTCCCACGCGAGGCAGTGGCAGGCTGTAAATCGTTTTTCCGCAGGCTGGATTGCTTAACAGCAAATCACGGGCCTGCTCTGTCATGCTTACAGATTTCTGAGGTGAAAACATGGCCCTTGCTGGTGCCCATTTCAAGGTCTGCAAGAAAACTAGTGGCTTATGTTTAGTAACTAATCAATCAGCCTGACCTTTTCCCCTAGAGAAAACAAAACGGTGGAATGTAGCAAAGCTGAGGGCTTGCTGAAAACAGTTTATTGAAAAAAACAAAACCCAATGGTTGTATTGTTTACATGCATGTGCCTACTATTACAGAAGAGAATGCTCCTCTCCTTAGTTTTCAGGGGTGAATTAGCATTGAGTAGCTGTAATCTGAGTTATCTCAAACACTAATGGGGAGAACCTTCTTCCAGGTCCCAAGCCAAAGAATTGTCCTGAAGTGGAGGTGTAGAAGCTGGCCTGAGGGTGAGTCTTTTTGGGGACCTCTAATGGAGGCTCCACGCTGGCAGGAGGAGGAACAAAGGTGACAACAGCTGCAGCCTTGCTGCCTGGAAGCTCACTTGCCTGTGGTCTTTGGAGAACAGCCTGATGGCCGCAGCGGTTGGCACCTGCGAAAAGAGGCTTCGCTCAGACACAGGCAAAAGCAGATACAGAATTAGGAACAACAAATGTAATCCTTTAAAAAACGCTTTATTGAAATGTCTTATTTTCTTCCTTTAGAACACTATGCAGTGGTTGCTTTGACTTTCAAGGACATGGCTGCTCAAACAGAACTGCAGTTAGAGTGCAAAGGAGTTCCCGTCTCTAATGAAGATAGTACAAGACAGTGTTGGAAGAAGCAGTATTTTGAAGAAATACGTATTTTACTGCAGCAATCCAAAGATGACATGGAATGATAACAGCACTGTAGTTTTGTTAGGGCATTACTTTTTATACTTTGTTAACATTTGTTTTTTTTTTTTTTTTTTTAAAAAGTAATTTATTTGTGGGAAGACTAAAGACCCATATGATACTGTATATAATTTAAGCATTATTTATGGATTTTTAGTGAATGAGGTTGGCGAATAAGTCAGACTATGTATATAAACAGCTCTACCTGAGGAAAGAGTTCTCTGTTCTGCTTGCTTGCAACTTCAGAGAGTAATAATGATTCAGCTGCAGTAAAGTACTGCCGTCAGCAGTAGGTAAGCTACATGAATCAATAGGAAGCATTTGCAGTTCTTTATTATTCGTTGTATAAAGTGGCAAAATTGAACCCCTCCAGGAAATGGGCTTCCCATCAGAGGTGAGCTGAAAGGGCTTGAAAAACTGCTGATACGTTGGCTCTTTCAAGAAATTTGGGGGGAGATAGCTTACAGCCTCTTCAAATATTTCTTCAGACTGCTTCAACTGCAGACTGATGTTGTTTCTAACTCTGTGGACAGTTTTAGGGAAAAATGATTAACAATGTCATGTAATTGTGGTTGGTATGATGGTTACCACTAGCGAGTCTGCATGCACTGTACTCCCTTACTTGACCTCAGTGTGAAATTTATTTTGGAAGAAACAAACCGTAACAATGCTTTCCTTTTGCAGTTCTGAAAACCTTCCTGTTAACTGATTTATGGCCCTCTGCCATTCTGTAGCTCAAATTAAAGTGAGCAACTGTTTGTTAGAGAAGTTTGACAGGAGCGTGGTTGGGCTATGGGAAGTAAAGAATTGTTACTCTTAAACCACATTGAGGTTAGCAAGGATAACTTAATTCTCAAATGCTTTATAAAAAGTGTATGAATTAAATATGCAATTTGAAACAAATTGCCCCAAAAAGGGCAGACTACCTTTGGAAAACATGGTTGGCTCAATAAAGTACATGATTTTACATGCAGTTCATTTTCTCCATTAACTGACACTGCCAAACTAAGTGAGTCTGTATAGAAGTTAAGTCCTATATATTTTATTTTTACAGGACACCAGTATGTGGCACCCTTACCACCCTTAAGCTTACATCAGCCAGAAGAGAAAGATGTGCTGCTCTTTTCTACAGGCAAGGTCTTCCCTGACAAGTTTGCAGTCAGTTACCCCCCGTGAACTTAGGTGAGGTTTGTTGTGCTAACAGGAACACACAGTGCAGTGGCAGGACAGATGCACGGACTGGTTACCGGGAGGGTGGAGAAAAGCCCCTTGAGAAACATGTTTTACGACATCTTTGTTTTTCGAAATGTTTGAAACTTAGTTACCATTTTGGGTAAATATTCAAGGACCAAGCCTGTCATTCTGAGTACAAAAACGATTTAGAGTATTGTTTGACAAAGGGGCAACCTTTAAATAAAACCAGAAGATCTGGGTTTCAGATGGCGATCAGACTAAGCAGTTTGGTGTGTAGACAATCCAAGAGATTTTGTGACAATTCAGTGGGAGGGGAGGCCGTTACAAGAGCTCCTCTGGGAGGTATGGCTCACCCCTTCTCCCTCCTGACTAAAACCCTCTTCCAGCGTAGGGGCACAAGCACCCACTATGTGTATGTTTTGCTACTCTGAATTTTCTTGTCTCCTTCCACTAGCGGAGTGTTCAGCTGGACCAAGTGCCAGGCACCAGTGTTAGAAAATAAGTGACTTACTTGTGTTCCCAGTGTCGCAGTGCTCGCTCCTAGGTGTGGGGCAGCCAAGACCCCCAGAAAACTCGGCAGCTGCTGCGGGGAGGGACAGCCCCAGCCAGCCCTCACGTCCTCTTTCAGGAAAGGGTAGTGAACTGAAGGGGACATGTCTTCTTCAGTGGTGGTCTTGTTCCCTCGTGCCTGCACAGCTGTAAGTTGGGTAATAGGTACAAGCTCGCTGAAGTTAAAAACGTGATGTACCTACCCTGTGATCCTGCTTGTAGGCCAGCCTCACGTAAGCAGCAGCCAGGCAGCTTTCACACCCACAAGCAGCCCCTGCCTGACTGTCCTTGCAGGTGAAAAAAAAAACCCCAAAAGATATTTTTTCTTTTTGCTTCACCAGCATTCCTGCATTCTTCCCATCTTCACTGTATGTGCTGGCATTAGCATGGTATTGCTGACCTGAAAGTTCAGTTTCCGCACACTGTTAATCTGGAAGTGAGATACGCCACGGAGAAGTCCATTTCAGCTGTAGGAGGTAGCCTTCAGGAGAAGATGTAGCACTATCAGCCAGCCCTAGCATAAAGGGGGTAGGGCAGACACATTTACTCCAGAGTGCTAAAATTTCTCATAGACTCTCCATGAGCTTAGTAAAACAAAAGAATGTTAAGCTACCTGTTATCCTCAGGCCTTGAGCTGGAAGAAGCAGAGTTCAGGAATTAGAATTTAATAATGGTTTGATGATAACAATACTGTCATGTCATGCGTAATGAAATTACAGTATCATAGTGTGTTATCTAAGTAAGTCCCCGTGAAGACTTCCCTGTCCTAAAACTTTCCCAGTATAACGAAAGAGAAAACAGCAGGAGGGGAGACAGATGTAGAGAGTTTGTTGGAAATATGCTCAAATTTACTGGAATTGATATGTTTTAAGATGATGTTCCAGGGAGAGCGAGCAGTATGAAGCAGGATAAGACAAGTTTTGTTTACCTTGTAGCACTTTCATAATGTAAGATTCTGGACAACGACCTGCTGTATGAGAAAGCCGAAAGAAAAAATAACTAAATGTGAAAGACAAGATTTCTAAGACCACAGCCAAAAATCAGAGGAGAGGACTGTCTGAACAGTGTGAGTCCAAGCAGGCAGAGGCTGGCAGGTTGTGCTGCAAGGGCAGGGGAAGGAGAAGGTATTTTCAAAGCTGAATTTTGAAGGGGTTAAATGGGAGGTGGGATGAGCCATGGAAGAGAATAAAAAGCCTTAAGAGACTGAAGAAGCCAGTTAAAAGTGGGGTTTTCAAAGAGGGACTAAAAAAAAAAAAAGGATTCTTGAAGGCAAAGAAACACAAATCAGAAAACTTAAAGAAGGGGGATACTAGGGAAGAAATCATGACTTGGAGAATGTGTAAAATGAGAGAACAAGATAAACAGACACAAGGATATGGAAGAGGAGACAAGGTTGTGCAGGTACTCCTTATGTTTGCTCTAAAAAAATGAATACTGGCAAAAAATTAGTAAAAATTGCAGGAATGCTTAAGGGGGAAAGTCAAAGGTAATGTAAGGGAAGAGCAGTAAGAATGATCCTGGTAATCTTCATCATTTTTGAGTAAAATAATAGAAAAGTTAGTATTAAAGTCAGTCAGTTTAGAAAAACAGGATAATAATTTCACTGAAGCTAACCAACATGGGTTTAGCTTTTTGAGGAGAGCGCCAAGGGAACGGGCCGGGCTAACGTAGCTTGTATGTACGATGTGCATGTGACGGCGTAAAGGTGCTTCGCTTAGAGCGCCGCCAAACCCAGCGTACCCCTCCCAAGTGTAACAGAATCGTAACTTGCAAGAGGCCTTGTTAGGGGAAAATATAAATGGACTTCTAGGGGGATTCTAAATGGCCGTTCATGTATTTGCGAGAAAAGAATTTGAAATCAAGTACAAAATTGCCACTAATGGCATTTGCAAATCACATTTACGGGTCTGTAGGGGAAGACATGCTAAAAATAACATCAAGGACCCAGCTGGTAGCCAGTGATCAGCTGAACACAGAAGGGCAAATGTTCGTGTGGGAACAGAGAAAAAAAAAAAGTATATTACTTCCTTGTGCATCATTTATAAAATAATTATTAAATACTGTTTGTACTTAGTATACTTCAAAAAGAGGGCTTGAAATAATGAGAAAAACACATCACAGAAGATAGAATCCCACTCTTCAGTAACAGACTTAGGGCGTGAGCTCATCCTGTAGGGGAGGAGCTAAGGCCAACACCGTGCAAGAGCTGAAAGCTGAAGTCAGGCAACACACCAAAAAGCAGATGCACGCTCGTAACTAACTCAGACTGCTCACCAGAGGGTTATGATGGTTGCTTGATCGCTTGAAGATTTTTAGATCAATAGGGCAGTATCTTCCTAAAGACATCTTAACCCAACCGCAACTTCACAGGCTTGGTCCAGGCCTTGGTAGATGAATTCTGGGCTTCATTGGGTAGAAGTTTTGACTCGGAGCTGTTGATGATTTCTCTGAAATTACAATCTATGGAGAAGTTAATCAGAAAGGATAGTAAAATCATTTCTAAAGAGAGTGAAAACATCATTACTTCGTGTCTGAACAATGAGGAGACCAACTTAGGCACTCACCAGCATCAATCTAGTGTCCGTCAGCGCAGGGATAAAAGTGCTAATAAAGGGGAACAGAAAGTGTAGACTTCCAAGACAGAAATTATTAAGTACAGAAGGTTAAAAAAAATGAGAGTAGATTCAAAGGGAGTAAGAGGAGTCACAGAAGCATCACATAGTAGAATTGTGGAGAAGCAGATGATGCTAAACTACATTAAATGGCAGACGGAATGAAGGCATTTGGAAGAAAAAAGGCCAAGATAGATGTGTTATGAAGACAATAGAAAAACAAATGAGCTAAGCAACTGGAAAATGAAGCTGAAAATGGAGTTTAATCAGATATTAAAACCAGTATCATTGACAGTCCAAAAGATCACATAGGAAAGGGACATTGCTCAGAAATAACAGGAAGAGATGTGACAGGGAAAGGTGGTAAAGTCCTTGCGGCAGTTCCGAGGGTGCAGAATTGTCAAGAAAGCAGGTGAGCGCCCGGGTGGAGCGGGCCCGGGGGGCAGCAGGGGTACAGGGGAAGAGGAAGCAAGTCTGCAAGTGGTGCGGGAGGAAAACGTGACCAACACAGGTTAAAGCTGAGGAACAGAACTGAAAAGTCCCACTGGCTTCTGCCCCCACTTCCTGTTCTGACATCGGGGGGCAACCAAGTAAACAACCACCTCTCAGCTGCGTGACTGAACATTCATGCAAAGTAAACCAGAAAAGGACCGAGATTTACATCAATTATATACATTTGATCATCATCGTCATTTCTCTCTGCAGCCGTTTCATTTTTGAAGTTGTCTTTGATGAGAAAAGCAAAGACTAAAAGCAACATAATATAAACAAATGAAAAGTCATCACAATCAGTTTAATGAAGTGCACAGAATAGCAATTGATCATGTCAATAAAAATAAAACAATTAATTTTACATCAAGTGTGCTTTATTTCCTCCACAGGTATTCTGTTAAATAAAGCACCATATATATACTGCCAGGCCACAGCTAAAGAGGATTCTTTACAGAATCAAATTTCTTGTGGTTGTTTAGTATACAAGTAAACTTAATTTTGATAATAAGAACCACAGCGATCTGAGGCAATCTGCCTCTATTATAAGGTACAAAACTGGCACAGAGGACACCATATTATACACAGTAAAAATGCCATAAGTTTAAATTACATCATACAGGGCAAGGAGGCCCTGTTCTCCCAGACAGCCATATTAAATGAAAGCCACTACAGTGAACTCTTAATTACATAAAACATACCCATTATCTGATTGCCCTTTAAGAAAGTGTACGGTAGATGCGGGGGGGGGGGGGGGGGGGGGGGGGGAGGAAAAAGAAAAAAAAAGAAAAAAAAGAAAAAAAAGAAAATCTGAGTTCTGCCTGACCAAGAATTAAGCGTATAAATCTATCTTGCCATTCAAGCAGAGAGCACTGGACAAACTGAAGCACAAAACAGAAATAAGCAAAACTTATACAAACAGCATTTTGGAGGAAGAAAGGGGGTGGGGGGGGAAAAAAAAAAGACTTAAAAGCAGACATGCTCCATCTAATGTCAAGAAGCAGCTTGGTTTCCTTTTCCAGATATCCTTGTGACCACATGAATCGTCGACTCAATGGTCCTACACAGGATGTCTAAAATGTCATGCTGCTGCATGTGACTAAAAAGTCCTCTGGAATGGCCACAACTGATTGATAAACTAGTTTCAGGGTCCTGGGATGGTAAGGCTTGACCATCACAGCTTCTCAAATCTGCGAGGTCAGATAAAACTGCTGAAATCGATGTGGAAGGGAACTCCGAGTCCTCCTCAGCTCCAATGGAATCCTTGGAAGTCTGCAGGTCTTTATATTCTTTGCATTCTTCAAATTTACCACTTCCTGACTGCTCTTCCGTGTGCTGTGACCGCGTCGCTAACATTATGTCTTCTGAAAATGAAGATGGAACTTCCATTCTGTACTCCTTGACAGAACTGTTCTCTGGGGAAGGAGGGTCTTGCTCAGTGCCTGGGTCAATGATCGAAGAGTCCCGCGTCTCGTTGTCTGAAGTGCTTGTTGGGGTCAAGGCCTCCCGGGGTTCAGTTTTTATATCACTGATGCAGCTATCTACAGTGTGCTCCTCATCACTGCTGACCCGTCTTCTCTTCACAGGAGTAGCTCCTTCATCATCTGGAAGGAAAAGGAAAACTCACTTAGGGAAAACGCACCTTTTCCATGCCACACATCCAAGCAATAGGCCTTTCACTTATTTCCCTTTTCCTTATTAAACACAGTACGTCCACACAGAACACTCATGCCATCGCCTAGACCCTGAGCTCTGTAATGAAACAACATTTCTTGTGTAGTGTTGGGGATCGGAGCCAAGAAGCGGCCCGCCCTGCAGTGGTAAGAAAACAACGCGTTTTGTTCCTTTTGTAAAAGCCCGTAAAGCCTTAGTTAGAGTGACCCCACCAGAAAAGGCAAACCTTTAGTTTTTCTTTCTTTGGCTTCTTGCTCTTGTAATGAGTTCCTCTGCTGTTGACAAGCTCGACATTTGTTTAAAAGCTCTTGTAAAGTTGGAATCAGGGCCGAGTTGAGCTGTTTGGGAGTGTGCACTGAGAGCAGCAAGGCGAGCGCTCGGAGGTCCTAAAAACAGAGAAGTAAACAAACTTCATTAGCCTTCCTCCAAACTCGGACTTTGGTTAATCCTACACGCAGAGACATCTGCGCAATAAGCAGAGGCTTCAGTGTGTTCTCAACATCCAAAAGATCAAATCCTAAATCTACTTACGCTACTGAAATTTTCCCACTCACTACTAATTTGCAGATCTGTCCCGAGATGATGACAATACTGTGCTGCTCACTGCAGGACAAAAGTCTTTCGCTTTCTACCATTAACTCTACTGCACTTGGCATCACTTGCTTTACAGCCTCGTGTTGCTCAGATCGCTGCTCTGTAGATTTATGACTACTTTGTTGGCAGGGCTTAACCCTTCCCAGCCGGGCGGTGACGTTGCCTCCCAGGCTCTCACCAGGCGCCCAGCTCACACGCAGAGCTGAGCTAACAATGCCCGCCCCTCTTCAGCTGGACCCTGGCACGCGGCCCTCGAGTTCCACAGAAAATAAGCTGCCTCCTAAATGATGCCGGTGTTGGAAGGGCCTAGAAAAGACTCACCCCATTTAGAGTAGAGCTTGCTTTGGAAATTTCAACTCTCTGGTTGCTCAAGTCAGATTCTAGGCTTTGATACTGATTTATTAGGTTTGTAATTAGAGTGTTGATTAAGTTGGCACAGTTTGCTTCAGAAAACACCTGCCCTTGGACCTGTGAAAAGAACATACGTTTTTTTAAACCACAGAAAAATGGAACTGTGAAAGGAGTTATCCCAAAGTGAAACAGCCTGTATGGCTGCGCTTCTTGAAATGGAAATGATTGATAAAAGACCACGTACCTTCAGAAGAAAATGGGTCAGAAAGGTATATACAATGTTGTTGTTAAGAAAGGTCCTTTCATCCATCAGAATACATTTTATGTATTCTGCGAAAACTGGATCTTCACAGAGGAGCTTTACACAGTTCTTTGACATGGCGGACTGGTGAGAGAGAGAGAGAGAGAGAGAGAGAGAGAGAGAGAGAGAGAGAGAGAAGGGTTCAAAGTCATCACTGGGGTACAACACTGCAGCATCTAACCAGGCCCACTGTCCTAATTCATACTGGTCCATTCTTACTGATAAAAGTATTTCAGGTCTACCAGGTACCAGTCATTTGTACAAATCAATTATTGTCAGTTAGAATTTCACATTTCCCGTTTATGAAGTTGATTCTGTAGGAATGTCCGGTTACCACAGTCAGTACAGATGGGACGGGCCAGCGGCTCCTCATCTGTGAGCCAACTCCAGGCCCCTCTTGCAAAAGCCCCTCCTTGCACTGGGCACACGGCGACTTAGAGATCTCCCCAGTTTTATTTCATCATACCAGCGTTCGCGCTACGTAAAAAAGCTGGAAATTCAGAGAGGCAGGATGAAGTAGCTCTTGTAGAGCACGCAGTACAAAACATCGGCCACCCCGCCAGTGCTGTGCACTGTGTGAAGTTGCTGCGTTAAGTTTTTGCAGGACTGGGTGCATACTGGGAGCAAATACAATTCACCCCATTTTTATACCTGCTTTATCAGGTTTTATCTGATGACAGGTGGCATAAACAGAGGGATTTTCTATTCAAAATACTAGTGTTTTCTGAATGATTAAACAATGCCCACCAGTTACAATTTACGAGTTAATCTCTGAGTGACGTTCGTCATGTTTTGCCTGTGTTCCCACTCCCTCAGTTCTCAAACTCACGTGACTCTTACCTGAGTCTGACAGAGCTCGGTCCATAGTTTGGGGAATAGCGCGAGGTGAAGCGGCAACCCTTCATATGCAACTAGCACACCTGCAATTTTACGAGAGAAGAAGTTATTACTGGGTGTGAATTTTGTTGGAAATAACTCGCTTCCTGACAGGAGTAATACCCAGGTGCAGTCTCATTTTATAAGACTGCTTCCTAAGCATTTTTTATAATCGGAAAGACCTGCTGTCTGTGAGGCTTCTGCAGTGCATTTCGTACAGTATTTTTGTGAAATGTAAAAAAACCTAAAGAGCTGGCTTTAGTTCTGGTCTTGTAGTCAGGCTGTTTTATTAACGTCTTACATTTTCATCTGCTCAGCTACAGCACTTAAAGGTTGTAAATACCTTTTTTTAAAAACAGGGTAGAATTTTTAAAGGGTAATCTTCATTATTAAACCAAGCACCATTGTTACCTAGACCATGAAAGAGTTAAGGGATACACTGAGCAACAGCAAACCACACACATTCCCAGTAGGCTTTGTAAGGAAACACAACCTACAGTAAATATTAATAATGCTACAGTTCCCATCAGAAACAGTTCCCATCAGAAGAGCATGACAAACAACGAGCCAATAGGTGATTCAGGGCATCAAAGAACACTCTACTGTCATCGCTCTTTGGACAAGATTGATTTGTATAGTTTGATTGGTCTAGAAGTGGTATTTAGTCGTGACTAGCTAGACGGCTTCTACCAGCCCAGAAAACAAGAAAACAAGCGGGTATTTTCACAAGCTGGTTCATTCTGCTTAAGAACCAGAGGATAAATTTTTCTTGGAAGGATCCCATGTCTCCCCACTGGCTGCAGAGGAGAACACGGCCACATGGCCGATTTTCAGACAACTGAAAGGTGACGGCTCCCAGCCCGTGTCCGTGTAATAACGATCTGTGTGACAGCGAGGTCTGTGCCTCTGCACCTACCACACTGCCTAACTCGGCTTGTCCTGGGGTCCCTGGTGGAAGAGAAACCCCCCCCCCAACGTGCCTGGACTCGGTGGGCGATGTGAGGCGGGATGTGTCCCGCAGAGCGCCCGCCGAACGGCCGGAGTGGTCAAACCACCGACGCCTCATTCCCACACCCCAAAAGAGGTTTTTGTTGTGACGGGAAGAAACCTGAATACTGGTGGTATTTGCTTGGCAGAGCTGAAACGAGCAGCGGGTACTAATGACATGCCTGAATGGTTATAAACTTCATTAAATGTTGAAATGGTTCCCAAAACTCTGGAGTACAATAAGCCCGGGTTGGTAACGACGGAACGGGTGCCGTCCGTGGCTGCCTGTGCTCCCGGGCAGGGTGCCACCTCATGCCGAGGGCTCGGTATCCGATCCAAAGCCATCAAAGCCATTTAAACTGCCAAACCAAAAAGAAAAAAAAAAAAAACACAAAACCAACCAAAAGCTTCGGTGAGTCAGTCCTGTGTTAAACTCATAAGTGTGGAAGGAGACTGAATTCTCGCTGGCTGCCTCAGCTCCGCTCTGGACAGGCCTGAAGCGTGACAGTTGCGTAGGTAAGACTGCAAGACGTTATACACGTCATGCAGTTTTGGGGACAAAAATGATGTCCAGAACAATCAATGCAGCAAGTTTCACGAGCTCTCCTTTTCCTTAAAACTTCTGAATATAAAACTCGGTGGAGAAGCACTCACAGTGTTCACAGAAAAACAAATCCTTAGGCTGTTTAACCTTCATACTTACTCATTTTAACTAAAGTTTCAGTAAACTTTTCACAGTTGATTGCAACTCGACATAGCAGATGGATGAACTGATGGTAAGAAAAGAAGTAGTCTAGCAGCATGCGATCGTAAACATCATCTTTGCCCTGAAGATTTAAGAGAGCTTCATTTAAACTACATAAGCAACCGGACAGCAAGCAGATTTCCCGAGCATCTAGCTTAATGTTACTGCACTTCCTGCCCTAAAATGCTTAACTGGACGCTACAGGGAAACACGGTGGGAATTTCCAAGTCTACCCCAGGCCAGCTGCGCCTCCTCACCAAGCCCTTGGCAAGCACAGGAGTGAGATCGGAGGAGGGAAGGCGAACGCCATTCCCCCACCAGTAAAAACTCGTATTGTGGGATTCTGAATCAACAGGGTGAGAAGATGCAAAGCTGTGCGAACACCACACCTTGAGATGACAAGAAAAGAACGCAGTGATTTAAAATCCCATACAGATACCTAAATCTATATAGACTACTGCTTTTTAAATCATAACTTGTCAGTTACGAACTGTAGAAGTCAGAATTTTCTCAAGACCAAGCTTCAGGAGCTTTCCAAGCAGTATTTTCAGGAATGTCTCAAACCAAGTGATAAATACATGCCAAGGGTTTTGTGTATTTTAATATATTTTGGCCATACACACTTAAAGCAGCGTCAGCTCCTGTAGACCAGCTAGCCAAAAGGAATCTCAAAAATTCGAGCAAACAAATGCAATCTTCTACAAAACAAATGGCTAAAAAATAAGCATGCAAAAACCACAGGGAAATGTAATTGTGGATGGGGTTTTAGAGGCTTAAAAATCTTCTGGATCCTGAGGTATATGAAATCATTATAAAGTGTAAAATACCGTGTCGTAAAACATGACGACCTCTAAAGTTCAAACGTTTACATTATTTAGTGTCCCATCCATTACCTCTGGATACATGATGGAAAAAAACAACTACAGGTCATTCCTGGCTCTCTACGATTTTAAAAAACCTCTGGTTATGCAGTAAATTTGACGGTGCACAAATCTACCCAGCGTCATGTGGAAAGCTTTAAAAAAGAAGGGTTACTTACCCTACAGTAACCGTGCTTCTTCGAAATGTGTTGCCCACACAGATTCCCATCTACGTGCACATAGGCCCCATGTGCAGGAGATTGGATTCTTTCTGAATAGCAGTGTCCACTGGGGCTGTGCCTGCACCCAGTGTGTCCTTGCGACCACTGTACCTGAGGGCATAAGGGGTATGGCGGCTTCAACCACCACTCAATTCCTTCACCGATAAGAATCCCCTATGACAGGGCTCGGAGTTAGCACAGGAGGAGGACCACAGAATCTGTGTGGACAAAGCATCTTGAAGAACCACAGTTACTGTACAGCAAGTAACCAGTTTTCCTTCTTCAAATGATTGTCCATACATATTCCTTTTAGGGTGGGATTCACCTTACCTGACTTTAGCTATCTAAAATCTAGTCATTTCAGTATTCCCTGCAGTCAATGGAGAAGAGCGAGACGGACTCCTCCCGAGGGAGAGTCACCTCACCCGGTGTCACTCGGGTGTGCAGGACGGGAAGGAGGGGTAGCTATTCGCCTCCTTCCGAGGGCAACCGTTTCTCGCCGCGAACCTTAGGAAGAGCTGGACGCTGAGCTTTTAGATAGGCAAAGTTACGTGAGCTGAATCCCACCGCTGCCGCGACTGTAATCGCGGGACGTGGCAAGTGACTGCGGAGCAGCCCCGCCGACGTCGGCATCCCATCAGGAAGCCCCCAGAAGGGAAAATGGAAAGCGAAAGACGTGGCAGCCCTGTACGCTACTACTGGTATCGTACCCAAACAAAGAGGAGATCATGCCTCGGTCCCGGCTGAATGGACTCGAATGAAACCTGGAGGATCCACTTCGCTGCCTGCTAATAAACCTTAACAGAGTGGGGAACCCGTCTGGGCAATCCCCGGGCGGCTCCTGAATTTCCTTTATAAAGGCCACAGACAGACTGCGAGATTATCAAAATGGGCGCTATGGTTTGGTTTTTTTTTTCTGATTACGAGGTTCAAAACCCCGTATCGTGTCTGGAGCATGAAGCTGTGTATCGCCACGGACAGGGGAACGGTGCTGCTGGAGTGCACATCTAGAATGGAGTATATGAGGACAACACATCTTGAAGAAGAATTACGCTTTGTTTACAAAGAAAACGTAAATGCATTACGCTACCGGAGACTTACAGTACTTTCATAGAAACGGGAAAACAATAAAGAAACAGCTATTTATAGAAGACCGTACGTTTACATACCTTGCTGGCTTCCACCATTGTAGGCAAGAGGCACATATTAAGCTCAGGACGTGGAGGACGAATGTTGCTTTTCCCCCCTATTAATTTCAAATTTTCACGACATGGAAAATAAGGTCCGAGAGACACTGCAGTATAAGTTAGGATAAAATAAGGATATATTAAAAAGGTCAATATTTGCCAGCAGGAAGGAACACGATAGAGTAATAATAGTGTAAGAGAACTTCAAAATACAATCACTGAAATACCTACTTGGGATATTACTGTGGTGGTATGTACAATGATTGTGCTGTAGAAATGGAACCAGAGTATGTAGGAAATCATGAGGACTTAAAAGTACAAGCTCCTTGAGGACATCTACAAACAAAAAGTTGTTTTTGCTATTACATATTGTTATTTCTTAACAGCAAACAGTTCAACTTAAGGCTCATGCATTTGCAAACTCTCTTTCATGCCCCTTTTGCTGCCCTCGGTGTGCACCGTGGAGGTAGGCTCTACTGGGAACCGCACGTAAAGGGAACACCCCTCAATCAGCCACGATTCCCTTCACCTCTGCCACTGGGGAAAACCTGCTCAGTGGTAGATCAGCCACCACCGAGAGGGGTGCCAGCTCGTAGAAAGTAGAAGCTCAGTAAAATTACCCTCTTTTCTTCTTCTTAAACATAGCAGGTTTGGTGCCTGGAAAATGTCAACCAGCAGCAGTCAGGAGGACAATGAGAAAGGCACTCAAAGTAAGGGGGAAAATTGCAATGCATACAAATCACACCAAAAGGTCATTTCCAGCATAAAAATGCAATTATATCCATTAAATAATATTTAAAAAGCCTAAACTAGAAAAAACCTAGACCTTTTTGAAATAGGTCTTCTAATGCAAGAGAGACACTTGCATATAATGTCTAAGGCTACAATTTAAAAACCCAAATCCATTCCATTCTACAAGCTGTTAAAGCTTTACTTTTATTATTATACTTTCCAGTAATGGATCATAAAAACGAACACTAGAAGCTGCTATGCAGCCTAACTCGGTCACCATGCACCCTTCCGAGTGGGGCGTTAGTTAAGATCTGAATTTTCATGTAAGGTTTGGGATTTGATTCTAAACTCGCTGACCCCTGAATTCAGGAGTTATTCCTCCAGCACGCCCCTTCCCTTCTCAGGTAGCAAACTGCTCTCTCCAAGCGCAGGCTGACTTTTTGTGAACACGGTCTGCGTGCCTAGGGAAGCAGGAGTAGTAATTCTAACCTGACAAAACCAGAATGATTTAGAACAGGCACAGCGGCAGTATCGATGCAGTGACAACAGGAATAGAAACAATCCCAGGCTACAGAGGACCTAGCAAGCACGGGCACTTGCAAAAACGGAATTTCAATTTTGAAGCAGGTAACTGTGTAGAACAAGTCTTTCTGGACCACACTCACACCACGACAACTTACCAATACAAGCGTTTCTAAGTTCTGGAGGACTATAGGAATTTAGCAGAGTTAGGAGCTTATGGGCAAACTCAATTCGCTCCTGCCACTGAATGAGAGCTTGCTTCACATCTGCAAATGCAAAAAGCACAGAAATCCATTTAGCTCATTTCTCAAAAGCTCATAGAATTTAACTGCTGGAGAATCTCTTTTGCCTCTAGCATGGTTTTAATCGATCTAGAAATCTGTTAAATCTCACTGGTCTACTGCTAATAAATTTACTTAATCTAGTTTCGTATTACGTCAATAAATAATCTAGTAAGTGACGATTTACTAACTTAGTAATTGTAATCTCCTACTGTATGGGAAGCTTTTAAACACAGTTAATAAGCAAGATAAAACATTAGATTTTGGGTCATGAAAATTCATTAACAGAGAACAGGCATAATCCTTTGAAGAGTTAGAATCAAACCTTTTCTTTGAAGATAGGGCCGTGTTGACTTAAGAACCGAAAGGAAAATAGACAGCAGTTCTACCAGGTCTCCGGTCACATGGCAAGCTGTGGCCTCGTGGTACATCATGTGCAACGTGTTAAAGGACTGTACAGAAAAAATGCCAAAAAACTTTTTGTTGCCAAATTAACATACTTGTTATCATTTCTATCCTACAGATCCCACTTTTACACGTATTTTATGCTCAGACAAGATGTATCAAAATACACGATACCAGTTGTAATAACGAAATTACTCAAAGATAACAACATTTCAAAAGAGTATAAACCTGTATGCAAAATTAGTGTATTTACTAAAAGATTCTTAAAAAACCCCAAAACAATAGAGAGGGGGGTGGGGGAAAGGGACAGAAAGAGAGAAGGAAAGAGAGAACAAATGAAGGACCAGGTATCTTGTGTATCCATCAGCTCTACCTGTTGTCCTGGACACCTAGTTTTGGTACCAGTGAACGACAGACGGTCTTGCGGTGGGGGGGGTTAAGCTGAAACCTGCCTTTGGCAAAAGGGCTGATTTTTGTTCTTCTCGCCTAACCCAAAATCTAGAATCGTATTAAATTTTTTATCATGTGCGTGCCAGGGGGAAATGGAATTTGTAAAATTTATTATAACATTAAACCCTCTACAAGTAGCTACCACTCATCTCAACTCAAGGAATTAGCATTTCTGTGAGCACATCCAAATCAGCTCATAGAAGCAGGCATTTAAAAACAGCCTTAATTCGTTTTCAGGGTAACAGCTTTATATTAGTGGCTCAAAATAATCACAAAGTTTTCACACATTTATCTCAAAGCATAACTTGAGACACAGTATTTTTCTATACCGGTCATCCCAATCTTTCTGTGCCAACGTACGAAGTGGTATTAGAGAGGCATAAAGACAGACCTGGGTGTGGCAATTTGGGGAAAGAACGTAAGATTAATACAGACGCTGGTCATTTTTCAAACTGCTGCTTAAGGACACATGCTATACGATTGTACAGCAGATGAATTACTTCTCCTTTTTTAACTAAAATACCTTCTGGGCATCTGTCATTTATAGAAAAATTGGGAAGGAAAAGCAACTCATTTCTGAACTGCAAAAGTTCTAGCGCAAGATGTAAGAAAAGATATTTAATCTGCTGAGGTATTTTAAAGATAAAGAAACAGCAATCTCACTCCCTATCATGCACAATTGCGAGATGCCATTTTGATGTTACACTGAAGATAAGAGATAGATGGCCAGCCCTGCTAAGTGGGAATGTGACGACTCCTCGACGCAGTGTTTTCCACTGCGCAAGACACTTGCAGTGAACAAGTGAAAATATAAGGCCTGGTAGCTTCAAGCTGCAGGGCAACAACAGTTCCATCTAATTTCTAGCAAGGTTTGATGTAGGATAAATTGGATCTTCTATTATGCATTCTATATAAACTTAATTATCCATTGTTGGTACGCATCAGGGTTAACTAAACTGTTAAACACCATCTTTTTATACATCTGTGTCTTTGTCTACTTAGGAGTTTCGTATATGAATAAAGTTACAGCCCAGTTCCTAACCTTTTAGCCCAAGATTACCGAACGTAAGCATTTTCAAGACAAAGAGGAACAGATATTCTGGAGTAATTAACTACAGTTAATTCATTAATCAATAGGCTCACATTTATAACAAGCTCCTGAAAACTCAATTTTCAACCGGCACCACAGTGTTCATAATTCTATTTTTTCTAACTGATTTTGTAATCCCAGATTTTTCTTCCCAGAAAACACAAACCAGTGGCATAAAAGAAGTTAAGAGAATTTTTTATATAAACCACATAAAAATGGGATTGGAATCAACCTCCAAGTGCCTTGAGGCGGGCTAAGTATCTTTATATCCTTGACAAATACTTTCTCAAAGTTTTCCTGGCAACTTCCAGGTGTGCTGCCTGACACCTTCTGAAGCAATCTGTTCCAACATCCGATTTTCTGTACAGCTAGAACTATCGCCTATCCACTTGTCCTGCACCATGGATTTTTATCAGTTTATTATTCCTCCCTGAATACACCATTCTACATATGCCAAGAATGAATTGTGTCTTATTTTTCACACTTTCTCCAACACATCCAGATAATCTTGATTTTTATTCTTGTTCTCAAAAGGACCTAGCGTCCTTCCCCATTTCGCATAGCCAGTGTATTTAATAAATACATGTTCTCATCCATCAACTCAATAATGGAAGTGTTGACTAGAATCCAATACCTCACACCCATCTTAAGACAGACAAAAGAAAAAAAAAAAAAAAAAGATTTTTTAAGGGGCACTGTATGTGCCCCTCTTCAGTCTTCTGGCGTCTCACTCATCTGAAAGTAGCCGCCACTAACAGTTCAGAGCTTTTTCAGCAACGTCCTTTAGGCTTTTCCTACATTACTGCAGGACAGTGCGAGTGGATCTGTAGAGTGAAACTGTTGGTGGGCAGGGGCTTGACATCCAAACCGTACCCATTTCAGGGCTGCGTTATTCTTTTTTTAATCTGTTTTAAACTCACTCTGGTCTGGTCTCATGGGCCAATTACTCATTTACAACTGGAATACATTACATGTGCTGCAGAAATGCTTTTTAAGTTCAGTTCTGTCAGAAGGAAATGTAGTTTGTGTGTTCTTAGACCACTCCTCCTTGCAGCCAAAAGCACAATAGGTAGGAGAGATGGGGAGAATTGCCTCAGAAGTGCCTCAAGGAAGCATTCAGAAATACTGATCACAACTGCAACTGAGTATCCTTCGAGTTATTTCTGTATTTTAACCTGTTGCCTTAACACTTCTTAACCAGTAATAACTGTGGGACTCTGCTCAGCCATTCACTCAGTTATCTGTAATAAAGAGAATGACACCAAAAAAGCATCAACTCACTCCTCTCAACATCATCTGTTGGTGGCTTTCCCTCTGTCTTGAGAAGCAGGCCAACGCTTTCCTGATCTTCTTTTTACTACTAAAGTAATCTTATTAAAGATGACAGGGGAAGTAGCTATGTGAAGAAAGCCAAGACTCATTTCTTACAACTCATGACATCTCTTACTAGTTGCATCTGTTTCAGTAGGCCTAATGTACTCTCCATTATCAGCCTCAGAGCAGTTATATCTATCCCAGATACAGGAGATGACACACCCTTTTGTTTCTTGCTCACCTATCCTATTTAAGCTACATCCTTCTATAGTTATCGTACCAAATCACTGTCATTAACTAACCCATTACCTTTATGCTGTATTAAGATTTGTATTGCCTCAAATTTACCCACTTAACCTCCTACATTAGTGTTTAGACATACAAAATGTCTGGTAACTCTTCCTCTGTCCTTCTTATGATCCTTAAGCTGTTAAGGTTTTACCTGTATGCCGGTGCTTAGTCAACATATTTCATATGATACCATATTAAAACAATTCAAAGTGTCAGGAAGGAAGGGATGACTTGATGAGAAAGTGAAATGTTTATTGTAATTAAATAAAGCGTTTACCTCAGTCATCAGAATCAATCCTCTGTTAAACACAACAAGAAGTCTGTCTTCATCAGATTCTAATAATATTCTGAAGGCACTAGGAAAAAAATCCAAACATTGAGAACACTGAAAATTACACACCACCCTTTCATAATTTCTACAAATGCTTAAAATTGTTATGTTCATGCTGTATTTTGGAAAATAATTACAGGAGGACATATTACTTCTCCTCATTTTTTCCCCCCACTTTTTCACTTAAAAATGCCTTTGATGTCAACCTCCTTTATGTCAACTTTATGTTATCGAAATAATTTATAAGCAACCTTTACAGAAATACTTCCCAAATAATGCCTGCAAAAATGCTAAAAAATAAGGAACCTAATGTACTTCAAAAGACCGAAGTTTATGCTTGTCAAGTGATACATTTAAAAATAGGTTCAGTTAAGCATACGTTTGGACTTTTAAGTGTAGAAAACCGCTTCTATCAGGATATTTTATGCTTATATCAGAACAGAAAATGAAGGGTAACTCTAATGAATGGTTCCTCTTAACATAACAATTCTTCCAGAGCGTTTGGGAAAATCTGCTTGTGCTCTCTGACAGCTGACGGAACGTAATCCCTCCAGGTAACACAGGCCTTTTTGCTTTTTCAGAAGAGCGTTTCAGTGCATCAAGTCACATCTAGAACCCCAATACCCGACCTGCATACGCAGGCAATTTAGAGTTACAGTGCAAATGCCCAAGCAGCACTTCCACATGTACTACTAAGACAAAAAATGAAAACCTACTTGAAGATACGATACAGTAAAACTGTCCTGTGGGCACAACTTATAAAAACCCATTTCTGCCCCAAAATAACAAATGTCAACAACAGCAGCCGAAATGACTGCTGTGCCCAGCTAGACTAATCATGGTGGGCTGAGAATGGAATTTCAGCTTAAATGCTGATTTACAACATTGATTGCTTTGGGTTTAGGTTTGTTTCAAGGACTCTACCAATGCAAATCTGTCACAGTGTTTCTGTTTGAACCCTAACAATATACATCTTGGTTTACAGCTGTTAATTGTAAAATATTTACTTAGTTCCTGAGTTTTCAGCTGATGAAACATTCTAAAATAAACTGTAGTCACAAACAATGGGTTTTGGAAAAAAAAAAAGTTACAATTGTCATTTTCTCTTTGCTTACTTCTGAATAAAAGTATCCCCCAAACTCTTCAAAAAAGAACATCAAAACAACAACGCTATTTTTTATTGTACTTCACATTTGGTAAAACATAGTTCTTATTTAAGCAGGATTAGATTATTACACTACAACTTCACTACGAGCGTACCTTATTAACGTAGTCCAACAAGACCGTCCGTCCAAGCAACGCAGGTAACAGCTTATGGTTGTTTTCTTAAATTGCTTTATGTCTTCTATCTCTTCCTCTCTCATGTCTGGCCTCTGAGCTACAAACAGTTGCATGAGGTTAAACAGCTCTTCTACTGCCTAAAACACACAAAAATTATAGGTTAATCTTTCTCAGTATGTTTCGGTTTGTATCTTATTTGTATTACTTATTGTGTATTACTTCTACTAAGTAACACATAGAACAAACATACCTAAGCAAATTTAGATGGGCATACATTTTAAGCATTACAACAAAGCTATAAAACCCACAGACAACATTTTAACCTTAAATAATTAAAACTAAACCGTTCTTAAAGCTAAAATATTGACATAGACATGGTGGATGTTTCTTATCTATCCTGAATGTATTTTGCTTTCAGCCTTTACTATTTACTGTGTGGATAAGGACACAGATATTTGAGATAACCCTTCTAAACCTTAAATGGATGTTTTGATGCTTCCTACCAGCGCAGCTTGTTGCCACATACACATATATATATATATATACATATATAAAAAAAGAATCTGAAATCCTGATCCATACGATCAAACTTCCCAGCTTAGGAATGGAGGGGGTCATCTACACGGTGCACTGGTACGTGTATTTGCTGATATTATATTCTAAGTAACAGAATTTAGAAAGCTGCTTATGTTAAAGCTCGCTGAAGTGCCATATGCGGGGGAAACACTGAACACAGCAGAGTAACTAAAGTCCCTTGCAAGACAGGTTGAGACTTCTGAAGGGAGATGAAATGAAATCAATGAAAGCAGCAGGAATACTCTCAGGACTGGCAGAATATAAATGTACTCTGTGAACTGAACTAGACAGAAGTTCAACATAGAAGATTCCACGCATCCTCCTCCTCTACATAGTGAAGAAAATATTTGTTTTCTTTCTCTCCTCGTACACCTGTAAAGGACCTCAAAGCAATACTCACCGGGTAATCATACCAAAATGTGTATTTTGCCTCTTAAAAACTTTGTACGCCTGTTTTTCACTGTTACACATGAGCTATTTTAACTAGTATCTACTCTGCCCTGCAAGTGTCACGATGTTGTGGAGCCAGGGCAACTCCCAGCGTACCAATGCTGCGCAAAAGGCACACGAGCGCTCCCCAGGAGAACACCAGGCCATCCTCCGCCTGGATCCAACAGCCTACATCTGGGCCCTATGCCAGAAACTGAAAGCAAAGAAGAAACTCACTGGGAATTCCTCCAAGGTAGCGTGCTAGAATGCAACACGCTCTCTTGAGACCACCATCAAAGGCTACTCCTTGTCTCTTATGACTAGTGTACAGAACATTGAAGCGTAGTGGAAGCACCAGTGTCTGCTTCCAGACAAAACATCTGCTCTCCAACTGCTACACAGCAAAGAAGAAAATCCCAAACATTCCCCGCCCCCCCCCCCCGCCAAGGACAGCAATTGGCTCTAACTACGTTATTAATTACTTACACCAGGAAATCAAAATAGAATACTTTCACCGTCTGGTAGTTAAGTAAGTCCTTTCATCCCTTTCATTAAGGAGACATGCAGTAAGAGGGGAAATGCTAACAAAGAAACAAGTACTGTTTGGTATGAATCTACTTACTCCTGGGTACTGACTGGCATGTGGCGTGAGATTCTTAAAGGCCCACTGGATATTCTGGTGAGAAGCCAACTGCCTGGTGAAGGCAGGGGACTGCTCACAGCAGAGGCGCAGGATGCCATAGTAGGCAGGCAGCATCCCGCGGTTGAAGAGCACCACATCCTGATCGTCGTGGTCTGCGAGGATGTAATTGAAGGCAATGTTCTTCGTCACCACGGGGTTCTGTACAATAAGGCGTACGTTCTCTGGACAGTCGACACACACATTATACCAAAAAGACAGCAAAGCCTGTTTGTTGTGGTTGGTGGCGATAGCCGGCTCAGAAAGTTTAGGTTGGAAAAGGTTCCACAAGTCCATGAAGTAAGTAGAAAACATGAGTTTTTCAGTTTTTGAGATCAAACAGTACGTCATGAAACTGAAGTAGGGCACAAGTTTTGTAGTGCCGTGAACAGCAGCATCAACATAGAGCTTAGCTCTTGAGAGAAGGCCAAGCAGCACATTGTAGACTTGATGAAGAACTACCGTAGTATCTGGACTGAGAGGCAGATCGCGGGTAGGGATGTGCAAAGAGCGGGTCGATCGGAACATCTGACGGAAGGAATTGCTTGGAATAAGCGACACCAAGAGATAGGCTGCAGCTTCAAATAAAAACAGATTTGTTACACCTCTGAAAATGACATACATGCTTAACAGCCATTTACACAGAAGCTGAATTACACTGTGCAATGTACATTTACAGATTTCGAAGCATTTTACAGAATCTGTATATTCACACTAGAGACTAGCACAAGGCGTGTTAAAAGTGGTGTTGAGATTTGCTTTCAGGCCTCTTAATCATATATTCCTGTCTGCTGCTTGGTTCTAACTGTTCTAACACAATGCATCCCATCACAGAAATACAAAGCCAGCTGTTTTCTATGCCTGTCTACTGCTTGATCAAGATGCCATTACCTCTTCAAAGATGTTTACAACTGGAGGCCGTTGCAACGCTGTACACCTCCAGTTTCCACATCTCCCTCAACCACAGAACATGTATTGAAGTTCAGTGTGGCCTCTTACTGTGGAACCTCCCTTATAAAAAAATTTAGACACAGGAAAGGCTGAAAATGTCATCTGACAGTCTGACAGTGTGAGTCCTGGCAGAATGAACTAGAAAGCCCAGACACCCTGGGGCTGGGGAAAAGCAAAGGCTTCTCCCTGATCCACAAGTTCAAAGGACTCAACTGAAGACTACTCCGTGAGGGGTGGAAGAAGAACATGTACTACTCCTTCCTACAGTACAACTATGCGATAGGCACTACGGAAAACCTCTTGGATTAGCTCTTTTTCTTCTTTGGGTTTTCTTGAATCTTGTAGATTAACCACATGGGATAAAGAACCTACTAATGTAGCGTTCAAATTACAAAATCAAAACATAATTTTCATCAAAACCAGGTAGCATGTTTTGATGAGGCACCACAGTTATACTAATATTTTAAAACAAAGCAATTCTAAAACAATTGTCAAAGGAAGAAAAGACAAGCGCAAAAGCACATATTTCCTTTGTGATGGGAACACCCCATGTGTAGTAACTTGCTATAACAGAAGAACAATTTTCGTCAATTTAAATTAACTTACAAGTTCTCACTCTAGGATAGTTGTGTGCCAGGAGAAAACGTTCAACCCAGTTCTCCATATTTTGCAGCACCCAGCTGTGAGCTAGTTTATTTCGAGGTGTTTGCACAGCCAGCCAATCCAGGCACTGAGATGGGTTGTATTCAATGACCTGAAAGAAGAGTGGAAAAATCAAAAAGAATACATTAACCTTGATACTATGTACTGACTGTATGAAAAACACTCTAATAATAACTACTAAGACTTTAAAAATATTTTTTCAAAAATCACTTAGGGTTATCAAAGCACCTACAAGACTGAGGTGCTCTGGTAGACAAAGACAACCGTTACAGAATTTCACTGGTTTGTGCTTCTGATTTTTGTTCAGAGCTTTTGAAAGTTCAATTTAAGTCCAGGAAGTTACTCTACATATCCTTTCATATTTTAAGATATTTAAGAGTTGAAATGTTTAGCACTTAGAAAACTCAACAATCTTGTCTTTATAAACAAACAATTATTTTTTTTTAAATAGCTAACAAAAAAACTTCACACTGAATCAGTATTTTTATATAAGTTATATCAAAAGAACATAAATGGTATGCTAATATGTTCATACAGTTTCATGCTGAGGGTAACTATTATGGTTTTTATGAATATGCAATTTCAAGGAATAAAGTCCTCTAATGCTTTTCAAAGGCAATGAAAAGCCTGTGGAGTGCTGTCATACAGTTATCAAAGCCTTATCGACAATAAGGAGAAATCGTAGTTCCCTGTGCTTTTCTGGCTCTGTGTAGTTGACAATTTGTTGACATATTATTAGGCCAATAAACGTAGTTCGTTCATCTGCTAGTTTTTAAAAACTGTTTTCTTTTTACCTTGAGGCCCATGTACCCAAACAAGGAAAAAGGAACTAACTCTAAGAAACCACAGACAGTAACTGGATTGCTGAAGCTGTTCCCAACTACTCTAATCCACCTGAAGAATATGAGCAGCTGACAAGGCCAAAACTCTGCTCATAAAATTTTCATCTCAATTTAAAAAGAAACACATTAAGAACAATCTGCCCCCCCCCCCCCCCTTTTTTTTATTTTTGAAATGACAAATCGATCTGCCAAGTTTCCTTCATAATAGCTGGAGACTATCTCCAAGAAAGAGACTATCATTGTTCACTGACTTCATAGCTCAATCACTTTTTAATGACTTCTAGAAACTGGAGTGGCTGCAAAAGTAGGTTTATACCTTAAATCTGTCTATACATTAACTACTGGGACTCTTATCCCTGCCTATACAATTTATATCTCTTGTGTCAACAAGGTAAGGATAATAATGCTGGCAACACCAGATACTGAACTGATGACTTCTACTGCTAAAATCTTGGCTTTCCAACAGAAACCTGTCACTGACTTGCTTCCTCCACACACCAACCTCCAGCTGGTGTCGTAAGATTAAGGAGGGAAATAAAGAGCATTGCTTAACAAATTACATATCTAAAGTTTGTGGCTGACCGAGGCATGAAGCACAGATACTTACTTCATGCCACAGCTTGTGTATTGTCATAGGAAGTTTAATGACAAAAACTCTCGTGGAAAAGTTTTCTTTATGTCTGAGATTGATTCATAACCTACCGCTTCCCTGCAGACAGAAAGCAGCCAGATGTAATTCCTGACCTTGAGATCCTCTGCCTGAACTCTCTTTACTAGAGGTACAGCAGTCACAGCTAATTCATCTTCAGATCAGACACCTGGCAAACACTCGGTGTAAGCTTTCCCAGATTACCTAGTGGTTCCTATCCTGTAACTGCTTCTAGCCAGGAGTGAAATACTTTGGAACAGCAATCCCTTTCTATCCTACAGTGCTTCAGTGCGTAGGACAGGTTTGCGTTTTACCAGAGCTCTCGATTTTGCACAGTAATAATCTTTTACAAACCCCAGCCCCACTTGTCAAGGAGTATTAAAGGGAATGAATGTTCAACAGCTTGTGCTCAGCAGCCTTCAGGCTGGACATGCTGTTCTTAGTCATAAAAACAGTAAATTGTACTGGGAACAAAAAGAACAGTTAGTTGAGGTAAAAACTTTAATTCCTCATCTGTTGCTCAGATCAAGGAATGTAAACTTGGTTAAAAAGTCTCTTTCTCACTTTAGAAATGCAAGTAAGAATGGTCCTGCACCACAGCAATTACCCACTAGATTAAATTTAGCACTATTTTAAGGGTTAAAAATGTTAATGAGTATTTTACAGAGAACAAAACATGGCAAACGAATATTCAAAGAATGAGTATATAATGGACAAAACCTGTAACAAACGATGGGCCTTGAAACATTTTACAGTCCTTGAAAAAGGGTAACTGAGAAAAATAAGTGGAATTTGCCTACCAGAATCCTTCTAGACCCTTGTTATGAATCTTTAAACTAAATTTCTCATTAAACTAAAATTTAAAGTTACACTGAAATACCAGGTAGCCAGAAAGCTGTTCAAATAACATTAGAAGTTAGAACAGAGCTTTTAAATGTCCATTAGCTGTTGCAGTTTATCTGGAAGAGAAATGTTCATTGAAAAACATAAATCATGAATTGATGCAGCAAGAATGACAATTAAATGTAAACCCCTTTCACAGACATAAAAGAATGAACAAGAGAAAGACAACTTATGGCTTCTGTTTTCTTTTATGTGTTGTACCTCCCATATCCTCTGCAGAATATAAGAAGCGAAGGGTGGCATTCCTGGAGGTCCGCCAGCAAATTCCATCAGCATGGTCAGCAATTTGAAAAAAGGATTGGCTGCCTGTAATGCATAAAATAAAAATATCCATTTTGATCTATTTCATTTAATCCACTAATCTTTTAGAGACTTCTAGAAAACCTAAATAAACTATTTGCATAAAAAGATATTCCTATGAACTTCTGACATGTACATTTATATTACTTTTAATATCTTATTATTTAATCTGTAAATAATCCACATGTATATATACATATTTTAATTCTATTGTATCCACATATGGATACAGGAGAATTGAGCCACTTCTTAGAGCTAGTGCAAGGCAATGTGATGGTACTGGACAGGATCAGCCTAGTAGAACTATAGAGTTACAAGGAAACAACAGTAGTCTGACACAGTCAGACATTATTCTGAACAAAGCAGGGAAAAAAGAAAAATCAAGCTGTACAGTCTTGAAGAATTCATCAATTTATCTTGTTTTACATATACAGAAGATTTCATTGTCTCAGAGAAGCTGTTCCTTTTATGGATTTGCATAACATGTAACATGGATCCCGAAAAGCTTATCCAAAAGCATCACATTGTGAGGGTTTACACTGATCACTATTATTCTATGATCTTGTGATGACTGGCATACTGTTTCCCTCTAAAATCACCAACACTTCTACTCTAACATGTTGGACCTAATACGAATTTTTTTTTTTTTTTTAAGTTTGCTAAGACTCACCCAGCTTTTAATAATGCTTCAACGGTTGTTACTACTATTATTATATATTTTGCACCTCACCAAAAATCTCTCTGGTGCATGTGTATATGTGCAAAGCAAAAAAAGCATAAAAATGTAGCAAATGTTAGCGTGACAGGAGAGAAGTAGACTGTCATCTGATAGTGCCCATTCTATCACACAAAGCAAAGCTGTCATGAGAATGATTTAGCATGTGCTTCTTTTCCAACCATGATCATGCCTCCTCTGCTAGACATGCCCTCAATTTTTCCTGATTATTTTTTCTTTTCTGACAGCACTATACAAGAACATCCTTGTGTGAGTGTACACTTCTCCACTTTGTATATATTTTTCCTGTGGAATCCATTTGGAACTCTCAGTATTTTTGTTATTACCAGGGCAGGAATTTATTCTGACCGAGAAGTGTGTTTGCATGCACAGAACTGCAAAATAGTGCCCCAAAACTTGAACAACCAGACAATAATTATGTATCTCCACTTATTCTAGCATACATGTTTTATTGTTATCAATTTTTTTTTAAAATTCATATAGGTGGAGAATCTAAAACGTGTTATTTGGCTTTGAATAAAACTTTCATCTTGAACTGCATACCAGATTTCTGCTTTAGAAAACTTAATATACAGTGCAGTTAGACTTCATTTAACGTCACAAAAACTTCCATGGATCATCCTCCATGCAAGATTTTTGATTAGCAAAGGATTACTGAAGTAATTTAAAACAGAAAAATATTAATACAAATTATTTAATATACAGGTAGTATGTTTACATACCTCAGGAGTCAACTTTGCTATAGATGTGAAAAGCATGGACACAATCTTAAAAACAAAACAAACAAAACTCACTTAGACTTGTGCTTATTCAGTTAAAATAATAAAAAACACCCCATTACACTTATTAGATAAGATTTGCAACAAATTGCTGTAGTTTCTGATACTTACATGTTCTGCGAGTCGATTATTGTACCGACACAAACTGAATATGAGATTGCAAGTTTGCCTGATGTTGATACCATCACGGATATGTTGAAACAAAAAAGGAAAACCCTGCAACAAATAATAAGGTATTAGTAGATTGTCAACAATTACGTATGTACACATACATACGTGCATTCGTTTGGAGGCTTATACAGTCATATTTGAATGAATTACCTTTCCTCCTGTTAATGCTGCCATGTCGTTTTGTGACAAAGTCAAATGCCTGAAACACAAAAAAACCTTTATTATTTAACTTCAGAGATTACTAAGTAAGGTTAAGGAGAAATACAGGACTGAGTGTTAGTTTAGATACTTCAGTATCACAATATACTAGAGAAAATAAAGGTATTCACATAAAACAGAAAAAATAATATATATTCTGTACTTAGACCAAATCAAAAAAGAAATCCAAATGTGGCCAACAGAATGTGTCCAAGGATTTAGCCCAAGTCTTTTTATTTGGTCAACAACGACAAAACATTTATCTTTGAAATGGTTAAAAATCTATAATGGGCCCCTATACAAGCTCCTTTACGCTGTTAAACAAGCCCACAGAAAAGCCCCCAAAACCCATAAAATCTCTAATTCCTTTCTGAACTAGTTTAGATTAGAATTTACTTCGTTTTTTCAGAAGCTCTTGCCTTTCTGAGCGAGACTGTTCAACTAGAAGAGCAATCAGGGCAATCATCTTTTCAAGTGCAGCAGGCCTGTACTTTTCTTCTGCCAAGGAAAGTATATCTTCCTCTTCCTCCTCTTCCTCTCCTTCTTCTTCAGAAAGTACTTCAACCTGTGGCTGAAGGAAAAAAAAAAGGTAACTTCAATGTGGACATTTGGAGCCTTAATTTCAAAGAGCCTGTACATGGTTTTGTACACATTCTGTCCTCTCTTATTCAAAACAACATAATGAACTTGCATGACTAACAGGGTAAATATCTAATCACTTGATTTTGATCTGGAAGCATTCATTTTGCATAAGCTAAATTGTATTTACAAATATCAAAGCCAGGCCGGTGGAAGTCACTACACACCCTGATATGGTTGTCTTTTTAATAAAAAAAGCAAGTAGATTTGAAAGCTTAAGTTGTACAATAGGAGGAAGAAATCAGTTGTTACTATTAATAGCCTGATGAGGACAACTTTAGTTGCTTCTACTTAATATCTGTTTCTATACTAAATAGAAAACTCTGGTTTATAGCATAGCCAATTCAGCATCTTTTAAAAATACTATATTCGCTTACACATTGGAAAAAAATTTTATGAGTGAATCAATTTTAATTTAACAACTGAAAGATGGTTCAAGAGACATAGCACTAATGATCAGATACGTAAAATATGAAAGATCAGTTCTCATTGTACAAGATATTAGAACTTACATTTTCAGGTCCTTTAGTTCCCATGTAGAAATGGACCATCGTAGATATGGCTTGCAGTGAAAGCAAGAACTGGCTCTGAAATACGTAGATATTGAATTACTTGAAAATCCACACATGCAGACACATACCTAAATCCCGAAACTACAAGGCTATACTTACTTCCTCTTCTCCCATTTTGGCAAATTCGTAAAGAAAGGCAAAATATTCCGTGAGATGTTTACTGTGAGGCTTAACACCATGCTCCATAATTGACAAGAGTGTCTTCACAAAGCGTGTTACACAAGAGCGACTGCCGATGTCTTCCACAGGACCATCCATGTCATCCGAACTGAAAACCAAATCCAATTTAGATATTTCACACAATACATGGAGCATAAAATCATCTTGAACCAGTCAAAAAAAAAATATTCAGATGAACCTTCAGTTTTCTACTCTGTCCTACTATCGCACTCAGATCTCTAACACTTTCTCTTATGCCAAGCATCGCCTAGATAACAACGTGGCTTAACATAAAGGTAGCACCTGTCACTCAAAATGCTGTAAGGTTAATAAAATTAGTACTTTGAATCAAGAGCCTAGTCAGAAAAAGAATTCCTAAAAAAATAGTATATGGGGATCTGCTACTTAAAACCATCTCCTTGATTTGCATTCAAATTTCCTGAGTTCCAAGAAAGAATGCTGTTAGAGCTAATCACACATAAGGGGAGACAGTCTCCTAAGCACATACACAGGATCCTGACAAGACAGAAAACATTCAATTTCCAACTTATTCCTCTACTGAAAGTTGGATCTTATCACTGAACAGAACAAGGGACAGTGTCTTTTACAATATGGCTTCCAGAGAAAATGAAATTCTATTTTTTGTCATGGAAACTGTACTTTCATGTCCTCAATTTTGTTATGGCAATATAGTTATTACAAACTGTGCCATTTTTGCTTGGGAAAAAAGTTATTACCAGGATCACTAGCTTAACACGAGAGATTAAAGAAAAAACACTTCCTTCTTCTTCTCATTATGTAACAAAACCAATAAGTATTTCATAATTGGGAGACAAATTGACAGTTTTCTTGATAATTAACAGAATAAAATAGAATCCAATAGGTTTTTTCCTACTTTTTGACAAAACCTGTGATTTAGCCATATGACACAGGACTAGACTCATCTTCAACCTCTTTTACTGGATGCACAAATTAAAATTTGCACCTATATGCCTCTGGATCCAGTTTACAATCGGACTCTCATGTATAAGGAGTAAGATTTACACTCGCAGTGTATTACTGGTAGTGAAAAGACAGACTTATGCTGAAAATGTAGTCTAAGGGAACAAATGTTTCAAACAGTGTACCTTTAGATGCTGTCTTTTTCAACCACAATAATATTTTTAAATCAGAGAGTTTTGGGTAGAATAATAAAGAACACTTAAAACAGTACTATTTTAGGTTTACAAGAGCATTCTGAATAATTCATTAAACAAAAGTGGTTGCTGTAATGCATGTTAGTAAATAGAAGTTTTCAGGTGTTGTTATTTTACCAGTCTTCCATTCCTGGCTGGAGATAAAGGTGTGCATGCACTGGCCTCAGTCTCTGTATCACATGAATACACAAACGCTGGAACATCTGCAAATGCATAAGTAAGTGAACTCCACATGTTCATTCTTTTACATATATGTCAATACGCATTTTCTAAGAAAAGAATAATCTCCAAGTCTGCAAGCAGTACTTCTAGCTCTACGTGATTCAAAGTTAAAGCTGAGACTGAGATGCCCACATTCCATTTCTTAGTGTACTGACACATCACATTTTAACAGAATAGTCAAACCTGGTTTTATAAACAGATCTGATGGAGGAATCCTAAACTGAGCTTTTAATGTCGGTGTGCACTGTACACTACTGTAATGCGACTTCAGACTGCTATTCATAAAGATTATTTTTTCCTCAATCTCTGTTTTCTGAAATGTTTATATATTTTTGGAAATTTTTTTTATTTTGCCCCTGGTTATAAGAATTTATGTGAAAATTTTAAGGAAATTCCTTCCAATAATTTTTAATTTATGAAACATTCATCAAGGATTAGAGCTTCACCTAAGATCTTGCACAGAGTTCTCCCATGAAATATATTCCTTTAACTATGGGTCGCATACAGAAACTATGTATGATTTTATATAGGAATATTACTTTAATAATCAGATAAGTTAAACCAACTTGAAGGGTTCAGGTGAGATAAAGTAATTGCTAAAGTTTTTATCTAAATGATTTTCTAAGAAAGTATACTTATAAGTGAAACTATTAATAGTATTTGTATCTTTGAATATCCAAATGCTACTGATGTAGGGTTTATTCAATTTTTAAAATTTCCAGAAAAGCCTATTAACAAAACTTTGTGGCATGATGTTACAAAATTAAATCTATCTACCAAACACAAAGGCCAAAGTTTAGAAGTGAAGCTTTCTGTTAGGAGCACTGAATGCACATGTTATTTTGTATTTTCTGAATGTGTGTCTTGATGCATTACTGTTGAACCAATCCAGAAGAAAACCCATTTCTAATGTAAAGTGTTTAAATTTGTAGAGATTATGTGGGAGTTGTAGAAACCTTAATTTGTATCCATTGTGACATTTTGTGATCCCAACTGTACAGCTATGGCACTGTAGTAATACTGACTTTGCTTCAAACAACAATAATGATCCCATGGCCAAATATTTTTCTCTAAACCATACGCAAGAATATAAAAGAGTAAGATAATTACAGGTATTAATAAAAATATTCACAACTATTGTACGTGTCATAATAATCGTCCATTTCTGTTCATGGGTCAAGTAGTCAACTTGACTTAAAAAGGAACATTTTTTTCTTACCTGTCTCACAATCTGATTGGGACACTTTATTAGAATCTGCATTGGCCACCAATCATCATCAGCCATACGATCCAAAAACCACTGCAGAAGATACATACTTTGTTAGTTTTGTTCCAAACTTGTTCTAGTCCAATCTTCTTTTTGCATGATATTAAAGTCTGAAGAGAAATTGATGTTACTATTATTAAGGAATAAGCAAGTATTAATTCAAGGGAAATCTAAATGTCTTCTGTTCATGACAAGAAAGGAATAGAGATCAACAGCAGTAAACATCAATATAAATTTATATCCAGTATCTTCTTATCCCTGGGTTCTGCATGCCATTATTCAATTCTCTGGAAGGACATGCTCATCCTGAAAAGTGATGTCAACAGAACAAAAAACGATGCTTACAACGAAGCACAAGCTGAAGAATCTCACAGAATAGGGATAGGCTTAAACAAGAAGATAGTTCCCGAATTAGATCCCTTTGGCGTTTCAAAATGTGGAACAGCCTTACTACCTCCAGAGACAATGTATAACAACAACAGAGAATGATTCAGTCAAAGTCAGACTCAGCAAATAATACAGCTGAGTACTCTGACCACCAATTTTCTTTTATTCACAAGGAAAGACAGTTTAAATTAAAGAATCCAAGTTGTTGTTCTTTTTATTTTCACTGTACTCAAGTATTTTTTACTGTATTAAATGTCTTCACTCATTTTAAGCATTTTAGGACTACACCATGCTAACGAAACTGTATCATCCAAATACTGAATGTTACATAACAATTTAACAACCTAGAATGAATTTATAAAAGAGCAGTGAATTAAATTCATTTGCACTGAGCAAGGTCTAATGCAGGATACAATGCATATTGGGATTCTTGTACATTCAAACTATCACAGCAAGTCTATCACAAACTTTGCTTCAGTATCTCAAAATTGTTTTCACCAACACCACAGTGAATTCTTTCCCTATGGCTTCTCACTCCCTTTCCACTTTGTCCCAGACTCCCTTCATGCAGCATCCTAAAATATTTTACATAGAAACATCCCCTTTCCTCCAATTTTACCTTCTCCTAGGAGTTTTCAGTCTTTCTACGCATTGCATACGAGATCCTCAGCTTCACAAGCAAGGCACTACATGACTTTGTTTTTAGCAGAGTCTACCATTAGCTGTTGTTATTCCCCTTCTAAGATGCTTCACTGCATCGCAACCTTTTATCTCACTGCCCCCTTCCCTTGGATTCAACTCCATTCCCTGCCACTCTAGTCCTTAAACATTAGCCTGTCTTTCCCCTTCTCTTGTGTGATTTCATTTAAACACTTCTTAATTACACAAATCCCTATGTAATTAACAAATGAAGAGGTGACATTGTATGTCTTCTATTCTAGTGACAAAATTATATTGGCCTTTGGTCTCACCACAGGCTTCTGAAAAAAAAAGTCAAGTCATTCCCCAGAAACTGCAGCATTCAGAGAGGATGAATTTCATCTCACAGTGCACAAATATGCCAAATACAGTAGTTCATAGTCCAAAATATTCCAGGGATACGAACCTCCAGGAAAGTTAAACAATATATAGAAAGTTGGTTTGTACTTTGCTGAGATCCTAAGTCACTTACTTCACAAGCTGCCTGACTGTTATTAAACTGTTTTGTTAACAGTTCAATCCACTGAAGCATTGTAGGCTGTAAAAAGAAATACAGAAAAAACCTGTAACTTAAAATAATACATTGCAACTTAATCTTTAAACATTTCTAAATGATCAGTTAGAACACTGAATCTTCATAGAGTTACAAACACTAAACGCTTTATAAACTAGTAATATGGTGCACCTACACAAAAGTAACAGTACATACACTGAAACTAATGCAAGTAGTACCTACACATTTGGACTAATTGTCCAATTACATATTATGACATATTCTTACTAATCCCAGACAATCTAGAATTAGTAGCATTATGCCACCAGAGATGAGAAAGAAATGAAATCTGACTGAGAATAAAGATGTTTCAGATAGAATAGAAATTCCTTGTTATTCTTGCAGGTATTTGTAACTTAAAAATTCATGAGCACAACTGCTGCTCAGTAGTAAACACTCCCCTCTACCTCAGGCTTTAACAAGTGCTTGTCAAGATCCAAATGATCCAGGAATTTTCAGATGAAAAGAACCCAAGATCTCTTGTTCCTGATGCATTGCTGAGGCAAAGTAGGCTAACACCAGACCTGTGTTGTTTTTTTTTTTTTTTTCCCCCATTGTGCAGTGTTTAATATAAATGTGTTAAATAGCACTCTTGAAACATTACCTTTTATCATCTATGGTACTTAATACATCTCTAAATCACAGTTTTAAAATAAAAAAATACAGACATACTTCTCACATATTCATGCAGTTACTTAATGAGAATTTACAAGTAAATAGAATACCTTTTCCTTTGAATGAATAAATGTCTCTAGTACAAAGGAAGTGCTTAACTGGAAGAAAAAAATTGCACCATTAATTACAGAATGCCTGAATTAAAATGTAAACAAGCTAAAATTTAAAATAAGCATAAAATACTCTTGAAATGCTTACCTTAGCTGTCATCAGGGAAACCGCTTTTGGATCTGGTAGTGTGCTTGGGATGCTACTACACAACTGCCACATAAACCTAGAGTCAGTAATTTTATTTGTTAATTAAAATAAATAATGAAAATCTGCAAGAAGAAAAGAAGTATTAATATTACATTTTTTAAGAAAAACTTACCCAAAATATGTATGTTCAAAAATGTTCTTGTCTTGAAGAAACTGCATGTTATCATGCCATATCCACTGAAGAAAAAATGCTAACATCAGATACAAGAAAGCAGTTTATTTCACTACATAAGCATGATTTTAAGAATATTTAAACGCTTGCCATGGCTAAGAAAACAAAATTTTTTCTTACGCAAAATTATTTCTGGAAACTTTTTCTTTATTTTAAAGGATTGGCTCAAAGTTCTTTTATTCACACTATAGTGAATAATAATTTTGTGTGCCATATGACTGCAGAACAGAGATCAGAACCTTCTCCTCTTTCTGTGATCTCATTTTTATAACTTAATTATTCACATTTTTAGGCTGAAATTTTGAGAACTGGTCCAACATGTTAAAGAACCACCACAGTTCAAGACCATAGTTTGATGTCTGCAATAGTGTAATAATTTAAAAAAATAAAAAACTCTCTAAATGCATAGTTTCACTACTTGACATCAGTTAGACTTTCCAGCAACCTAGCTAGGTATGTCTAAAGGTTGACGTTCTGACCCAAAGCCTGATGAGCTCTGTGAACTCAGGATAAATTCTGAAAGAGTTAGATTTGACTCTTTATCGTTAATTGTAAAAGGATATCATACCAGGTGCCCCTGTTCCTCTCCCCAAAATTATGTTTTTGACCAAATCTGTTTGTAACATTTTTCACATAAAAATAGTTTAAAAGTTTATCTCTGATAAAAATCTATTATTATTTTTAAGACTGAGAAGGATGTAAAGCACAATGTGATTTGCTGGTTAGGGTTGAAGAGTCTTTTGAAGTTAAGAACCTAACATATAACAGATGATAAAGCAATACTACTGGTCAGAGGGAGCAGGGAAACTGGATTTTCCGGTGATAAAACGGGAGAAAAATGTCTTACAAATCCCATACTTGGGATATATTCATCACAGTGAGATCCCTAGTGAAATATTCTGCTCCTGTGTGCTACTTTTTTCCAGTTCCCCAGACCGTATGGGGCTTAAATAGTATCTTTACATAAATTGCCAGGTATCCTAAGAGCAGCCCCCATCACTGAGGGGAACGGGGAGATGTAACTGGTACTGGGTTTTAGTTTGCCTACCCCTTTTACTAATGCCTGGGCTACTCTATGACTATGGGGAGGAAGGGATCCCTCTCTGACTGATGCTCCCCATCATAAGCCCAAATAGTCCCTATCTTACAGTGCTTTAACTTTGAATTTCATGACCCCCTAGCAAATGTCAAAACAAACAGCTGAAACTGTTCTCCTATTCTGTTCACCCTCAAAGCAGTAAGTTGCTGAGGAACTGAAGGATGAAAAGGATGGTGGTTAATGAAAATACTTCCTGTAATATTGCAACTGTTCAGAAAACGTTGATAAAGCACTCAGATAAACCAAACAAAGAGTGCTCTACCAGTTTTTACAAGTATGAAGTAGAAAGATTACGATATCTGAATTAAAAAACACACGACAGAATGAGAAAATGTCTAAAATTTACGTACAGGGGAAATCTTAATTTACTTCCTATCATGCAACGTTCTCCTAAGGAAGACCGCTAAAGGGAAGGGTTGTCATCTTACCGATTTAAATAATATTTGTTTTCCCGTATTTATTCAGATTCCCAATTGTTTTAGGATTTCCCATAGTATTTTAAAATTGGTGTTAAAACAAATCAACTTGTACCTCCAGCAATTCTGATGAAACATCAAATTTGTAGTCTTTGCCATTTTCCTCCTCTGGTTCCATCCGCTTATAAAACAGCATGTAAGCACTGTGTGTCTTTAAGAAAAAAACATCTGTATAATTTTTGCTTTGAGGGAAAAATCACGAAAGTAGAAATACAATCATATAACAAGTGTTTGGAAGAGAAATACCTTTTCAAAGGAGAAGTCCATAAATTTATCAGTAACAGAATCGTAAGTTTTTGTCTGTCAAAAAGAAAGTAAAACCATTAATTACAAGCATTCTTAATGCCCTGGTTATTGACAGTTTGAGATAAATGTGCAAGGAAACTATTTCAGAACATTCACAGAGAGACGGCTGACAATTTATTTCTTGCTCCAAGTAGTCTTTCTTTTTTCTTCTACAGTGGCCTATTCTGATTTTTCAGAGTTGCTATGCTATATTGTGACCTATATCTCATGCAATTTCCTGCCTCATCCATCTCACTGACACCTCTTCTTTTTAGGCACCTAAAGGTATTTTATCCATTTGCCAAACAATATTTTTTTTTTTTGCTACGTTTCTGCATATTCTCTTCATTGGACAATAGGATTTTTCTTATTCAGAGGACTGGTTTAGTAAGTCACTGAATTATTAATAATGTATTTCATATGATGATTAAAATTATAAAAAATGGTCAAGTCACGCATAACCTGAGTCTTGTTAAACAGTTATTTTTATTACTACTGTGAAAAAAACATTAAGATTTACATCAAAGGCTGGTGGGCTGACCCAAAAGACAAAGCTGATACTGTATTAAAAAACCTTACACTACTGAAAGCAAACAAACATCAACTCAAGAGATCTTCTTACAATAAAAGGAAGAAGCAAAATTATTTAAATCTGTAGATCCATTAGCTTGAAAATTACTTACTAACATCAGAGCTCAAACTTTCCTGCTGAACAACAGCATAAGCTGTACACAGATCTGACAGGTTTTTAGCTCAGTTCTGTCACCAATGAAAAAGGATCTGACCTTAAGAGGTTCACAGACCCGAATCTGGAAATTACTCAAACAAGGCATAGACAAAGATCAAAAATCCCTGTTCTTCCAGAATAGGCATATGCTTGGAGTAATTATTCCTTCAGTCAACAGTCTGAGCAAAGCAGCCATCCAAGTGAAGGATTCATACTTCATTTGTTGCATACTCACTTTTTAATAATTAAATAAATGATGACAGAACACAGATATAGTGAAGAAATACGTCTTCTTTAGGGACTTCACTAAGTAATTTTGATCCATTAGTAATATCTATGCTATACTTCTGACACCTGTCTTAAAACCACATATAAATATTCAGATTCGTATTCACAAATTAAGTAATACGGTAGTTGGTACATGAGAGATTAAGACCCTTCTTCTTAATTGTCTGAACTTCTGTTCTACAGAAAGTGCAGAAAACCGAGAAAGCTTGCATCACCAGCTTGCAAGCATTCTCACTTTGCCAAGCCTTTCATCCCCCAAAGGAAGGGGGGGAGCCTTTGAAGAGATCGAAGGTGGAAGAACAGCTATCTACATGAACATAAGGTACAGTATCACCTGCATAGCAGAGACGTCAAAGGTTTAATAAAATGCAACTATCTTTCATATACATTCACAACAGATGGCATGCTTAAGGTGAACACTATGGAATCTTTCACAAAAGTCTTCAGAACAGATATTGTAATGGTTGAACATGACAAAAATAAAAGTCAGAACTTACAGTCATTTCGCCACCGAAACATTCTGAAGCAAGCTGGGCAGAATCAAATGGTTTTACTTCAGCATCATTGAAAAGATACCTGTAAAACAGTAAGGTTTTGAAACAGCTGTTTGTCTCTAATTGCAAATAAAGCATAACCAGCACTTAAAATTACTTTTCAGACTTAAGTATTCCTATTAATTTCTAATGTCTTGTTTGAATCACAGAAAATTAAAAACTGATCCCAAAAGTGACTTCCTTTCAATAGGATCAGGAAATCAGCATTTCAACAGTTCTTGGTTTTTCTTTGTATCCAGAGACATTATTTTCCTCATTTTTCCAGCCTGACTCTGGTGCAGATAGGGTTTTAATGCAGCCAGGAAGGTTTGCCTTTTCCTTTTCAACAGGAGTGAAATGGAAATGAAGTTTAAAAAGAGGGGAATCATTCCGTATTACAGTAGAACTCAAACTGGAAGAAGGCAGAGGAGATGGTACACTGTTATGGATTCCCCTTGAAGCAGGGATTGGGTCATGAGTTGGAACTGCTTCCAAAACGCTCAAGCTAGCTATTCTAGAGAAGAGGATAGAGGAAATCTTGTCTCCTATTCCAGGGCCTCAGCTGAGAATCTGATACACGACATTCCAAAATGACAGGCAGAGAATGTTTCCTGCTTTCCTCTGTCACCTAGCAAGACCCTTCTCCTTTCCATGCCCATGTCTCATCCATTTCCCAGGCTACTTCTCCCAACTTTTTCCTCCTCTTCACAACCATGATATGCCCAATGTATGCAGAAGTTTCCAAATTTAAAGTGAGATGTCATAGTTAAAAAAAAAAAAAAAAAGAAAAAAAAATGCATAGCATTTATTCATCTACCACTTCTGTGTAAGAAGATCCTGTCTGTTTTTTTACGTTTTGAAAAGAAGGGATAGAAAAATAAATGTCAAATATTCATGTAAATTCCATCTAGGAGGAGCTGGACAGTAGGAAGCCACTAAGCAACTACCATCCTGATAAACTTAAAAGTCAAATGTGAAAACAATTCCACATATAAAAAGTACAGTAAGAAAAGATTTAGATAACCTAGGTATTGTAACATCATTTCTGCCACATAGGATGCAATGAGTTGAAAGTGAAGAAACAAATTATTTTTTCACTGAAAATGGACAAGATTTAAAGGATCGAATTCCACAATCATAAAGGTAGCTGTATGTTCATCAAAGGTAACAACCAGATTTTATGAAGAACAATCTATTAAATCTTACTGTTCATTTGTACTGAAGTAATTAAAATATAGTCATTGATAGTCCTTTGAAGAGACAAGCATTGGCTGTAATGTGGGGAAACATGGTATTCTCCTGTTAGCCCTGTGTCCAAGGCACTGCACAAATATTACAGCTACAGCACACAAATCTGTATGCTAATAAATTTCAACATCTTGTGTTTTTAAGAGGAACCGACAGCATATATCTCCTATACCACCGCACTTGACAAAGCCAGCAAGTTTTAGTTATTTTAAAATGGGGAATTATAAAATGTTGTTTTGCATAACTCACCATTTGTTGTTTTTGTAAGCATGGGGATTGACTATATCTCTGATAAAACTGTAGTAATGCCCACCATCTGCTGTTCCTGTATGAACTGTTACACCTATCAGATCATATTCGTAGCTTTCTGTTTCTTTCAAATATTCACCATCTTCCTTAAAACCTGAAATAATTTAATACAATATTTAATCCGTTATTTCCTAAATACCTGAACGTCAAATTACAATGTCTTACATACACATTTCCTGTAGTTGCACTTTGTTTTTTTTCTTTTCAGCACTGCACCAGCCATGACAACCAGAAACTCCATACAGAGAGCAAGCAGCATAGATCCCAACTCTGTGAAACTGTTACAGCTTTTTTTGCAGAACGTAACTACTGAAGAGATCAGGACTAACAACTATATTATTCCAAGTTAGCACATCTTTCTTACGGTGGCAGTTAGTCAGCCATTTGCTGAAGTTCAAGTATTACTCTGCAAAATCAAATAGGCCAGCAACAAACCATATGTGATTATTTGTAACTTACCTCATACTCCTAAATACAAATTTAAGAGTAAGTCAAGTTGAACAGTATATGAAAACAAACAAAAAAAATGGCTGGTTTTGACATATTAAATAGAATGTGTGACTTCAGCAATAAAAATAGATTAAAACTATTTTTGATCTTATTTGCTTAAAAAATTGCTAATTGTTTGCTTATGTATACAAAGTGGTACACAGATGAAAGACAAAACTTGCTGAATTCATTTTATAATGCATACCTTCTTTTCTGTCATTTTTTCCCATGAGGAAATCTTCAGTGTAAGGTGTCATATCCAAACGTAAAGGGAATGAAAAATGCGTATTGACTTTCTCCTTCATCATGGTTACCATATTAAATGTGTATCTCATTGTGTTGAAGCTTAAGATACGAGGTAGTTTCTTAAAACATGCCCTGAAGGATTAGAAATAATAATGATTTACAAAAGGTTGAACTGTATTTTCACAAAGATTTTAAGCACATTTCGTTCAAACATAAAATTGAAAATCTGTTGCTAAATCACATAAAGTTCAGCTATCATAATGCCCAAGAGCGGGGCAGTCTAACTGGCAGCAGGAAGGTCAGATTTAGCCTGTTGGACAACTCCGTTGAGCCTATCATCGTGCCTTGGAAGAAACGTCAAATCTACTCATATGGCATGAATGACAAGTTTCTAAAATGATGTAAAATGAGTCATAGATGAATTTAACAATGCAAATCCCCTCATTAAAAGGAGTTACTATCATGTAACTGACAAGCTTCAATGCAAAACATCTTGTATTAAATCTCATAAACTTCACAGGATTGAAAAAGTAGGTTACTCTCTCACCCGTGTAATTTTAACAGCTACAAACAGAATTACGAGGTTCATCTCTAAAAAATAAATGTTAGTTGCAATATAAAGATGATATAAAATTTTTATTTAGCTTTCTTTTATTAGTAGACTTTAAAATATGGAAACATTTTAAAAACTACAAATTTAATTAAGAAATTTAAGGTTATGCATTAAACATAAGCAATTATCCTGTATAATGAGTAACACAAGTCCTGAGCAACCTCTGAAAGAATCTGATCTTTTAAAAATGGGAGAAATAACAGATCTCAAAAGGTACTAATTTTTACAAATTTCTTTTTATTTATATTGAAAAAAGGTCATGAACATTTTACTGTCTAGGTGATCTTTTGCTAAGGTACCTTATATTCTTCATTTTAGAAATGTGATTTCTTAGTTATGTGCTTCTCATTTGCACATAGGGACCACATCCTCATAGGCATTCAGCTTGTTACTGGGTATGAAACCACAGTCCCGTTTCATCTACACGATTATTCTTATTCCAGTATTAATTTCAGTAGTTTACTAAAAAGAAACATTAGGAACCTTTAGTTCTTCTTAATCATACCTTTTCTCAGCCCGCACTTTCTTCCCACAATGAGAACATGTGTACATGTTGTCACCCTCCAAGGTATCTTTAATAGTTACTTCATCAAGAGATTCCTACATATAATAAGCAAACAAACAAAAAAAAGGGAGCTTACGTTTATCTTGGATATTTACATCTTGTGCTTGCATGGCCTGCTTTACAAACCCATCTTTTTCAATCTTACAGTAAGTTTGATTAACATTTTCATATGTTATGAAAGTAAAGGTGGTCAAAGGCACCAAAAAGTTTGCAGTAGCATGTACCTGAACTAAGGTAAGAGTTTGACAGGAAAACTAGTTCCTAACACATACACAAAATTAAGGAGCCAATTCAGAAAAATGGTTCCAAGCTGTCCCAAAGAATTCAAGTATTTTAAATTAAAATTCCAAGCACGGGGATTAACAGTTGTTTAAAAAAACATGAAAACATAAAATTTTGCTGGTGTAAGTTTTGAATTCACTTTATAAGCAATAGTACACATCTGTGTAAAATCTTCTGACATTTACAATTGTCTTGTACAAAAAATGGCCATAGCATTTTTTAAACACAGAAGTAGTGATTCCTGACTGTAACACCATCTTTATTCAATTCCAAATGGCATCAGTTGATAGCATGTTGCATTGAAAAGATGAAACAATTCAACCAAATTACCTAGCAATATCAACCTAGAAATACACCAAAACTAGAGCGCAGATACTGAAAGCATCAACATATTCAACAGCATACGGTACAGTCTTTTATACCTGACTGCCACTATTTATTATTGTGATCTATGCTACACAGCTTAGCTTAGCATTACTTACATAAATATTCTTCATATCTGCCACCTGGCATCTTACTGTATAGAACTCTTCAGCAGTCTGACTTACATGCTCACAGTCCTAAATCACAGCAATGAAAGAGAAAAGCAACAAAATAACTGCTTTGAGAAGTTAAAAAAAAAAAATCTTTAAAAGATAAGGATAGGGAAAGAATACTTACCAAAGAAACAACATTGTTTGTGATAACACCTCCAAACAAACTTTTCACTGTATTTTTCTGTGAATGAATTAATAAATTCTGTCAAGGAAATTTGAGCACATCCATAAGTTTTCAAGCTCCCTTTCGCTCCCTCTTTGTAACTCACCAGTTCTGGAGACATTTCTTCTATTTTTGTTATTAGGTCAGTGAAGAATTCTGTCATATCTTTCTGCTCTCCTGTGTTCAGTGGCTGCTTATCCATAGTATAGGTTTTACAGAAAGGCCTTGGATTGTATGCCTTACATTCACTTTCCTTCAGGTAAAAAATATCAAGCAAACCAAATCAACACAAATCCTTGTATTTCGAGTTACACAGACAGATTGAACATACATATATGAACTTCTATTTTAAAAAGAACATACTTTTACATACAATATCTCCATAAGTTTATTATGCAAGAAAGTTGTTTAGATGCTTAAATGCTTCTGATGAAATCTAAAGCAGTTTTAAACTGTTTATAATTATTATTATATTATTAAAATACAATTAATAAAATATGAAATAATATTTAATAAATACTTAGTAAAATGAATCATTAAAGTAGAAGAACTTGTCTGAGGATGTGACCTTTCCAGTTTCAGCATATCTGTTCAGATATAAAATACAGTATGAGGAACATCAGCCTGTATTTATGCATTTCTGGACACTACTGATTTAAACCTTGACAAGTGCTTAATTCTTATTCAGACTTCTCTATGGTATAAAACTGTACCAACTAGTTCTCAACTGTGTGTGTCCCATGAGACAAAAGAATTTGCAGGTCAAAGCAATTCTTCAGGATACATCCCCCATTCCACTGCTTTGCACGCTGGGAATGCAGAACTTATTTACAGCAGAAGGAACTTTGTTCTTGTAAGCAATGACACACATACTGTTTTCTTTTAAGGACATGTGACAAGACAGTGCTTCCTGTAAATATTACATTTTTTGGAATAAAGTCTTTCTTCAAGGTTTTAATAATGGTAAATCTTCATGTAATTTTATGTTTCTGTATTATTTTATGCTTATGTACTACCTAATTTATTTTTTTCTATGAGTCACGGCAGGCACTACATGCCCCAAATCCTTTCCTCTATTTGTCTTCAAAGTCGTTATGAACATCCTTCACAAAAGCCAGTGCCAAGAACAAAACCACTCAGCTCTCCTCAGTATTCTTTTTTCATTATTTCACTATTTCAGAAATGCTTCACTATTTTAACAACAGTGAACACGTGGGAACTGCCTCAAGTTTGTTACTCAGGCTTTGGAGCTTCAAAATTTTTAGTTGCTTTTTATTGCTTTATTTCAACAGGTTAACCTTTGAAACACCAAAGCAAGGAAAATGTAATGAATAAAAAGAGTATATTTTATTTTATCACCAGGGAAACTAGGGCAAACGTTGTTCCATGATTAAACGAAGAATCAAGCTCGGAACCCTTTACCTCAAGGTCCATGTGAAACAAGAAGAATGACAATGGTGTCGGATAGACACTCATGACAGAGTGTTTGTTAAAAAGACAAAAATACTTTATTGAGATCTTGGTATGGTGCTCACATATAAAAATCAAAACATCCTAACGGGACAGTCAGTCAGTGTTTGTTGGTGATGGGAGTCTGTTGCTAAGGGTCCTTGCAGTGGTTATCTTCAGTTAGACCTGGAAAGACTCCTTAAATCAGCATTTTGCTAAATTCTTATAATCCAGCTGAAAAAACTCCTTCCTATGTGACCTCACCAGCATCTGTGTAATTCATTACTATTGATTCACCTTAACTACATCCAAAGTGTCTCTTAAATATCTTAAATCCATACAAAAGACTGTCATATGCAGTCATTTCTGCAGGAGCAGTTTTTATCAATCATTTACGTAAGTCAATTTGGAAACTGGACTAGACACAGCAGAGGCAGTAGCAGAACTGTCCCAAATTCCTACCTGGAGGGCTCCTGTAACATTCAGTCAAGTACTTAATCGGGAAGTTTTAAATTGGTCTGTTGTCTCAAGCCACTCTGTTATGGCATCCAAGGAGATGCCTGGCCAGGGAGCTCCTGGACCACTGGGAGATTTAGCAATGTAAGTGCTCAGGGTGTCCATACAGGGCACCTGATACCCAGCTACACCATGACTGTTATCCAAAAAGCAGACCTGATTTTCGTACTTGTAACTCACTTGTAACTGAAGTCCCAGAGCTATGGTAAACATTCTGTGGTCACCTGAACATTAAATTGCAGGGGAAAAAAGGTTTAAATGAATGAAGGACACTCAGACTGTGGTCCTGAGACTGATGTTCCCATATAATCACTTCACAAACATTATTTTAAGAACACAGCAGACAATCACTAACGTTTGAGAGCTGGTGCCTGCTCATTATAGTTGGGGTCAGATATTAAGCCCTATCTTATTAGGAGTTACACTGCATCTGCATGAAAGTTATTATGCCCCTGTTTGCTTAACTGATTTGCTGAATAACAGCTTCAAAGTAGGTAAAAACTACTTCAGTTAAGACACTCATTCACAAAACTTAAGACACAATGGACTTAAGCTGCCTAGATTTTACATATAGAATGGTAACTAGATTTTTCTTGCCTCCTCCTTTAGAAAATGGGATACTTTATAAAATAGCGACTTTTGCACCTACCATTAAGTATGTAAACATTTTCTGGAGTTCTAGTAGAGTGGTCTTGTGTTTCATATCTTCTGAATACTAGAAGAAATTAACAAAGGAAGATATTATCTTTCTGCTTATAACTTTCCGAAATCAGCCCTTAAAAAATGAAACAATCATCGTCTCAAAAAACCAACCATTTTATTATGGACAGTTAAGAAAAATGATTGTGTAGAAGAAGACAAAGTACACAATTTCACACTTACATATAAAGCACTACCTACTCATTTTTTGGCATGTCAACATTAAACTTAGGTCAAAAAATAATTATATTGTCTAAAAATTTACTGCAGCTCGGGACTTTTGGGAAGGTACTACAAAAGTCTGTAGTAATTTCGGAATAATTTTTTCAATTCGTAGATGTTGTGGGAGTTCTGATCAACCCTCTATATAATGCATTTCACATGCAGACCAGCAGCTTCCCTCTTACTTTATTTTTTTGTTTTATTTATAAATGGCTAATTCTAGATGAAGTTAGGTGACAATTACCAACAACTTAATGGTAACGAAAAATGATGAGGTTACTGCCAGTTAGGGTGTTTCACACGTTACATATGCCCTGTTGATGTCAGGGATCAAAACGAAGCTTTCTCTTTTACAATAAAGAGCTAGAAGTAATAGTACTTCTGGAAGTTAACCAATGTATAATAATTTACTGGACTTGCTGTACTTCTGGTAGTGTAAGATACATGCTCTGGGACTTTATAAACATCAAAGAACAATGACATTTATTCTAACAAAATGACCAATTAGGAGTTAAGAAACAACAGACAATTCACGTAAGACCAGACTTGAATAAATCTAGTTGATAACAGCAGAAATAAGAGTTTGAGAACGTGTTTTATTCCAGCACCACCTTAAGAACCTAATGCATTACAAATATATTTAAAAAAAACCCAAACTCTTCACTTTAGACATCAGCAAAAGAATCCAACCAAACAAAAATCAAATTAAATCCTGAAGAAATATTCTTTAGCAGGGAGTCTTAAAAGTAAATCTATACTTGATCAGTATTTGCCCTGATTCTAAATTTAAACTTCCATCAAAATCCACAGGAAGAACCTAAGACCCCAAAGCATACCTTTGCAGTAAAGATTGCTTGTCTGGCCTCTGGTATCATGTACAGTTGCTGAATAGTGGATGCCAAGTAACACGTTGCCCCAAGATTAGTTAGACCCACAAATCTGCATTCAGCGCGAACATCATCATGTGGCCAATAATCCCACTTGTAAGGTGCATGGGAAGCTGCAAAAAATGTGAACCACAAATGCAGAAAAAAATAAAATTCAAAGTACAATCTACGAAAACATAAATACAATTAAAAGCTTTCTGCTCACATTAATAAAATACACCCTGTTTATACATTCTACATTTACAGACTGTGCTGATTTTGGCTGGGGTAGAGTTAATTTTTTTCATAGCAGCTACTATAGGGCTATGTTTTGGATTTGTGCTGGAAACAGTGTTGATAAGTCAAGGATGTTTTTGTTATTGCTCAGCAGTGCTTACACAGAGCCGAGGCCTTTTCTGCTTCTCACACCACCCCACCGGCAAGTGGGCTGGGGATGCACAAGAAGTTGGGAGGGGACATAGCTGGGACAAGTGACCAAAGGGATATCCCATACCATATGGCCTCATGCTCAGCAACAAAACCTGGGGGAAGAAGAAAGAAGGGGGGGACATTCAGAGTGATGCTGTTTGTCTGTCCAAGTCACTGTTAGGCGTGATGGAGCCTGGCTGACTTGGAGATGGCTGAGCACCTGCCTGCGATGGGAAGTGGTGAATGAATTCCCTTTGCTCACATGCACAGCTTTTGCTTTACCTATTCAACTGTTCTTATCTCAACCCACAAGTTTTCTCACTTGTACTCTTTCTGCTTCTCTCCCCCATCCCATTGGAGGGTGAGCGAGCAAGGGGCTGTGTGGGGCTTAGCTTCCAGCTGGAATTAAATGATGACACAGACATACCTACTCTTTAAGAAAATGCACTACAGGCACATCAGGAAAATCACCTGACACAGCAGCGAGCCCTTCCAGATGCCACACTACTTTGGGCTGCAAGTGATTTGCTGTGTTCTCCAAAGCATTACTCATGGCAAGTATCTCTTACACTTGTTCTAACAATAGTATCACATACAGCGATTGTCTTCCAGCCTCTATCTTTAAACTCAAGTTTGGTAAAACCATGTTTTCATCATCCAAGAGCATCCATAAATTCTAAACATTGGCTGCTATACATCAGAAAGGGATTTTTTATAATACAAGCCAACCACAGCGCTCTCAACACTTGCACTGCCTAAACCAGTGAGAACATACTTTTAACTGATAACAGACAACACTTCCAAGCTCTCAAATACACGCCAGTCATTCCCCCCCCCCAAAAAATTACATGTAATTTCTGCTACCCATTCCCATGCACCCCTGTGTCACACTGAAAGAAAGCAAAGCAGAGCCTCTGAACACAGAGACTCAAGTTCAAGAGCCTTCCCTTCACATCACAAAACACAGATTTGGTATCAGAGATAACCACACATGATGCAAGTCCTTGATTTTCAGAAGAGAAAAGCTGGTTTCAGAATGACATCTATTATACAGGATGACAGGCAGCAAAAGATCTTTTTGATCAGTACAAAAAGATTGATAAGAGGCTTATCAGAGGTAAGACACAAAAGTGCAGTGAGAGAAAGTAGTTGGCTATACACAAGCTTGAACAGACTCGGGAATAGTTTTTATAGGAAGAGAGGAAAATTTTTACTGCATTTCAAAGTCATATATACCAAAGAAATCTGCAATCCACAAGAAAAATAGGGGTAAGCAAGAAGTGAATTGCATAAAGAATCAGGCCAAAAAGACATTTTATTTTCCTGTAAGTTTCTTACTCCTCTGTATTTCATCCCGGATGTAGCAATCAATTTCTTACACACCATGGCACTGGACAAGTTAAGCAAGCCTGACTGACTCTTCTTAATAAGCCTTGTTCTGATATGGCTGCCAAGAAATTGGAAGAATGGAAAAGTTCTCCTCATCTGTCAGTCAAGAAGATGGTAACCAGACTAGACAAACCATTTGTAAGTGATTATTACTGCTTCTAGACACTGACAAGCCTCTCTTTCTAGCATCCCACGCAGAAGAATGGAATGGGGAACTAATCATTTGAGCTGCAGAGGCAACTAGATGAAACAAGCACTAAATTACAGATCAACTAATCCAGTACTAAACTACAGATCAACTAATCCAGTGTCCAAAGGAATTCACTGCAGCCTATCTTCCTTGGTGTGCAAGAAGTTTGACACAAAAACTCATAATGCATCTAGCTTTGTTATTCACCCCCAAGAATATAATTCTACAAAAATGTAGTGTCCTACTAATAATTCATCACCTCTACTGAAGTGTATGTTCAGATGTACAGGGAAAAAAGCAAAAAAGTAGTCTGGATTTATTTTACAATCTACAAAAGCTACATAGGTTCACGATTTAAATTTTAAATCCTTAATTATTTTGTCAAAGATTAAAGGCTCATTAAGGATTCTTTTCAATTCATACTACCAGCTATAAATTCAGGAAACTATTTGGCATCCTCTGAACAGATCCTCACATCTTCAGAGACCAGACCCACAAGACATTCTGTTTCACAACAAATAATTGTTGTAATCTTCGTTTTGGCATTGGCATCAAAACAACTATTAGCCCTGCAGCTTCAAGTAGGGAAGGAAAGAGTTTTAATTCTCCTGTTTCAACAAATCTCAGTAGCATGACCTCATGTTACCTGGTTACACTGGGCTGATTGGCCAGTTGAAACAAAGCTCTCCTCCACATTTAACCTCCTGAAGAAATCAGCATGGCAGAACACCACAAAATTGCCTCCCTCAACTGAAATCCTTAAATTGCAACATCTTAATTCACCCTTCCTCACATAAGGACTCAGCATCTATCACTCTCCTTATAGCACATCAAGTTGTAATTACAAAGAAATCAGATGACTTCTTCATACTTCATGACAATAGTTGGGAGTATCTTCCTCCTACTTCAATCTGACAAAGGGCTTTCAGAAATTTGACAAGGAATTTCTCAGGAAGATCCTCTTTTCTCCACCCTAGGATTTTTAAGTGACTGTCTTCATTTGCATAATAAAAACTTTCCTTCTTGCATAGGGTTCTTAACTACAGAAGTAAATTTGAGCCTCATTTATGTCTATCTTCTTTATTCCTTGCTGTCATCATAGAAATCAGTCTTTTCTCAGGAACAGATAGGGAAACGTGTAACCAAATTTGCAATATTCACATTCTATTATAAGCAAAATAGAACTGAATTTCTTCTTCTTCAAATGACCATGCATTTCTCTATATTCCACCTTCTGATCACGCTTCTGCTCCAAACTAACATCAGACACTATCTTAAACCTCCCTGGGAAGCAACACAGCTGGTCTTGTTTCCCTCCTTTGAACTGAATGTTTTTATTAGTCTTGGTCTTCAAAGAAAGCAAAACTCCAAAACACTGCAAGAAATTTTATGAACAGAGGGTATCTAAATCCCCTTTTCAGTAAATTCAGAGTCTACATTAATTGTTAGCCCTCCCTGTTGAGAAAAGTGAGGAGAAAAGTCAGCTGAAAATGCAGGTCTTCAGTTAAAGCCGCTGTGTCTGTGAAGTAGAAAAAAAGCACACAAGTCATTCCCTTCTTCCATTCATCAGTGAAGGGAGCTGCATTAGTGGAAACTTTAAATGCTGCTGTGGTTAAAACTTTAGTACAACTACTTTACATTATCCACACTAGTGTAAATCTGTAGAACAGTATACAGTTGTACATTTTAATATGACTGCCAGAATAGAGTCTTAATAACATAACTGGAACCCTATTTTTTTTTTTTTTGGTCCCAAGGAAAATACACTAAATATCCTTTAATAACATTGTTTTCTTCTTGAAAATTTTACTTCATTTTGCTGCATTAAATTAAAGCTATCTCTTAAGAGGATCCTGGCTTCAATCAGTTAGGAGCGTGAGAAAAAAATGGTAGAGTAGCAGTTACAGCAACTTGTGAGACTAGAGGACAACAACTGTACAAGTGGCAGGATCAAAAATTTCTCCAATGAACTACAAAATGAAAAGTTTAAAACCAAAGACAGGATGGAAATCCGTAATATTTTCCTTAACGTTTCTCCTAAGAAGAACGTAGAGACAGGCCTAAGAACAAGATTTTTAAAGACTATTAAGATTAGAGATAAGCGAAGTGGAAAAATCCAGTTTTAAGAATATTTGGATCACATCAGTAGAATAACAAGACTTTAAACAAATGAGGTATCAGAAGTTCTGTGTCAGTTGCACATCAGAAAGAGGCAAAGTCACTCTGCCAGTTGTAATAAAGTTAATATTCATGAAACTGAGATATACTGAATATGGAGGAGGAGCACACGCCAGATGGCTGTGGAGAACTCAGGAAGGAACAATCTAGAGAAGAGTAGTTGGAAGACAGTAACAGTTGTGGTAAATATTACGGAAAACTTTAGCACCTAGTATTTTTCTCACTCCAAATCCCACTAATTCCTACCTGTAAAAAATGAATGAATGCACCTGGAGAGATACAGAACACCTCAGCAGCAGAAGGTGTACTCAGAGCAAACAGAAATATCCAATATTTTCATAAAATATATTCTTCATAGTATTGTCCCTGAACATGGGAGACTGTGAGACTTTGGAGGCTTTTTACAAGGCCCCAGGCATATAAGTACACAAAACATTATTACGATCAGATTTCTCTTTTGCTTTCTGAAATGTAAGGCACTAAATCAATTGCATAGATTATAATAAATTACAGATCCTTAGGTTACAGGAATGTAAACAGGGCACGTGAAAGGAAATCTATCAAGCTAAAAATGCATAATGAGAATTTGCAAATCAAAGATAAAATATTAACTAACTTCAAATTTTGCTAATTTACATATTATACATAGGAATTGTTTCCAAAACACAGGAAGCATGAAAGCCAAGAGGCATAACAAAATTGTATTAGCCCTGTATGCCGACATCTGGGTACAGGCTGAAGTCAACTACAAAGATATTAGAGACCTTGAAAACGTGACAGTGCTGTTAAAAGCCAATGCATCTACAGTACCTGTATAAACATACCATATTTCTTCATGCTATACAAGGGAAAACAGAAATTAAAATACAGCACAAGCCAATGAAATATGCAAAATCCGTTCTAACAATGTTATCTACTTGTCGGTGTCATTTAACAAGGCCACATACTTTAAATAATGCATATTTAATAACAGATGATCTGAAAATAACACATGGGATTAAATCCACTCATTTGCTAGGTGAGCAGAGTATGCCTACAGCTGCTCTGTAGCACGACCGTCAGTGATGGTGGATAAGTAGTAGATGTATAAAGTGGAATTTTAAGAGCAGTGTTAGTGTCAACAATGTCTTCATTATTATATTTGGAAATTGGGACTACTGAAGTCTAAAAATATTCCCCGTCACCTTTGCATCTCCCTGTTTCTACCTATGCACTCTTTACAGATCATTATTTTTAGTAAGTCATTAAATGCAGAAACTTCTGAAGTATTTCATGAAGAAATGGAAACTGCATGACTGCAGTACGGTTCCCAGTGGTGGCCAGCCATCCTCACCATAAACATGCAGTCTTCGGACTAGGAGTCTACATTACAAGTACACTCCTATTTTCTTTCCTGAAATTTATAAATCCAAAAGTTCTAAACAAACCCAAAACGAACAGAAAATGCAGATGGACTAGTTTTCCACAAAATACTCAAAAGCTATATATGAATAAAGGTTCTTACACTGCATATGTTGCGCCATAACCCAGTTGTGGAGCAGCCTGTAGTTTTCTACAGACCCCTTTACCATTTCTACCAACAAGTCATAAGCAGCAGCCCTTGAAGAATGGGACTTGCATTTTGGCTGTTGTCTATCTTTCAAACTTGGCAGCAGGAACAGAAGGTTAAAGATGTCTCTCAGAAACTCCTGTAAAACAGTTCAATCAGCACATTCAGCATTCTGAACACATTCTTAAAAGACAAAAGTAATGTATTAACAATCTTCTAGAAACACCTGTAGACTTTCTAGACCTCTATTATTTACAGAACTTTGACTTGTATAAAGGTTCTGAATTACAAATGCTTTCTACTACATGAAGTGCACCGTAGCCATATTATAGTCTGAAGAGAAACATGTCCACTGAAAAAGGAGGATAAATTATGCCTGATTCATGACCGATAGTTTAACAAAACACACACATGTATTTTTAGTAATTGTAAGAGTAGTTTCTCCTAGTGAAAGACAGCACATAACCTTAATCATGCTGTTTGTTTGATTTTTATGAATCACTAAGTAATCTTAAAACACGCACTAAATTATGTGTACTGTAAGTGTATTTTTGTACCGTTTCACGTTTGGACTATTAACTGAACTATAAACGGCACAAAGCATAGCTGTACCCAGTCAGGCTGCCTTTGGATGGTAAATACATCTTACGCACTGTTATTTATCTTTACCATCCCAGGTTAATACACCAAAAAAATGACGTGGATCTGTCTAAATTTCAGTACCTTCTTTCTATGTAGCCATTTTAATTCAATAAAATTAAACCAAAAGTAAAGTATTAAAAGGATAACAAACAAAACAAAAAGATCTGTGTAGGTCTATAAGAACAGGTACTACTCTTCCACAACTACAGCACCTTTGAAGAAGTGCAGATTGGTGAAAAGGCTTTCCTCCACCTTTCAGCTATGAGGTGAACCTTACTAATTAGTCATCTAAGTGGTATAACGAGACACCATGAAAGAAGAAATTGAGCAGGATTTATCAAGCAGTATTTCAAGAAATTTCCTTAAAATTAATGTGCAATTCCTGTGCATATTTTAAATCCAGGGCTGATGACATGATCCACAGAGTATACTTTGCTGCTTCTGTAAAACGTCTGCAATCTTAACAAACTGTATTTAATCATTAAAACATATTAGTAGTGTATCATTTTAGTTGTCTACATAATCAGACAATAAATCCTTTACCTCTGCAGAATTTTGATTGTTTTTCACAAAAGATATCTTCTTAAATTTTTTTTTAGGGATGGAATTCTTCCCTCATTTGTAGACCACAGGCTACCAATCCAGCTATTATACCTCATTCTAAAATTTCTACACCGTAATTAAAAAAAAGTATTCTTCCTGAATTTCCCCATTCAGGTATATTCAGTTAAGAAGCCTTTTAACATTAAAAGTCAGGCTCTACTGTGAAATCTAACTAAATTTTAAATCTTTCAAAAAAACGCCTTCTGTACAGTACACAGCAAAATTACCATAAAAAGCCTTGCTCCAGTGTGCAGGGAAATTCCTATGATCTTAATATAAAATCTTATAACCAGAGCTTATAGCTGAATAATATGGAGAGGTCTTCTCCTGGCCAATATAGTTAAACAATTCTTCCAGATTTCTCCACACTTCAGAGAAAGAAAATGCATAAAATTAAAAATAAACAGATACCTGGTTTCTTGGTAGTTAGCCTGTAGCTGGAGCACTTATGGGGCAGCAGTCTGATTCCTCTCCATTCCTAACCATACTTGTCAGGTGTAAGATGATTACAGCTCATCAGCAGACCAGCTGCAACTAAGTGGAGTTTAAGACTCTGCTTTCAGCTGCAGCCGAGGTGCTGTGTTGCAGCCCTTTTCAAAGAGGTGTTTTAACACACCAGCCACCTTAAGGTGTCCCAGACTAGAAAAGCAGTAACTCTGGAGATCTGGATCTATCTTTTTCTGATTAAAATTCTCAGTCTTGTATTTGTGTTGATTGAATTCTGACATATTGGAGCAGGGAAGACAAAGAACACTATAGATGATTTTGTTCAGAGGCTAAATGCAAGAACCCTCATCTTGTTAAAAATGTATCTCTTTACCACTGAATTGGCCTTACTATATACCTTTCTAGTGAAGATGTGCTAGCTGGTATATGTTAAAAATGTGCTTTTGTCCACTTAGTGTAGAATAAGGTAGACAGTGATTAGAAAAGACATCAAAGAAGGAACAAGGAGTATCCACTGTCATCATAAACTGTGGCCTTTAACAGTATTTGCCAAACCATAATTTTGTTTACTTAGTAAGAGAAGGGGTCTGTAGGGAAGAAAAGGCATAGCGGAGCATCAGAATCCTCTGGGCAAGCCAAAACTATCTCCAGTATTTGCCAATGTTACTTTCCTGATATTTTTCACCAACCTTTGTTGAGTGGGTTCACAGTCCTGTTCTGTTACATTGAACACAATACAAAACTCTTCAGTAATGCACTTTATGATGTGTAGTTAATAAGTGCTCTTCATTGTACACAGAATTAAACAATATATTACTACATCATGACTTAGTCTCAGAAAATGTACTAAATCCCTCTCTCAGATAAGCCAAACGCTTTTTGAGTAGTTTGTTGTGGATACTGCTCTGTCCACATTCATCCTTTTTTCAAATCAAATTTCTGTTCTCCCTGCCATACACTACAGACATGCAATGTACTTTAGGATTCTGTATAGTATTACTCCTCTATACTTAAGTTTCCACTTTGTTTTCTTCTTACACTTTTCATATATCCAAGCTACATAAATCTGACCTCTGCATACCTCTTGTATTTTAAATTCTGTACCACCCCCCACACTGCACTCTATGAATCGAATTCTTCCTCTAAATTAATCTGCAAGCTCTTCATACTTAAAATACACTTTTTCCAAGATAATTATATAGGAATAGTATTTTTAAATGCTCTCAGCAATGTAACTTTATGTTAGGTGGTACACAATGAGGACATTATTTAAACTTTTGGACAGTAAAATTACCTTCAGGTCCATTTCATGATAACAGAGTAAACAGACAGGATATATAAATATAACATAACTGGATTCAGGGGACTATTTTCCTGGTGAAACCTCATTAAAAATTCAATCATAAGCTCAATACAGTCTACAGAAAACCCTACCAGTTTAAACCAAATCTCAGACCAGCTTTTACACCATGAATTTTATTGTTTTTTTTTAGACAATGTAGCCCTGAAACACAAAGTAGAATTTTTTTAGCAACTTCCCCTGCCTAGTCATACAAGGTGGAATGTAATATTCTCGTAACAGGTATCTGCCACTGTAGATATAGAGCTTAAAAACTACCTTTATATCATAACTGTCCCAGGATATGGACAAAACCAGCTTTTGTTAATGACTTAAAACAGTTAATGCTGATCAGTGCTAAAACCATTGAAAGATAATAAAAGAGAATTAATAAAACTTCTAAGATGTAAGAACTCTGTACTGAAATTAAATATCATTAGAAAGGGAAGGGACTGTATGTGCTACTTTTCAATAAAGGAATGATACTCTCATATATTTAGCCCTGCAATCAAAATGGTGGAAAAAAGGTGAAATGAAGAAACCATAGGAACAAGAGATGACACTATTTTGATCCTTTTGCAGTCTTTCAGTGTCTTTTCCTTACCTGGCCTTCACGAGAAAATTTAAAGGGTGGTTTGTGCTTAATAACACTTGTGGCAAGACGAAGTAGTCCTGTAAGTCCATCATCTTCTATATTACCATCTTGATGGTCAAGGATTTCTCTGCTATATATACAAAGATATACAAAAGAAATGTTAAAACTCTGTTCTACTAACAGTAAACACAATGCAACTTACAAGTGAATTTACTGTTAGCAAACCTTACCTCCGAATGCAGTCAGCAAGATGTCTTGCTAGAGCATCTAAATCAAGCAGTGTTGTCTGAATAAAGAAAATTGAATATAAATGGAAAATAATTATGTACTTCATGAATTACAATTTATAAGCCTAGTCTGAAACTGTGGTTATGTTTTTGGATTAAATTTTGTTATTGCGCACAGAAAAACAAGGACAATTAAAACTCATCTCTCAAACATGCTTGCAACAATTTTTTATTATATTTTTATAGATGTGACGGAACTGATTTTTTGAGATCAGTGCTGTACAGGTCAAATGAAATAACATTCTTTCAATTCCAGATCCCACAAATACACCATCTCTACCATACCGAAAAAAAAACGGAAGCGCTTAATTGTCATTTCTCACAAGAACACAGTCTGTTATCAGAAGGCTGAAAAGTCCCATTAGCATTTCTTGCTTGAGAAACATGCAGAAGTAGGCAGAACTGCAGGCTAGCTAAGCGATTCAATTCATAAAACAGAAATGGAAGGAAACTGAGCAGAGGAATGGGTGGAGGGGATTAAAATCTTTGCCTCTGCTGGGAACATTCAGAGTCAGGAAAGGACAAGACTTTTCCCTTGTGGAGAAACTAGAATTAAGGCTTTATCTTCCTTCCCTTCTCACACTCCTGACAACACTGAAAATGAACTAGAGAGATTTATGTAGGACCACCAGCCAGCACAAGCAGCTGTAGAGTTTGCCCAAAAGGTAACTTTAACCCCTCAGAGATGTTTCAGAAGTTGTGATGAAGTTTTCTAACCTGGGCTAAGTGGCTGTTAACAGAAATTTTCTTCCTCTTTCAACTTTAGTCAAATACTTGATTACCTCCTCCTTAGACTGCATTGAAATTATCAGTGAAATCTCACAGATAATTACAGTATTCTCAGTGTCTGTTGCACAACTAGGGTGAACTTAGGTGAAGGTATACCCATTCCCCTTTCTTGATTCTACAGGTTCAGTATTTGAAGCTTCCTTTGGCCAAGAGCTACTAAATACACATGAGAGAGTAGGGAAAACTGGGAGATGGGAAAGTTCACAGCAGTTCATCGTATCTTAAGTAAAAATGTCTCATAATGAAGTAAAAGTGGTCTGAATACCCGAATTTTAAAAATCATACATGCATACGAATGCAAAGTAATACCTACCTGACTTGCATCTTTGACATGTATGTTATCAATCAGTTTGCACAGCAGCCAAAAATATTCCTTACAACCTGGTCGCAGCACTGTTTCTTCTTCATAATCCTCTATCTGTGGAAAGAAATCGTTTTTGTTCTGAAGTACATCAGACAAAATAACTGTGTATTAAAAAAAGTAGTAAATACATTAACTGTTACAAGAATATTACTTTCTTCAAGCCCCTATTTAAGATAAGCCAACTACAAGAACAATGTATTTTACAATGGTAACAGCGTGTATTCTGGTTTTGCAATATTTATTAATTTATTAATTTGCTTGAAAGACTGTCTGGATGATCTGCCAGATCCTTACAAAAAAACATTTAGAATAGTATTGACTCCATCCTACCCACTGCAAATTGCAAAAATTTTCATTATTAGACTAGATAGAACATGAGAATCTTTGGCTGAATTCAGCATTAGTTAGTAAAACTGTAACTTAAACTGAACAAACCAATCTCACCTGAAATCAAATGTCACAGAGGGTCACAAGAATAACTGCCTGACAGACCCAAAATCCAGCTTCACACTTCACTGCCATACAGGTCCATACAAGTGCTCTCCTCCAGATCTAGCTACACCAGCTCAAGTCAGCAGAGTCTCCCCTGATACGCATTGCTAGTTCTACAATCCCTAAATGACTTTAGGCAAAATCATCCAGGTTAATTCAAACCATGCCTATTAACCCACATATATTAACAGTGAGAGCAACTCCTGACGTAGCTTTGACAGCATCCACAGAATCTCTTCCACTTAGTAGAGCTGTGAGGACAGTAATTCTCCAACAGAAAAACAGCAGCAATTGACTGGTGAACAATAACATTCAGCCACAACAACAGAGGGTACCTATGTACACGTAAAACAATGACTTACCTACATTTAAAAGGGAAATCGAGGCATACATTGGAAACACAACTGTTAATCCCTAACAGTGTGTTATGTTGACACTAAAATTCCACAACAAGAGCACTTCCTAAATGCTATTCTGCATTTCTCCATGCACAGGCAAGCTCTAAATTTCCTGCAGTGTTACAGCTTTAACTACTTTTGTGACGTTTTTGGAAGCACCTAAACTAGAATTCTTAACATCTCTGTATCAGAAACAGTACATCAAACATAATGATAATGTGCTATATTTTTTTTTTTTTTAATATATTAACAAAAGTAAGTTTAAATAGATCTTTGATAAAGTCTTGTAATTTCTTAAATTCTTACCCGGATCGGTTTCAGAGCTTGAGCATCTGGGAGAAATTTTAATAACGTTGATGCAGCCAGCAGCAGAAAGGATCGATTAATTGAGTCTCCCCCATCAAGGCCAGAGAGAGATAACTTGTATAAACCATTGCAAGACTCATGGCGAACGGCCGTCTTTATGAAAAATAAAAGAATTAAATGATTACACACACTCTACTGATTTTCTTCCTTTTGCTGACTTTTCTTTCATATGTACATCAGTTCCTCTCATAATATCTATCAGCTTATCAAGGTAGAATATGTCTTTCTAAAAACACATCTTACAAAAGCGTACATTTAAATTACTTACAGAAAAATGCAAAAGATACCGTTCTAGCAAAGAAGTTGATTTGCCTGTACCCTTTGTCTCTTGAGTTATGCATTTTCTACAGTAAAGATTACAGCCAGTTACCAAAACAGAAAATATTACCTCACATTAGGGCAAATTAGGGAAATCTATGTGACTCTGGAACTTATACTTACTCACTCCTAACCATATGGTTAGTTTGTTTAATTTCACTAGAATAATTATTTTCTTAAGAAAAACGTCCAGAGTTTATCTCTAATCCAGTTTTGGAAGTTTGCCCTCTTTTTTCTCCAGGGTTTTTAAATGGAGCCAGCATGTAAGCTTTTTCTGTGCTTGAGTAATAAAGCAACAGATAATAACTATCACATCATGTCCACATTGCACCTTTAAGCAATCACTAGTAAAACCAAAAATTTTCTACTGTTCATATCTAAAATAGGCAATTTTCAAGTTTTTCTTACATCAGAAAAAGAATTACTTAAAGCTAGGCAAAGATCTGGCAAAGATAAACATTTTTATATTAACTCTCATTCACCACATTCTGTGATAAAAGGTATAGCTGAAAAAAATATACAATAGGGGAAGTATATTTAGACTGATGCATGTAAGAGGACATCACCCAGAAAGTTCAACAAATTACAGTGAGAAAATTACCTTCGAACAGAGGCCAAGAACAAAGACGAGAGTTTAGAAGAGTTTGCCATCAACCACATGTGCCATCTTACATGGTATTTTAACTACAACTGATAGCTTCTTAAACAGGATACCAAGTAACTGAGTGACATCCTGACTACTTCGAGCAGGAAACAACATGTTTTGAATTTAATGGTAGCTTGAAATCTAAGTTAATCTTGTTCTGTATTGTGCACTAATTAGTAATGCAATAACCTCTCCTTTAACATACCTCTGGAATAAGAAGGGTAAGTTTCTTTAGCCAGTCTTGCAAATGATCACTGTCCGCCAGACTGGATTTCACCAGGGAACAGCAGTGAGCCCAACTGACCAAGAGCCACATTGAATAATGAGTGACTGAAAGAAAATGAGGTAAGAGTAAATCACACTGTAAGTAAAAGAATAGGCTTTTTAGGTTGAAGGGTTGCATAGTTCTAGCACATATGACGCTTCAGTCATACTAATGTACAAGACTAAATCCTTACTGGCACATAAAACACAACCTAAACTCAGAATTTTACCAATATGCTTACTAAATACTGACCATTGTACCACTGATGACAATCAAATTAGATTTTTCTGGGTATTACCAATTCGGGGCACAACCCTTTCCTGCACCTCTACTTCTTCAGCAGTGAGCCAGTACTTTGCTAACGGGTTGCATCATGTCTTAACATGAGTATTTCAGGGAAATACTAACTACTACATCTGTTCCTTCTTAACAGCTAGGAGTAGGCAATATACAGCATTTACTGAGAATTCCATTTCATAGACATTGACATCTGCAGGGGAGAACAAAGTGGAAAAACTTTAGGCTGTGTATAAGCCTAGGACACACCTATATTTATGCACGACTGTGCTGTACTTTTGACAAGTACTTTGCTACAGACTTAATCTGACACAGGTCATGCAGACCTTTTTGTAAGAAACCTGCACAAGAGAGATAGATGGGGGAGCTCCAAGGAATTTTGGGCCCAGCATTATTTCTGTAAACCAGAATAAAAGTGACTATTAGTGACTCTTTTGTGGTGTTATATATGCTGCTCTGTAACAGCCCTAACACTACCAACGAACACAACTGTATAGCATTCTAATGGCGGAATAAAACAAACACATAACTTGGTGTCTTCAATACGCTTTCATTACTATTAGTTCATAACATACAGTTATTTTGCAGCACTAACCTTCATGTCTTGACCTGTGATCAGACTGAGCTTTCAACACCCTGAACAGGAAGAAGAAAAAGTGATTTGAACTTTTATCACAGAACGTAACAGATTATTACTTCGAAATGCAAGTACACACAAGTAATGACACTGTTACTCTTAAGTACCCACTAAGAAAGCTAAAATTTTAATCTTGAAAGGATTCGTTTATTGCAGTATTGAAAAATATCAACAATCACCCCCTTAAAGCTTTACTGACTACAAGATGGAAAGTCCAGAAAAATACCCATGACCCCTTTATTTTATCCAAAAAAGAAAATATGTAAAATGGAACTAAGAACTGACCCATACAGAAGCAAGCTAGTATTCTTCACAGAGAACCACACTTTGAACAAACATTTGCAAACTTTAGACAAATTTTAATTGTATTTATTTACTTACTTTTTTATAAATAGCAATAAAAGGTTATGAAACCAAAACCATATTGTGTATATTAAAATTATTCCTGCAGCTCAACTAGAGCTTAAGGTTAGGCACACTTGCAGTCTTGACTGGAAATGCTCTGAATGTCCTCAACAATCTTTTAAAAATATGGTAAAACACACTATCCATTACTTGGAAGCAGGTAATTCTACAACAGCGAATGTTGTAAAAAACCCGACCTCCCCACCATCAGTCTGCCTGTCACAACGCAGTCCTACACAGAAATGCTTTTCTCAGGACAAAAGGCAAAAAGGACAAAAATCTCTAATAGTCCATTTCCGAAGGTCAAGTTTTGCCTTCAGTAGATGCACACTCAATAAAACAATAACGGTAATTTCAGCAGTAATAAGCTAATGTTACTAGGATGAGAAAAGTAAGTCAAAACTGGCAGACCAGTAAGCAACTTGAAAGTGAATTAACTTTAATTTCTCCTTTAAAATGCCTTGAAATTGAGAATGTGAAGTTACAGAGAGAACAAAGAAATAGTTTTAGCCTGAGAATTTATGAGAGCATACCATATATAGTTTGTTACTCTATGTCTTCTACCCTGACCAGTGAGAGTTCTCACCACTCTTCTCTCCCACTCCTCCTATAAGGGTAGGATAAGTACCAGAAGAAGTGACTAAGAAAAGCAAGTCTAATGCCTATAGACTTAAATTTTTTATATGGGTGTTAATGTGGACTGCAACTGAAAAAACCATTTACTTTATTTAAAGCAGCGATGAAAACGTGCACACTTGATTAGCTTTATTACAAAAACAAAAAGATATTGTACCTAGGTGCCAAGTTGTCATATGTATAAGCAACTGACATAAGTCGCTGAATCAAACTGGTTCCCTGGACAAGTACAAGAAACACCTTTAAAAATTGAAGTCAAAAGAAAAAAAAAAAACACAGTTAATATAACAACAAGCTTTTTGATTTATTTTTAAATTATACACACTGTGTGAATCTAAAACAAACCCACCTGTGTAGAGGGAGGAAGAGCAAAAGACAAATAATATCTCCATAGTTAAAACTTATGTTTTTTATTAAAGCAGCTCTAAAATCCTGTGTTTCATTGACAAAGTCTAAATGCTAAAACTTCATTCTATTTCTCTAAGACAGACAATTTAACTGAATAGAAAGATGAACCAGTTATTCAATCTTTTTAGTAAAAACAGTATTTTTTTAAAAAAGCATAGACTATTTACTTCTTTTAAAAATTTCAGGCTTGAGAAGACAGTGTTGAGGATGAAGTTGTATACGTATATTACGCTTATCTCTGTCATCAACACATTTTATTGGCTATACATTCACTTAAATTACTCATTTTTAGAGAACCTGACAGGCTACACAGAATTTTCAAATCAAAGTCTGAAGAAAGTCTTTTAAAATATTTAGATAGTAAATGCACTGCAATAAAAAATATTCATCAAATGACAATTAAAAATTTAAAACTAGGTATAGAAACTAGTAACAGCATTTACACACAGACAATGTTAAAAAATGTAATACATTTGATCATTTCCATGCATCATAGTAGTTTGGGCAATTCAGGGATCTCTTTTGTCAAAAATACCTAATACTTAAGTAATAGTTAAAGTGTTTCCATGTGTAACAATGACAAATGCGAAGTCTGGCTCCAGTTCAGATATACACTTTCTGGCAATCACAGCTGGTCTTGGTCTTGTGTCCAAGAGAAATCGATTTACAATGAACATATCTCTGATGCCAAAATGTTACTGATTAAATATCAGGCTTGGTATACATCAGGAAAATAGCATGCAGAAATCTGGTAGGGAAGTTTACAGGTTTAGGTAAGTTTACCATATACTCACTCAGATATCCTTAGTAGAGAAAGTTATTTTAGTGTTTACTAAAGGAATCTAAAATGGATTTAGTGAGAATGGGGACAGCCCATATAACAGGTTATCATAAATAAAAGGAGTGATTAATTTTAAAAACAAAATCAAAGAAACAGGGATAAAGCACTGGAATTCTGAATTCCCAATTCATGTTTTCACCAAAAACCATTTTGGTTCCAGCTTTTTAAATCTGCCAGGTTTAAAGCAATTAAAATACTTTTTAGAGGAGACTAACATGTAAGATACAGATTGATATTAGTAACTTTTCCACTACATTATTTTATTACCAAAATAAAGGCTTCACATAACAAAGGAGTAATTTTTCTAAAGCTCACAAAATGGACATGCTATTTACCTCTGTTAAACGAGGTATATGAAGGCCCTTCGCATGGTCACTTGCAGTCTTCCTTGATTTGCCTGGCCATGTTCTTTTTCTGTGACTCTCTGCTACACCAGACCAGGCAAAGACATCATGGTAAGCTAAATCCAAATCTGAAGGATCAACTGCAAACTGGCATATCAGCTTCAGCAAGCAAGCAAGACAGTCTAGCTGCCACTGTGAATAAAAAGAAAAGGGAATTTTCCTTTTTGGGGGATTTATTTTACAAATAATTCTAGGCTTGCTATGGAATTTCAAATTAAAAGTTTAAGGAAAGTATAAAGGATAAACAGCTAGAACTTTAACTGGCAAACTAACTCACCAGAATAGACATCGAAGAGGAAAGTTATTAAAAATGTTACTTCTTACAATGAAGACATTTTCACGATCTAGTCCGATTAACATGTGCATTCAAGACATTCTGTTATTGAGTGGATGAAATGACACTGAGGAAATAGCACAGTCTCTACAGTGAAGAGCCTTTCCTGCGTTGTATTCAACTACAGCACAGGGTAATAAGTATGGCATACAGAAGTGCCTTCAAATGGAATATAATTAACCATGCAAAGACAAGATGCTACTTTAAAAATACCATTTTGTGTTGCAACATCTCTTGTTAGATGAAAACCACCGATTCATTAACTCTTTGAGACCAATTTTCACAGCTCTCAGCAGTGTGGCTATGGTCAAACACAGCATCTGCTCAGCTCCACCAGAAGGTGTGTGAAGAGAGTAACAAAAACAGAGCGCCCTGTCACAGCAACACATAAGTAGGTTGGCTACCTAGCACCTATACATCTAAGTGTTCAAGACTGTGTAAGTCAGGACTCTGTATTAGGGTACTTAATTGTAGAATTTGTTACTATTTTTGCAGTGTTGTGCATGCTTTTTGGACAGACCAATAAAACCAACCATACAAACTTTTGTTTATAAACTGAACAGAGAGGACAGCTTGTTTCTAATATTGGGATAATTTTAGAACAAACACATCAAAATCAGTTTAAAACTATCAAACTTTTAATGAAAAGTATACTTGCCTTCTCATAATTTCAGTAACTGCCATCAGTTTCATAGATACATACGTATGTTTATTAATTTACTACTTTCTATGTACATATAAGTCAGTGCTTGAGCTGTTTCATTTTTTTTTAAATCAAATGCCACAAAATTGAAAATAGAGGAATCAACTCTAATAAAAAAATCTTTTAATTCTGATAAGAATTTAGCTCAAACTAGTAGTAGAATAATGATCAACAAGACATTATATGAGAATGACTAATATTAATGTTCAGTATTGGAAAGAGTTTATTAACACCGTATTAACACAATGCTACCACTTTTGTCTCAACTCCAACAAGGGGAAATGGTATTTCTTGGTCTCTTCAAAGGGAAAGATAATTAACAGATCACTGCTTTTAAAATAGACTCTAATAGAAGTTTCCAAATCGCAACCTTCCCTAAAACAAGCAGGAAAAAAAAACCAAAACAAAACAAAACAAAAATAAAAGTACCCCCTTCTTGTTTCACGAATTTTGACTTTTTTAAAGAAGTGGGACGTGCAATAGTATTATCAACACAGTTGCAATCATTCCTAAAGATGGAACCCAGATTTTTTTTCTCTAAGGTGTTCCCATGATCTACAATTTTACATTCTACAAACTCAGATTTTTTAAGACTTGACAAAAAATTAAACCAAAAATACATAGAGAAATACATAGGGTGGTTTTAAAATATAAAAAAGTCTAAGTATGAAGTTTTGGTTTTTTTTTAAATAAAAGGAATTCTTCCAGGAATGTAAAATATTCCAGAAGATGATGCTATTGCACAGACTCTGGTGGTTTCAATTACAGAATTCATTTGTTTCACTTACTGCAGAAAAGTAACTATAACAAAGGCTGAAAGTAATGAAAGCCTTTAGATATCTTTACAAAAAAGCTATGTTATTCTGGAGGAAAAGGATCAATAAACACATACCACAGTCCACGATTCCTGTTCTTTAGGCTCTAAGATTCCAGAATTGAAAATTTCTAGTAACTGTTGGAGTCCTCCAGCAGCAACAAACTGTAAGTGTATTACGGAACCAGTATGAGAAAAAGCAAATACAGAAATATCACTAAATTCAATTAAATACCAATTTAAGTGTTAGAAATAAATAAATCTGATAAACTATTCAGCTGGATATTTTATGAAAAACAAAAGAAACAGTTGTCCACAACTATGCCAAATTTAGAGGCCTGTACAGAAAAACTTTAAAATGTTATACCTGAATTTGAGATCAAAAACTCTAAGATAGAAAATGTTTTAACTGTGGGGATTTTTTAATATCTTCTCTTGAAAAACTGTATTAAGTATCACAGAATACTATAGGAAAATCAAACCTTGCAGCTCCATGTGTTTTTACTATTTTCTATCTGATCTTCACTTGAATCATCTGAGTCTGGGTAAAGATCACTATAACTTCCCTAAAGATAAACAAGAACAATTCATTGTAAAAACAGTTAAAGAACTAAAATGCTATAAAATAACTCAACAATATATACTTTGGCTCAGAGAGAAAAACATATATGCTGTGCAAGAAACTTTATTACCGTAGATTCACGTCTTATTCTCCTGTTGGGCTTTCCCAAAGCTTCAATAATTTCCAGGGCATACAGAAGTTTATGGGCACTTTTTATTCGCAGAAGATCCTTCCAGCTAAAGCCATCATTACCCTTAAAAAATAAAAAAGACAGAAAACAATTAACACCATTATATGTAATGCTGATCTAAAAAATGCAAGGAGAGGATTTTTAAAGTGACATAGACAAATGACTTGGATTTTAATTTCAAATGTTATTTGAAATTAGATAATTTCAAGTGTATTTCTATACATGATTTATGATTTTAATAATGTGCATTCAGCAATGAAATTTGAGTAAACCTTCAATGTTATTATAAGCTAAGGTACACCCAATTTTAAAGTAGAGGAAGCCAAATGCTGTACTCTGAATTCTAACTTCCACCAAAAATTCGATGCATCTGTCCATAAAGAACTATAATACCTAAAAACTGTTCATATGTAATTTCAACAACTTTAAGAGGCAAAATTTTCATCTATAGGGCAAGAAAACAACGAGGTAAGTATCCATGTTTTGAGCTTATAGAAGAAAGTACAAAAAGATTACTATCACAACAGTCATACTCTTAAAGCAAGGCTGCAGATGAAGAAACTGCTGTTTCAATTTAAGCCAAAAGATTGTGACAGTTCGTATTGACTATTCTTTTAATTTATTAAATAATTTTTTTAAATAAATCATAAAAACAAACTTTAGGAACTAAGCTGACATCTCTATTTAGTTTAATTTCAAAAGAATTACTAGGCTTTTTTATTAGGTTTACTTGTGTCTCAGCATAGTTAACGTATTTACTATTTAACATTCCAATTTGGGGAAAACTCAACTAAAACACTAGACATTAAAACATCCATGTATAATAAACATGTAAAATAAGCATTCTTTGTTCACCTGCTCATCTGAAATATTCTGGAATGCCTGCAACATATTAGGGCACGTTGGCAGAAGCATTAACAGTTCCCAGACACGTCTGGATAAGTTTTCTGCATGGAGATGGAGTTCTTCACACCTTGCACTCTGACAAACCATAGAACAACCATTCTTAATGTGAACTTCATTGTGAAAGTAAGATTTCCAAGTCCAAAAATGTATTTATTTTCAATTAAGAAGCTGTTTCCTATCTAATGTAAATCCATAAGTAGAACATGATAGTTTAAGTCTCACTGAACCCTCAAGAAATTAAGTTACATTACATTTACAGCATATCATATATTTTGAAGTATCTGAGTGTAAATAAAACTTAAAATTACACTATGGGTTTGAATATACTAGTGGTTATTCAATATCCCACAAGCTAATGATGGCATAAAAGACATAAAGCTTGAGCGTTTGCAATAAAACCTCTACAAATCTTTCTTCAAACCAATTCCCATTATTAGTCATCACAACTATTCAAATAATCAATATTCTTTCTTAAGAGCCACTTTTTTTATAGCTTCTACAATATTTAGAACATTTAAAATATTTCAGAACAATATTGTTAGGAAAATCAGAAAAAACATGATAATGATTATACCATATGTGAAAAATGAATATACTGACAATAAACATGTCTAGCAATTGGATAGAGTACACAAGAAGTAGACTAGATAGGAAAAATAGATCTAATTAAATAAGACTTAAGTGTAATTATTCTATATACAATTATTCTAAATTACCTCACTATCTTCCATAGCCACTTCTCCAGATGGAGGCTTAAAAGAGGCTAGCATCTCTAACAAATCAAAAAGTGTGGTAAGATGAGGTTCTTGCAGGAGTAAAAGCATTGGAATGTTGTCCTTCTGAGGAGGAGGTAGGCAGGATGCTGGAAGCTGAACACCTTCACCTTTACGTTCTCTCCTTGGTGCGCCCAGGGAAACAAACACCATCTAGAAATAGATAGTAACAGCAAGGAGGAGAGAGACAATTTTAAAAACCTATATGTTAAACCATGGAATGTTTTCAACAGGACCATAATTAAGAACTTAAAGATACACCAATATCTTTGTTAAATCTTTACTGAGCCGCATTTTGAGCAATTGCCATAATTAAAGCTTGGTTTTGCTTTCACTTAAGGCATTCGTGGTGTAGTTGCATGCATTGTTCGCTGTTTTTACAGTAGACAGTCCTGTTTCCCTGTCCCCTGTCTTTCATTTTGCCACTGAGGCCGGGGAGACTCTACTATTGGTAGGACTTCTCAGTACATTAATAAATGGCACAAAAACTAATCCAGAGAAAAAATAAGATAAATTAGCTCAAAGGACTATAAGAACACTAGTGAGAGCATAGCAACACAAACAGCAGTGTGGTTAGAAAAGGAGACATTGGTTAAACTGTCATAACCACATTGTGGAAAGACATTCTCAGATGAAATGTTCCTGCCGACTAGTTACCACCTCCATATATTGATCATACCCAGCCATTCAAACTGAACGTTACTGCTCCTCCAAGCCCCACAAACATAAGAATTCATCTGATTGCACCTCAGTTCAATTCTGTAAAATTATCTATGTTAATAAGAAAAAGTTATTTTTAAAACTGGTTTTGCTTTTGAATTAACCTAGTTCATTTAGCAAAAAGAATTAACAAACAGTAGATGTAGTGTAACAATTCACCTGATTTAGAACCGCAAAAGTCAAGACAGACTAACCGCTACAATTGCCAACAGCCAGCAACAGCACATGTAAGCCTATCAGCCAGTAATAATCTTTCTGAAAGAATGTTAGCAGGTCCCTGAAGGTGTACAGCATGAGTTTAGTTTTCCTTTACATTGAAAGAACGTATGTGATGATCTGCTGGTAACTTTTGTTGCAGCCCCACCTCCCTAAAACAGTCATAATGTCATTCACACTTATACAAATCACGTCAGGCTTTTCCATACTGCTGACTTCAGCAAATTTATGAGTAGACCACTCTAACAGGAACTCCTAAATTGAGATTAAAAATTACAGATGAGCATTAAGAAATACCTCAGATTTAACATGTGAAAGGAAAGAGCTAGTCACTGCTACTGTGGAACCAGTATGTGATCAACAATTCAGAAAAAATGTGGATATTTGATTCTGTTTCCACTGGTCCCTTGTTTTCTTTGATGAATGAAAAAACCTGAAATGTTTCTTTTATTCTTGTAATTTTCACATCTGCTAACGTAACTAAAATTAGGCTTTTAAAATTATTAGTTATTTTAAAGACTGACAGCAGCAAGGACCGACAGCATTAGTCTGAGCTTATAGGAGGTATGTATTGGATAGCATGAAACAACTAGTTTCAGAAAACTACAGGATGCTCCCAAAGGAAAATATACCCTCCACCACCACTACACAGATCAGCTGCACAAGACAAAAGCAACATATCAACCAATCTTTTTCATTGACTGCTATCTATATGCTGGTAATACCTGCATATCCTTAAAACCCAATTCATGAAGTGTTTTTTCATCATAATCGGTTGTCAGTTCATGCCCAGATGAAATCATTCTCACAGGTCCCATGAGGCCACCTAGGATAAAACCAAATTTCAGTACATTTGGGGAATCATAGTTTCATTTTCTAATTGAAGTGCTAAGACTTATTTTTAATACTACATCCTTCAGTAGCGATTAAAATGAGGAAAAAACTTAATGCAATTTCCTTACGAAAAGTGGTTATTACGTTAAACTAAATTTACTTGCGTGTATTCAGAAATAACCTTTTCAATAACAGTTCACCCAATCTTGTAGTGAAGAGTGTTCATAACAGAGATTAAAACATGACTTCTGTATTTGGTAGTAAATTATGCTATGCCAGAGAAGGATAATGGAAAATGATTGTGATCATCAACAAAATCCCTTTGTATCACACACCTGTGATAAAGTCAGCAAAAAAGCAATGATTGATCTTACTGAAATTGTAAGCTGAAACTGAAGATGTCATATACTTCAGAAAGGAAAAACTGAGAAACCCTTCAAAGAATCCTGAACATTGAACAAGAAGTCTGAATAATTTCATTTGGCACAGACCATCAAGCAGTAACTAAGAATTGCAACACACAATGACTTTATACCTCAGAGTATTCATACAGTTCTAACCACCGATACTGGTGCACAAAAATATTTGTCATGGATTGAAATTTGCTATGCTTTTCAGCCACTGTTCTTACAAGTACACTTTTGCCAACATTAGGCCCTGATCCTCCACACCAGTGAAGAGCAGCCTTACGCTGCCTCTGTACTTCAATGCTGGGATTTCAATGAGGCTTCTTCAGAGGCTTTCTTGCAGAAATCCTGGGAAGTACTCAGAGTTCTGTAGCCTGAAAATGCTTCAAAACTGTCTATTACCTGCCTATAGGAACACAGTACTCAAAGGCATGGGTTAAACCAAAGAAGCCTAGGTATTTGCAGTAAAGTTCACTCTTTCACTGTCGCAGAGACATGCAAAGCACAGTGCATGCGCAGTCAGCCTGCTGCTTCTGGTAATTACTGAAAGCTCGCCACCTGCAGTCTGCAGCCACATGGCCTCTGCTGACGTACACAGACAAGAAATCCAGGTGATGCTCCGTAAAACCAGCTGAGATACACGCCCTGGTGCTGACATTTCCAAGACAGAGCAGTCCAGTGAGATGTACCTACAGTAACTTTGGTGGGACTACCAGATAAATGTAGGTATCAGGCAAATACAAAGGATCCTCAAATCCTGCCCAAACAAAATGTCTGGGACTTCCTTGGGGAAAACTGGATAGACAGCTGCTGTCCAAAGACACCTGTCACTTAAAAATAAAAACCATGACAGTTTTATATGGAGTTGGGAATAATCTTATGTATCTATCCCTGTTTCCCATCCTCCTCAGCTGGCTGCTTTGAAACTTATCAATGCAGTCAGACAAAAATAATTCTAAAGGGATGAAGGCATGCAAACACATAATCCACACAAATAATATGGAAATCTGCCATCCTCTGCACTTCAGCAAACTTGTAACAGATTTCAGAAGAAAGAATGCAACAAACAACTTGAGTGAGAAGCAAATGCAATCTCACATTTCTCTGAGCAATGCAGATTTCAAATGAGCAAGAGATGTTACAAAAGGTATTGGGACCACGAAAGAATGTGGTAAACCTCTGGTAAATGGTAAAAAAACAAAATTAAGTTTATTATAGTGAAAGAGAATTAAAAGGAACATTCAATAAATGTGAATGTATCTACTACTTACAGATACATTCCCAAAGTTTTGGCATTCTTGGATATTCCCTTGACAGAAACATGATGATAAAAACATCAGAAAAACACCTGTAACTAATAAATGCTTTAAGGTTCTTTTTGTCCATCTCAGAACCTGTAGCTTCATTTTCCAAAATAATAGTTACCTCACTTCTGTAACAGTCTGTTTAACATACATTTTCAGTGTCTTCATCTTCTCAAACTAAATTTCCTCTAAAGACCACAGGTGTTAAGTGGGAGATGTACACAGTGGTGAAAAGGCAGGCTAACAGGAGTGCTGAAGGAGTCCAACAGCATAAGAAAGTGCCAGTCACAGTTAACAACAGATGAAAAAATAAAAAGAAGTAAAAATAAATTTAAAAAAAGTGCAAGTCTGGAATGCCAAGAGCCAGAAGCTGATACAAGTATCCTGTTATCTCTCCTTCATAAAATTGGAATCTCACCTGAGTAAACAACTAAAAACCAATTAAGGATAATGAGATTTGGCTCTATAAGGACAAGGCAAGAGAAAAACTTGTACTGTGAAATCATGAGCCTTTAATTTTTAATGGAATTTGATAAACTCTACTCATATTTCTAGCGCAGCTGATGAAATAATTTCCATTTCAGGTTCCTAACCAGGAATTGTTTTTTGTTGTAGATTAACTAATACAGGTATATTAAAATGGACATAGTAAAAGGTCACTGAGACAGGTGTGCACTATGTACCTTACAATACATGCCTCCTATGATGCAGAATGACCCAAGTCTAAACAAGTCAACACACTGAACCATAATTCACAGAGATCTTTGTGACCAACCAAATGTTATTAGAAAGTCCTTTTTTTTTTTAACCTATATAGAACAGTCCCCAAAACAGAGTATGAATGAGTAAAACTGCAGGTTTTAACCACAAGTCTCAGTTTCAGTACTATCTTCTCAAAATCAGCAGTTGAAAAGTAAAAATCATGTGATTAAATTATTCGAAACACATGGTGGCATGCAGAGAACAATGCAGAGGCGCTTCTTCAGAGTTTGGTTAGTAAGAGATTTAGTCTCTTACAGGATTTTATACACCTATCAGCCAACATACATATCAATTACAAGACACTTAGAGTCATTAATACAGGTTTTAAACCTAGCAAAGGACACTGGGTTTATGAATCAACAGATACAAATTTTATGATTCTCTGGTTTCCCACAGCTATGGTATGTTAATAATTAGTGTAATAAACACAGAAAAAAATACAACATCCACAACAAAGCGTACGAAATTATGGCTATCAGCACAGACACAAAAGACATTGTACGTATGTAACATAACTGAACTACAGCTGCCGTAGGACTACAATTCTGATCTTTCTGAATCACGTGTTTCCAAAATCCCACCTATAACAAACATGAAAATTTCTGCTAGATGGCTGTACTTGGTGGAAAACAAGATAGTTTCTTCACTAAAACAGCTTCTGACAAGTTGCTGGAAAATGATTTCACAAAGAAGGTAATTAAGATGTCTAAAATTCAGTCTGGTTTATTGAAAGTGTGTCTCAATTTTTTAAAAGAGTTGGTAAACTGTGAAAAAAAAGAAGTCAGATTCATGTTTGCACATACAGTAATGGTCAATGGTGTTGGAGAAAGATGTTCATGGATAGAATTTGTTCAGATACTATGCATTACGTGCTAACTCTTGCTCACAATGAGAAAGACAGAAAACATTGAGAAGATAATTCAGAAAACAGTAACATCATGAACAGCAATAACCGGTAAGAATGCTGTAATATATAGTGCCAGTAGGATTTAGAAGATCTCCTCCTCCTCAAGGATAAAGCAGACATTTTCATTCACTCAAAAACACATAAAGAAAGAGAACAACAACGGGATGCATATTCATCATGCTGTAAGCAATCAGTGACCACCTTGGGAGCAAGGTGACATTCCAAATTAAGAGAATCAAAAGAGCATGAATGATGATTTTTGCTACAGGATGATCATAAATTGAAAAGCAGTTGCAGGAGTAAGGAAAATCTCACACCTGACTGGAACTGCACATAGGATATAAATTATGAATTTGAATTATGACTTCAAATTCTGAATCAATAGCAGAGCCAGAAATGTATAAATTTCATGAAACACAGAATAAGGTTCTATGCAACAGCATTTCCAAATTACAGAAAACAACATAATTAATTAAAACAACGAAAAGAAAAATTATGTGGAGAGGTCTGTCAGGACTTTGAGACTGGCTAGATCCAAGGGCTTTTGGCAGAGCTACATTTTTTTTGCTATTTCAAATAAATGGTAGTGCTTAAGAAACGCTATTAATTAAAAGTTAGAGTGGTGCTAACTGTGACCACAACCAGAAGGAAATACATCATAATGTGTGCTTATTTAGAATACCTGGGGAAGAAAAAGACCTTAATCCTCTAAGCTCTAAATGGATGAACCCTCGTAAGGGCAAAAAATACAGGTATGAGTACTATAGCTTACCAGGGAAATCCCCTTTGCGGCTGCTTTGGCCAAACTCCTGAAGCTGTGCTTGTTGATTTATCTGTTCCTTCTGCAAATTTTCATACCAATGGGTGACTTCCGCCCGTAGATCAGCCACCTGATCACTAGGATACATTTCTATAGTCATCTGAAATAAAAAAAAGTATTTTATTTTTCAAAGCACACAATGGGCCTACTGTAGTTTAACAATGTAGCATGTACTTGCAAAAGGGCTTTTAACTTACCTTGTCAGGAAGTCCAGCTGGCTGACATACAATTCTTAGTGGTAGTGACTGTTTGTCACTCAGGGCTTTCAAGTGACTGCTGATACCAGTGCCTTCAATCTGCCATTGTCTCAGATGATATGCAAACCTTAAGCAGCAGGTAAAAATATCGAAAAAAGTATTTTTGTCAAAACCGATTTAACACAAATGTTTGATAAACAATGAGACAAAAGACAAAACTTGCACATTTATTCACAGTTTGGGTTTTTTTTGTCAAAGTAAGAGGAAGTTTTTGATATTCTCGCTATTTTTCAAACACAACTAAAATAACTTTGAAGGAGTTTCTTTGGTGAGGGATGAGGAAACATGACCCACATTCATACATACTTATACAAGGACAAGGGCTAACTCTGGTAACTGTTTAAACCTTACATATTATCTTTCAGAATTATGCACTATTGTCTTTACACAAAGAAGAACAAAGCAACTATTATGTAACTAGTAATAACTCTTAACTTATTCATCATTATGATAAGAAGAAGGGAAATAAATCCTTCATCCAAACGTATCAATAGAGCTGTTTACCTTCTCCTAAAAGCCTCCAGGTGTGTCTTCAGCATTAAGAGTCCTCTTTCAATAATGGTGAGACTTGAATGTGAGTCTTGCTCAAGGTTACTAGAAGCTATCATCAGACTCTCCATACACTTGCTAATAAATTCCTGCTCTTTTTCCAGACCAGTTTTACCTGTAATATCAGTTAAAGTAAATTGTATACGCACAGCTTTGGGACTATGCATCTTAATACTAAGAATAAAGGGAGGATAACACTAGATATTCTTTAAAACATTTTAAACAGAAAACAAAAATAAAAATTCATACCGTTGATATAATATGAGTTGATATACTGGATAGCTGCTCGACTGACATCACCAGACTGTGCTCTTAAAGCAATACCCCAGAACTGGTCCATGCCACACAACTGTTTTGACAAAAGCAAAACAAACAGAGAAATAAAACACTGCCTCATTATTTTACTGGGAGTGATGGATTTCTGTCTTGAGACATTTTCTTTGCCTCTTGATGCAATTACTAAAAATACCTCCATTTTTCCTCTGCTTTGGCTCTCACCACTGCACACATCAATTACTATAAAATTCTAACTTTCGCAGAAGTATTTTCATACTTTGAAGTGTAAGGCAAACTGGTTAAAATTCAAGAGAGAGAATTTTCATTTTTGACAAACAGGAATACTTCTAAATGAAGCCTTAAATCCACAATTATTATTGGTATTCATTGCAAGAATAGAAATTTTAATAAAAAAATGCCTCAAATCAATTCACAGAAAAATATCCTATATATAATTTTATTTCTAAGACAGTTTCTCTGTATAAAAAGAACTACAGAAAAAAACCTTCTAAAGCACATTATACGTAAACTGGGACACATTTGAAAAGAGATTTCTATTCAGAATTAAATGCACCTAATAGAACGTCATTTGAATCTTCTTATTTATAGAAGTTGCAAACCCATTCTTTAAACACAAGAGTGGACACAGTTCAGTTATGCTAAGAATACGATAAACTGCACAAAGATATGCAGGTAACAGGTATCACTTTCTCTGTGCTTTCCTATCTATACCTCTAGACACAAAAGCCACACATGCTCAAAGTCATGACGCAAAGTCAGGATCATTGGCCTCTTTCACTTCCATTTCACTGCCCACATTTGGCACTTTTGAGTCCTGAGCTCCCAGGGCTCTCCTCATGGTAGTAATCTGTATAGACCCCACCACTATGGGCTATGGCATTACTTTCTCAAACTAGTAAACAATATTCAAGCCAGTAAGTTCTCAAGAGATATGCCGTTGCAGATATGTAATTTAATTTTCCCCTTCCCTCAGAAAGAAAGAAAACACGAGCACGGAAACTAGGCTTACCTCTGAGTTTGAGCCACCATCGTATGCACTAGTAGCTAATCGAGCCAAATTACACAAATGCTGGAAGAGGTTTAGGCCAGTCATACTAATAGTTTCAGGTTTCAGTTGTGGCATCTAAAAAAAATGAATGTACTTTTAGTATAGAAAAAAAAAAATTCAGTGATGGAACAGATAGCAATTACAATGTATTTATTTCACCAGCACAGAAAAATGTCATTGTTACTACCAGTCATACTCAAATGTAGTAGATCAATTAAAATTTATTCTTGCAAAAGATTACACTCTCTGAATTTTATATACAATACAAAACATCAACTGTAATTGGCTTAAAGGAACCTCTTTTCTCTACCACTGATCTGGACCATACCAGTGCAGAGGGGAAAAAAATTATTACTGTAACATTAGCTGATTAACTTATCAACAGCAGGACAATTTGTTAGCTTACAAGCTAGATAAAAAACATTAACCTTGAAAAAGAACTAGACTACATTAATTATTGCACAATCTATCCACTTTGTAATGTCATCTGTCAAAATGGATAGGACCCCTTGCAAAAACCTCTACTGCTGCATGTTTGTATTTTCAGTGGATGTATTGATGAGATTTATACATCCCTCCCAAAAAGTAGAAAAGTAACTTCTTTAGTCAGCTAAGCTAAGTATCATAAAGGTAAGTACAGATTTGGGTGGCTTTTTTTTAAAGTTCAAATGAAGTGCTACCTAGTATCAGATACAACACACAGGCTATTTGCAAAGAAACACTCAAGTAAATACTAGTGTGACAGTTCACAGCAACCCATTCTCCTCTCCAACCAGAGAAAAATCACTGCATGACAAGTGGGGCCCTCCCAGACTACTGAAGACGTGTTTCCCATTAACCAATTTTAGCTACGTTAAATACCGCTGATATGGAAAGAAAAACGTTTGGTAGAATTATGAGGTTGCAATTAACTCTCCACATACCTTTTCCAAAAAAAGATGTTTGTAAGTCTCCATACCCATAGCATGCTGATCTTTACTTCGTACTTGATTTAAGAACCAGTGTAGTGCATCATCATAACATTCAGAATCTTCTACTAAGCAGTGCCACAATATGTCCACTTGTTCTAAACTCAACCCTAAAATTAGGGAAGTATTTTTAACTACTCCTTTATAATAGCAAATACATAGCAATATTCTACAAAACCCAAGAATACATACAGAAAATGATTCCTTTTTGGTATCACAACTTACAGTGCACTCCAGTAAAAAAATCTCTGGGAACATTATGGATGTCAACCAAAACCCACAAATACAGAAAATATTATCTTTATTTCACTAATTACGACAATTCCAATATTTAGAAAAACTGAAACACAAAGAATATAAAAATTTGTTCTCACAGAACTGCAACAGAATCTAAACTCCAGTGTTGGTTGTGTGCTTTCCTTTGAAACAGCAGCAGATATTATTTAAAATTGGACATTTAAAATATCGTATTTATTTAAGCTAACACTGATTATTAACAACTCTGCAAGCCTTACTATGAGGTGCTTCTCCGATGAGGTAACCTCAAATACTTACTGAAATGATCTGGTGATCCTAGAGTTGAAAACACGCATGTCAGGAATTGAAGACGAACCTGAACTTCTGCACTGTGGCTGTATCTGAAATTTAAATTTGTATAAAAAATAAAGTTTATTTAATTGTATATTGTCATAACTTTTTTACCACTCATAAATGTGCCTTTTAAAACCATAAAAATTTCATTAACTTTCTTTCTGAACTTTCAGTTCAGTATATAGTCTAGAATCCAGTTGTACACATGACAGGACCACACCAAACAAGTGGAATGACACACTAGTCATTACTAGCTAAGTTACTTTTTTTGTTGGGTTGTTGGTCTGGTTTTGTTTTTTTTTGAGGGGAGGCAGGGATGGGGGAGGAAGAAGTGGGTGTTTTTTGGCATAGAGTCCAATTCAAGGGCATCCTTTTGTCATTAGCATCTTGTAGGATCTGACAATTTTTTCCCTAACTTGTAAAATTATGATATTTCTACCCTGAATTTCTAATTCCAGCTGATACATATTCTTTATCAAAATATTTTCATAACATATAAAAATATGAATTTTATTTCTGTTTATAAGGTAGAAGCTTAATGGTCAAAAGAGCAGAACAACATATCATTTTGACCGAATTTAAAGCAATTCATTCCACTTTCAAACAGTTTTTGAAGTTATTTCTCACTAGAGCAATGTCCAATATAAACGCGTATGATGAAGTAAAAATCTGACCTGTAAATGGCAACATTTTTCAACTTTGGATGCCCATATTTACATACTGACTTTGAAATCTGTCAAAACATGAATAGTCTGTTCCTCCAGGATTAGGAAGCTAGAAATTGTATCATTTGTGTATATACACCTAATTTTAATCATACAGATTGGAAAGTGTGGATGAATGTGTTAAACAGAAAACAAACTACTGCAAAGGTTAACGATAACAGATTTTAAAACTAAAAAAATTGGATAGTTTTATGATATTAAATCACTTTAAACTGATTTTAATATATAATATCCTCGTGTTTTATTTGTAAACACATATTCAACATAATGTCTAACAAAAATGACATGAGAGCTGTTGTGTGGGTTTTTTAAGGAAAAGAAAGCTATTTAAAATGTTTTTGTTTTTACAGACCTTTGTCTCCCTAAGCATGTAACGTTCCTAAAGAAAGTATTTACTTGTAAGAACACATCAGGAAGACCAGAAGCAGAAAATAAGCATTTAAAAACATCAAACATTCAAAGTTAGTTGTGTACTTACAATGCATGTTTATGTCGTCCTTCCCTGACTGCCTGTATGTAGTGTACCAAATTATCAAAGAAAAGTTTCATCATATTAAGTTCCTTTTCTGCCCACCTGTGTCAATTTGAAGAGCAGAAAGTATTAAGGTTTGCTTAAAAAGATCAGAAAAGCTACAGAAATTAGACAGCTATTATAGGAAAACTGCATACACATAAAACCAAAGTAAACATTCAATTTTCCATCTACCATGAATTCAGGGCTATTTTCCAGTACAGTACTCTTGTCTTCCTTGTCATCCATAAGGCTCCACAAAGTCGTTATTTTCAGGCATTAGGACTGACTGGACACACCCTTCTGAGACCATTGAAACTGTTCCTAAAGGCCCTAATTCAGAAAAAGTCTAAGCCAAAACTCAGAACTGAGCATATATTTAAACATCATGTCAAAAAGGCCAAGAAAAATTGCTGATTTTCAATGTGATCTTTCCCAGAAGTTCCAGCAGTCTGTCGTCTATAGTTAGACCAGCTAGTTATATAGTTTGTTCCAGTAAGGAATGTTATACCATACATCTTCACATACATTTTAAAGGTTTTCTTACAAACCGAATTTTTTATTACTGAGAAGCATTTGATATACAATCAGAACAGAATGATGCAATATCAACTTATTACAACCTTCTCCAATATCCTATTAGTGGATGTTTAGTACTGTCTGCAAGTCCTTTGGTACTGGGGGGGAGAAGTGGTGTTTTAAAAAAATATAATTTAGTCTTCAGTTACAACAGTGTGTATTATGAAGAAATCTAGGCGTGAGTGATTAGACAAGCTCACACATCTGGACAAATACAGCAGACAGATGATAACCTCAGGTCATTATTAATTTGGACCACAGTAAAGGAGCAAGGCTTGCAGTAGTCCCCTAAATGTCATAATTTCTGTTGGCTTAGTCTGTTGGGAACAGGGGACTACTTACATTGTTATCCAATGTGTATCATAACTGCTCCCAAATTGTTGAAACGTACCAAACAGCTTTGGAAGAAGACGAAGTGAAACTACTACTGATCTAAAGGAGAAAGAGAGAAATGATGATAGTGTATGATTTTTATGAAATTAAAATAGTCAAATTTGAAATGACTTTGAGAAGCTCATGTTCAGTGAGCAAAGAGGCTAACCGAAAGCACTGTAAGCACTCATGTGCAGTTTGCCATCATGTCAGCCAATTAGTTTTCTGAATCTGAGCCACACATAATTCAAACTCTTTCCATGTAACACCTTGGACACATAAATGTTGGACAAGTATAAAGAATAAAACAATATATTTTCTTATTAAAAATTATTTAAATTTCCAAAGATCGGTTCTTCTTTCTGGGTTACATAAACCTAACTCTTGAAATTTCAACAAACTGAGTATGCTTTTTCTACAAACAGATAACATAGCAGAAAAAAAATCTGCCTCAAACTCATAGACCCAAGTAGGTGTCTACTGTGAGACAACTATCTAGGAAAACTCAGGAAGTACATAAACTGCATGTAAGGAAACTTTTGTATCAGTAATACGTATCTTCACATTTATTTTATTAATTAACATCTCTGTATACTTTAACATCTCACAAATACAGTTCTTAACAAAAAGGTAGCAACATAACACTGCAGGTGATGTCCAGCAGTTGATTGATTGTATTAACAAAATAAATTCTACTTTTGCCAGTCTGTACAATCAAACTGTACAATCTCACAGCTTTGGCTGGTGTTAAAACAAGTCATCTGAGGTCAAGGTATGACTCTGGCCTCCAGCTGCTTCTTCACCGTAATTAGACCCCACAACAGACTTGGTGGAAAAGAACTTGTCTGCTCCTCAGCCACTTGCATGTGAAATCTGAATGTTCAGTTCAAAATGCTTATGCCAAGGCACTTGACTTTCCACTCAACTGGCTAAGATGTGGACCAAATTTTACCAAATGGTAGGAAGGCAAGTAACCTCTGGCAGAAGGGAGAACAAAAAAATGCAACAAGATGAGAAATTCAGGTCACTGACAGAATAGAAAAATGGAACATCAGATACACCTTGAAAACTATTTTTATCCTTTAACTTATGTCTGGTTTAACTTGTCTTCCTGTAAAATGAAATAGCCGTTACAGTCAACTTGGATTTCCTATATGTTGCAAAAATAGATAAATGTAAAAACAGATAATTTATGATTTAAGTTACCTGTTGTTTGCTAAATTTTCTAAGCAGCCTTCAATAAATCTCATTCGAATCTGTCTGTCAGTGAACCAGCATACTAAAGAACAGAGCAGCTTCTCTGCTTCATTTATTAACCCTTCAGAGAGATGAATCTACAGCAAGTAGAAAGAAAGGTCACTGAATAGTATATATTTATTTTCTTTTAAAGAATATTCTTTTCTGGTATTCAACTTACTGCATCTTCATCCTGGACCAGATCCCACAAAAGGGTATTTCCTTTCTTACAAACATTATCCAAATTAATGTCCGTCACCGCATTGCTATTATATTGATGTTTATGAACTGCTGGTCCTGAACAAAATATAAAGACCGTTATTGAATAAATAGAAGGAACTATCTAATCTGGACATTATTCCCTAAGTGCATGAACAACAACAGGCTTTATCTGTAAACCTGGCTATTTTAAACTGTATACAACAACATCGTAATTGCAGCCTTTTTACACATGTGGGTTCTTAAAAAAAGACAAAGTATTATGACCACACAAGAAGTCAACAGGGCAGGTAAGCCAATATTTAACAGTCTTTTGGCTCATGGCAAGATGCAGTAAAAAGAGTACTTAAGAACTGCAGATGCAGGTTCAATTGCTTTTTAGGTTAATTAGATTTCATTGACAGTGCAATTAAAATATTTCTCAAGTCTTTCTGTAGTGCTGTGGTCCAAAGGAAGGTATCTTTATAACTAGCATGGTTGGAAAGCAAGAAAGAAGCACATTTCAATAAATTCCCCCCATGCTCCGTGATCTCTATACTTAACTAAAAAACAGGAAAAACAAACACTGTTTTTTATAGACGACAGAGTATCAAAAGTGCATGATTTTAGAAACTCATCATGTTTTCATAAACACTGATAGACATTTTCCTTCTATGTGGCCACAGCTGGTACCATTCATTTATCTGCTATTTGATACTATTTTCATATAACAGCAAAGTCAAGTAGAAAATTTAGACTGTGTGCAGAACACTAATTATTTGCACGTGCAAGACTTGAGGTGTCAAAAATAATCTACACTGAAGGCCTCATGCTCAAACAATAATTTAGATCTTCAGTAAGATGTGTAGTATCTCTGGAAAATATTGAAAAAATATGCTGATTTACAGCATGTTTTAACTACGAAGTTTTAGTAGTTTATACAAAACTGTAGCATAGAAAAAAAAATCCTTCAAAATTTTCAATGTCAGGCTGAAATTATAATTCAGTTCCAAATAACAAGAAATGTTAAGCCGAAAGAAAAAAGAGACTTCTTACTCAATTGTGTTTCAGGAAAAGACATACATAGTACTGGTTTTACTGTCTGATGGAAGATAGCAAACTTGGTTCTGCCAAACCAGTGAAGAAAAATGTCAAACTTTCACTAACCATACCCTCCATTATATTTAAAAGGAGGATAAAACGGAAAATAAAGCTGCCACAATAGCATATGGAAAGATAACATAATTTTTGAGAAGTGTTTTAGTAGCATCTTAAATTGCACCCTGAAGTAAACTAGAACATTTGGCAGTGTAAGATGAAATAGCATAAAATGCCCTTTAAGGCAAGCTCCCTAAGATACCAAGTTATATTTTAACTCATTTTTCCAAAATTATCCTCTGTACAGACCATTATGGTTAATTCATTTAAGATGACAAATGTATGGAATCACAATAACATCCACCCACCAGAAGAAAAATTGCATAAGGTTTCAGAGAGAAAAAACCCAAACCCTCACATTTCAGTACCATCTCTCTTTTTACTTTAATAAGTGATTAGAAAAAACATTTGCTAGGCTCTTTAGTGCCTTTAAAAGATCCAGAAGAAATGGGGGAGGGAAGTTTTAAAGAGGTAAACACAGCTACACCTACTGTGATACAAAAAATGAATCTCTTGGAGAAACAGCAAAATCTCAGTGGTCACTGGGGTTTCTTTGGGCAAACACACACATATGGTTGAAATAATTTTATTATTTTAATTACTAGAGACTAACTCAAAATTATATAAAATTGAGCTAGAATTACAATGTTTTTCTGTTTTCTTTTTATCACTCTTACCTTGACTAAGATGTTCATGATAGATAGAGGCAAGGTTAGGAAGATGCTGCTGAAGATGAGATGTTAGCTCGGCATGTGAATTAATCTGTACAAGCTCTTCTTCACAGCCAGACTCTTCCCCATCAAAATCAGCCATATTTTTCTCCGATTTTGCACTGACTTGGGAACTGCTGCAACTGACATCATCTGCACTTAGCATATCATCAACCATGTGCCTATAAAAGAAGAGTATCAGAACGGACAATATCAAAGAGAAAGTTGTTTAGAGCAGACTACAAGTGAGTAGACGTTTCCCTCGAGCTAGTCAGGATGAATCATCTGTCTGAACAACAGCCCTTCATATGAATTTGAAAAACAATGAAAGATAAATTGAAGGTCTCACTATCATGATGATTGTGTTGACTTCTTTAATGTTAACTGAATACAGCATTTTCCAAAACAATTTTAACTTTTTCTTAAATGCTCATTTATTCAATACAAAAACTTTACAAAAAACCTCAATCAGGTGTTAATAAAGCACATCACTGTGTAACTATCCGAGATAACTATCACTTCTGTTAGACAAAATTATCCTGAATTATACTAAAATGTTCATACAAATTTCTGCCCAAACAGAACATTTTGCTACCACTTTTATTTCTGTTATAGAAGGAATCAAAAGAAACGTCAAGCTACCTACCCGTCATGGTGATGGTGGTGATGGTGGTGGTGGTGGTGATGTTGTGGTCCAATGAACTGTCGACAGTTAAATAATTCATTTCCAATAGTTTCCCCAAGGAAGTCCCCCGTGTGAGTTATACAAGAATCCTGAGACCCTTGTGAAATGTGAGCAGTGCTCATTTCCCCTGTCATATCATGCTCTGTATCCTCAGCATGAGAACAAGCATCCAGCATTCTAATTCGATTATCCACCGGTGTCACGGAGTCACTGTTAAAAACATGGTCCTTTCCTGCCCCATTATTTGCACCGCTCCTCTCCGATGTCCCCTGTGAATCTCCCAGACAGATGCCTGTTTGTGATTCCAGTTTCCTGCTTCGTAGATCTGTGCTCCTACTGCTTTTCTGGGGATTATGACCCCTATCTTCTTCCTCTTCATCATCCTCCTCTTTGAGAGCTTCAATATCTGCAATATCTTCAGATTGCACCTCGCTGCCAGGGCTTCCAGCAGATTGGCTGGCGTGACTGGAGTTGGCCTCGTTACTGGATCCATCACTGTGGCCACTGCTACTACCAGGACCGCTACTGCCATCCTCACCACTGTTGGCTGTCTCATCAGAGCTTCCTTGCATGGATTCCTGAAATATTTTTTTTTTTTTAAGATTGGTGGAAAAAAAAACACACCACTGAAAATATATAATCAACCTAACCATCATTCGGACACTATTCTTCATTTATGAGGAAATGTGTCAAACCTACAAATTTTCATTCATTCTGTCTCAATTTGGTTGCCAATGACAAAATGCTCTGAGCAAGATTCAGATTTAATAATTTAAATCTTGCATTACCTTATTTGTAAGAGGGTATATGTGCAGGCTTTGCACATACATACAGTCACAGTGTGACAGACAATGTGTCATGCAATCCCTTACTAAGAGATTAATCTAACTGAAATACAATTTAAATACAGGAATCTGTTTGTTTGAGGTGTTTTTTTGTAGCGCACTTGCTCGCAGACAAGGTACACTATACTCTATGTAAACTGCATGGAACATATGTAAATATTCTAGCTGTCCACCATCCTGCTGCAGGTAACCATACATGCTACATACCTGCTCAGGATTTGAAACCACTACAGAAAAAAATTATTTCCATAGCTAATAACAGGCAACTCAGTAACTAAATTCACAGACTAAGATTTACACTCTTACCTCCGTATCTGAAAGTCGCTGCTGTACATGTTTTGTTCTGTTAATAAGCTGCTCTTCCATTTCAATATCACTGCCTCCACTCTGATGGGTGTCACTGTTGTCACTGCTTTGAGGGCTTGCTGCTGGTGACCCTAGTTCAAAACCACATTTCCCAGTTACTTTGTGATATATATTAATTGGAATGTAACAGCACTACATAAATCTGTCTCAAATGTTGAACACAACAGCGTTCTTCCTGCAAACAGTTGAACAAGGGATGTAACTCAAACAATCAGTGTACCTAAACACTATAAATTCTTTTCAGAACACTGAACATTTTACTACAAAATTTGTATTCTGTCTCTTCTTGCCAGTATACAGCACAGCTATGTGAATTTCCTAGATTCTACACAAAATATAATTTTCCTTTGACTTCTCATAAAAACGTAACTGCAAACTTTTACTAGTTGTTCTTCTATTCATATTTGATAGCTGTAGAAAAACACTGTAGTATCCAATGTATCAGATTGTGGTGTACTTCTAAAACTATACTTACAAGGTGAAGGGGCTGCTCTTCTGAGCTCCTCTTCTTCTGAAGGAAAAAAGCAGGATGGAAAAATAAGTGACTAAAAATCTTTTTCTCAGCATATAGTTGTCCATGATTCATAAAAATCAGCAGTAGGAAAAGAAGGAAACTACAGTAAAATGGTTTGGCAGCACCTTTAGTAATGACTGTGGGGAAATACACAGTCGAGTGAAAAAAAAAAACAAAAACAAAATCCACAAATAGCATGTAATATCAAAAACTAGGTAAAAATCAGATATGCTTTTGTAAGATCTTATGTAGCTATGTAAGTTACAGATGTTCAGCAGAACAATAGTTAACTGAAGAGTTACAGACCATCCTCTGAATTAAAAAAAACAAAACCAAAAAACATACTACTTTAGATATACTAACAGAATTGATCTGAAATAGAAAGCTTTCCAAGTGCGCTCACAATTCGTCTTTATACTCAATTTCTGCTGGAAAAATATGCCAGCATGACACTTCTTAAAAATATTTCAAGTAGAAAGATCTATACATCCTTTTTGTCCAAACTCAACAAGGAGACTATGAAATTTAAAAATTTGACTACCAGATCTATTGAAAAACCACATACCTTTTTTGTTTCCCATGGGTAGATTGGTACTCAGTAAAGATGCAAAAGAACTTTGTTTTGACAGCTGAGCCTTAGCTGCTAGTGCATTATTCCACAGTGCTTTTATAAGCATTGATGCCAAATACAAGGTCTATAAACAAAACCAGGTAACAGAGCCATTAAGAAGCAGTAGGTTTTGCATAAAAAGATCCACTGTTAATCTTTCTATATGCCAATGCTACAGTTCAACAAAATAAACGAATGCACAAAATAATGTTGTGTGAAACACTTTTTAACTTCAGACATCAAGTTAAAATCTTCTATCAGTGGTTATGCAGTCTTCAAAAGTCTCTGAAAAAGATTCTAAGTCAAAAGCCAAAAAAGGCCTACTTGAAGAAACATGACAACTTTACTCGTATAGCTGCTGCTCTTATGCACTACTGAATATTACTTTTATATGCATTCCTTTGGAAAGACAAAGACAAATCCGTAATGCTTGATTATTATACTAACATAACTTCTTTTCTCGATATGGTCATTTTGCTTGCCTTGTCTTTACCTGTTCAGTGTGAGCACTTGGATGAAGAGTTGAGACTAGGTTAAGAAGATGTCTAAGTGGGACAGGGTCCAAGTTTTTGATCAAAGAGGGAAACAAGTCATGTATGTAACGACTGCAATGCTTTAGCTACAAAGTACAAACAAAAAGAGAAGGTAACAGGAACAGTGAAATAAACTTAAAAAAAAATTTCAAAGATTGGTAAAATTGCAGCAATTTAACAACATATTTGCACAAATTCTCAGGAAGCACTTGTCCACTAATTCCGAACTACATCAGACTTGCAATTTTGACTAAACTTAATGTTTACATTGTAAAGCATGTTATGTTTAGTGAAATCCTATGTAACAATATCTTCCTTAGTTCCAGTCCTAAGAGATTAGTGAAAAGAAGAACTGAAAGTTTATTTTGTATTTTAACTTAAATATAAATTCTAAAATATTAGTGCATATGCTAAATCCTGAGGGAAGCAATATTTGCAGTTATTCTCTTGTTAGCAGTGGTAAATACAAATAAGGACATTAGAGACTAATAGGAGACTGAGAGAACAGACTGTGTGAACTGTGTAAGGATTATTTATAATTCTTTTGTTTTTCCAGTAATGGATGTCAAAAAATATGACAATGTGTTTAGCTAACGACTCTATTTACACATTGAAGTGACAGTGCTCCTAGATGTTTCCTCTTAGGATAAATGCTGCTTTTCATAGTCACCCAAAAGGGTTTCATTATGTTTGCAATGATATTGGTATTCAAAAAATAAAATAATGGTTACAGGAAGCTTCTAGAAAACATTATTAATGTTGGTTACTACATATGTACCTCAAAAAGGTTTTTTTTTATTCTTTATTTATTTTATTTTGCCTTCTTGGCATATGAAATATCCATGTCAGCAGTTTCTGGGGTACAAGCCATCTTCCACAGGATTCAAACCAGAATGAAATTATGTGGGCTGTATACAAGGATGCATTTAAACATCTTGAGATAAATTCTGTCAAAAAGTTAGTTTAAAAGGGGAAATTATATCATTTAAGGCCTTTTATTCTTTTAGTCAAATGTGTCAGCCTTTTAAACAATATTAGAGGTTTAAACCTTTTACAGGAAGTAATCAGGACATACTTAATTCTGATATCAAACGTATATTTAAAATATCAGTATGTCAAAACAAACATGTGAACTGCAAAGGAATTACTGCATTTGGGTAATTATATTAAGTTCTTAAAATAGTATCAAAGATAGAAAAAATCCAGATGTCTAACACTAGTGTGAGTTACTGTATGTGTGAAAACACAAGGAAGGTAAAATATCACTTCAAAAATGTAAGTGAAATAACTAATTATTAATTACTGTGATACAGAAAATTGTTGGAGCCTATTAGAGTGAATGCTGATATAATGAGCAGTTAATAACATACCAGCTGCATGTTATAATAACAATGGATTATAGAGGTTTCAGAATTTGTATACAATAAGATTTGACTGAAACAAATAACAGAAATACTGAACATATAAAAAAACCTCTTTCAAATTCTAGTTTCTATAAAAGTATGTTCCTTATACCTGTTCAAAAAGATCGATTTTGTCTGACCTTCGACTGTAAATTTTCAGAAAAATTGACACTGAAACCTTGTTTTCTGTGGGTTTTTTGTTTGGTCTTTTTTCATGGGGTTTTTTTTTGCCTTTGTTTGTTTTGTTTGGGTTTTTGTTTAAGTAATAAAGGCAGAATGAAACAATGGAAAAACAGTTTCCACAACAGGAAATCAAAACGTCTACTGTATTCAAATCCCCTAAATAAAAAATTCGCAGCCTAAAATAAAAAGCATAGTAATCCACTAAAAGTAGCAAACAAGTATATCTTTCTGAAGGAAAAAAAGCCTATCAGAGTTTCCAGGTTTATCAAGCAAAAAATAACATCTCCGTGCCTTCTATAGATTTTAACACCAGCACTGTAGCACAGCTGTAAACTTCACTGCCACAATTTTCACCTCATCGTTCTCATCCCGAGTAACAGAAATGGAAGCTGCAATATATAGGAGTAAGGTGATTTAGCACTACAGTAAAAATACTACATCTACCCTACAGTCTTCACCCCCATTCTTAATGAAAACACTATGCCCTTGCTGTACAGCTCCATTTTTTTCTTGTATAAAAGTAGCCTAGGGGAATTTTTGCATCTAATAAAAAAAAGCCCAAACAGTAATTGTGGCAGTTACCTAACTTAAAATTTTGGTCAGCAAAACACTCAGACAGACAAGAAAAAATAAGAGACTCAACTTTAAGAATGTAAACAAAAATCAACTTGCCATTTTTTGGGTTTTTATCACTTCTGCAATTATAAAAATCTTACATATACCTGTGCTGCAGCCCAAATACAGTCTATATGTTGAGTACTAAGTCTCCCTTCAGCTGCAAGAAAATTCAGAATCACTTGGCACTGTTTGATGATCTGCAAAGCGAGAACATATTGAAGAAAGATTTACTAGAACAAGAAGTTACTCCTCCATGTTTATACTAAAAATAACGGTAATTTTATACAAACCTCAATATGTAAATTTGGTCCAAAAATGTGCTCAACTACATTGTTGCTGATAAGCCAGTCTGCAAGCTCTTTTGCAATTGACCTAGAGATGAAAAGAGTGGAAACATATGTAAAATTATCTGTCTATAATACATACACTGTGCTCTTCCCTAGCACAGCATGTCTTCCAAATTAGTATCTGTAATTGTAGTAAGCATACAAAAACTTTTCTGAACTCAAAGCACATTCAACATACACTCATTCAGGTAGGAAGCAAATTACATCTGTATTTTTTTCTTTAGCTGGAAGAGGAATGCCAAATATCAACATTTCCCACCCACCCCTCTGAATCAGTAGCAAACATGTAACCAACAATTCTACCAATCTGATCAGTTAATAGAGCTCAACCGACCACCTGCAGACCACTTTCAAAGACCTCACAGGTAAGGTTTTCATACACACTGCTATTTAATCCATGTTTATATTGAAATTCCAGAACTACTGAGTTCACAAATATAGCTAAAGGTGGGAGCGATAGAAATTATTTTTTAAAGAAAACCACTTAAGTATTGGATTCTCTTGCCCAAATAGCAATCAATAAGGCTTTAAAAACCTATGTTTTACATGATCATACTTACACAGATGGAGCATACAGATACTTCAAAAGTCTCACTTTGCCTCATTCATAACAATAGTGAACTTCACCCACTGCCAACCCATAAGCAAACATTAGAACAAAACAGGACATGGAAACTGAATTTTCCAAAACAAAAGCTGAACTTCCAGAAAGGACTGCCCTGTCTAGAAACTAGTGCATAAGCTCTTTCCTACTCCTTCCTTTCAAGCAAATGTTTGTTTACCCAGATTTTGGCACCAGAAGCAATTAGAGGACATCACAGTACCTAAAGCACAGCCTGTAGTTTAAATGGCTCTGGAATAAAAGCGCTCTGTTTCACAAGGAAGAGAGGATGCAAGGGAGGAGGCGTCTTGGAGGACTACTGGAATTATTATTACCACTGCTAACTGTGTCACTTTTATGGTCACTATTAAAATTCCAAGATTGCCAATATTTATCATCCACAATAAGAACACAAGATTCTTTAGGTAAAAAGAGACTGCCTTTGTAGGTCTTCCAAACAGGATTCACTTTTCTGGGACATGTTGCCGGTTCGTCACTCGTTCTGAATTGCCTAAGCCTTATGGATGGACTCAGCATAGTTCCTATTACTCAACACACACCATTCCTATACTATCCTCTTCGAATTCCAGGACATGAAGAATCAAATAGTCTTATACTCTTCAAAAAATATAATGTCCCCTGACATTTAGGTAATACCTGGCTTGCAAGGTACAGCAATTTACCAACTGTATTATTTATGGCTTATTAATAAATTAGTTCCCATACCATAAAGTCAGTTTGACAGGGTACCCGCTCAAAGAAGGATAAAAAAGATGCCAGGTCTGCTGCATGAAATCCTGATCTGCTTAACTTCCTACAGCCTCACTTCAAAACAAAACCAAAACCCAACCACTACTACCCCAAAGATCCCTACACCCAAACCAAGCTTTGGAGCATGCGCATTACAGATTCATTCAGGGCCTCGACTTCTGTCAAACAAAATCTGAAATGAGGCCTTTCACATGTCAGCTGTGATTTTGCAGATTTTACAGCTAAAGGAACTTACTATTAATTTGCGCAGATGATACTTTAGCACTGAACATGGCTCTAAAACATGCTCTTAGCCACCTGTCTCCATGCTGACATGCACAAGTGACTGTAGTGGCATTGCTCATCTAGCTCAAGAGACTATAGCTCTGTCAGACAACTGGTCAACTTGGTATTACAGATTCACCTTAAATCAAAAGTGCCCAGCTCACACTCTGAAAACTAAATGCAGCCTGCAAAAAAGTTCCCTGGATTTATAGCCTATTTGCCTGAGCTCCTTCTTATGGCTTCACATTGCTTCCCCTTGCTGTGGGCAGAAGTACTCCTCCTACATCATCAAAATATAAGCAGAAAGCCTCCTAGTTTGCATTTTTCACATATAAAAGGTAGACAGATCTGGTCACATGGGTGAACATACAGCCAATAGATGCAGGAGACCTGAAAGGATGCATTTCTGGTTAAGAAAAGTGAAAAGAATCATTGCATATGGTCCTTCGTAAGAGGCAAAAGTTTTAACACCCGAGTCGTAAGTCAATGAAGGTAATTTTGTTCCAGGACCACTTAATTTCTTCTTAGGTCTGAACTTCAAAACCTGTACCTTTCAGAATGAATCCCAGATAAACACTGCTAGATTCACTAGGTGATGATAATATGAGAGAACATACACCTCAGTATGTTCTTTAAACCAGATACCATATCCATTAGACAATGTATCGAGTCCTATGTTGCATTTTAGCTACTCCAAATGAAAGAACAAAAAATTTCTTATAGAGTGAGTTCTTTTGCATTTTCTTAAATTAGTATGGCAGTTACTAATCATATTAGTTACTATCTCTAATCTGCAAAGTTTTTCTTCTGAGAAATAATGGATTATTCTGATGAAGGAATGCCTTTTTTTGATGGATGTATTCTCAGCAGTAAAAGGCTCTTTATCCTGCTGGTGAGCTCAACTGTGATATGGTATCTCAGATTTCTGAAGGTAAACATTCATTTGATATGGATTTGTTGAGAATGACCAAAACCAAGAGGATCCTTGTGAAACACAGAATGCAGCCTTTGTGTTTCACAAAGAGAATTGTTCCTCCCAGAAAGTTTTGCTGAGGGCACACCAATCACTAAATATACTGCCTTTTAAAATGACAAAGTTGTTATCGGCACTAAATATTTTATTCTCTGATATACTAAGAAATACATTTATGGTAGCAGATTCAAGGATTCACCAAAGAAAGCTAATTTCAGTGTAAAAGAAGGATGTTTGAATTATTTCCTGAACACTTTAATTTCAGGAAAGTTATTTTTGTCTGGTGGTTCTCCAGCTCCTTGGTAAACTCCTCACACTTTCAAACAGAGTGAATACCTTAACTCAAGCAATTCTAGAACTTCATATAAATAAACTGCCAGCCTATGAATAAAGTAACCTATGATTTAGGTTTGTATGCTGTCATTTATCCCATTTTTACTTGAATAATTATCAAAAGCCTATGGCTTTGAGAAATTACTGATACACTCAAGTTCATAAAAGTTCACTGAGCTCTGAGTTGCCCCAGTCAGCAGGACAACGTAGAATAACTTTTTATTAAAAGACTGAAAGTATAATTTTCAATATTTTTCAATGTGGTTTAATTTTGATTTCTAGCTACGTTGAAGTTTCTTTCATATAGTCTGTAGTTTTTGTAATTCAAAAGTATTTTTTCACAGAGCAATTTGCAAGTTATTACATGACTATGACTATACAAGATCACTACAATTCAGGTAACCTAACAAGAACCCAATTTTCCGTAAAAATATGCTCAAATTTTCTTTTAAATAAGTTCTTCAAAAGGTTATAGAAAAATTTTCCTCCTTCATACTGAAGGAAATAGTGAGAGTGAAAAACATGCATTATGACCGAAGTATAGATACACTTTTCCCTCTAACATGAAAGTAGCCGTACAGAGAAAGCTTTTACAGATTAGATATCTGAATCGTAGTAGGATGACTTAGTAAATCTTAGTAAGAACATTCACCTCAGTAATAACATATATTAGCTATTTTTCATGGATATAGTAATTGTGATAGCAAGAGGAAAAGTCATTTAAAGAATATGACATTCTCTGTGAGTATGTGTTGTAGGTAAGGGAGAAAGAGAAGAGAATGAGAAAGGAAAGGCAGCAGCTACTCTAGTTTAATCATCTCTGAATCTTTCTCACACTGGAAATCCACATAATATATTGGGCTCCATGATCTTTAGACTTAATCAATTTCCCCCTAGACCTTTAATTTAAATTCACTGACAATACATGTCTGTCAAAAATAACTGTTTTATTTCCAATAAATGAAATTCAGGCACTTCTAACATTAGTTTCCCCACGCATTCCATGAGACTGAGAGGAAGAGTGGAAGCTATGCAGTTTCTGATATAACCTGATGTTTGTGAACTGTACTTACAAACGAGTAAGTAAGCGAGTACTGGAGCTTTAATTTTGTTCATTATTGTAAATAAAACTATCTGTCAAGAAACTACAGTTTACACATTTTCCTGGTAGGTTAAAGAATGCCCCTCTATAATAGGACTGGGTTAAAGTCCTAGAAACATTTTAATCTAAGGCTGTGGTGCAATACTTGGTAGCCACATGATGACCCAAATCCAGGAACAAATCCCACAGCAAAATAACCCCCCCAGAGAAAACCCTATTTATCCAGCCAGTCAATTTCCCAGCACAATTCATCACGCAGCTACAAAAACACACCAGCTCAGTACTGGATGAAATACAACAGCAAGACAGCAGTATCATTGAAAAATATCATGTAAAACCTTAAAAGAAAAAATATAGAAATATAACAAGCAGCTTGCAAAGGATGAAGACAAACATTTCTTAACAAAATCACTGAAATAGCATCTACAACATAACGGATGGGAAACACTGATCTCAACTATTTAGAATCAGGAATGCAAAGAGAATACAGCAGGCACCTTCCCAGCACACATTCAAGCATATGTTTTTGTTTATGAGCACACAATTTCTTATTTGATGGTCCAAAACCACCACTCTGCCATAATCTTGAGTATTTATTAAACTGCTATATATATATCACTAGTAAGGTGTATGCTACTAGAAAGAAACAATAGAGAGTTGAGTGAAAAATTTTACCACTATTTTTTTTCAGAGCAAATTTTACAAGATGCCTGGATGTGGAATAGAGAGAAGGGAAGAGGCATTTAAATGATGTGGCTATAAATTCAGTTTGTGAGCTCAGACAAAAATTGAGAAAGCAAGAGTTAACGTGAGGTAAGAGAACAGTGGTGAAGTGAAAAAGCAATACAAAACTTGCCGTCTAATATCTCAAATAAATAAGGAAAGAGAGAGAAAAGAAAGGAGGAGAAATAGTCCAGACCTTCCTGTTCACGGGTGCAAGGAATTTTGGACACCTGAAATTACTCTGCAAGAAGCTTTTAAAGCAAGAGTAATCAAGTTTTTAAATGAGATGGGAGGTTGTCTCAGCATCAACCTGAATCCTGAAACTCAAATTCTTGGCTGCCTGCCAAGTGAAGAGCAAAACAAAATATCTCTTCACATGTGATTTCCACAAGCTGACCATGTCCTCATTAAGGAAAAAACACCACTTTTCCTCTTGTGGTCCAAATAGCACAAAAAAAAAAATCTTTCCCTCCCTGAAAGGCATGATCATTTTTCACTATCCAACATCATCAAAATAGTTTCAGGAATCACTGTTCGCAGACTTGAAGACTCTTCTGTTCAGTGTCATAATTTCTAGCTTCAATGGATTTCATACTCTTCAGTACCTTAGATTGCAAAGGATTTGACTCTATCTTAAGAACAAGGAATAGCTAAATTAAAAGTGTATCTCAGCGATACTATGAAACTGAGTCACTGAGACATTGCACATATCTGGACAATATGCAGACTCAGTCACCGCGAACCCTCAACCCTAGACAAGACGGTCAAGTAAACATAATCTAAAAAGACATACAAATACCTACAGCTAGAGAACAGATTTCTCTGTCTTAGTTTTCTGCTGCTTTCAAGTGCAAATTGTGAAAGCCAATGTTTTCCTAGACAGAAGATGCTTTAGCTTGTCCTACCATGGAAAAATTTGCAACCATGCAGATAAAAGCTACTGCTGCATAATATTTGCTAAAAAATCCTGATGATACTTCAAAACAAAAGAAAGGAAGTGCTAGGACTAATTGGCAGATTTTTTATTTTTTTTTTTTAAAAAAGATACCTCCCGCAAACCCACCTTATCAAGATACAGAAGGAGAAATCCCAAAGGTTGACAGTTCCAAATGCATCTGGAAAAGTCAAAACACATAATGGGGATGACCAGACATAAGGAAAAACATCTTCCTTCAATAAATCTGCAGAGGCTACAAAGGTACAAAATAAAGCTTAGACTTCCCTTCTCCATTAAGGAAACAAAATAGGAATGAAAAGCTTTCCTTTCACTGCTCATTCAATCACTGCCAAATCCGTAAGTGCCTTCTCATCCAAAACTTTCTCATGAACAGAGTCTCTAATGAGGGAAGCTTTGTATTGAACAAGTTGTAGAAGTGAGACATTTTCCCCACCCTTCTGCAGCAGCCTTTTGTGATTATTTGGCTGGAAGAAATCAGTGATTTCAAAAGATATTGAAGATGAACAGCAATGCTTGACACTGATTTATTTGTACCCAACTTCTCAGGTAAAACACCAGAATGACTGGAATTCAGATTAAAAAAGCATCACATCCCACAAAAGTGGAAAAGAAGGTCTTCTGTTCATGCTGCATTCCTTTCAAATGACAGGCTGTTTACAGATGCCCTTGCCAAGAAAGTAATATCCCAAATGAGAATTTGACAATTTCCTTCAGCTTTAAAATAACTCTGATGTTCTTGCATAGTACATCTGCTCTTCTGCAGGAAGATTTAAGCACCCTTCTTTTTCCCCTGTCGATAGATTTCCTTTTTTACATTTGACACAGAAAATCAAATAGCTTTTTATTAGGCTTAACTGGCAGAGTAACTTCTTGTTAATGTCCCTTAATTAGTTACTACTAGTTAAAAACTACTTCATTCACAATGTGTTTAAGATAAATTAACCAAGAAATACCTCAGTTACAGATTTTCAACATGAAGAAAGGAAGAAAATAAACAGATAAAATTGAGTTTTGGCAGTCCCAGTGTAACAATACACCATCAAATGGCAGTACAATATTGAAAATAGCCCAGCCAATCAAGCCACCTCACATGCTCAATGTGTTATGCTCCTGTAGTATTTACTTCTACTGCTACAGAACTAGGGGCTTTGGAAAAAAACCCAAAACTTCTCCCAGGGCACAAAATATATTATTAATAATATCAATATATATGTATATACTATATTAATATTATAATACATCAGCATAAATGTGTGGTTACATTTATTACAATAATGCAAATTTTTGGAAATGTACATGAGCTTAATGATACTACATTCAGTCTTCATCAGATCATAGCAAGATATTAGTGTCATACTTGACAAGAATTCTTTTTTTCTGACACTATGTATCAAAATTTACTTTGCAATAAATGGATAGAATGGATTCATGTTCACCTACTGATTTACTGACAAAGGACAAGAAAAAGTTGATCACGAGTGGTTAGTTGTTTTGTATTCTTAAGGTATTTTCGTATCTTCACAGAAGCAAAACCGCCCTAGATCCCAATTCTTTGTTTTTAAAATATCTACCTACTATCATAAATTTCACTTCATATATTGAAGCTGCTATTTACATGCAAGCTACAGCATTGTGGTCTTGACTGCTGCCAGATTTCACTAAGCAGGTGTTAAAATAAAACCATCTATAATAAAACTACCCAGACAAAAGAGCAAGCCAACTGCTACTGTAACAGACTTCTCATTAATGAGGAAAAGATAGCAGAGAGTGTGTCTGTAGTGAGACAGATATGCACATGGATACGATCCCCAAGATATATGTAAAGAGTGTATCACACCCCAAGGTAAACATGAACAGTATATCACAAGTAAGTAAAATCCTACATTTTACATACTTTGACTATTATTTCCAAAGAACAGCTATTTCAACTACCTAAATACATACTTTAGTCTAAATTCTAGACAGCTCTAACATTAAGTTTTGAGTTACTACAAAAATCAATACATTTCCTCACTGGAATACAATCCCATGCGTGAATCTTCTTGAAGATTTATGGGAGTCCCCTTTAGAATAAACACACCTGAAGTACACAAATAAGGACTTTGAAAAAGATCAATAAATAGCACAGCCTCACAGACTTGATGAAAAACTAATAACAAGGCTGGGAGACACTGATGGCAAGACAAGTCTTAGTTAACTAAATGATCAGGAGAAACGAGAAGATGGCAGAAATACTACTTGGATATGAATTAGCTGGCTCCTATTTATACATCACGATGGAGATAATGACCTGTTATAGGTATTTATTATTTCAGTATCTACATTTTTCTAAAGGTTACCTTGACTCTATCTTTTAAGACAGTATAAGATCCAGAAACATTTAGAGATATTTTTAAAGTTATCATTTAAAACCATTTATTAACCCCCTAATTAGAGTATTTCTAATAAATGCCTCAGATTATCACTATTCCCACCGTGCATAATCCATAACAATAATACAGAAGAACTGCAATCACATAGCGCACTTAACAGTATTCAGAATAACGTTCCTACTTACGTTTCTGTGTCTGAAACTAATGACTCGTTGTTACACACATCATTGAAGGTATGAAGTTGGTTCTGTAGTTAGAAAAAGGAAGAGAAAAATTAAAATTTTATCTCAGTATTTTGTGAGGTAGCTATATTTGAAAATAGTATTAACAGTAAACAATTTTTTCTAGTACTTTCAGTGTTTTTACAGAAACCACTTTAACAAAAATTTGAACACGCGTTTTAGAAGGCAAGAGGGATCAGTTCTCTCTTTCAATAAAACTTTTTTTCACTAAAGCAATTAGATGATGTTACAAAACTCCACCCACTCCAGAAACCAAAACAGGGTGTGTAGCAGTCACTGCACACAGATCTTCATGAGCAATGAAACATGTACCACAACAGCAAAGATGTCTTTTGTCATCCTATCAGTGTTGAAAGTCTACAAAATACTGGAAAGTGGAAACTAAGTATTTTTATACAAAATGAAGCTTTGGAAGGTATCTGAAAAGATAAATTCAAGACATCCCAGAGAAAAGAAAAGCCTGTTAGAGGTTTACATCTCTTTTCCACCCCTTTCCTTAGCACCAACTTTCCAGATATAGAGATGGCTCTGTATACAATTCTTTACATGTATAGATTTACTAAATATTTAAAATTATGTGACAAAATTTGTCATCTTGTTTTCAAAAAAAAAAAAAATACACAGTTTTTGAAATTCAACTTTAACTTCTTGTGTAACTTTGTCAAAATATTTGTTCTTTCCTTTCGTGGAACAAGTCTGGTACACGGACTCTACAATTTGGCTGACAGCTAACCTCCTGCAGTCTTTACACAAAGATTTATTCATGTCCAATCTCCACAATTTTCAGAGGCAAAAATGTTTTTGAAGAAACAAAATTTAAAATATGCATTAGAATTAGTGAGACATGAGAGCCTGATTACACAATTACTAACAGACAAGTAACACATACTTCCAAATGAAACATATTTAGGAGTGGAAAAACATGTGAACAGAACTTCATGAAGAAATTGTTGTGACCAGTTAGAATTGGGTTAAATAAGGAAGTGAAAGGTCATTGGTTTTTCTGAAGACTTGTGCCCCAACTGAAAATGTTTTGAAAGGTATCACAGTGAAGGAGTACTGAACTGGTACTATCATCAATTTTAAATTCATGGTCACACGTTGATCCAGATTTCCCATACAAAACCCTTATCTACAGGAATTTTAACAAAAGGTGGTTTTTTTCATATTGGAATTTTCAAACAATTTTTATAATAATTTCAACTGAAGTCGTAGAATTCTGACACAGCAGCACACAACAAAGTACACATGGGATAGTGTTGCACCACCTTATTCTCACTCACCTACTAACATTTTTTCACTTCATGTTTCATTACCATGAAATGCCAGAGGGAATAAAAAACTTTTACAAATTTTTTTACCATATATGAAACATTGTAAAAAACTAAAGACTCCTGTGCCCAGACACTCGATTAATGTAACTCAAATGTGTTAGTTATGAAGTACAACAAAGGCACAGTCTTCAGCAAAAAAAGCTGAGAACAAAAAGGCATCTCCCTAGCTAGTCTTGTCTCAAGCCCCAGGCATCAAAGGTAATTAAACTTTCTACATAGGAAAACTATGCAAGAAAAATAAATATGCACCGTTCAAATTTTGCAGTGAATTTGTTCAGGAAAAACCTAACAATGCTACATTTGCATTTTCACTAATGCACAGAACCAAATAAATCGGAGTTGAAAAACTGAAAAAGGAAGGATGGCCAGATCAGTTATGAGTATTCATTTACACATATGTAAATTCATCTGTAACTGGAAGGCCAGAAAAACAGAGTCCTATTTGTAAGGGAACAGTAGAGAGAGAAAAGGGTATTTTGGAGCTGAACCACCTCAACAGAAGACTGGGAGATGAAACAAAAGAGAAGCAAGGTAACAAGAGAAATAAAGCTTCAGGTATATCTTGGTTTACATTTTGCTGCTCTTTTCTGTAGCTATTTCCAACTTCACATTCAACCATTCAAGCTTCCACTTTGCTAAAATTAACTTTCATGTGTTCAACCTTGTTTAGTAAATAAGAACTTTAGTCAGATGATATGACACATTATGTATATGCTACTCTTCAAGGGAGGCAAGTCTATATTTGGTGGTAAGCAAATATAATCCCTGTATGCCATACAGCATGTATTCTGTGAGTCTCAAGAGGTTCCATGAAACTGAAAGGTTTAATTTTAGGCCTGGTCACGTTAGCTGTCAGACAGGGGAAAAAAAAAAAGAAAAAAAAAAATCTCTTGGCAGACACAAATCAACACCTCCGTGTTAGAAGACATTCATCTGTTTAGACTCACTGATATTTTTGGTCGAAGATTTCTGTTTCCACAATGAGAGCAAAAGCACATTTATCTTGCAGAAGTAATAATCAGGCAAGCCACCAAAATTATTTGACCCAATCTATTTTAGTCTTGATCTTGTGAGTTGAAATTAGAATCTGCATCTGAGACAACTTTCCATATGAATTTTCAGAAGAAACGTTTCTTTGAAATGAAGTATATACTGAAAAGGTCACACTTTAAAATATTTTGCAAATAATTTTGTTAAAATTTTTCTCTGAATCTTCATGTCTATTTGCAAAATAAAATGAAGAATTGCTTCAAGGCTAAATGCTCAACTTGTGGCAAATGAAAGTCCAGGAAAGAAAAACATTTTGCAGTTGCAGGTATTGTAGTTCTAAAGTCTTGAATACAAAACAGGAAGTTGAAATTGTGTTGGTTGGGAAGAACATTTCAATGAAATTACTTTGACAAATTCTAGCCATCAAAGATATGAACAGAAAAAATAAACTTCAAAGAAGTAACCATGAAGGTACATGTGTAATAGAGATGGTTGTGTGAAAATTGTAACAAAGCTGAACTACACTGTGACTTTGTAAACACATCTTAACTTGCAATGAGGACAGAAAACTTCAGTAAGGAGACAGTCAATATTTCTGTAAATTTTGGTTCAGACTTCACACTCAAAGTTGCACAGGCCTGGCAATTAAGATTGCTCCAGGCAAGGCATACAAAACTAAATGAAACAAAATGTTTCTCAAACTCAAAAGTCAAACAAGAAAAATCAAAATAGACTTCTTCCAAAGATATTGTCGTAAGATCTTTAAAAAGAGAACCAAAGAGAAAATTTCCTATGATTTGAATGAGAAAGAAGAATAAATTGCCTCAGTGATCCTGAGCAGCTTTAGAGGCTGTTCATATAAAAAAAGACTCAATAACTTCTTAACAAACAATATTCCATTTTTTTATAAGCTGAAACTAATATGCTTTAGTCTAAAAAATACCGTAGAATTTTGCTTCTTGTAATACATGTCTGTTATGAAAAAAAATCTAACTTTTACAGTCATATTTATCAATCATAACAGGTCAAAACACATAACCACTTAAAATTACACAATTTCACACTGCCTTAAATGAACTACATGCCTGAAAAAAATAAACAAACTGGTGAATTCTTATTTTCAGACTTTCTTTTGGTAAGGATATGCAAAAAAGACCTATATTAGTAATTGAACAAGGACAGCTGCACAAAATCAAAGGTAAGTACTTACAGGAATAAAAATCTAATATAATTGGAACTATGCAAACATTGGAAATTTACTTTAAAATCAGTGATACTGAAAATGACATTTTCCAAAACTGTGCAGAACAAAAAAAAAAAGGAAGTTACTTTTATGCCCTGTTAATGGCCATATTTTAAAATGTATCTGCCAGATATTATGACATATCTGTAACTATAAATAATAAAGCACATGGCAATTAAAAATCAAAACAAAAATGTTACATTTTCACCTAAGACTTCATCAGTGCTCTGAAGTTTTCTTATTACACAAGAAGAACCCTGAACATTCAAGTTTACACTGATTAATTATGACAGAAGATCAGAATTCAGGCACTGTCTGAGCATATTATATGTAGTATTCATATAAAGTCATATAAATTACTTATGTATATAAATTATATTTACAGTAATGTCACTATTTCTTCCAAAAGTTAACTTTCTCTGTATCTTGTTTTGGATACAGCTCTATTGGATGAACTTCATCATGTTTTCATTCCCATAAATGTGAAACTGAATGGACAATGCATCCAAGTAAAAAAAAGCAGTTACCCTTAGAACAGCATTTGATTAATATTGAATGGCTGTAGCTCACAGACTTTTTTTTTTTTTTTGCTTTTTTAATTTAGTAAATATTTACTGAAACATTTATTTTGGTTTAAAAGCACAAATAATCTGACTGGAAATACTTACATGTTACTTTAAATTGCCATTTATTAAAAAAAATTTTAAGTACTTCTATATGTAAATACAGTGAGAACCAAAATCAATTTTAAGTAAACTTGTATTCAGTGACAGTCAGTGATGAAGAGAGTCACTGACTGATACTATGCAATCAGTTAGAACAGAGAAGGCCAAATGTCTTCAGAAAATACTACAAAGCTTAAGGAAAACATATAGTTTGTTCCTATTTGTCATTTTGTGCATTACGGCAAACATGACAATATAAGCTGTAAATCCTAAATACAGGAGTGTCAGAAGAAACACAAAATTGAAGAGTCTCACTGAATAAAAGAAGTTCACTTCTGACCTTCTGGACAACTGTCTCTCTATGGCTATAAGATACATGTAGGAAGCAAGGACAGACAAAGTATGCACAGCATAGCTTGACTGGTGCAGTGGCAAGCATTCCATGGGAAAGAGAAGGGTGGTTTTAATCTATTTCTGTTTGATTCTGTATGTGTATTTACCTCTTCAATTCAGTCTCCTGTTAATTAATGCAGAAATGATCTCTCTTGAGAAAGACTATACTAAACAAACAGGAAAAAGAAGTACGTACAGTACAACAAAGCAGCTAATTACAGTAGAGTCAAGACACTGCAAAGGTAAAAATTAGAACAGATTGAAAGCCTCTGTAAACAACAAAAAAAGCCATGTCAAGGGACTTTATTTCAACACAGCTGTCACAAAACATGGTTATAAGAGTTTTGTTTAGCATGGTAAACTGTTCAGGAAATGTGTTACGGTTCCATATGCTGCAGAACATAGCCATCACTTGGACTTAGCTCTCAGCAAACCCTATATTCACAATCATGACTATAATTTCCTAAGACTGCATATAAGAGGATTCTGCTGTTTTCACACATTAAAAAAGCCCCCAAAACAAGTCCGTAACTCATAAAACACAAAAAGAAACATTTTCTCTAAATATTATTTATATTTTTAAAAGGTTCTTACTGTTATTTGACTCAGCCCAGCCAATCTCATTGTTAGAGTTGGAGACATAAAGTATTTAAACGCAAGATCAAGACTTTCTTTATCAAAACACAAGGCCGTATCCAATGGTTCTTTAACTGTGCTCCACATTAAATCTGCCATGTTCCGGGCTGCGCTCTGTCGCAATTCCTGGTCTGACAGTTTACATAAATACCTAGAATAAATTACAAATGGAAGAAAAAAAAAAAAGGTATGATTCAAACTAGAACATTCCTGGACCACCATCTTGATTATAACAAATACATATTTCCAATAGCTGTAAGAGTACTAAGCCTTCAAATACCACTATCAAAAATTGGAAACAATAAAAGAACACTGAGGAAAACCTGAATTATGCAGAATATTTTAAAAAGGACATCCATTTCTTATTTTAAACCTCTTCAGATTTCTTTTATTCCACAAAATGACAGGAAACCCATGGAGTTCTTTGGAAATGCAGGTTGGAAACCTAAGCTTTGTATCTGTTTCAGGGGAAGGTGCCCTCTCCACGCAGGTGCATCACATTTATTTACTTTATTTAAAACTGAAGCATCACAATTAACTTAACGTATTCATATACTGTAAAACTTAATTTCTGCAAAATGTGTCAGTGGACCACAAGCAGCATATTCTGACAGAACAGTCTGAAGATTAATATAGCCCTGTTTGTGGTCTCAGTCACAGAACAGAAAAAAATTAAATTGTGCAATCATGTTCTGATACAATTAGAGTAAGTACAGTACATGCACGTTTTTTTCTGCCATAACCATATGCCATCTGTGCTTGCACATCAGTACTCCCTGTGCCACAGCACTGCTTTTGCAACAGGTTAGTGCAGGAACACATGCCCAAGCTGTTTCTTCTCTGATCTTTATGGATGCGTGAGAAGCATCACCAAGGAGCCTAGGAATCTCACACAGAAACCAAAAATGCTAAAGAATTTTAAACAGCTAAGTTCTTCCTACTGTGGACATCTTAGATAAGAGGTCATCTAATCATGTACAGTGAGTCACAATTAGAAATATTCTCTGCAAATGGGTGGCAGAAGAAATAATCATTAATAAAAACTGATTTACAGAAGCTAGCACAACCTTAGTCTTACCTAAGCAACTATAAGATCAAGACGTACCAAGAAAATCTATACTGAAATGCCTGTAAAATTCACATATAAAACACTGACACAGTTGAGAATTTTTTCTGAACTGAATGCATAAGAGAAAAATGTTTACAAACAAGCTTTCCTCAGCTTATTTTAAAGCAATTAAAGATTGCATGGTGAAAGGTACATGCATACAAGGTTACTGGAATTAATTTTTTCTGCTGTACTACAGCATTTTGAAGTTTCAGCTACATCTGAACTAGATTTAACTACTTGGAAATGCGTTAAAAATCCCTTCTTTTGACAGCTTAAGCTTGGATCTATCCTTGGAGACCAGCCAAACTGATGCACAAATTTTTTAAAAAACACGTGAGATATTAACCTACACTTAACTAGATTTATGCACCATTCCTTTGCGTTTGCATCATATAAACAATAGTAATTATTTTTTTAAAAAAAGCAAAATACAGGTCCTGATTTTTATTTGGATTGAGGACCTTTTTTCACATCTCTTGTGTACAGGCCTTATAAACACACTTAAGTGATACTTAACGTTGTCAAACACAGAAAAGAAACTTCAGTGCAAATAATCACAGAGCCTGTAGGTCTAGGATAGAAATCACAGATGAGTAACAGCAGCATAAAAGAAGGACCATTCAGGGCTAAGGCAATCAGATTCTCCACTGCTGTTAATTGTGAAATTGTCTTCTCATGTGGAGCACTAGAAATCCGATCATGGTAAGAAAGTAATGCTTCTGTGCTATGGTTTCTAAACAAAAGTAGTAACAAGAAGGGAATACTCATTTGAAAAATATCAGCAGCAAACCAGACCCAGTGACCTATCTTTAACTTATGGACAGGTGAAAGGAATTACACTCTGATGAAAAAAATGCATTGGTCCATGTTACAAAACAGAATAATCTCAATGTAACTACCAGCAACCTCACACTAGTTTCTATCTCCCCATTTTTATAAGCAAACTATAATCAGGCCTGGTTCCCAAAGCTTTTCAATGTTCATAATGCACATCAAGTCATACTTAACTGGTTTGTGAATGACTTCTAGAAATCGAAAAAATATTAAAATGAAATGTATGAATTTTCTCATTCTACATAGGACAGACGAAGAGTGCTTGTATGTAACAGACAGGTGGGAACGGACACATCTACATATAGAAAAACAAAGGTGACTTCACTAGAATTCTGTAACAGAACCTTCACCCAAAATCTTCTTCACACTAGGAAGTTTGATGAAGCAACTATACTCATCTAGTTTATACAACAAAATGTTTTTCATTTTAATGCAACAGTATCAGTATAAGCCTATTTTCATTCCTAAAATTCACACTACAAGATCATTTTTAATCTTCTTTATGCAAGTTTACTGTATTTAGTCCAAGCCTCAATCAGACTTGTGTCATGTTTTCTGTATTATAATATCATTAAGAGATAGTGTTTTAAAAAAAAAAAACACTTTATAATAACTGAAACTACAGTGTCAGTGCATCTTCACAGCTACCAACAGTATAATCTGTTTTGTCAAGGCCCCAAAGAAAGCTACAGAGAAAAGAGCACTTTTCTCAGCTGGGTTATTCTAGCCAGGCACAGTATAAATGTAGAAGACAGCATACTTGTCTTTACAAGGATAACTGTATCTACATCAGAAAATTTATTGGCACTACTACACCGGTCATAAGTCAAATATGAGCATATCTTTACTACCAGGAATAAAACTGTAAAACTTGCAGAGCAGGCCAAGCCTTGCTTTTGTTGTGGAAAGACAGTGGCCTAAATCCATCTGTATCAGTAAACTGGGTCCATCAGAACATTATTATTGACAAAAAATAAATCTTCAGCTAGCAATGGCAATTAACAGATATCTTTCCTTACACTGACTAACTGCAAATTTGCTGCACTGCCTTACATAACAACAGTGGTAGTGGAGCAAGGCAAAATGTCTATTTAGCCCAAAATAGCCACTCCAAAAGGAGGTGACAGATTTATCCTGTGCATATAAAAAAAAAAAAAAAAAATGGATGAACCTATCTCCTATTGTGAATTAAGTTATCTCTGTTTATACTTTTGGCTTTCTCATTAACCTATGCCAGGTAGTTTCACAATTACATTTGAAGAAAAACCAATCTCCTTTCACTTCTCTTAAGTCCGCAACCTGACAACTGTATTGTATGTTTCCATTTCTTAATTTTTAAAAACTATTAATTATCATTCCCTATTTATTGTCTTCATATCACTCATTTAACAGCCAAAAAGAATCCCAGACTATGTCTCTCCTCTGATCAACATAATTTTTTATCTCCTACCTTCTTCACCACCCTTCCTATCACCTAGGTAGTTGTTATTATCTGTGATATGGAACAATCAGGACTGTATATGGTATATAAATGTGCCTACGTGATCGATTCATACAATGGCTTAATAATAGCTTCCCTTTCTGTACTACTATTTTTTTTTATTTAATTCCTAAATTTTTATCTCTGATTCTGATGCGTACCAAGTCTTAAAAGAATATACGAACAACAATTCAGGATCTCTGTAATCTAGTAAACCCAACATTTTTGCCTAAATGAGACTTTTGGATAGAAACATACTTCTTTTTATACATATACATACAGGATAGTCTATATATGTATAGGACCTGTCCTGCCAGCCTGGCATACTTAAAATAATATATATTATCTACAATTAAGCAACATATGTACATATACATTAATTTTAAAAACCAGTTTTAGTCTACTGAAACTATTTAAATTGGCTGTATTTGGGGATAGGAAGAGTTCAGTTTTAAACGTGCAGTTCCACGTTAATGTAATGCTTACAAATCACATCTTATGCTTCAGGACTTTAGCTACTCAGCTGTGAAAGAATCTTTTTTCCATTAATATGACTCCTTTGGACCACAGCTGCAAAAGGGATATCTAGCAGAATGAGTCAGCGCTCCTCAGTGATAGCAAGAATTCACTTAAGTGGCTGGCTGTTGTCTCCTGACTTGTCTATTCTTTGTACCTACAGCATAAATTTCCAAGATTTTTGGAGGAGTTAAGTACTTTTTGCAACTGAAAATTTCAAGGATTATTATAATACTTTTTCATTGACATTTAGTAGCAAGGAGTGGTCTTGGGCACTCCCATAAAACCCAAATTCTTAAGAAAAACATTTTTAAGCACAAGAGTAATTCGAATTCTTTCAGCTGCATTCTCTCTCACAGTATTCCACAAGAAGCAGCAGGGATCAACAATTTTGTTTGGAGCTTCCACTTCTTCTGCATATACCAGTGCCCTGTGCTGAGACTAGAGGGCTAACACAGGAAGAACTGCCACTTGCAATTTCCACTCAGTGTGCTTGAGCACAACGTGTTCTGTTTCTCCCTAACTGGGGCAGAGTCATGAACCCTTCGTAAAAAATCTCTCAAGATTCATTCTGAAGCAGGAGAGAGAAAAAAGGGAGGGGAGGAGAAAGGGTTAGAACTAAATATGGTACTGGTCAGTGCTAATGCTACACATAGCTCTCAGATTTTACCAGATACCAACTGTGATATCAAAGAAAGAAGAATTTTAGGTCATTTCCTTTGTGCTATCCAGCATTTTTTGGTGGTTTATAGAGGCATTTAAAATATCAGACATACAACTTCATCCCTTACTTCTCATAAAACTGGACGTCATTGCTAGTCGTCGTCTTTCTATAGGACAGAACTATCCGTGACACTTTCAGTCAACAATCTTGCCACTGAAAAAACACTGTCCACAAAACATGGCTGTTTATAGTTACTGCTCTCTTCAGGCATTCGATGTCGGGAACGATGTAGAGCATCTCTCGTCTCTGATCTTGAGGTGAAAGCCAGAAGGAACCGCTGTCTTTTATAAAGAGACATCATCAACAACTTGCCCTCACTTATAATTGCAATAAGGTATGACTTATTTTCTTGAGTCACTTGGTCAATATGTCTCTTCTTTTTTCATGAGAATTTTGTACTTTGAAATGCAGAATTCTAAGGTATTTAGATCAATAAAAGCTTCCTTCTGAGGTCAAAACCACTTCGCTCCCTTATTAAAAGGTATAATTTTAAATTCATGTCCTCTATTTCTTTCCTAAACTGCTTAAAAAACATAGGCCCTTCAGAGGCAAGGTGTGCACGCTAGTGATCCATTCCCCAGGCAGAAAGAAACATTTATTAGTCTTTTTTTTCAGTAGCAGCAATGACAGGATTGTGTCCATGATATTTGCAAATTCTAGCAGTGGTCTCCTCTACACAAATACACACTTTGCTATTAATTTCATCCACTTCTGGTAGAACTAACCACAGAACAGGAACATAAAGGTTAACCTCATCTGATAAAAGATGCTGCTAAGATGCCAGTCAGGTGATCTCTCTGCTTATGCTGATCAGCACTCCAAAATGCAGTTCTTGCAAGGAAGCTACCTGAGCAGCAATTTGGACTAACAGTCAATTAGAGCCCCAAGAGCTCACTGTAGACTAAAACCCTCTCCAAGCCCTCTTTCTGAGTTTGCATAGCAACAGAAGCTATTGCAGGATTTGTTTCAAAGGTGCTGTGCTGCTGTGCCCAGGATCACGGTTGCTTTTTTTTAAAAAAAAAAAAAAATGAAGTAAGAAGCAGATGGAGACCTAGAGACCCAAGCTGCTAAGCAAGATCTGTAAGCCTGACAACCACATGGGGTGAGCTGCATACATCAAGGAAGTCATCCTTTACCAAACGCATCTGTGTTAACTTCTGTCCCATATAAAGGTATAGCACTAGAGATTATTTTTGTTACATGTTCCAAGCTTCCTGTCCCATTCCATAAGCGCATCTTCACACAAAAAGCTTTGGATTTCATAATGCTGAAAAATTCCAGATCTCCCATCAGAATTCAGCTGTGAAAAACAGAAACGGGGAGAACTTCCCCTTCCTTCTCTACACTGCTAGTGGTTTCCATAGATGTGTCCTGTATCAATATTACTGTTCTGATTGACAGAAATGTATTGTAAGCGCTAAGAACAGACATCAAGGGCATTATTTATGACAAGAAGCTGCTGACAAATCACATTTTAAAATCAGATGCAAAAACTGTATGGGTAACGAGAAAGATGAGGAGAACACAGGAAAAAAAAAAAAAATTCTATTTATTCCAGCGATCCTAATTGCACCTACAGTTATAAAATAGAAAATGCTTTTAAGAATTATAGGGTGACAAGCAAGTGAGGACAAACAGCAAAGACTGCAGGCTGTGTTATTCCATCTCACTCAAGTTTCTTCTTATCAGCCTATCTCTAATTGTCGATCCTTCAATGCTCTCTTTAATTGCCACACATTGCAAGAAGATAGTTACGGCTCATGAACCAAATTCCCACGTACATCAACAATCATTAATGGAATATGCATGGAGACAAGAACTTGAAGATCCTCTGCCCGTCCTTCCTAGACTGCTTCATGATTAATAATAACCTTTTTAAGATTTCAAAGGTAGCACATAAGCATTAAAGGAGTGCACATGGCTGGACTGTAACTCAAGACTGCTATGCTTTAATAGAAGACCAGAATACTCTTCTCTCTGCTGATATCATTTTGGTAGAGACCATGTTATAGCAAGATAGGTAGACAGCCAAGACAGTACTTAAATTTTTACAGCCAAAATTATTTACAATTAAAACAAGAACATTTTAAAATATGAAACATAGTTCTGAGCCTCACTGTCCTGTGCACTTTTTTGCTGTCAACGTTACTGTTTTTGTTAAGAGTGTGATTTTATACTGATGTAGTTAATGAAATCTGCAAAGGCACATTTTTTGCTATCAAGGAAGTAAGCTATGACCAGTACAAGCACATTTCTAATATCACAGTTACTAGAAATCCAGAGCCTTGGAGGAACTGTGGGCCCATACAAGAGCAGTGGCCTTTTAGGTTGCCTGCCCCAAAGAAGTTTAACGTTGGGCCACTGGAAGGAGAATTAGCTGTGACCACACCCCTCCACCTCCAGGCAGATACACACACAAGATAATTACATCAGCAGCTCATTGGATTTTTTCTATTGTCCCGAGAAACCCAATAAAAAGAAATCCCTTGTATAATTAAATATCTTTATAAGTACTTTAATTTAAATTGTTTTTCATGATAGGCAGCTTGATATAAAGAAAATCTTTGGGACTGGATATATTTAGATACATAAAAGTGCGAGTAGACTTTTGATCACACTTCAGTTCCTGCCAGATGGAAATACAGAACATCAGAATGTGAAGCGGTGTTAAAACTCAGTGAAACTCAGTATATGAAATCTCAATGACTACATATTGCTCTTCTACTTACATCGTCTCATTGCAAATTTTACGTAAAGTTCTATGAAGATACTGCAGTAAGTGAAACTGTATTACAATTGAACCTGACACAACATGTTGGAATGGGGCTGGATGTCACACTAAAAATGCTATTGACAAGACTGATCTGATTGATACAGAAATCACACAGATCTAAGGAGCTGCCCAAACTAACTCTAAACATTACCTTCAATCTCCTTGTTGAAAGGACACAGCCAGAGCAACAACCTGAACAATTAAAAGTGTATCAGCTGAAATCATAAATAGGTGCTGTCAAAAAGTCCCACAAGAAAAATTCTTAAATTAAAAATTTACCTGATAACATAAGTCCTAAAGGGAATAATGTGCTGCATGACAGCAGGGATGTGTAGCCATATTCTGATCTATAATGCAAAAACATAAATAGATAAAAATTTCATTAATGACATTTAATGAGAATGGTAAAAAATGAAATATTGCTGGTACATTTGCACGTGCAACCCCACTTTAAAAAGAGGCTTTGTTGCTGTTTTTCACTCAACTTCAATTCTTTCAACTTCTTAATTTTCTAATTTGCAAAACTGTTATCTGCGGAATGCTTCTGTGACTTATAAACAGGAGTTGCATCTTTTCTGCTAGTCAGTTGGAAAATACAAATTTTGTATAAATAGTATCATACTGCCCAGATGTCTCATTTTTATATTTTCTGTAGTTTCTTCAGTAGGAAAAACTGCTACTCAGCCCTGTGGGGTTTCTTTTTCCTTTTTCTTTTAAAGTCTATAAGAAAATGATTCCATTCTTTCTGTTCCTTGCAAATCTCTCCTAAATCAAGTAAAATTATTTGACTTGTGTTGATGTTTTGCTTCTTAGGGCTCATATATGCCATAAAATAAAATTATGTTTTATAACCAGTGATTAAGCACAGGGTTTCTTACTACCATATTTGCATTCCCATATTTACCATTCTGCCTTTACCACCTTTGCAAAACTCCATGCAGGAAGAAAATGTACGTAGAGGAAAAAAAAAACCCTGAAACAGCTATTTAGCACCGCTGTGAGGAAAAGGGGACCAACCAAACTACTTACACAGGCAAAGTTAGAAGTTTCATCTGCATTTCAAAAAGGAATGCTGAGCCTGTTAAACCTGTTACAGAAAGGCAACTACGTGCCAGGTAAGGGATCTAGCATAGATGAAACATTAGCAGCTGTTACTACTACCCACATAATTTTAATCATGTGCGCACACAAATCTTGTGAATAGCTAATACCGTCAGTCACTCAAAGCTGTCATGTCGATTTACATCTCCGTATTTATTCTGAAGAGAATGCTTAATCTTTGCAACTGATGCAATAAATTCTGGCTAAGGGCTAAATTCTCACCAAAATTTTGGAAAATTCTGTATGCAGAAAATCTAAATTCTCCTTCCTGTCAGGAGAGAAAAATATTAGGCTGTAGTAAAACTGTATCACCAGCATTTATTTTAAACATTTCCAGAAGTAACCAAATAACTTTTTTAGTCGGTTCTGAAAAAAACATTTTCAGACTTACTTTTACAATGCAACTAACACTACCCAGCAACAATACTAACCTACTTTGCAAGACAAACCAGCCAAATCTTCACATTGCAAAAAAGACCACATTTGGAATAAGCTTCTGATCCAACTGGCAGTCGCAAGAAGAAAAAAAAACGCTACCATCCCAAAGACAGAAAATATAACTAGAAGATGGTTTTTCTAGAAACAAGAATTAAGTAATATTTTGACAAGGAATTGCAAGGATGACAAAAATACTACTGTATTTTTGATTTTTATTTGATTTTTAACACTGTGCTCTTTTTCACATGCAGTATGAAACACAAAAGTAAATATATTACTTTGTGAAATAAAAGATGTTTTTGTAAGCTTGCTTTTATAGCTTTACTGTTCATAGTAATTTTCACTCTATTAATCCAATCTTCTAATGCCATTTCATTCATGTGTATACTTGCATTACATACAACCTTCAACCTCAGATTTGAATTAATGGATAATTTCATGTGTTATAAATGAAAATGTAATTTTCATCATGAACTCAAACATACTAAATTACTTAAATAAAATGGCATAACATATATAAAGTGATTTTAAATTAACATAGATAAAAATACATTAAATATCCACAACTTTCATCATACTTTTTTTTTGCTTCCACCTGCTTTTAAGAGAAAGTACTTACTGCATCTGCTCTGTTCTCAAGCTTCAGAGGCTTTGGGGTTTTTTTTTATTTGCTCTTTATCATAGGTAGTTATTTTCCAAAAGGCAGTGTGTCTCTCAACAGTTTTTACTTCTGACTTAAGTTTTGATATTTCATACAGTAGAATTAAACCACCATTTTGGAAATCATCAGCACGTTTTCAATTAATTAGTCTCCACTGAGGGCAGTTATTTCTCCACAACATCCACAAAACGGACATGGTACATAATGAAGTAACGACAGTCTTTCTCAGTGAGGTTTAAACCGAACCAGCAGTAGGTCACTGATTTCTCTGCATCTGCTAGTTTTTTAAGGACACCAACAAAACATCATGTAGTTAGACTGAGCAAGTATCACAGAATATGAAATGTGAGAAGGAGGAACCAAGTATCTAACTAAAAGAGGCAGAAAGGAAATATCTTAAGGAGGAACAGTCAGTCCTACCACAACACAGGTTGCTAAGAAAGCATCTTGTGGAGCCGTGAGCTGGAGAAAAAACAAGAGTGCCAACTAGACAACTCCCTGTGTGAAGCAAATTGCATTATTACAGTTGCTGGCTTTATTACTACCAACATAAGCTTGTCTGACAACGCCGTTCACTCAAATGAGATCTGCTGGATAAAAAAATCCAAGTAACAATGTTTTCCAATAATTTTAATATCCTTTCTATAAGGAGACAGGAGTAATCACAAGCAAGTAACTCAGTTCCCCACAGACTTGACTGATCTGTGGTAATGGTCTTCTGTTACATGCACCTCTAGAAAGCACTTAATGAGATATTCACCTTCCTTTGTGGAAGAAACAGCACAAAGGCTTTCCACACTGCTATGCAGCCTTTACTAAAAGTTGAACATTACTGGTCGTTAGCAAATGATTTCTTTGACTCCACTTTACTATTTCCAAGTTCACCTATTCTACTTCCTGGAGCTTACTACTAAGCCTAACTTTTTAATGAGAAATTGACTGTTTCATCCACACCACAATCTTTCTGAAAATATTTTTTAAGCATCTAATGTAGTAGCTAAACAAGTTGTTCATCTCACACATTTTAAAATAAATTCCAGCATGGATATTTCTAAGCATCTTTACAATAATGGCTACTTATCTGCCATTCTCAAGAGATAGTATGACTGTGAAAATGTATTTAAGAGTTACTGTATACTAATGGTTCTGGCTTTACATGTGAACAACTTAACAGCTGACATTGCAGAGCTGTTCACTGAGCTATTATTGACAGGGCCGTTCATACATCTCACACTATCTATAAATCCCATGAACACAAATGCATTGGGATAAACCCAAGTCAGATCAGCAGAGTTCTTACTGAAATCACCAATACTTGGTTCACAAAATACAGTTTTGTAAATGCTTCTTTTTGTTTTATTGGCTCTTGGTATATCACTTCACAGACAATCAGAAACATTTATTAAATTACTTGCATTTACCTAAGTTATATGAATTATACAGTGAGATGATATAAAAAGAAACAGGGAAATTGAAACTTCATATCAAAATTAGAAGCTTATGCACCATCAGAGTGTTAGAAAAAAATCTTGAGTTTTTTTAGTATCAGCCAGGAAAAATGCATTTTGTCAAAAAAATTAGCTGCCTAATTCAGAACTAACAAACATACTGCATTTGAAAGTCAGAAGCACTGCTGACAAGTACAATGAATGAACCAAAATGCGGGAAGTGGATGAATAAAGCACATAACACATATTTTCTGTAGTGAACTGACATAAAATTTCAAGATAAATTTTTTTTTAAAACAGTTTTCCTCTAACTTTTACACATTTGCCAGCAAAGTCAGACAGAGTTCAAAAGAAAGATTCTAGTTGAGTGGTAAAAGATACAATGCTGGAAGGAGTTGAAGAAACGGTATTTCTACTGGTTATGGTTTGGGTTGAATTTCATTTTATCTGTCAGGTTGAACCATAGCCTTCATCTACAATAGCTGCAAGAGACAACTAAATGTATTACCTACTAGAACAAAAGATAAATGTAAAGCTGCTAAATCATTATTTGAATGAAGAAACTTTGCTGAGAAGTATTTTGGGTTAGGGCACATCACTAAGAATAAAAAAAAAAAATAAACAACTTACGTCAGAAAAATAAAGACTTCAAAAAAGGACAAAAAAGGGCAGGTACAGTTTATAAGCATGCACTAGTATGGGCTATCTCAGAAATGGGATTTGCAGTCAGAATGCTTGTTGAAAAAAATGCTGGTGTGATAGGGAGCTGCCACTCATTGTTCAGAACAGTTTTGCCCATTCTCACCAAAAAAAAAAGATGAAAATCAGACAAAATGAAAAACAATGTTTGGTTCCACTACTGAAATTTACTTCTAAACTTGAATAACCTACACCACCAGACATTTTCAGCAGATGGTTTGATGAAGACTGAAAGCTGCACTGACAACAGCTAGAGATGAAGAACTCATCAGATTATCACCCGAAAGCTCATCAGATCATACAGAAAGGGCCAGAAGATAACAGATCTCCATAATTTAACAGACAGAGGTCCTGCAACAGTCCTCCTGTGCAAGCTTACAAGAATGGAGCATATCACGGCCTTACTCATTTGCTCTCTGATTTGCAAATTAAGAACCATTATACTAAAAGGATCAGTGAGTGATACAGATCATCAACACCACCTTTATGTCAGTCACTGGTTCCCTCTAAGCAAACATATTCCAAAACTTATACAGAGCATCATCCTGGCTGTCAGTAACAGCAACAAGGAAGGAAGGAAGGAAGATGTGTGGAAGGAAGGATCTGATTTTAAGTATTTACAATTGCAATCAATGTCAAAACTATGTTAAAATAATTTCACATAAAGCGTAAGAAACTATTGTTTTCCTTTTTGTCCCTACGTAACATCCACAAAACAGGTCACGACTTCACATTCTCACATTACATTAAGTCTTCATATAGCCTTCTTCATAAAATGTTTTTTATTTCTATCACCAATCTCCTTCGAATCACCACTATAATCAATCTGTAATTCTGCTAGCCAAAAATCAGTATTATTTCAAAATGGAGAAACGATGAAGGATATATATTCTGAAACTAAGTGAAAATAAGATAGTTACCTCTATGCTGCAAATGCATATAATGATACAAAGTCACAGGAAATTAAAAAGAAAATAAATCCACAGGCTTTTTCCTTTGTGCCTCATAGGAAATAGGTAAAAAGTTAATATAGCCTTGAAGAAACTTAAAACATTTCCATGACATAATTTCAGGGACAGAAATGACCTCTGACAACATTCTTGTAAGTATTTTCTAGGGCTGTTACAATCTTCATATCTAGGTACAAGCTTATAGAACCACTTGTGTGCTTAATGTATAGGGTTTGAATGATGAAATGCTCATTGGACCAGCAAACTTCACATTCCTCACAAGGAAAATCTTAGTGTTTTTCTCCCTTCCTGGTGCTACAGAATTCTTCCAGACTTCAGTCCTTTTACTTTTTGCATTTAACATTAAACAAAGTAAAGACAATACTTACATTAGATACCACTGTGATAAATGCATGTGCTATAAGAAATGGCAGTGTCTCAGGGGTTCCGTATTCAAAACAATCCTTCATGAGGGAAAGGCCATTTTTTCCACAAAACAGACAAACATAACGAAGCAAGTGCAACGGTACTTCTACATCCTAGAAATATTAAAGAAAAGTAAACATTGAACAATCAGTACTAGATCCATTCAGGCATACAGGAAATTCAAAAGGTACATTAGTATAGCACAAATCTATAAAGAGGCTATTTTAAGTTTCTAGGAAATGTGCACCTCTTGAGAAATGGTCAACTTACATTCATATCACAGAACGCCCCTAATATATTGCTTTCTTGAGCAGAAATATCCTGTTTAAAAAAAAAAAAAATTAAAATTAACTGAAGCAATAAAAACACATTTAAAGAACAAAAAACAATAGATCATTAACAGATACTACAGTCAGCAAACAAAAATATAAAATCCTGATTTGGAGTAAGACAGAAGCTCAAGCTCTACTCCACTTTTACATTGCAAATCATTATTTTTTCAGTTTACCATTTTACCTTTGTTAAAATGTATTTACAAGTACACAAATATACACTTATGATAATATCTCAGCAGTGGCTCTCAACTGCTGGATTAACAGATCATTCTTCAATTCCATTCCCCACCATTTTTTTCAACAGGAATACTGCAAAGAGGACAGTCTAACAGACTGGCTACACACCAGTCTGAGAATTACAGAACAGAACCAATCGAGGTATTTTTGAATGCAATTCTTGCACGAATACGAGACATATATCCAAATAACTGAATTTAGATGAAATGTAGGATGTTCTACAATCCTACACTGAATGACTTAAGGGGCTAAACTGCTAAATTATTCATTCCCATCAGAATATTAAAATTCTTTTACTTCAACTACTATATTCTTTTATATATAAGAAAACACAGCATATAAGTAAGTGTCTAATACCCTTTACAGGATTAAACTAACTAAAGAGGTGGAAGGAATTTTATCACCCCATCGATTTGTTAGTTATTTCCTGCAACAAAAAAAATCTATTTTCTAGAAGCATTAAACTGAAAAGGGTTTGGAAAAATAGCTTTTCTTTTCAATGTTCACAACATCTACTTCTTGAGTAGTATAAAACAGGAATTTTCTGTATTGGGGCTGTAACATGTATTGTGTGTATCTTGCATATGGCTGGGAGCAAAAGGGCACTGAAAATATCATAAAATATGACTGTTAACCCACAACATTGCCATGGATACTTGCAGGTGGTTACAGCACACCACCTTCTTCCCATCCCTCCATGCCAAACACCCAGTTCTTATATTCACAAACCAAATATAAGTTTAACATAAAGTTAAGTTTTTAAATGAAGTTTCCTGATTATTTTTAAAGTAGCTGTGTAGGAGTAAGCTTCTTAAAACTGTACCAGATGCTGGAGGCAAGCAATTTTGGATGGATTAGGTGCGATACAAACATTTTGAATTATTCAATATGCTCATATTATAACTAAGCATTTATTTTCTTTTTTCTTCTGCTGAACTCTAAGTCATGCCCGAACTCGTGATACTCTAACAGTTATTTTTAAAACAGCTTTGAAGCCAGTAGGTGGTATGTTTTCAAGTAGCAAGAAAAGGTGTTCAGCACTCTGCTCATGAAAACTGCAGAAAAAGTGTGAGAAATTTCATTAATTTTCTTGAATAAAATAGAGATTTGTTGTCAACTACAGTTCTTAGAGTACAGAAATCCAAAACTCATGGCATTCTATTGCACCAGTCCTGCAAATCTTACTAGAAGTGTTGCAGTTGAGAGACTGAGTCTGAAAATGTGTTTTCTGTTATTGCACATGACAAACAGAACAGACTGAGAATTCCCCAAGATCAATTTTACAAGGAAATAAGAAAATCCCTTGTGGGAATCTAATACGGCATTAAAAAATACCATCACTTCAGATAAAATATACTAGCTGAGGTCTGACAAAATCCTGGTGCAGGGCACTTAATTACGGCTACCTTCCAAGAAAGTATTTACTTGAAAAGGAGAAGCAGAGATAGCAAGATTACAAAGAATCGGGGACTACAACTACAGACACCTAAGCAACTATTTTTTTCCTCTTTCCTTTCATCCTGCACCAAGAACTGCTAAATTGTCTGATAACTCCCTTCTTATTCATTGTTCATTCTGAGACAGTTCAGGAGAGCACTTTACATGGTTCCTTCTTTCTCTACAGGATTTTAAGAGCCTCCATTTTCTAGATTTTATTTTTCCCTCTGAAGTGTCCATTCTAAGTATTACACTTGCTGAGTAGAGTAAGTTTGAAAAATTAGGGCATACAGTCTTAAACCACCCTGTATGTAAGATCCCTTAAAAGCTATCCCATACCTCAAATAAATAGATAAATAATGACCAATTCCAAAGCATGACCATTTCTCAAAAAAAATCCCAACCATATTTATAAAAATATTTTGCGTTGCTTTTTTATAGAATGAAAAATAGACACAAAGGCCTCTCTCTAGACACCGAAAATATTGGTAGATTTCAACAAAAGCAAATGGTGCATTTCCAGATGTTATCTTTCCAGATTTTTTCCAATATTTATGTTCTGAAGTGGGTTGACCTCTAACTGACAGCAACTATTTGCGCCATTTTAAAAAAACAAACTTAGTAGAAAGATGTTTTTCATTAGGCTTCTCATCAGTTTATGAAAAGTTGAGACATTCTGTCTATACAGACTCACATTCATTCTACACAGGTCAAGACTATATACTTGTCGGTATGTTTGATTTACTTCCACATGATGTAGCGTCACTGTCCTCATATACAGCATACATTCTTCTGACATTTCTGCCCTCTGCAAGGCCACTTGTTCAAGGTAACTTCTGCTGTCAAGAGTACACAGACCTTCTGGCTACCAATCAGGCTTCCATGGTCTTCATGCTCTCACTTCAAAAGTGTTGTAAGGGACAAAAATAATTCTTAGCCCATATCATTTAAGGAGAGAATCCATAAGGTAACATACAGGCAAACACCCTTTTGACTACCAACAAATGTTGCTTTGCTGTTCATTTTCATTCAACTTCATGAACTCCTGAACTAGGGAAAACGTCCTGCTTTCTCATGAATGTTTTTATTCTCCACTAGATGGTCAAGTATAAAATGGCTTTGGCAAGCACCTGGTAAGAGAATTAGACTTCAAGACCTGTCTGCTGTCATTAAGAACAAAGATTTGGAGGTGTATACAGAGGAAAGGCTAACAGTAATATCAACTGCTAATTATTACCAGAAGTTAGTAATACCACGTGAAAGCCCTACAATGGAAATTTTTAGATGACAGCCTAATTGGTCATTTCTAGGCCAAGTGAAACCTTACTAGACCTGATAACTAAATGAAATTGTGTACATTCATCTCAAGAATCTACAACAAGGAATTTCTCAAGTCAGTGAGAGTAGAGATTGGAGTCTGTTTTGCATCAGAAAATTTCCCTTTTTTCAGGGCAACAGGAACACTTAGAGGGAAAGGAAGAACTACATGAGCCTCTCCCAACAATTTCCTGGTAAATTTGGTCTGTTCAGAAATCTGTTTAGCTTACAAATGTAGACGATACACTTAAAACAGAGTTATTTATTTTACAATTCCAGGATGACTGAGTCCAAGCCTGATTTAAACCAAAAAGTGCTCCCATTATTGGGACTAACAACTTGTCTCAAACTAAGATGTGGTTTAGACTGAAATCCCGAATTAGATTCTAAACCTCAGTGAGTGAGTTATTTGTGGTAGAAGAAAGTTTTGACATTAAAATAGCTGGCATAACTACTATAGAATAACAGAACCCTAGAGCTTGCTAAATATAGAAAACGTCAGTTGTGAGAAAGATGATTGATGCTGGGACCTTTTAAATGAGAACAAAAAAATCTCCCCCAAAAAAGGAAAAAGGTAAACAACAAATATGGGAGGCTAGCATACCTCCGCAATCCATACCTGGAAACAAGAAATCTAGCAGAAAAGTGAAAAACTTCTCCCTCACTTCTCTGTACCTCAGGAAATTGTTTCTCATCCCAGCTTTCCTTTCACTTAGATTTTCAGGATAGCTAATGAACGTGTTCAATAATTCAAATAATATATACTAGTATGATATGATATACAACAGCATGTCTTGAGTGATAGACAGTCACAGTATAGCAGTCTACAGCATCTGTGTCCAAATCACTTTGTCTGCACATGAAGCGAAAAAGAAACCCCACCAGGTACTTTTGAGATTCTTTATATCATTTGGAAGCGAGATTGAAAGAAAAGAACAAGAAAAAAAAACATGAAATTGTAATGTAAAAGAAGCAAGTGTGCTTATACATAGGAAAGCTGTTCCAGAATTGTTCACTGCATACTCCTATGAAGCTAGTTTCAGTAGGTGTCCCACAGGAGTACAAAAGATAAATCACTTAAGTAGTCATTGATTTATTTTTTTTTAACTGACAAGATAGATCTACCCTCTACAGCTCCTACATGCAGAGGCTGAACTACAGATTTCTTTATGTATGGTGAAAGTTTAAAAGGCAGGCCAAAATGAATGATGGGAAGTCTGAAATCCATGAATCCTAACTTTGCCTCACTTTTCTATACACATGTATTTGTGAAACAACCTCTGTTAACTTATGCCCATACGTTTTGGAATAAGACAAGAAACCAAAATCCAGCACACCCAAAAAACCCGCTATGTTGTGAGTTTTAGCTAGATTTATTGTCAGATATGGCAGAACCCATTCAATGGGAACTGATTACGTCTTATGATCACCCTAGCATACATAACCAAAATTATATATGACTTGGTATCTTCTTATTTTGGACCTCAGTTTTAAAAGCAAACTTAACCACTCAGAGCTCCAACATAATTCCCAAAACTCTCTAAAAAAAATATTAAAAAAGACTGGCTTATAACTGTAGTTTAATTCTCCACTTCAACTTTCTCAAAAGTTTGTTGAAGTTTTTTTTATATAGCTAAATATACATCTTCTGTGCATACAAATATTGTAAAAGAACTGTTTATTTATTATTATTAGACTACCACAAGTTGCATCAAAATCCAACCTTTCCAAGAACTATACTGTTTCAACTAGGAAATGCTAACACCATTATATTTCTTTCAGAACCTGTGAATTAAACACTGCAGGATTTTTGAAAATTTTTTTGCTTGGTGTTTTTTTTCAGAAGAAAACATGGAAAATGTGAATGGTAGCCATAACAAATATCACAGACAAAAATTAGCACTGTAGAACAAAGATACTTGTGTAGAGTTCAGTTATTCCAGTGAATTAAACAGCTGCTCTAACAAGTAAGTTTGGTCTTGCACAAAGTTTAGTTTAAGAAGCTCTGCTTCGAGAACCATAAATTGTAATGAAAATAAATTAGTAAACTATTAATGGGTTACCTTCTGGAAGAAAGGCTTCGCTATAGTCCCCTTTTTGCCTTCCTGTTATTTAAACAGTACAATAATTCAGTGTACAGTTCCATCCAACATTTATCAATATATTACCTATAACAATTAAGCATATTTTAAAGAAAGTGTAAGAGTATGTGTCATTTAAAAAGTTTCTCTGAAAAGTTCTACTGAAGTCAACAGGAGAGCTGAATTTGCCCATCCTGTGTGAAAGCAACTATCACCAAACACGCACAATCTACTCATTAATGAGAACAAATAACCTTTCATAAAATAATTAAATATATACATAAAGATAAGATATACCTCTATTGTGGGATGAGTATTATGCTTATAAGCAGTATACAGAGGAAACTGTATCTGAAAGATTTTTGCCACACACAGCAACAACTTTTCCTTCTCATCAGTGCTCCATAAGCTAAAAGCATCAGTGTTCTTTGCAGACTCCTCCTCTGTCAGGATACAAGTTCTTGCAGAATCTAATTTTTTCTCTATAGATTTTTGCCGTTCTCCATTTTCTTCTTCATGAGACTCTCTTTCTACATTCAGGTGCTCATCAGCATGATTACTCTGATCTTGCCATGTTGAATCTATATTAATAGTGCAATGTTTACAGAGCTGGTCCCGCAGAGCTTGAACTTGGGCAATCACTAAGTTAATAAGCGCACATACTACTTGGTTAAAGATCTCCAAATGTTTATACTCCTTGAAACAGCACAGACATTGTCTGTAAGAAAACAGAAAAAAATAAAAATAAGAAATCCTGAAGCAGCTCGAATTGGAACAGGTAACTGACCAAAAAGAACTCTTCACATTAAAACATCTGAAACAACAAAAGATTAGTCAGACCTGTAAAAGTAAGAAAATCCAAAGGAAAGTCTACCCGGCAGCAAGTGGGAGTCACAAAGCCTTCCTTAAAGCCTGTGAACACCCCATTACTTCCAAATGCTTACCAAAACTATGAAGTCACTGTTATCGTTTAGCAGCTGTCACCATGAGTAAAATACACAAAAGAAATCTTAGGGGCAAGGTCACCATGCTCCTAAAGCAATGTTCTTAAGTGTGTTCCTGAAACTGTTTCCTCATCTGGTTTTCTCTATTGATATTTACTGCAGTAAAGCACCTGACATGCTTGTCAGTTGTGTAAGAACTAATATTTACATCAACAGGGATGCAAAATAATTATATTTTTCATAGAATATTTAAGATCACTTCTTTTATCTGCATTTGGATAGAAACCCCAGGCACACTGTACCCTTTACCCATATGGGAAAAAGCAATATCAAGTATCTTCATTACTTTCTTCACTTTGTAGGCTCTGAGATTATTCCTCTGAATATCTACTGACACACTGTAAACTGAAAAGAACAAGGGGGAAAACTCTACATTATCTCTTTATCAATATAATAAGGAAAAACAATCATCAAGTTAGAAAACTCTGTAATATAGCTCTAGTTCTCGGAGAGAATAACTATATATTATCAAAGAGATTCTGGGTGCATAACACCCCCCAAGATAGACACCCTAGAACTTATTTGTCTGGAAACATTTCCTTCTTCCATACAAAGAAGCAACCTCTTAATTCTGAACAAAAGGTGGAAGATATTCCCCTAAAAGGATCTAAAACCTGGAGAACATAGAGAAGAAAGTAACCAATAAGCAAGGGCATTTCGATGAAGGCTAAAATTAAAGGCTGCACACTTTTTAACAGAGATTTTGTGATGGTCTCAGCTCTTTCTCACTCAAACTCTTCTGAATGACAACACTGCTCTCTGGATTGGTAGCTGTCTTGCAGTAGAGACCTTTCTCCTGTTAGATGGAGAACAACGGACTACAGTTCTCAGACACTAAAATAATCTAAAAATTACACATTTCTGAAGGAAATTAGCAGGCTAAATGATAGGGCAAGTTGTCATCAATAAGAAGTGATTAAGAAATTATTTGTCAAAGCACAGCATTTAATTTAGAAACTGGGCTTAAATTATAATTTGTAAGGAAAAAGACGACAGAGAACTCAGAACTATGACAGGTAGAGGGTGCTGCCTCTCTTGATGGAATACAAACATGCCCTTGAGCTACAGCTCTTAAAGTATATACATTCTGAATATAGATACCTTTTTTTGGTGGGTTAGACAGATAACATTCAGCATTCCCTAATTCCAGCACAGATACAGTGATGGAAGCATTTAAAACGTTTTGTTCCCCTGACACAGGAAGAAAAATCCTTTTAACATTGTGTAAAGTGGAGTGTGCCTTTACCCATTTGAAAAATAGATTCTTGTGATTTACTGGTAAATGTATTTTCATATTAACAAATGACAGCAAGAAATTGCAGGCAAACATAAGCGTATCCTCAAGCATTTATCCTTGGGGAAAACTATGTACAATAGGTCAATCACCTATGCCTACAAATTACTACATCACTTGGCTGTAACAGATTATTCTCAATAATAATGAAAACAAAGTTTGGTGAATATTTCTCACATATCTGCGTTTGAAGGCCAATCGATATTGGAGAATTCTCTGTTGGGCGAAGGCACACTTTTTTTTCCAAGACAGAAGTATATGCAAACCCTCCAAGTCTTCATGTATCTGAATGTGTTCACAGGAAGAAGAGCTCCACCAAAAATCAAAGGTCTTGTCAAAAAATGGGTATGCTACCAATATGACTTCTTTGAAGAAAACACTTTCCAGAAGAAAACTGAAACGGAGACACTACATACAGATGGAAGAAAAAGGTATTCTTTGGGCTGAGTTGACAACTGATCTTCTGAAGGAAAGCAGATTTAAACTACAGGTAACAAAATAAAAAGTTCTTAAGGAAGGCCTCAAGCACAAAACAACAAGCAGTACTCTCAAAAGCCTGTCTGGCAGAGTAGAAACAGGACATGAAATTAAAATGTAATGCAAAACTCTTTCCTATGGCCTATTTGCTAGACTCTGCTTTGAATAGCTTAAGGTCTGTTTTCCATATTCCTCTATAGTATGAAAGCATACATACGGAAGGTAAAAAGAAACCAGAAGAAAATAAAGAGTTAAATGTCATCCAGTCTTTATTTATCCTTCAGGTTGGATTTGTCATGTTATAGCTGTTGAACAGAACAAAACTCTAAACATATGATGACCTGGAAAACGACTAGGTTGCAATTGTTCTCAGACAAACTTGGTATATAGGACCTGTCAAGATATGACAGGACTCTGGTTTCTGTTGCTGCTGTTTATGTAAAATTCCTTCTATGTGTCTAATACCATACTGCAGAAGATAACGGACTCGCTTTGAGTGAGTGCTTTCTTTGGGCACAGCAAGGAAGAAGACAATTCCACTTCTGCAGGTATCCAAAATGTGGCATTCCTTTCCCGCCCCCCCCCCCCCCCCCCCTTCTGGAATCCATACACCAAAATAATATTTTCCAGTTTATTCTCTATGCTTTTCCCAATATTTCTTATGATTCAGTTTGGTCTTGCGACCACTGCTGAACACTGAATTCCAAACATCCGTACTGTAGATTCTTTCTAAAATCTAATATCCATACAATTCCTTGTGCTGGAAAAAAATAAGTTGCCGTATAGGTAAGCAGAATAGCTGACATAATTACTTTAAAACAAAAACAAACAAACAAAAAAAAAACCAAACAGCAACAGTAATTTAAATAATAAATTAAAAGGAATAATGTTAATTTAAGACAACCATGTGCAAACGATTTTATAGGTTTAGTAGCTATGGGCTGCAGTCATTCATCATCTTCACTCACAAGTATTAGGACACTGAGAAAAATTTAACATGATGGTCACATTCAGAGTGATCTTTCCTTAAATTCTCCTTACCCTACACCCTGCCTCCACAGAAGTCAGTAAATTTCATGTTAAGGCAGCAACTCACATTATTTGTCACTGCAAATCAGCTTTTTATTGCTACACAATTATTACAGCATAAAGAATGCCGATCAGATTCACAATATGTTTTGTCCAAAATGCACTGGGTAACATTGTTTTTATTTTATAAGTAGTACTCTTCAAGTATCACTTAGCTACACATTCATAACTTGCCCATTATTATTCACTCTACTGTGTTTTTAAGAAGGGAAACCTACTGTTGAGATCCAGTATCAACACTCAAACTCAATCCAAGATTACCTTTGTGTCCAGGAATTGATGTAAGCAAATATCTTGAGGGCATGTTCCTTTCTGAGCTGCAACCCATCAGCACCTTCAATGTCTGATACTAAAGAAAACGAAAACATAAATACATTAGTAGCAAAAAAAACCCTGTGCAATTGCTTTATTTTTATTAGAAATTATCTTTGATAGCATGGAAAACAAAAAAATATATTTTGTAAATATATTTTCATATTGGAAACTGAAGTCCTTAACCAAATCTACCTATTTGTTGCTTCAGTAAACAAAGGTAAGGTTTAGATGCAACTAACTTGAAAGGAGAAACTGCACAGTATTCTTGAACACTGCTGTGAAAATTAGTGATTGAGAACAGCTCCTTTGTCTAATCCTCCTCTTATGAAATGCTCTTCACAAGCATCACTGGGAACTACTGATTGATGTACACTTTCAAATATGAACCTTCTTCAACAATTTTACTCATTAACCAGGCACTCAGCTGTCCCCAATGTTAAAAGCCTGCATTTTGAGATGACCATGAGACCTTAACTTCCTTTTCCTGATCAGATAAAGATTGGGGGGAGAGGAACACAAGAAAAACCTCAAACTACTACAGAACTATCAAGGTAAGAACAATGTGCAGTGTATGTATAAAGTTACTTCAGACTAGCTAAACTGATGATTGCTACTTTCAAATATAGACATATCTATACTGACACTTAACCATAATGAATCACTAATCGGCAAAATGATAAACGCTTACCACATTTATTACAGCCAGAAACCAGAGCAGCTATGTACTGAATTGAAAACCCAAATATTTCAATGAAGTATTATCAAATGTCCCACTTCCATTTAAAAAGTGCTTATACACCTCTAATACGCCACACATAAGTAGTAGTCCACATCTCCAGTCACCTGGCAGATGAGGATATATCAGGGCACTGGATTCTGCCTACTGGCCACATACCTTTTCCCAACTATCAAAGCACAATTCTCATTTCCTCCTTTTCCTAAACTTGCATACATGTCTACAATTGTCTAATTGCTACACAAATAGAGAATTTCAGCATGCCTTTTAAGTTGACCACTTCATTTATAACAAAAACAACTATTCACTTCCACATTTTATATGCAGTTTCAAGTATTACATGCTCACAAATCTACTTCACGAGCAAGCTTTGTGGGAAAGGTTCTCTAACGGAAGCAAGCTCTTCAGCATCCCTACCTCAAGCTCTTTTCCAACCTCAGTCTTGCGAGGTCCTACGTGCTCTATCAATACAGGTTTCCAAAAACTAAAGCTAACGAAAGTCTGCTGGCATAGAGCAGAAAGTAAAGTTCAGAAGAATACCACTTCAGAGAATAATCGCACAAAACAAATACTTATGACTTCTTTGAAGTAAGGACAGTGCATATGCATATGCATACATAGTTTCATATATATGCACATACACAAATATAAAAATACACAAAAAGCAGTCTCTCAATAGGATATCATTCAGCTTTAAAAATCACTTCTGTCTCTCCCTCTTGGAAGGCTTTAAAGATCCCTACAAAACACTGGACAAAGTACAAAACTGGTAAGCTGACTAGAAGACAGGTATCACTTGATACTTCTTTTTATTTTAAACACCATAAATTACCATGACACTTGACTCTCAAGGTCAAAGCACAGTGCTGAAGAAGCCGACAACTCTGACAAACAATTTAGGTCAAGTTTACCACAAAAGACAGATCCTTAACTATAGATAGTATCTCAGAAAGACTTGCCCATCATAAAAGGTAAATAAAGACTTCATTTTCTGAATTTTGTGAGCACTGTTTCATTAAGATGAATTCCTTCAAACGACACAAAAACTGTTGACAATCATTTAGTAGCAACAAACCTAATTCGAACTTGAAGGATCTTACACATACTCTCATACATTGAGAAAACTTCCTTCATCCCCACATGACCCTACATAAACCCCACACACACTAACAAGTAGGATGGTAACTCCTAACTTCCAGAGCAGTTTCTTCACTGCAATAGTTTGAAACACTCCCAGACTTCCCTCCATGAGACTAAGAAAAACTGAAGAACTGAAAGTTAACTAAACTGGTCTCTTAAAAGCTACAATTGCCACATAAAGAGTACAGAACAGAGAAGTTGCTGAAATGCTGAAGCTTATGCCTCAGGTCAAAAAAAGAGGGAGGTATATGTACTAGCTGGAGAAACCTGCTATTTTCCTGCTTATGCATTCTACATCTCACCCACAGACCAACTTCAACTGGTCTTACTAATCATTGCTCATTAATATAGTGGCTACAAACACTATTTCCCTTTTCTGTACCTAGAAATAATATTGTTCTTGTTCCTCAAAATACTCAGGAAGCTCAAAACAAGAAACCACACTGAAGCTGCAGTTTTCCACTGAGTTGATCTAAGCCCGTGCCACTATAAAAAGGGGTAGTAACACATCTGGCAGGGCAGAGCTTCTCCCACTGGACCTTAGTTAAAGCTCTCTCTTTTGCTCCTTAGCCAATGATATTTTTCAGCTTAGTTGATTTACATCCTCACAACCAAAATTTAAATCCGAGGCTTTCAAGTCCCTGTCTTACTCTGAATATCAGTTTTGTGGATACTCTAGATTTACAGAACCTCTCTTTAGGGACACATGCAGCTTGAAGTACATCAGCAATTGGTTATGAAGCTTTGCTATTATTTTTTGAATTGAAAATGGTATAGACAGAAAAGCAATAGGAACACCCGCACTCATTATCATTCCTGTGCATTTGTGGATTTCAGTCAGTTCTGTAAGGACTCCCCTGCTGCATGTGATTTCAGTTCCAATTCATGGTGTGTGTCTCTCCTTTCAAGGTTTCTTCTACCTTGAATGGGCCAGTAGTTAAAACAGACTCATTCACTTGTAAATAAAGCACATCCTTTTATTCTCTCCCATACTCGAGCATCCTGCATGCCTTAGATCCTCCTCAATCTGCTGTCTCCCCACTCTCTCTCACTTCCAGTGTTGCAAACCCAGCAGTACCAATTATGTCAAACTTTTTGAAAAACTTTTCCTGTGACAAGCCTCCTTCTTGCAAATTGATTTGGTGGATAAGACTTCCCCCTAGTTTCATACCCAAGGCAGTGATTCCCACAGGATGCACTACGGCGTACTTGTGTGCTCAGAGCATCTGAAGCACATCAAAGTGGCAGCTTGTGTGCTCTCATCAATAAGAACTGATACGTGCTCCAGAGCTTTACAGCCAGTCATTCCATGATCTATTAGTGTCTCTCTCAGCAGTGGCACTCCAATCCTAGGCTCAGCTCCTTCACCCCCTGTCTCCAGCGGCTGCTCCTTTCTCCAGGCACTCACAAGCTAGCAATGTTAGAGTTGCCATCCCTAATTTACTCCTGAGCTCTCTGGGCTCAACTTTCTTCTCCTTCCTTAAATTTGCTCTAGCAAATTTCTTCTTCTCAGGTAAAGCCTCTTACACCTCCTCACCCTCCAGTCTCTCTCCCTTTCCCTCTTACTTTCCATGCACACAAACACCTTTGCCCTGCACTAGATCCAATTTCAAAATCAGCATAACCCAGTTCAAGTCCACACTACTAACAGCACCCGTAGCCATGCATTTCAACAACCATTCCTGCAGGAACCCAGAGAGCCAGACTGGGAACCAAGCAAATACAATTTACCCATCTAACCAAAAACTATTCACATTTTCATTAGCTTTGTAAACCACTGAATACTCAGGGTGGCAGCTGTGTAAGTGGGGGGGGGCCGCGAAGGAAAGTGTGAGGCTGAGAGAAGTTAACACCTTTGTACTGACTGCAGATGTAAAATTGCCCCACCCTGTCTGGAGTAACTTCACCCTAATACTGCTCATCTATAGGCAGAGAAACTGAAGATACAGTTACTAATAGAGACGGAAAAAACAGAACATTCAAGGCCTTAAACAGATCCATCCAAGACAGAACAAACCAGTAGAAAGAAGAAAGACTGGTGTGTAGGTAAATTCCAGCTAAATATAGTCTACAAATATAATGTAGAAAATGGGGTCTTTCAGCATCCTTGCAGTGTCTCATTTCACTTACTCTTCACAAGACAGTTTAGAGCTCTTTTTGTCACAGTAACACCATATAAGAAAGAGGTGAGCTGCTTAACTAGCCCAAAGTAATAATTTTTTGCTTTTTTGGTTAACATCCTCTAGTATAGAAGTGTTTAGATGTTCTTAAAAAAACAAAAGAAAAAAACCAGACATACTGAAAATGTAATTGTTTATTCAGGTAGCTGATGAGAAGCCAAAACACATGATGGTCAAAGTAAAAATCTGTAACATTTCAGAAGAAATAAAAATTTCCTTGCTGTTTCCCCAGACTCCCATTTTACTTGGCTAGCTTTAAATGAAAACTTGGGTGATTTACCTCATCTTCCACGAAAAGGTGATTTGCTAAAAGCGCGTTATAGTACTAGAAACAACATGATCTCCCACACTAAGAAAAAAATACTATTAAAAAAATATACTAAACTAAGAAAATTACAAAAGATGAGGAAAATATAAGTCAACTGCAAAGAAGGGGGCAATATAATTTCAACTGTGAACAAACGAAGCTCAAATCATAAGTGCATTTTTAGCAAGAACTTCAGAGCTAGAGGAACAGACTGTAATTAGACCTCAAGGACAACTATCATGCTAGACTTGCAAGGAATATCTTATATCCAAAGGTCACTTATAACATTAAGTACAAAATCAAATGGCAAGTAAAAAAAAAATCATTAAATATACCTTCCCTACTTTCATAAACATAATAAAGTCAAAAGTAAACAATACAAAACTCTTTAATATACAAAACTGTAATTTCTACACATTTAAAACTGTAACGAGGTACAGTTGCATACAGATTCTGCTCCCTCCCCCTCCTCCCCCAAGCCTCACTTGCTATCCGCTCCTCATGGGAAACACTAGATCTCTTTCAAAATAGACATTATTCTCAGAAATTATTCCCTGATACAGACTAAATAGAGGAAATATGAGCTATACATTAAATAAAACAGTATTAGGGACAATAATACTGATCTTGAAAGAAACATATACATAATCTTCTGTTAAGTACCATTGTTCACACAGAGAACTAGCACATTAACTTTTTTACGCTTTGAGATGTTCTCTGTTATTTGTAGGGGTTTTTCTTTGCTTACGATCAATAGGAAGTAAGATTATAGCCACAGAGTTTAGTGCCTCCCATCTCCTTTCTACTTACATCTATTAGAGTTATTCCTTTTTTATAACCAAACCGTAATTGATTTTAGTTTGATACACCAGAGTTCCTCCAGACCTTTACAAAGCCATCTTTGACAAGCATCTAAAAGGACAGTGAGTGCCAATTTGAAGTTCAATGGCAATAGTTTAACTGTCCAAGCTTCCCTACAACTTTTCAGTGAGGAAAAAGTCTTCTTTCCACTCCTCAGTCTCCTTGAAACAAAAGCACCCCAGAAAACTGATGAGATACACATAACCAAAGAGTGCTGAAACACTATTGTAGAATGTACTTTCAACTAAAAATGAACGGAACAAAACAAAAAATTCTTCAGTATTAGAAACACTGTTCAAATGCCAGGTTAACATGGGGGGGGGGGGGGGGGGGGAATCAGATCTGTAAACCAAAATACTGTAGTAATAAAATTCTACAATCGTATGGTTAACGTGCTTCTGAGGGCCTTTATGCTATCTTTATGACACTGAGCTGCCAATGCCTGCTTTCACCATACCACTACAGCACAGTATTACAGATAACTATACCCGCTTCCATCCCACAACACAGATAAATTCATTTTAAGACTAAATCAAAGTCTAAATTTCTTATATTTATAAATATTCCAACTTGGTAAATTTATCACTTTCCTGCAAGCTTGTGATTACAAAGTATACAGAGATCACAAAGCCAATATTACAGAGACAACATAATAGCTTAAAGACAGGAATTATAGCAACCCTCTTAAACTCTCGTTTCCTTTGAAAAACAAACTGTGATCACATTACTAGCCTCTGTCAGACACTTAAACTTTTGAACATAAAAGCAAATTCAACAAATCTGACAAAGGTTTGCAAGTCTAAACAATACTGTGTTCTTATGAATGGAAACAGAAGCTACTCAAAAGAGTAAGGAAAAAGCAGTTACAACCGGTCCCCCAACTATCCCCGAAATCAGTCATCTGCTGGTTATTCCACACCTGCATAATTCCCCATAGCCACCACGAGATCAAAAGTGCCTGCAGAGTTTTAATTCAGTATTCCAGTGCACAGCATAGTTACACAACTAGGTATAGCACAAGCCTTGCTATGTTCATCAGGTAGACAGCACTTTTCAGATACGACTTAACCAGAACAGGGCAAATGAGCTCATCTTAGGTAATTGCTACCTTTATGCATCTCCCTGTTTCCCTGCAAACACCATCCAAGTTCTTTCTCTTTGAATCTTTACATTTGCCTTTCCACCCTATCTCCCTCATCTTCTCCAAACACCTATTTTCCTTTTACAATAATACGCTAATGCAGTCTGGAGCAAAACAGCAGAAGCTGACTCTGAAAAGCTGTATGAAATGTAACTGTCATCTTTTAAGAGTGATGCGATCCTTAAGTTTTCAGTGTGCTAGGTCATGATTGCTTTGGGTTAAAATGTCCCCTTTAGAATGGGTGTAGACATCTACTTAAGCCAACAATTGTCCTTATTAAGAGCATCTTAGGTGTTTCACCTTCCCGAGGGCAACATGGCACAGAAACCACTTCCAAAAAGAACAGTTCCATATGAAATTATTTTAAATGTGGTCAAATCTCATTTATCAGCTGATAATTTACCCAGAAAACTGGAGTTGGTTCTACTCAGAACTACCCAGATGAATTATAATCTAAATAAACTCTTAGATATACTATCTCAAACACAAAATACGACTGTGATGCTTTATTAACCAGTTCAGGTCCAGAAGCAGCACTGCAACTTTCAGACAAAGCAGTGCTTAAGTTATTGTACCGTGTAAACTTGCACACTTCCCATAGAGCTAGGCACAGTTCAAAGTTCACAAACACTCAAGCCATGCAGTACTACCTAGCAGTACACATTTGATCTAGACTAGACAGCAATGTGAACTACACAACTGAGGCTGGGTTATGCCAATGGCAGAAGAACAAGGAGTATCACATCCAGCACGGAGTGGCATGGATACAGAGAAGTGGAGGATTACCATCAAACATTTAAGGTGCAGAATGACCTTGCATCAGTTAAATACTGTGCCATGCAGATATGGCTTTTTTCATTAAACACTAGTAAGAAATAGTATAAAAATCAGTTTGTGGATTATCTGGCTGTGAACAGAACAAAATGGGCCAAACTGCATACTGCTCAGCACTGTCCTTTTCAACCCCCCAGTTCCTGACCCCAGCCCCACACAGCAGGAATTGCACCAAGCCTGCTCAAGACGGGTGTGATGCCCAGGCTGTTCCTTCTCCATGGAAGCCCAAGTGAGGGGAGCAGCAACCTGGCAGTACAGCATGGGTGAGCCTGGCTTCAGCAGGGTTTATCAATGTTAGTCATGTCAGATGGAAGGTGTCTATGAAAAGATCTATGGTATCTTTGCACTGTAACTCCTAATGCTTTTGTTATCTTGGGACTTTCAGCAGCAAAGATATGGCAGCTCTCCCTCTCCAGGGAAAGGCACGGTACATATTACTAAGGAAAAAAACTATAAAGCAATTTTAGAGCATTTGTGCCATTCGCTGGAGTTTAAAAAAAAAAAAAAAAAAAGAAGAGAAGAGTAGTAGCTTTATTTCAGAGTCCTATTTTACCTTCAGTATTGTAAATTGCCTTTGCCTCCAAGAGAACACGTTACAATTCTGGGAAGAGTGCATTTTCATCTTTAACGTTTTTATAGTTCTTCTTTTAGTAAAAAAAAAAAAAATTCAGCTTAATTTAAGTAGTATTTCCATACAATCAAGTTTCCTTGACATCACTAAAACGTATGCTACATGCAGAGTGTGAGGCTGCCCATCATAATATTTTGACAATAGCCACTACAAGTTTCTGAAGGAATTCATTCAGGATTGGACAAGCACTCCGTGTAAAACCAGAATATCCTAGCATATCACTAATTACCCTGAGGTAAATTTCAAAGCTAGAGCTGACACTATAAATGCTGAAACTACTGCTCTGATAAAGAATTGCTTACCTTCAGTTTGAAATACAGTATTTGCATTGTTCCCTTTTAACAATGCACTGACTTTTAAAATAATCTATCACTACTTGAATGACTTTTCTTTAAATATTACAGCTCAGAACTTCTTAAAAATACTACCTTAAGGTGAAAGCATACAAGTCAAAGTTCAAACTATTTTGTAACTAGAACAAAGATTTAACTGCATGAACAATGCTCCAAAAGCTGAAAAGGTTTTCTATTAGTCTTAATTAAAAGTAGCAAGGAATGCTAAAATTAAAATAGATACTTCAGGAAGCATTCTATTTTCAAGAGAGAACCTTGCAAATTAGTTCAGCTGTACTACTTGGCACACTATGAATCAGTTACACAAAACAACAGCAGCTTTTCCCCCACAACCAGAAAGAAATGGCCCACGACTGAGCCACCACAGCCTCTAAGAAGCAACAGATTACCAGAAGATCTCTAACAAAAGCACCTAATGACTGTACTCCAGGATTTAGGGACAAAATCTGTGAGAGGCAAATATGATTAATTTATTTCTTACAAGTGTATCTGAGCCTGCTTGAGCAGAAGGTAAGGTAAATAAATGGGCAATGGGTCATTTATACTAAATGGAGCTTCAGGCAGTTCACTGAAAGCCCAACAACAGCTTGATGAGCATCTGAACTCCAAGGCACTATTTGTTTTCATCAACATAGATGCAAGCAACCCTCATTCAAGGAGAATAAAATATTGAGAATATTAAGAAAGGATAGGCAAGCAAAGTTGCATTCTCTCTCAACTGCACACACATGCTCAAGTTTTGCACTCATTTTTGCTAAATAATCTCTAATAATTCACTGAAACACATGGTGTATTCAGTAATTTATTGGCTAAAGCATAATTATGTAATTTCTTTCTAAAAGCTAGTAGAGTGAAAGAAATAAGAGATGGCTGAAGGCAATGTCTACGGTCTATACAAGTACCTCCAAGACTGCAGTTAAGTTCCATGACAAGCAACCCCCCCCAATCAGAAAATGTATTTACAAAAGTCATTTTGATATAAATGAGTACTTCGCAAGTCACATATCAGCAAGCACACGCTGGTCAATAACTATAACTAGTTCTAAACAACGTATAAAGCCAATTAGCTTTGTAAAGAGTCAAACTGAGACTGTTTTTAAGACTGAGTTTCCAAGATAATGATAAAAATTGATCTCAGATCTGATCAACTTGATCAGACTTATGACTTGAAATACTTTCTGGTAAAAGTTTAGTTTCGAAGATTAACAAAAAGAGTAGCTCAGAGAAAAAAAAAAAAAAAAAAAAAAACAAAACACACAGAAACAACACCAACAGTAGTTCAACCGTAAGTAAACTAGCAATAGCATATTCCTAACTGTGAAAGAAGTCAGAGACTGGCCAATGCAGCAAAGAATTTACTGCATTGACCATCCTTAAATGAAGCAAAAGAACATACTTTTATCAATATTTAGAGCTCACGCTCCCCAGTGCTATCCTATACTAGTTCCAAGCAAAAGAATCAAAAATAAAGTTGTTCAGACTCTTGTTTCAGCTGATGCCTGCTAGCCTGGAAGCTAATTCCACCACACATCTCGTGTCAAAAACACCAGTGACTGAAAAGGGTAGCACAGGCTTATGCAGTACAGCTTTCCACAGACAGACCATTTCCCAAAGGCCCCAGTAGGTTTTGATATTCTGACCCTTCTACAGCTTTTCTGGAGTTGTCCTCCCTTGCAAACATGCCACTGTCCATTTCCAGCACTCTTCAGAGCTTCTCCAACCAGAAGGAGTATAGACGTGAAAGGACTGTCAGTTTTGTTGATGCCCAGAGAGTTCTGAATGAAAACTGATGAGGAGATTTGCAAAAAGCAGATACCAGCAGCAGAAAACTACTGTAAACAATAGTTTTTTAGTTCACACACATTTAAATTATTTCACTAGCGGCAAAAACATAAGGGGTTTATTTTGTAACCTGCAGCTCAAAAAGCAGGACTTCTACTCTTCTAAGCATAGAAGAGTACTGGATTTATACAAAGTAAGAAATTAAGCAGGATGCACTTCTAGAGCTGAAAGAAGGGGTCAAAAAAAAAAAAAAAACCAACACCAAAAACACCAACCAACACCCAATTTTTTCAAGGCTTGCAGAAAGCTCCAGTGTTTCAGTTATTCTTCATGAACCTGCGAAAAAGCAACTAGAAATCACCCTTGCCTGCTCATTAGCACAGCAGTTATGGAAGCTGCACATTCTCAGATATTAAGGAGTCTGTACAGTACTTAAGAGCAGTGTATACGGTAAGCCTTTTGACTAACATATTTAAGACTACAGTGCCATGCTTTGCTTTAGTTTTCATCCTAAACTCTTCCCTGTTTCTGTATGCAATTACATAGATTAAAAACTCTCAAGTGAAAGTCAATTAATAAAATGGTACAACGAATTGGAGGCTTCTGCAAGCTAGTGTGAAGAGACAAAAAATGCTTTGCCACTCGCTTCCTAGATGGGAACCAATGATCTGCATGGATGCCAATCTAGAAATCGTGCCTCAACTGTCATGTGTTTTTGAAGTCTTATTTACAGACCCTTTTACAAATTAGCTAAAGGTCAACGTCCAAAGGTGCTTTTACCACAATGACTTCTTCTGACAAGTTTCAACTTCTTCAACCAGTTGTTCCAGCACTTAATCTCCCAGGTGAGTTCTATACATATGCACATAGCTGTAATGCATTTACACCAGATTTCCTTAAGAAGTTCACCTTCTACCATACATGCCAGATCTGAAAAATTCCAAAAGTAAAACTTCATAAAACTACAAATAAGCTGGGTATTTTTACAAAGCGTTCAGAAATCCTTGCAGTTGTACACCCATGTTTAGCATTCAGATTGCAAATCAACTCCCATACAAGGAAAGGAAAAAAGTGTAAAAAAAAAGGCTTCTCACTTCTTCACAGATCAGGTTCTAGAAACTGCCAATTTGCTACACAAAATGAAAAAAATAAATTACCCCAACATATGCTTAAACAACAGAAATTAAATGGCCACAACTATGTTTAATTGCAGCGTGTTCTTAGTATAAGCAACACTGAGTAATCATCACAACCACTTGCTCCTGAAGATAGTAAGATTATTTTTCACATTGTCCCAACATCCTGACAACTACAAAGGCATAGCTTAGCCTGCAGAAATCCTTACCTATCAGCTACCTGAGCTGGTAAAACTAACAGATGAGCTACATGAAAAAAAAGAATAAAAAAAAGAGTACATCACAAAAGCCAATCTATATAGAGAATCTTTCTCTCCCTCACTAAGAAACTCTCTTCTGTACAGGGGGAAACCTAATAGGACTTGTTGGAAGCACCAAGACACCAGTGTAGCAATTCCATCATCCATAGGCAACTTCTGACTGTGATATTTTTCATCTTTCCTGAATCAGAACTGAAGAGTCATCAAGAAAATACTGGAAATTGGAAAAAAGGAAAAATCTATTAAGGAAGCCTGTTAAAGGAAACAGAAATATGTAGACACAGAACTATACATACAGCAACACTGAAGAATTAAGCAGGGTGGAGGATAGAGGTTAGAGCAGAAAGAGCAGATGGGTAAGCAGAACAGAAACTGAGAAATGGAAAAAATCATGAGCACCAAGAACAACTTTGAAAACTAACAGATGAGTTGCAAGAAAGATGAGGTACAAGATAGAATACGAATATTATCAAGTATTTAGATGAAACAAAATACTCAAAGAAGAAAATACAAGAAATAAAAGGAACTAAGAAGTAAACACTGCTTTCCCCTTTCAATCTCTAAAATGCCAAATCGCAGACTGCTTGTCACTTGTCCACAGAACGCGACTCCAGGAAGCAAGATCTGATTTTCTGACTCAATGTTACTCGAACACAGGAAGACAGAAGCAAACTGCAGCAACACAGAGGAATCAAAGTAGCAAGGAATTAAAAGCCACAAAGTGAAAAGTCGGTGTTAACAGTGAAGAAATATATTTTACAGTTTAACATGGAAGAAAAATAAGCAAAAAAGGAACTGTACAAATTAAAAGAAAGGGCAAGTCTCATACTCCCCTGACGCCATGCAAGTCCCTCCATGGAAGACAAAACTGTTGGTCCTCCAAAAGCCAAGGCACCACCTCCAAGGCTGGCAGAGGGAAGCGGGGCCAGCGTCTGCTCTCCAAGGTACTGCCCCTTCAGTCACAGCTCAAAATGTCTGTCCCAGGCATCCTCTTACTAACAATGCCTCACTGCGCACCACATCACCTGTGCATCTAAGAACAGTCTTAACAGCTCCCCTCTCCCAAGAACTGACACTGACAACATCCAGGAGAGCCTAAAACACAAACTTGGACATGTCTCAGGAATTGCTTAGGACTTCCGTAACCTGAAACTATCCTTACAGAGTAAAAGGCATACAGTAACAAAAGGTATGAAAAAAAATTTAACAGCAAGTTTTCCTACACAGGGAGTGAGACAACTTCAAGTTCTACCATAGTCAAGTATCTTTTCAAAAATTCAAATAAAAGGGTGCTTTTCTTTCTTTCTTGAATTTCATTAAAATTATTCACATAACTAAGCAGGAATATAACTGCACATTCTGTGCAGGCCCTTTACTAGGAAGGCTGAGAGCATCTACAGTGTAAAATTTGAGAATCTCTACCATAAATAAAGGAATTATTTTCCTTCATATCACATGTGGAAAGAAATCTGAAGATGTTAGCTTCCATGGCTTTCCTAAGCTTTAAGGTTATTGAAACAAGCACTTATCCAACAGAAGATTTCCCTACATACAAAGAAAAAGATGTCAGTAAATACACATCAACTGTCCATAACTCACAGCAAAACTCAGTAGAATGGCATTTACGTAACTAATCTTCAGCATCAGTGATCTAGAGGCTTGAGCAGTGGGAAGGAACCAGTCTTCAGCAGTCTGAACAGGAAGAGTTTCAGGACAAAATCATTTTTGGTCACATCAAATAACACGAACCAAAATCATCATACAGAACAAAAGCTGAAATACCTTTCTAAAAATAGAAGCCTTTTAGCTATTAAAGTAAATGAGATTTTCCTTCAACTGTTTTACAATTACAAACAAGTTAAACCAACTTTATCTTAGTGTCACCTTCCCTTTTGCTTTAGAAAGTTGGCAGTTAGAACGGATACGAGTTCCTCCTTCCATTTTTTCCTCTGGTTTTTCTGATTCATTTGGAGTAGCATTTCACCACAGTCCATGATAATTGCAATTTGGCAATGCTGCTATAAAGGAAAAGGTATTTTCACTTTCCTTTAAGCCTAGCTGCTCATCCCCTTAAAAAGGGTCAAAGACAAAAATAAACATGAAACAATTACTGAAGTTTTATAAACAACTGAGCTTCTTTTCTTCAACAGGAGACAGTAAAGATTTAAGCTCATATAATAAAGTTAGGCAGTTACCCCAGTAACTCCTCCATCAAGTCTCTGCAGAGGTTCTGAACATGGAAATATCATGTAAATGGAAAGAAAATGTGGCTCTTCAATGACATACACACAAAAAAGCAGCCATGCAACAGAGAAAACTGTTTTATAGTTTTGCACAAGAGGAACCATCAGTCAGTCAAACGAAACACTAGATCTGCAAGAAACACTAGGGGTAGTCAAATAATCAATACTGAAGCTTACAGGTAACCACTAAACTAGTGATAGCAGCTCTTGTAGACCAAGCAATACTAATTATGCAATATTTGTAATAATCTTGCTATAACATGTACTCAATATCTAAACCAATACATGAATATTCACAGTATAAAATATTCATCCTCTCCACATCCCAAAGAGCAAACTGATTGCTGCAATGCTTTGGAATACTTCAATTTCTTACCCACCTCAAGGAAAACATAGCCTCACGCAATCTCTAAGTCTACTCATTGTACTTGCTAAATGCCAGAATTACGTGATCAGAAGTCAAGTTAAGCATCTTCAGCATCCAAACTGAGGGCTATCCTGAAGCTATACAAACAGTAAAACACTGCAGTATCTCAAGTGTTTTATGGACCTGATGATACTGAGAGCAGTTCTGCACACCAGCTGACAGTGATAACTAAGAGAAAATGACAGTATTAGCCTACATCCATCTCTATGTTTGGGTAAACTGTGTGGGTTTTGTTTTGGGTTTTTTATGTTTTACTAAAGGTTTAAGAGAAAACATAACAAGAAAAATGGCCTGCAAGCTTGTGTAATAGGAATAATACCTAGAAGCCTCTAGTCATCAACGTGAACTGATTTTAAAAGGTTTCAGAATTGCTAGGAAAAAAAAAAAAAAGGACTAAAGAAGCAATCACTTAAGAAAGTGAAGCAGAATGTTGGTAAGAAAAAAAAAAAACTTACTTCCCAAAAACCAAGAACGGGGAATAACCTAGGTCTACCAAAGTTATCTAAACCCACGACTGCCGCTGCATAATAAAACCTATTTGTCAATGTTGTCATTTTTTTTTTCTTACTTCTATAAAAAACAAAGCAAGCCAAAAGAACAAAACAAACCTAAATCAAAATCATCTACCGACTTTTAAGTCAGCATACATCAACACCAGTTGCAGTCCCAAAGGGAAGCCTCTTAGGCAACCAAGCCCAGTCTGGCTCTCTGGGACACACCACAGCCAGGACTACGAGCACAGCTGACTCTAGGACCAGTCTGAGAACTAAATTTCCACTTTAAGCTAGGAAGAGGCACTCCCAGGCACAACAACAATCCTATGCTCAACACACACTTATCACAGACCATCACGTACCCTCTACTTTCAAGAAGCCTGGGTAAGTGTCCAATGATAGCACAGTTCTGTTGGTAGCTCGAATTATTACTGTGGCTTCAGGTGGGACACAGCAACCTGCAAAACTGTGGTGTAAGACTTGAGACTGAGAAATTGACATTTAATGTTACATTTCTGTACTTTCTGGCTTACTTTAGGTTTAAGACTATCTGGATATCTGCATAGCGCCTAGCAAAACAGAACTATCCTGATCAGGGCCTCTGGACAGCACAGTAATGTAAATATTACTAAAGAACAAATGAAACTCAATATATTGCCCCCTAGACTGTCAGAAACCAGCATCCAAAGAAACCAAACTATGTACAGTGTGTCAATATCAGGGTTCATTTTGGGATACACAATGCTGACATTTTACATAAAAGCATATAATGTCCCTCATGCATTATTCCTGTAAAAAGTGTGTACATTTAAATGAGCCCCTACAATTAATGCCATGAGAATCTGTTCTTAAGTCTCCTATAAATAAGTGCCCTTATCTTAAAAAGTAAACAATTGTGTCTTCCTTTCTTTCTCTTTCTATTTAAGGCTACTAAAAATGTTTATGTTGTGGAAGATTAATTCAGAAATCAGAACAGACTTTTTAAGTCTTTACTCCTATTAAATCCCTGCCTGGGAAGACAGAAGTGATGCTAACATACCTAGAGCACTCAGTGAGAAAACAGACTGTCTACTCTGAGTGAACAAAAACAGTCTTGCAATGCAAAATTTGCTTTAAAGCCTGGGCACTGCATAGAAGAATGGATCAAATATTAACTCAGGAAATAACTTCAAGATCAGGGAATTTACTGGGTTTCATACTTAGATCAAATGCTGGAAATAAAGATGCTGCAAGAGGGAAAAAAAAAAAAAATCCCAAACATTGCTGCTTCTGTCCATAAAACTTTGCCTGCTTCTCATGCTTAAGCACAGCAACATAGCTTTATGTTAAAAATATATATATATATATGCATATATATGGACATTTGGCCAAAAAATAAGTTTTTCAGACTAGAGGTTTCCAGTTCCACAAGATCCCAGACAGCCCTTATGAGTGCCAAAAGCAGGCCTGTAGACTAACCACCTGTTACAAAATCAGGCCTAAGGACCTGGAGTCTTATAAGGAGCTTGAGCAAGACATAACCCTGGGCCTACACAAAGGCCACTGCTAGACAAAAACTCCAGCCCTGCACATTGTTCTGGGGTGTGGATTCATACTGTAGCAGTTTACAGTGGGGACTAATATGCTTATAATAAAAATATGCCTGGGTGTTTGTAGAATTGTTCAACTCCATCCTTCTGTCATCCATAAATTCGGAACTTCTGAAGAAAACCGGAGCTTCAGATGTGTTCTTTTCAAAACAATACATTAGGAGTTGTTAGTCAATTCACTTTCTAAGTGACCTGCCATAAAATTGATAACAAATAATTATTTTGTAAATATTAGGGTAAACAAAGACAAAGGGCAGCATGTGTTTCATGTAAAAATGTTTAGTTTAGCAAGAAATTTCTAAAACAAACTAGATTATGTTTCCTGGACCTCTTTCAAAACCCTGTTTCAGTAGTTTCAGTGAAGAGGCGATCCCAAATGCTCAGCGGGCAGAAAAGGAAACTGCTGGCAGTCTCTGGCTCACACATTTTGAGCATGACCTCATTCTTTACTACCACTTTTCATTTTCGCTGCAGTGTTTTAAAATCCAAGACCTGACATTATTTTTGTAGGTTACCTTTAATTATTACTTAAGAAATGTGAAGAACACAACTTGAAGTTATAAAAGAAAGTATACCTCCTTTACAACTGATTCTCATACGGCGAGAAGGTAGGTGGCACACACAATGCACCATCCATTTTTGGATGCATGTTTGGATGCCTTTGTATCCAAACACACACACACACACAAAATAGTTATGCTTATTTAAAGTGTGCTTGCTTCTCTGAATGGAAGACCACACATAATGTTATCTGACCTGCATTTCTGGAAGTTGACTATATGGCGATAGGAGCACATTATTTCCCTAACAAATTTGACTTAAAAAGCCAAATTTCCTTTTCATGAATAACAGTCTTACATCTTAAATCACACAAAACCATTAAAATATCTATACTCTATTTATATGTTTAAAAAAAAAAAAAAAAAGTGACTTACTATATTGATTTACCTGTAAGGGAATATCTAGACACCTAAATCCCAATTACTTTAAAATGGTTCTAAAAAAAAAAATCAATTCATATGGGAATTTCAGAGATTTCTTGACATACCGAATTTAACATTACAACTTTTTTCTGTTTGTTCACGTCAATCTCAGTCAAGTTCAAACAATGATTATTTATCAATCCATCAAAACCAAGCTAAGTTATCTCTTCCAACAAACAGTTGTCATCAGTATACGATTGATAGATTAGTCTTATTTCGAACCTACTGTTTAAATAAGCGTTCAGTCTATAATACTATTTCCCACCTCTCCAGTTGAGAAAGATAAGATATGCATGCTAAATTAAGTAAATATCACAACGATTGTTCAAAACAAGATACTGGAATTACAAGCTTAGCTAAATTTGGTAAACAATTTTAACAACCCAACAGTTCTCTGATGTTAGTCTTTTAATCTGTTTTATTCCAGCCTCTGGACTCTCCTAAAAGTTAAGTTTTACACATACATTTTTACTTTTCAAAGAATACATTGGCCATGGCCAAATATTTTATTTCTCCAACAAGAAAGAGGCCAACATTCAACTACCATAGTATCTACTCATAAGTCTTAGGAAAGAACAAACACAAGACGCAGCTGGGCCTCACAAGAGTCAAGAAAACTCTACCCAAATCCTGTTCTAGGAAGCATTCCGTGCTTCACTTTATTGGAATATGATTTGCCTCTAAACAGATCGCAGTGTGCAACCAGGAAAAAACGTTCATGTTTACGATTTGAGATAGCTAAACTTCCCGCTAATCACAAACTTCAATTGCTAAGTTCGTTAAATTCCTCAGCATCTCTACAAATCATGTTTTTTAGTCTTTGTTCATGAAGCAGTGCACAGAGACAAGCCTCTGAGAAGCTGGGAAGGTACCTTGCCTGCCACGGAGAACTGAGAGCAGGTTCCAAGGGATACACGAGGCCTACTGCATAGGGTAAAGGGGATTTCGTGCCCAAAAGGAAGACCGATTTCAGCGGTACCGAGGGGAATACCTGCTGTATTAACCCTCCGACCCTCGCGGCTGTTTAGGTAACACCTGTAAAGAGGAAACTTCGGAAGGAAGCAAGAGACCACCCCCGAAGCGAAACACCCGGCAGCTCTTCCCTCCCCACCCCCCCCCCCCCCCCCCCCCCCGCGCCGTCCCCGCCAGCCCGGCCCTCTCAAATCCGAGCCAGGCTCCTTTAGGCGCCGGTTCTCTCACAGTCAAGCAGTCGCTTCGGAAATATAAGTCCACGAAAACCACCTCCACAGCGTCCCTTTCCCGCCCCTCCACCCCACACCGCGGCCCGGCGAGGGGGAGGGGGGAGGCAGGATCACTCAGAGCCGCCTTGTCTGCTGCTTAAAAGGGACCCAGCCCAGGCCCGGCCTCCAGCTGCTCAGCAGCCGCCGGAGCAGCTCCCAGGCACCTCCTCAGCCCAGCCAGGAGCCAGCTAGGCCCCGCTGCGGCTTCCCGGGGATGCAGGGCGAGGAGCGAGCTCCCCACGCCAACGGCGGGGTCACGTCCCCGCCCGGCCCCACACGCAGACACCCGGAGGGCAGGCGGGAAAGGGGAGGGGGGGGGTCGGCTCACCGAAAGGCCCGGCGGGGACAGCCCCTCGGCGCACCCTCCCCAGGCCGCAAATAGCCCGGCCCCAGCAGGGAGAGGAGGGAGAGGGGAAGGAAGCCGCAGAGCAGGGCAGGCTCTCCCTCTATGGCCACCCCGCAGAGAGACAGAGAGGTAACCCCGCGCCCAAGAGGCCCGAACCAGGCGGCGAGCAGGGAAAGGCAAGGGGGGGGTGGGTGGGGGGGGGGTGAGGAAGGAGATGAAGAGGGGTTATAACCCAGCCCGTGTAGAGGACGGTACGTGGGGTCCCGGCCCGGGGCGAGGAGTGTTGGGGGGAGGGTAGCGGGGGAGGGCGGCCGCACTTACTCTCATTTAACACCTCCAGCAGCTCGGCGCAGCTCTCACACATTGTTCATTAACAGCAGCAGCCGCCGCCGCCGCCTCCTCCCGACCATTGATTGATCCACTCGGTGCTGCTGATTGATGATTGATGGGGGCCGGGGCGGGGGTCAGTCGGGGGGGGAGGGGAAGGAGGGGGCGGGAAGGACTGGGAAGAGAAGGGGAGGGGGGAGAGGCAGGGGCCGGTCTGGGATCCGGGGGAGGGGGGGGGGGATGGGGCGGCTGATCAATGCAAATGAGGCTGTGGCGGCGGCGGTAGCGGCGGCGGCGGGGAGGAGAAGCCGAGTCACTCACTGGCTCCCAGTGACTCCACGCGCCGCCATTTTGCTGAGGGGGAAGGAGGAGGAGGGGACGGGAGCGAGGGGGGACAGGGCGCTCGGGCTCAGCTCGGCAGTTTCCGACCAGGCAGGAGGCGAAGGTGGCCGAGTCCCTCCTCCCTTTCCTCTCGCCCCGCCTTCCCACCCCGGGGCCGAGCGGCGGGCTGGCGAGCGGGGAGGAGGAGGAAGGGGGCGGGCCGGCAGCCGGGGCCGGGGCCGGGAGGGTAAAATGGCGGCGGCGGTTGCGGCTCCGCGCGCGCGCCCGGGGTAGGGCGGGAAGCGCGTTTCCCTGCCCTCTTCCCGCCCCCCGCGGCGGGGGGGGTGGGGTGGGGTGGGTGGGGGACGGGACACGACACGCTCCTCCGAGAACGCGCCCACGCTGCGGGGACAGCGGCGAGGTCGGGAACAAGGGAGAGGGGGAGCGGCCGCTCCTGCTTGCAGCGAGCGGCGGCCGCCGGCAGCCGAGCTGCCGCCCTTCCCCGCCGCCCTCGCCTCTCCGCGGGCTGCCGCGGGGTGTCTCCGCTGAGCGGGCGGCCGGTTCTGCGCGCTGCCCGGTTCCTCCCTCCTTACTATGAGAGCGGGCGGTGGCGGAGCGGCAGCCGTCCTGCGAGAGCGCGGCGGCCCGTGGGGACCTCCGGCCTGAAGGGAGCGCTTCGCGCACGGCGCCGAGCTGAGGAAACTTCCTCGGCCGAGGCGGGTTTTCAGGGCTTTCGGCTTGGGGGAGTCGGTGGCGTTTTCCGCCGGTGGGGCGCGGGACGGGAGAGTCGGCGGCCATCTCCTTCCCGCCCAGCCGCGGCTGAGGGGACGTGGGGCTGACTGGGAACGGGCACCTGCGGGCACGGCCGCGCCCGGCCTGGCGGAGAGAGGCGGTGAAAGTACTACGGTACTGGTTTATGCACTTGCGCTGTTTTGTGGTGTTTACCTCATAGTTTAGGACCCTGCCTTTTTTTTCCTCTTTGGGCAGCGACTTATTCTGCATAATAAATATCTAATGGCAGGTACAATCTCTGACGAGCCAGAAATGCCGCTATATCATAAAAAGAGTCTTGCCTCTATTTTTTTTTTTAAGAGCTTTACCTAAGTTACATATTTTATACTGATTCCAGCTCTGGCTTGTGCACATACTGGCCAAGATTTCAGACCCCTGAAAGAAAACTTATCAGGCACAGAGCACTTCTCCATACAAGAACAAAAAAAAAAAAAAACCTTTTTCGAAATCCATTTATGTTGCACACTCTCACGCAGCCTCTCCCGGGTACATGTTCTTGTGGTATGGGTCGCTTGATGGACCTTGGCTTCTTTTTCTCCCCACAGAAAAGCTGCTGTAGTAGCATGTAGTGTTTTTTATTTCTGTAGTACCACCCAGTGGCGAGCTACTGTATTATTCTGAGTGGTTCCAGTTTACTGACTTGTATATAGGATTAAGGAAATGAATCTATTAATAGCCGCAATGCAGATGCGATATAGTTTAGTAGAAAGTAAAATAAAAATTGCCAAATGAGGGGAAAAAAAAAAAAAAAAAACTGAGAACTCTCTTGAAATATACAAGTCTGATGTCATTGTGGAAATGCAGTTTTGTTTTGTTTTGTTTTTTTAATTCCATGTGCATATTTATACAGGCTGATAACACTGCTGATGGTTGTATATATAACCTCCTACTCATGTACCCAACACTCCCCTAACAATCCTCAAGGCATCAATTAAGCTAAAACAAAGAGCTCCACTGCTGTTTAAAAATAAGAGACAGGTTATTGTAAACAACAGACCTAGTCCCAGCTACAACAACTACTACTGTGCAAGTCAGTAATATACTAGAATGATCTTTCACCCAGACTTCTTGTCACTACTTCATTTTTGAAATACCGTCCAAGTTAGGGTTATCAACAAGAACAGCAACTATTAAATAGTCCCTGCTGAAATTTCCATTTATTAAACTAATATAGAAAATTAATGTAAGAGTCTACATGAAACAGATTCCTTCTTGTCTGTCACTGATTTGCATCACCTGTTAATGCAAGTATCTTTTAAACAGGATTCCTGAGACAAGATACCAATACAAGAGACTGGAGGAGGACTGCGAGTAAATAAACTAAAAACTTCCCGCAGCTTTTTATTCGTCTGTCTTGTTACATATATCTTAAAGATGTTTTAATTCCTAACAGTCATAGTCTTTTCTAAGCAATCTGCTTTCTATTGACCGACAGATATCTAACCACCACTAGTTAGTACCACTGGTGGTGTGCTTCGGTTATTAGAATGACACAGATTTACTGGACCTTGTAAGGCCTCTTTTGGTTGTGTGATCTCTTCAAGGTAGCTTGGAAACTTGTGTAATGGAAGAATAAAAGAGCAGTTGAGAATATTACGCTTACCACATTCTGCTCATGCCTGAATTTAGGTACTGACCACCTTTCTTTTCTACAGCACTGCTTTCAAAGCTTGAGAACCATCAAAAGTGGATCAGAGGCTTTTATGTTGTGTATATACATAACGTTATTTTTCACTTGTCTTACTTTCTATGTGTCAGATTATTTCACTTATCTTGCTTTTGTATGTAATTTTTTTTTTTTACGGCTTTCCTGACTTACCCTGTATCTCCAAGAAGTCATGTTTATTTGCCTCCTTAACCTGTAACATCATATTGCACAGGTATTCTCACTAGCAGAGAATGAATCGGTGGCTATATGATAGGAGTTATCTGTGCCTGGAAAAAAGACCACATTTTTTGATACAAAGCATAGCTCTACAATTTGCATAATCTGATTGGAATTCACACTTCTCTTTCCCCTCTTCCATATACAAACCTCACAGTAAATTTTATAACAATCAAAATTAACTGCCAAAACATCTTAAAATACTGTTTTTCTGACAAATCAGCTCTTTGATCTGATTGTAACACCACGTAAACACCAGAGTCAGCACAAGGAAGGGGCCATTTGAGGCACTATATCACGTGCCAAGTTCAATGAATACAACAGAAGAGTATGGGTGACCTTGAGTCACTCCTACTTTTGTGCAGACTGGAATATTGCCAGCCAAATTTTTTACTGCACACAATTTTTTTTTTTTTTTTTTTCTTAATAGAGATGAAATAGCATTTTTTTAAAAACTACAAGTTAGCTTCCAAGCAGAAGACAAGAGCTATAAACCAGCCTGGTTAGTGATCATCAGCCTCCCACCCTTCTATGCATTGCTTTTTTTTTTCCTCTTGACCCTTATTCTTTCCGCACATGCCATCCTTGCAAAGTTGTTTGATCCCCAGGAGACCTGCTTTCCTTCCCTTGACTGCAATGCTCCTAATCTGGAAATATTTGGTTTGGTAGACTGCCAGCACAGCTCTTCTCGAAGAGTAACTTAGATAAACGCAAGACCTGAGCAAAACTAAAATCTTTAAGTCAAATTTAGGACTACAGGGAGTTTGAGAACATACATACTTGGCAGAGTTAATGTCCCACTGTAACCCAACACTGAACTAATACTATAGTCCTGTTTTTCTGTAAAGATGGAGTTAACCATTCACCAAAAGGAAAAAGCAGAACAAAACACACCAAAGAAACCACAAACCAAAAACCCTGAGGTGGATTAAGGGTTAGAAAGACTGGCCGCTGTCCCTGTTTCTTTGGGACACTTCAGCCTCTCCTAGTCTGCGCCTCATACTTTGTATTTTTAAGCCTTCATTCTCTATATGAGAATATATACTTGGTCATTTGACCTCAGAATAGTAATTGTGGAATGTGAAAGACTTAACTGAAGTGTTTATTATTTTTTCATTAGTCATGGTGACTACTGTAACCAGAGCTTTGATGTGACATGACTGAATTGTCTTCTGTTTGCACTTGCTGTTGCTCTCTGCTGTGGGTTCCCATTCCTGTAGCATCTATAGCCAAATAGATTCCACATTTACTGCTCTGCTGCCACGATTTACAACGAAAGGTAAACTAGCAGTGATTTCAGCAGATAGGAGCTATGACAGCTAGAAATAAAATAATTAATTTCTGCTATACAGAGGATAGTATCAGAAAGGTGAATTCCAGCCAGTCCAGTTGTATCTATGACCTCTAGTCTTGAATGATCCTGGAAATGGTTGGAATCTATTGCCTAGAAAATCCTCAATTTCACTAAAAGAAACAAGTCTCTGCCTGCAAAATGTAACGTCACCAATGAAACTTGGCTGAAGCACAACAGAATAAGTTTACACACTTTTAAGTTTCAGCATTTGACTTTCATTGCTCTATAAGCATTTTAAACTTATTATTATAAGGTTCATGTCTAAACTAGACTTTGATATCACAGCACCCTGTGAAGACATACTCAATTTGTTTGGCTTACCCCAATTATTAGAGAATCCACTCAAAGTAATTTATAACCCTACTGGGCCAAAAACACGTTGTGTAAGAATAGATAACGCTCACTGCATCGCCAAGCTGCGTTAAACATTTTGCTCTCCAAAATCAGCTGTCTAACTGGCTGCTCAGCATTTTAGTAGGAAAATAGTCTGCATTCTAATAAACATTATTACCAGCGGTTGGGTGTGGCAAGAATCAGACTGTACAGCCAGGTAAACAGGACAAGCTCCACTTGAGAGTGGTTTCAGACTGCATCTTAGAGCCTGTTTCTTGGGTTGCAATCTTGGTTACTAATTCAGCTCGAGTTACTTTGAGAGAGTTCACAGGCTAATTGCAGAGATTTGAGAAATTCATAAAACCAGTTATGAAGGTTGATGCAAAAATGGTCAAATCGGATCTAATGCTAAAAAAATACCACTAGAGAAAAATGGTCATTACTGCCTGGTTATCAGTACGCGTGTTAAAATAACCAGCAGTGGTAAGAAGTGGGCTGCAGTCGGTTCTTGCAGCACACATACACACTTAACCTTGTTACGTAGTCACATCAGAGGAAACCCATTTTAACTCCATCCTCCAACCTGAATTGACCCATTCTTCCTGACAGTCTTTGCTGAAATTACAGAATCCATGAAAGCCCACCAGACTTCTCAAGACTCAGAAAAAACTGTCAGTATTTAAAGAGTTGAGATTTAAAAGGTGTTCACAATAAAAAACACCAGGCCCCTTGACATATTGATGGAGGACTTGGCAGAGATCACCCAGTGTACTGCCTGGGGAAAAAGCACTAACTCGAAAGGGGCAAATAAGTGAAAACGTGTCTGGTTTTCCTATTTGAGTTCTGCTGTTCTTGTCCATATTCTACCTTCCAAAACATTCCTCAACACCATCTTTTCTCAGCGCTCCATTTTTCTCATACCCACTTACAGCACAAGCAAGCACTTACAGGTGGTGAGAAACACCTGTACAAAAGGCCAACGGCAGCACACAGGGCAGGTATGTCTATATGGAACTGGTGATTTCATGTGCTTTAAGTAATTACAGTGTACTGTATATGAAATCTTACCTGAAAAACAAATCCCTCAACTGGAATGGCTAAGCCTTTTCCCAAGGGAACACTGCTGGCTGTAATCAGCCTTGGGCAATGAAGCAAGGATCTCCTAAATCTGAGAGACTAAAAAGAAATTCAAGAAATCAAGCACAGAGGTGCATTCAAGAGGTATGTTCTTATTTTTTGGTACCAAAATGTTTTTTTAAAAACTTATCTCCAACATTCCAGTTTTGCTCCTTAACATTTGGAGACAAACCTGTGAAGTGGGGAGAAAGGGAAAAAGCCTAGACTTATCTTCCAGCTAACAGAAACAACATCCCAGAAGTCTTAGATCAGAAATAATCATTTATCCAATGATAAATGGGACTATGGGACAGACTGGCCACTAATCACAATACAGCACTGATGCGAGTTCCTCACTTGAGTCAACCTCTCTACGTTATTTTCAGCATCTTTTCCTCATTTTTATTTTTTTTTTCCCCTTCCACTAAGAAACCCACAGCCTACTGCTTTTTCCAGCACTAAGAACTGCAAGAAGTAACTCCTAAAGCTTCTTTGAGAGATGAGCATTTCTAAAGTTTTATTGCATAAATATTAGCTTTATTGGAAAATAGTTCACTTAACCAATCAGATTAACACACACCAAATTATTCTAGTAAAAAAAAAAAACAAAACAAAAAACAACAAAGCAAACCAAAAACTAACCTAAAATGCTTTGGAAAATAATCTGCTTCAGTTACAGTAGCAAACACGTGGCAGCCTAAAACAAGTACTTGGGGGTGTCTTCATCAGCTAACAGGCAATCAATTCATGTAAACACAGAAAACACCCTGTAATGTTTGTGTTTATGAATGTACCTGTGGTACATGGAATTGGGTTTTTAAAAAAAAAAATCTGTATAGAAATATGCACAAAACATTGGTTTACATATAATTACAAGTTACTTAATGTTTATATGATGGTTCATGCTTTTTATCCGTATCTTTTAATTTACAGAGTGTGCATTAGAACTAGAACTTTCTTAGGTGTACATTGTAATTTTTTTTTTCCACATTCAGGATAACTGCAGTAGAAATATGCACACACACACACACACACAAGTCAAATGGTATCCAGAACTCTGCATAAGCTGCATTTTCATAGCATCTGCAGAGATCACTGAAAGGCACCGATTTGTAAGATAACAAGTCAAGACCACAGTTAAGTTTGTAGATCTAAAAGGGAAGCAAAAGCCAAGATTAAAATTTTGTAACTAGATAATCCAAAAGGTATCAAAATAATGAAACAACTCTTAACTTTAAAAATGCATTTCAGATTCATTGAGCGTTTAGGTCAGGTTTAATTCCTCAGTAAACAGCCAGACCACAAGCCTCAGACCAACTTGAATCTTCTATACGAAAAGAAGGTGCATGCATAAAAGCATACATGCATTTTTTGTTCAGAACTATCTTCAAAGCACAGTTAATGCCACTGCATGTCAGAACCAATTCAGTATTTAGTTCTGTGACTCATGGGATAATGATTATTCTGATGTTACACTATCGGTGGTATTTATTTCCATTTTAATAAGATTTTCTCACTTCTCTGCACAGCTTTTGATAATCTGCAGCTACAGAATGTTGCAACTCAGCTTGGTCACAAGCCATTTAATGTCCATTCTCGATGTGTCCTTCAACTGTACTTCAAGTATTTTACTTTAAACTGACTATTAAAGATGATAAAAACGGAATGGAAAGCTACACATCAACAGGACAGGAAGACATGAAAAAGCTTAAATTCATGAGCTTTAAGGAGAGAAAGGAAGGAGTTTTGTAACCATCAGAATAATTAACAATTTCGTTAGGTTGCATTTGAAGTCCTAGCCGTAAAAGGTTTGCGGAACCTTCTCTCCTAAGATTTAGCAACTGCCAGCTCCCAACATTTACACTCCCCAACAATCTTCATGCAGGAGTGGCTACAATTTTTTTTAGGGCCAGCTAAGGAAGACAAACAGAGGGATGTTCACAAGCAGAAAGGGCCCAATACTTAAGACTGGAAACATTCTGGTCACAGCTAAATTCTACATGAATGCTGCTAACTCATGCACTTCTACTTCAAAAGGAACATACGGCACTAAGTTAACTACAGTATCCAAACTGACATAAAACACCTCCAACAAGCATCTAACCTTGTTTTACAGCTCTGCACCACTGGGTATACTTCGCATCATAGTAACAACCTCAAGATTAGAGACCAAATAGATGGAAAGAAAAACTTTGGGAGAGCTTAACACCAACTGAGAAAACGGAGGCAAGACATTACAAAACTGGGGAAGCCAAGACTACACAATCTTAGTGTTCATACTGCTTCTTGTATCCGTAGTTCATAAATCTGTGAAAACTGTTTAACTACAAAATTTTAGGTAGAAAAATAACTGTAGATCATATCTACACGCGTTATTAACATGTACTAGTATCAATTGTTTAGTCACGATACAGTGCAATACCTCTTTGAAATAAATTGCAGAGTCCATAGAGAGAGCAAGCAAGAACACCTTATTCCTGGCATTTTACAGCAACATTGTATGGAATATTTATTCATGGAGGTAAGTCACAACAGCTACTGTATTTCCAAATGGAACCCAACTTATTTCATGTTAACTTCAAGCACAGCCAAAGTCCTTGAGATGAGGCAAGCCAGAAGCAACAGTTATCTAGACCTCAAGGAACTTCTCCTATGCCTTCAGGATACAAATCTTAAATACGATCACAGCATTTTCATCCAATAAAAGAATAAGCCAAAGAAAAATAAATGTAAACCAAGTTTATTTTGCTTTTAAGTAGTGTTCTTTAAGCACTACAGCATGGTAAACAATGTAAATTAGTATAAGTCATCTCAAAAGCCAGGTTTTCTTTTTTTTTATTTTATGAGTTGTTAAAAAGATGCAGCCTATTCTAACAGGATAAATATTTTAACCATTTCACTTCGAGTTAATGAAGGCTCACAAATGAGCAACACTCCTCATTGAGGAAAACAAAAAGCTGTTGTCGACAAAGCGACAGCACACACACAAAAACAAAAGAACTGTGTAAAAATAACTAACTGTACTGTGTTCCCATACTCTTTAGAAGTTGCTTTACAATGGGATGATATGCACATGATCTTGCTGCAAACTTGCCATACAACTTGCAAATACATGTAGCCTAGCCTTACCACTCAGTCCAAAAAGCTGCTAACTCATCAAAACAAACGCAGCACTATAATCCTCTGCTTAACAATTAATTCAGTCTGGTTTACTCATTACCTTTTCTCCTAGACTGCAGGACAGACTAGAAAGAAAATGATCCCGAATTAAAAATCGATACTCTTACAGGAAATTGTATTATTTTGCAATATAGTCTTTTACAAGTTATGTTTTGCCTATTTTCCCCCTTAGCCACAAAATGGGCATGAAGTAATTACTTTGAAAATGCCTTAATTTTCAACTTCATGCAAATCTAAATAAAGATGACCAAACAAAAGCTTAAACAATGGAAGGATATTTCACAGAAAATTTCTTATACAAAAAACACATAAGAAAAAGGGCCACTAGGTGACATTTTAATTTACAAATTGGCATCATTTTGGTCAACAAATATCCAAGTGCTGTTTTCTTCTATCACAACAAAGTAGCTGTACAGAAAGAAAACTGCAAAACTTGTTTTATTTTTTTTTAATCGCACATCTCCTCAGGAATTTCATGTGGATTAAGGATGCCAGGTACAGACATCTGAAGTTTATGCTTCTCCTCTTGAGCTTGCCGAAGGGCTGTTTCTCTTTCCTCCAAGAATAAGTCCGATGTGTCTTCACCTGCAAATTCCTGTGTAATTCACATAAAATCATTAGTTTCTTGTCAAATGCTGTAGGCAGAGTAATAAGCTTCCAAAATTCAGAATTATACAGAAAACATCTTCCCTTCACATTCCCTGCCAGACTATTTGCTTGTTTCGCCTTCTGTTCCTGAGGTCAGAATTAATATAAAAGAATGCAACTTACTTAAAAATTTTCATTGTGTGTTACAGGGCGGGATGCTACAATAAACCAGTGTTTGCAGCGTATCACCATTAAAGCAGTAGCATTACAATTTTGGAATACATGACGAATACAGTCTGAAAACTAATTTACAAACTCTTCCTACAATCTTTCTCAATTCTAGCATCTTTAGAAAAATACAAGTGTAGCACTACTCTAGCAAGTTTCAAACCAAGTCTCAATCTCAACCAAAACTGAAACAAAAGCTGGTTAAAAATCAACTTGCTTCATTTCCCAGTAGAGGAAGTGTTGCAGCCACCTTAAATGCATGAACTGTATGCACAGTGTGAAGCACCCAAGCCACGACACCTAACCCCAATTTATAAAATTAAATCACACTGAAACTGGTTATCTGATACACCATTCAGAGTCATGCAAGCCATTTGACAGAGTTATCACTACATTTTAAACAGCTGCAAAATAACTTCTATCTTCTAAACACTGAACACTGTCCACATACTTTCCAACAGTATCCTGCTGAACAATCATTTTTAGTTTCTTGAAAAAAGCACAGCAAACGTACCTTGATTTGGACCAGGAAATCCCTTAGGTGTTCCTTGAAGGCAGGAATATCCTGGTTTAAACTGAAGAGTCCTGTTACGAACAGCTTAACCTGGGCACTAACAGCAAACACATCAGTTAGTATTTCTAGACATAAGAACCCACTTAAAAGTATTAAATAATCACAGCAGACTTACTCTTGCAGGTGAGGAAATGCAGATTTGAGAAGATTAGCAACATACTCCTGAATAAACATTTGGTTGTTCACTGGATTTCCAGGGTTTAATGGAGTACTTATTTTTCCCTCTTCTACCAAGTTGAACATGTATGCCAGGATTGATGCATGCATTGTCAAACCTGAACAGATCAAAGTTGTACACATGCAGTTATTACTCAGAACGGGACGCGTAACATTATTTTGATGTTCAAAATAATTGTTTACAATCAACCAGCTCCCACGTGTGCATTCTTACCAGCAGTGTGTGAGGTGTCTGTTACCACTGAGAAAATGTGCTGAAGGATATCGCAGAAATACGTCTGATAGAAGCTCTGGGCAGCAGTCTCTTCTTGTGCAACATTCTGTAGTAGAGTATAAAGTATTTGAAGTCCTGGAAAATAAGCATTGAAAAAACCCTAATTTACCAACAGAACGATATCAGAACCTCTGTGCATATTTTTGCCTTTTCCAAAGCGGTACAAATATCCCAAGGAATTCTGACAGGCACAGCAAAGACAAGTATGAGATGTGCCAGGATTTTCTCGGGCATTTCCTCCGGTAGTCACTAGAGGGCTGTAGCCACGTTGACACGGCATGCCGATTTTACTGGGATTATTAGATGACAGAAGCGTGAAGAACCAATCACATCAATTCACTGGTACCAGCAAAAGCAAGAGATGCCCCCTAGCAAAAGGAGTGTTTGCTAATTTAAGAACAGAAAACATTTTCATTTTTAGAATTACATGAAAACTTGATTGCCTTAACTAAGTGAAATGCAACTCAAAGGTTCCTTTTATCCCCATCCCTTCCAAACACCAATACAAGGCAACTGCCTAAAAACTAAGCGGCTTCACAACAACCCTTTTATCCAGTAGATAGTGGACTAATCCCAAGATGTTAAACAACAATTATTTAATTTAAGATTTGTATCTAGCTTCTCCTTGTATCCTCAAGAACCCTCAATTCTGGAGGACTTCTTAGTTACTCAAATTTGTTCAGCGAGGCAATACACACAGCTGCTCAATGAAATTTCATGCTAAATTTTAACAGCTTGTTGTTGTCCAAAGGAATCATAATCTGCCACCCTAACAAGGTGCTTCCCTTTCCTTATGTCATGGGCTTGCTCCCAGACCGTGAGGAGTTCAGCTCCAAATCATTTACTTTTCTGCTGAACTTGTCAGCAGCTACTGAGCGGCCGTCTGAGGTACTAAGTCAAACACCGCAGGCAGCACAACAAAAGTAGAGCTGTAACACCAGTTTTAGCAGCAGTGAGCTGTTGCATCAGTTCAGCCATTTCAGGAAAGTGCCAACCCTCACATGGAAAAGCGAGCAGAAACCATAGTGGTACTCTCTAACAGCTGTGGGAGTGAAACAGCATCCAAGTGTTTCAGTCCATTTCTGTATACCTGGCTGACAAGTCAAAGCTGAGACAGAAGGATATTATTCTTGTGCAAACGCAGTACAGAATCGTGTTCCTGGAATACTGAGTTTGACTAAAGCAAAAGATGCAAGAAAACAACAATCTACCGAAAAAAAAATCTGATACTGAAAACTAAATCTGCATATTAACCACTTATTTACCTGTATCTGCAACATTTCTCATTGTATGCTTGAAAGCCCAAATAATAGAATCCAGAACAAGTTTGAACTGTGCAGGTGGAATGGCCAGGAACGCTGGGAAACAATGCGAATTTACAGCCTGAAGCAGTAAGAAGAAGTTTGTTCTATGTTCAGGATATTCTTCGAAGTCCTAGAAGAAAAAAGGGGGTGGGGGACAAAGAGTCAAGTTTCCTAAAGATCCATCGTAAGATCTTCTGTTAAAGTAGAGCGGAACAACAGCTGACATGGAACAGCATTTAAACCTCAGGTTTAAAATAACCTTAAATGCAAAGCAAAGGTTACATCTCTCTGGGAACTCTTCCCCCTGGTTTCCCCTACCAGAGCCTGGCAAGACCCCCTCCTGGAGTTACACACCACCGACAGGCAGAGCCACGCTTTGGCAGTACGCAGCCTCAGTCACAGTCCACAGACAGACAGATAGGTGGGCTCAACACTGGTTAAGCACCTATGTTGCTACAGGGGCACCATTTTTGGTTACGCCCTACTGAAAAGTAGCACTAATTCAGCTAGTAGTTCTCAAGTATTACGGAAATACATATTGCACATTATAGCATAACTGCATTAGTGAGGAAATACTCAAAAAGACTGATCAGTACTTATAATTCATACATTTAAAATATTTGTGAATTTTTGCAGTTAGACATTTGACTGAACTACACTTCTGCTTCCAGAAGCACGACATTCCAAGTCCTTGGAAAAGAAATTACTAATGATTTAAATGAGCTGCTAAACAGACAAATTTTTAAGGCAGTGAGATTAAGACATCTCGCTAGACAGCCAGACTTCAAAACAAGTCTGTTCGTTTGAGCAGGTTTCTTCAAGGGCCACAAAAGCAAAGGCATGAACCCCAACTTAATTTCCATAAGATGAAAGCTGTGTAATAACTACGTTCACTATACACTGCTTCCCTCCATTGCAAGAGAAGGGTACCACCTCTCACTTAGAGATGTACCAACAGCTAAGATTAGTACTCTTATAAAAGCCCTGCTTTTTTTTTGGCTTCAGTCACTAGGGAGATGCCTTATCCAAATTTTATATATAAATACCTTGTTGATCATATTTAATGTGCACTCAAAAACAGCATCGAATATCTGAGGTATTTCAGCAGTAATGTGTCCACCCAGCTTGTTTACAATGATAGCCATAGTACTAAGTACTTCAGGTTCTCTAGCGGCTGGAACGTTTCTCTGGTAGTCAATGAGAACTGCATCCAACAAGGGAGGAACAAAGTTTTCAGCTACCTAATGGAAAGAGTAAGCCACAGTTATAACAATGCAGTTACCTGACAAAGTCTCTAGCGTACAGTTTATAGCAAAGTTCCTTGTTTAGTTACAGGAGATACTTTGCCTAAGGAAGCTGAAATAGATTCTACTTCTATAAACTCCCCACCCGCTGCATCCATCCAGCAGGGCTTCCAACAGGGTTCTCTTAAACCTTGAGTCCGTGTAAGATTACTCGCAGCTAAAATTAACTGAAGTATCTCAAATGTAGCTCAGGCTTACCTCCGTACGATCATACTTTCTCCTTTCTATTTTACAGACCTCCTGAAGCAAGTTCCTGTAATCAACTGATTCGGTCAACAACAGAACAAAAACCAGAGTTCCTCCTAATTCTGACTTATGAGTTATTTCTTTAGAATCGATCTACTTACCATCTGAGGATCATTGGACCTGCTCACCCAGCCAGAAATTAGTTTCAAAGTTTCCCTTTTTACAGTCCTCATACTTCTAATCAAGGGCTGCTTTGTTACCATTTCACCTGCAAAGTTTTAAAGCTTCAGTTAATTGGGTAAGGTGTAACCAAGAGATACCGGTATTATGAAACAGAGAATGCTTTATTTTTATATCCATACTACAAAGACTATTTAAAGACTTCTTACGCATATTTTGCAAATAATCTACCTCCCCCTTCTAGCTCCAATAGTCCAAGTTGCCATTTAGCATTACAAAACTACTACTGACAGTACCCTGCTTGCAGAGCTAAAAAACAAAGCTACAACTTACTTTACAAGTAAGGGAAATCACACATACCCACTTAACTACACCGACTGCACTTTCATTACTCAAGTAATTTGGGGGAGGAAGAAAGAACAAGAGAAATTATCCTTCCAGTTGTCTGTGTGTGTAAAGTCCACGCTTAGCCTTAAGAAGCCTTATCACCCTTAGTTCAGTTTCTTACCCCCAAATCAATACAGTCTCATCAGTGAAACCTGATTAACTGCACAGCCATAAGCCCACTGCAGTAGATGCATGGGCAGACCCGTGAAGAGCTCAGCCAGAAAAAGCAAGGTAGGGTGGCTCATGCTGGCATCAGAGCCATCTCTGGCAAGATAGAGCCAGTTGTAAAAACACACTCTGAGGCAACTGCAATCGCAGTAGCTGCTGATCAAGTAGCACGTCAGGACAACGGTCCTAGCAACTGCTTCCTGAACTTCACTGCTGCTGACAAGGACAAATTCTGGCCATTAGAGCTGCAGAATCAAAAGGTAGTGATTTCTCAGCCAGTTTTATTCTGAATTCTGAGAAGCTACTTCAAGGTAAACCAGCTGCTCAGTTACCAATTTTCATTTAACATTCACATTTCCAAATACCATGGTCTACATCAGGAAGAAAACTGGTCATAACAGAATTCAACGACTCATTTAATCTTTCAATGAACTACTACAGAAGCATATTCTGCTGAGATACCACAGGCTCTAATTTATCTAGTAGAAACAGGTGAGATAATTGATAATTCCTTCTCAATGACTGCAGACCTGGTTTATCGTAACTTTCAGGCATCTTCACTACAGTTACATTATTGTAATAAAGCTACTTAGTAGCACAGTATCATACCAAAACCCTGCCAACATCTTTTGAAAAAAATTAATGCTATTTAAAGAAAGTCTTTTAATATTCAAAATCAGAGCAAGCAAAAAAAACACATGCTACAACTCTGTCTCAGCAAGATGCCTATTAATTCTAAGCAAGCATCTATGCTGTTTTCTATCTTGCCTGAACTTTCACATTCATAGGTGGTTTTCCTCCCTCTAAAATCAGGAGTTCTTTATTTGAATAAAAGATCTGGTTAGCAAAAACATCTAATCAAGCACTTTCAGTCATTCTCCACTTTCCCAAACAGCAAGATGAACACAATAAAAGCAGCCTAATTGGAATGTACTCTGAAACCTGACGACATACACAGCTAGCCCCCATTTTCAGGAAGAACGCAGAATTTCTTACCATTAGCCTGAATAGCTGCAGAAATATTTTCACTTAGGCACTTGTACACATTCAGCATATCTAAATAAATTCTTCCAAGCTGAATCACAAAGGGGTGGCCAACTGCTTTACACGCTCTTACATTGGTTTTCAGAATGCTACCAAGCTGCTTCACTGTTTCAGGATCCTTTAGAATATCAACGTTCTGTTAAAAAAAAATATGTCCATTTTGTTTAGTGAATAAAACTGCCCTTTAGCTTTCAAAACGGAAGCGTAAGTTTAAATAATTTATCTTACACAGTGCATTAAAGAACATGTCACTGAAATTTACAGACTTTACATATACTGCTGTTGACTTCGTGGCACTTGCCACTACCTCACAGAGTCAGGATAAAACTTCATGAGAAGAGCATAATTAAATCAGCTGAAGTATTTTTGCTGCAGTGATACAAGCACTGCTCTAGTTGAAGAATGAAAAAAAACTAGGGAGAGATTAAGAAGGTGAAAACAGACAGAAGTGGTCAAAGGACGGGCAGTGTATTCTTGTTTTAAGAGGGAATCCAGAGTAAGAAATGTAACGCAAGCTTGCTTAAGTGTCAGGTTCTTAATTAGATTAACTCCAAACGGATCGATCTCTTGTGCAGAGTAAGACTGTTGTTCTTTAACATGTAGACATAAAGTATTTTTTAAAGACTGAAAGAAACGGAAGATAAAAGTAAGAAATAAAGATGTACTTTAAAAGAATGATGGAAGAGAAAGGAAAAAGAGTGAACCGTATTTTTAGCATTTCAACTTTCCTGTTATTCAGAAAGGAAACCCGCTTCTTAGCCAGGCGAAAGGGAGCCTTGGAAAAAAGTACTGAAACACACTCTGTACAGTAACAGAAAATTGTCCTTTAAATCATATTAAAACCAGTATTTGTCACTGAAGTGTCCTCTCTCAAAACAACACTTTTACCGTCAAGTCAATCCCTGCTTTCACCATCATTTAATCAAGTCTGCCACAGCTATGTACACTTTGTGTCCTGCCATGTGAAAGATAAGCCCAGGGTAAGAGAAACGTTCAGAAGGTGTTCTTTACCTCAACACAGAATACGCTTAAAAATTAAGAGCTTACTTTGGTTGCCTGTTGAATTATGCTGTCCCACACTTGATTAGGTAGCAACATGTATTTTTCTATCAGATGCTCCTGCACAGTCTGGTCTGTCTGTGCCCCAATCATGTATCCTACTGCTTCATAGAATGTATGCACCTGATTGGAACAACAAGTCATCAAACGGCAAGGTTAAAAAGGAGTAAGGAAGATTTTACACAGTTCTGAACTAACAAATAGTGAAGGCTGAAAACGGGTTTCCCTGTCTAAATACCTTTTTCCCTGACTCTCGACTTCACAAGATCCTTTTCCACTCTTTCCTTACTTTCATTATGTACAAAACAAACCTCCATCCCCTTCCCTTCAAGGGCCACTATATACCTCCCAGAGTCTTTCTTCATTTTTTCATCATATCCTGAAGTGAGGAAACTCAGACATATGCCATTTAACTCTTACCTAAATATTACCAGACAAGTTTAAACTGTCGACTGGATTACATCACTCCTTTTAAGTACCTTTTCCAGATGCCCGATACACTCTGCCCAAAGTTTCAGTACATTATTGTGACACCTCAGGGTATGTCACATGTGCATACTACTCTCACTTCATGAGCTGTGCCCTTCCCAGGCACAGGCCCTTCTGGACTGTTCCCCGCCCCCTTCACAAATACAAAAGCTATAGGTATACTATTATGGTAAGACATTGCACTTTCCCAAAGCAGAACCGCAAATTTACATTCGGTGTCTTATTTCTTTGTTAAAACATTTCAGAAATCAAAATTCCAACTAAATGCACTTTAATTCTCCTTCTAAGCGATCGAAGATGTCAGTAACACAACCTGATACCATAACACTGTCACTAACAAAAAACTAAGGAATATAATTCATGCCTTGAAACCATTACCAGATTTCAATGCAAAGTAACTTTTGATTAGTCTTTAGGAATTATCCCCAATGCTGAAGTAAACATACCTGTTGTGGTTGAAGGTCACAGATGATGGTATTAATATTGTTCAAAATTTCATCAATAAATGGCATGACCTCTCCCACCTGAACCTGAACAAAATGTCGGCGGCATTTTTGTGCTATTTTTATGAAGGTATCACAAGCCATATCCTGGACACCATCATGGGTTTCTAAATCAAACAAAGTCAGTTAATGCTTTGTATTTCTCCTCCATACATGCTCATGTATGGGCATCTTTCTTTTTTCCTTTTTTAAAATTATTAAAAGAATAAGTGAAAAACAGGTAATTACCATGCATAAATTCAAACAGCTTGTTGACTACTGTCTTCAAAAACTTCCAGTGAGCTCTCAAAAAACGTGGGTATTGACCTACTATATACATTATATTTGATGCAATAATGGCTTTATTGTCTTTTCCTCGCTTTTGTTCACAGAGTCCCAGAAGATCCTACAACATAACATTTTTAGTTTTCTTTCCAAGTTTATCCAGTTCAATTAAAAGCACTACAAGACAAAGTATAAAATCCTGCAAGGGGCTATATTAAAAATAAAGTGGTTGCCATAATGAAGCTCAAAGTCCAAAGGGGGGAGGAAAAAAACAAGAAACAAAACCACCAAAACAAACCCACCTCTCAAAAAAAAACCCAAACAAACAAGTAAACAATCAAACAAGCAACAAAAAATACCGAAAAACACAACCTAGAACAAAACCCACAAGAAAACCGCAAACGGATCAAGGTTGGGGTGATGCAATTGTTAAAGTTAAAACCGAATCAGAAAAACTGTATGTTCAAGCATGGAATCATCATTTAAAACGTATCTACAGATTTCTGCAGGGTGGGCTTCAACAAGCTTCAACAGCATTTAGTACTGACAAAGCAGCTGGTATCAACAGATTGCACATCAAATAAACTAAATTTTCTGATTTTATATGACTTATGTCCACCACTTCTGTAAAAGTGTTCCATTTCTGCACTCTTTCCATACATATATTTACAAAAAAATTGTTTGATCATTGGGTAATTTGGAAAAAGGCAAAATAGCAGGATGCCAAGCTAATTAAAAATGTTGGTTATTTTGCCACTCTCTTTTCCCGTTAGCAATCCCTTTCCATCTCTTCTGCATCTTCCAAGAAAAACACTTATTCATAAACTGTATTTCAATTGAAATTTTCACCATGAAAAGGCTATTTGGATTAATGCATTGTTCATGGCTAAAGAATTCATCAGCCTTAAATTCAGGACATAACATTTCCCATTAATTTTTTCTTATCAACTTGCTTGCCGTACAAGGTATCTTACTATAGAGTATTTTTGTAAACTGTTTCTTGAGCATAAACTATGAAGTGTAACAAAACTATTAGTTTTGCACCGCGATACCTTAATTACTGTAACAAGGAATCTTTTTTCATCTTCTTCATGCATTGCGCCACTGATTGAGCCTATAGCCCAACACAGGGTATTCAAATTTTTCCACGACCATTCTGTTCCGTTCACTTGATTGTGAAGTTTTTCAGTCATAATTCGTTCTGTGTCTGCATAATCCAGATGTGTAAGATAAACTGAAAGACATCAACATTGAACAGGCACATTTTAAAGCTACCACGTGGACCAGAGCTCCATAGGCAAAGATAAAGTTGTTTTAGCAATTTGGTTGTCTTTTTCTTAAGTGACTGCAATGCTTCTTTCCAGAACTCATGACTGTGAGCTAAAAATTTAAACGTAAACTTCTTAAAACTGTATTTTTAAAATGGACGATAAGTTCTATTGAAAATCTATCTTTGTTCTAAGGAATCTCAGCATAACTCCACATACAAGCAATGTGGAAAAATCGAAATCAACAGATGTCTCCTGTACCAATCAAATCAGTAAAGTTGGCAAGCTGAAGTATTAACTGAAGTCATATGTACTGACAGTCTATAGGGAATATGGGATTGGCTACCTATGGGTGACATGATACAGCATGTAAAAAGTCAATTTTCTTCTGCTCTTTATTTCAGTGTCTTTAAGTCTGCTGGTTGCAGTAACCCACCATTAAAGTAGAGATGGTACTCCTAAACAAGTCTAGATGGGAAGATTCAAGTATCGCAACTCAGACTCTTGCACCAACCTCTAATCCAATTAGGGCCTCCAGTATAAAATTCTAAATCCCAGCAAGTCAAAATCAGTTTAAGGCCAGATGCAGAAACAGGTTTTTACTGTGCTGCAGAATATAGCGTCTACCACATCGCCACATTCTCGCCACCCCCCCACCTTTTTTTTTTTTTTATGAAAAGTGAATCTTAAAGATAAGACACTATAAGCAATAGTTAATACCAGACATCAAACACTAACTAAATCTGCATTTCCCTATAAATAATCTTGTACCTGGAAATATGGTTAAGGATCAGAACATAGAATAATTATTTTAATACACTAAAAAAAAAGTTCACGTTACATATGAAAAGCTATTAGAACAATTAATCTAATGCTAGCTGTACCTACACCACAAGTACAAAGGTGGAAAAAAAAATAATCCATGAATACCACATCACACAGCTTTTCCCCCCACACTCCTGGTTCACAATTCTGTCATTAAACACTCAGTGTTCCTTCAAAGCTTTTGTACGTGATAGAAGAACATTTAGTATTGAAGGTCTGATGTCCCAAACATATGACAATTCTAATCCTCCAGTGCCCCCTCAAGTTGCAGTTAGGACTGTGAATTTTTTTTCTTGCCTCAAAAAAACCTAAGTTATCACTACAATACATAGGAACTATCAATACATGGATAAAACGACCACAGTTGAACATCAGACTTCTAAAGATACTGGCATACTGGTATACACACACTAAAAATAAAATATACTTGCTACATTAAATGCTGTAGAAATAAGGATTCTGGTGTTCTTCAGTGTGCGCACAGCTTTTTTTTTTCCCTACATATGTAACTCATTGCAGCTTTTGTACTTTCAAGCAAGGTCATAAAACCTCGGCACAAACTTTAGACAAGATTTTTGAAGCTTAAGTTCAGGCTGGAAGCTTGTGTTTTGTTTGAGAATACTACAAAAATTTTTAGAAATATTCAGAAGACCCACTGAAGGAGTACATCATTGTTGCTGAGAAGTTCTTGCTCTACACAAGACTACAAGTGAAGTAATAACCATCAAGTCGACTTCAGAAAAATCCTTCCAATTTAACAAGTTTCTGATAAAACTAAGGTATCACAATCTGAAACAATTTGGTAAAGGAATATCAAAAGGTGTTGTTCAACAGGAAAAGGCAAGGGACAAAAATTAAGTAGTGTATTTCTACTTACAGAACACTACATGCTCAAAACGGAAAACTCCAGACCAACACTGCCACCTCCCTTTCAAGATTGTGTACTATTCCTCACTGATCATCATTCTGCCCACACAATAATTCAGATCAGATGCTAATATTCTGTAACATTCATGCTGCTGGTGCAGCTTCACAGACCTACAGCATAAAAACACCAGCTAGTACACTTACCCAATGTTTCTCTCATATTTTTATACAAGTTTATGGAATCTGTATCCTTCATGAATTCTCGTACTACTTCCCCTTGATCATTCTCAACAACTAGGACTTCTTCAGGTTTAGCCATACGGCTAACCATCAGCAATCGAACCTGTATGTTGCATAGGAAAGTTAAAATTGAATCCAACTATCATGAAAATACAGACAGATTCACAGGTATATCTAGAGCACTCTGGTCAGGCAGCCTGACCCATGTAGATAAAGGGTATACTCAGCACTTCATGAGGTTAGCTCACATGAAGCATCTACAGAGACATGTTAACTAAAAATCCATTAAGAAAAGAACCTGCTGACTTCTTTTTGTTAACAAGCTGAGTAGTTTACAAAAAAAAAAAAGAAGAAAAAAAAAACACAAACCCCAACCTGTGAAGTATACTTTCTAGAGGTTCAATATGTGTATGTAATATTAGGTGTCTTCTAAAACCACTTTTTCCATACACACACTTTTTTTTCCTGTAACACTACAGCTTTTATCTGTTAAAAAAACAGTTTAATTTCTGAAGAAATAGATGTGTATTATGTCTTACATTCATAATAAGCATCTTAAACCTGAAACACCACATTAATACTTCTGCCATATACTGGTGTCATCTTCAAGTATTTTCGCAAATGCTGCACATAAAATAACTAGAGTTGAATCAAGCTACTCAAAGCAAGAAAAATTTTCTTATGTCACTCCCCACGTGAAGCAAAATCTCTAGTTCACGAACAGTATCTAAGTCTTTACAGTACCTTTACTTAAGCATGGATTACCTTGGACAATACAGGCAAATAAAGCTGTCTCCTTGGAGGAACATCAAAGTGTTGACTTCCCGAAAGCAAAGGAGAAGCAGATGTTGAAAATGGACTTTCCCTGTAGAGCTCAGCAGCTAAATGATTCCAATATTCGAGACAGATCTTGAAAATTTCAGTTTCTTCAACTTCTGATACCAATAACATATAATGAAGAGCCTGGAAAAGTGTGGTTTAAGCATCTGATTACTAATTATTTATGCAGATAAAACTACATCGCCCCAAGTTCAGTTATCCAAATACTGATAAAATGCCAAATTAACATAGAAGTTAAGAACAAAAGGCATTAACATTGCAATAACATTACTTTCAAGTCAGAGTTCTGACTGGAAGAGCAACTGAAAACCAGAACGCCCTGTCAGTTACTGTTATTTTTAAAGTGTGTACCAATTCTTTAATCTGAAGTAGCCTAAAAACATCTTAAAAAAATGCCGTAGCCAAATTAGCCTGTTTGCAAATTACCAAACTCACCAACTCACCACCTCTGAAGTTTCTGCAAAGCATATTGTTTTAGAGTCTCAGAACCCCCTCAGCTGCTAGTTTCCATGACTGCTATTCTCAAGACTATTACTGCTACTTTGTTCCAGATCCTTATAGCCTGAAAAAATGGTGGCAACCATGAAAGCCATACCACTCACTTGCTTCCCACAGAAGCCATCTACCAAAATATTTTCCTTTTTATTTACGGACAGAACTGCCACAGCAGACTGAGAAGGGAAGGCCACTGATGCAATTCTGACAGAGATACCATCCACAGAAATTAGAACGACATAGCCAAACATTTCTTGCCTAACTTATTTTTTAGTCCCCTGGTCAAAGATACCAAATCACCAGCCCACCAGTGAACAAACAGAATGAAACAATGAAATCTGAAGACATTTTCACAGCTTAGGTACTAAAGCAACTCAGATCATTTTAGATGGTAAAGACCTGATTTAGCATCTCTATCTACCATGTCAAAAGAGGGATTCAAAACAACCATACATTAATCCTATACACATCAATTTTTCTTGGCAGTTTCACTTGCAATAACTTCTGTAGCTTCCTTCACTGGTCTACACAGCTCCAATGAATGTGTGGAACAATTTCAGAAGATCCGATACATCCAAAATGTAGGAATAAACACTTTAGAATGACATCCAACTAAGTAACTGTGTAACTACACTGTATTACACTGCAACTTACAGAAGTGAAATCTGCAACCATTTTAAGCCAGCCTAAGAATTTTGTGAAACATTTCAACATCCTATACAACACTCAGTCATTCAGAATTGAGTTCTGTACATTTCAGGTTTGAAGAATTTAATGTAAAGTATACCAGACAGGAGAGGAGACCAATACCTAAAAACTGCACTCCAATTTACACACAATTCCATGGGAATGCAACAGCTTCAGCCGTTCACACAGGTCTTCCTAATAAAGTCTCAACATCGGTAGAAACTTGAGCTGTGCTCCCTCAATTCACAGTCCCTTTGAAAGCTTACAACTTATCAGTTCAGGAATTATTTGGGAACTGTTGATAGTTCTTTTTAAAATGAACATGTGATAGTCCTTAGTCCATCGCCTAAATGAGCTACAACTTGGTATTTGCAACCAACTTACTAATACACGTATTTTTGTAGAGGGCCATCTCCAGAAGAAATGTATTGAGAATACTAGCTAGAAAATGGAGAATTCAGATGGGCATGTTCGATTAGGGCTAATCCACCTGCAAGATGTACTTCCCCCTCCCAATGGAACCTGGTCTCTGGGTTTAAACGGTGGTATTGTTTTTTCCACCTCTGTCTCAGGGCAGTCCCTCACCCTATAGCCTCCATACCTGCACAGGGCTTGATTCTGGGCACAGAAGTGGTGCTTCAAGGGGTTATAGAGCCAGTTTCATCCCCTTGGAGCTCAGCAGTGGGAGGGAGCTAGCAAAAAGGCACCACAGAACAGCTCACCCTCAGCAAAACTTTTATTCACAAATTAAAAAACATAACTGAAAACAACTAATTTGGGGATCTAACCCCACTACAGTATGATGTAGGACCCTGAGTGTTTAGTAGTCACCTAGAGTTTAAGCCCTTCCAACCTTCATTCTTAGCCGCATTTCCAATAATTTCCACAGATCCCAGTAATTTTGACAGTGAAGTTGTGCTTTACTGTCAAAACTGGAAAGAATGCAGCAGTCACAAAAAATAAGGTAACAAGCAGAGAGGAAGGACAACTGTAAATCTTCATTCTCAGCAATTGCTCTAAGACGGCTGATAATTGAGACCCACAGGTCCTGCTCCAAGACCAGTAGTATTACAAAATAAAGCATGCACAGCCATCTGGTAGAGTTCTGCCATTAAGCATTACTGGCATACGTTGTCTTTATTACACAGAAACAGACTGTCATCCTGGAAGACTGTATTTAAAGCTTTTCAGTTAAGCTTTGGGAAATGGCAAATTAAGCAAGAAGATACAACAGGATGGAAGCACTAAACTACAGCATGCGCTGGATGTACCCTGGAAACCAGCTTTGGATGCTGAATAAAAACATAACTGAGCTGCTTCACACAGACTGATGAAAGTCATAGCAACACCTTCTCTATACAGGAGGTAAAAAGAAAATATGGTATGTACAGACTCACGGAAAAAGAATATATGAATTTATTTTAAAGCAGTACTTAATACTTTCAAAGAAGAACAAGTAAGAAGGAGAGACTGAGACCTATGGGCTTCAAACACTGTATTAGTATAGGATTATTGAAAATAAAGTGCTATTGAAGTATCCTAGGAAACAAAAATATTCAAAGGCTTTTTGTATTCATGTGATTTACTAATTATGTGAAGAAAAGGTTTTTTTCCCATCTTACCCACTATAAATACAATGATCTAAAGATTATATTAGTATCACATCCGTGGAGTATAAGAACAGACTTGCTACATTTTTTAAACTGGATAAACTGAGCAACTTACCTCCATTAATGTTTCCCTCAGATTTAATCTCTTTTCTATAAGTTGACCATGTTCCTTGAGGAACGTGCAGAGAAACAAACTGAGGTTTTGAATGAAGTTCTGTTCATCATCTTTTCCATTTGAATATGCAAGTCGGATATTGGTATTTAAAGGAAGCATCTAATAAAAAGAATACAGACATAATCAAGAAATTCTCATTTTATACAGAACTACTGTATATAAACACATATTTTGCTCTTTTGGCAAAAAAAAAAAACCTCTGCTTTTCATGGCATCCTGTCTTTATTGAGCTTTCTTACAAGAAACTTTTACAGCTCTTTCATTTCATACTTGATCCCAAGATGGACAGTAAGGCAAAAATGCAAACAGATAAACGTCTCATGAACTAAACCTTTTTCCATCCCTTGTAACAGCAGCTGTAAACAAGGAAAGTATCTACTCCATCACAGACACTTCCAGTTGGCACCAGGCAAAGATGTTCCGAAAACGTGTTTGTTACCTGTCCCTGGTAACTTTACGTTTCCAAATATTACATCACCATAGTGTTAAAACAACAGGAAAAACCTCCTCTACAATATTTACAAATTCACAAGGAAGACTCTGAAGGACACTTAAACATTATAGAAATAAAACGTTTTCTACCTTGTCTGTCATTGAGTAGGGAACTGCATTATTTAATGTCAACACTACTAAGCTACAGACAGAGAACAAAGTTTAACACTTTTGCTGCTGCTGGCTTTCGTGTCGTTTTGACTATTCTCCAACTTCATATTACAAAACTAAGAGAGAGGCAACTACTTGCAATAAATACAACATTTTGCATAAAATCCATATGCAACAGTCATGCTAAAAATCTGCAGGTTGCAAAACATGTCAAATACCCAACTTGGCATTCAAGTGATGTTTTCAGGAAAAACTAAGGCCAGATGTATTGGCATTTAGAATCAGGAGCATCATCTGTAAAAACTGAGGAAGTAATGTTGAGCTACACAAAATAACTTCTGTGTATGCAGAAGTCTGCCTTTACCTAAATAAAAAAAACTATTTTTAATCCACTCAAAGGTGGGGGCAAGAGGCATTAAAAGAAGCACAGCTGTTCTAAAGAAGCTTCAAGATAGACCAACACTGCAAACAGAGGGGGGAAAAAAAGTTCAAAAAAACCTTTAACTGTTTGCTGAAAATGCAAATACAACAAGGAAAGCCACAAATCCATATACCTGAATCTGACCTGCTGAAAGGGGAATAACCAAGTTATATGACTTCAAAGCATGGCTTTATGAAACAAACATTTCTATCAGTTTGAAAAATTGAACAGCAACTTCCAGAAATAAAGTCAGTTTAGGTTTTACGAGTTATGCAGTACACATTTTGTTGCACCTCTCTCAACTTTTCCCACCAGACAGCCTGAGTGCTCAAAGCACCTCTTAATCAAAACAAATCAATGCAGCAGAAATACAGCTGTGATGTAGAGTCAGAGAAATACACTTAGCATCTTCTGATCAAGCCATAAATACTGCCAAGAACAGTATTTGTCCTATCAAGAGCTCTATAACAAATATAAACTTTTAAACTAAATTAGGTTCTACAGAAATTGTTTTTGTGAAATGAACCAATGAAAAGAAAGATTTATAAAAAATGTTACCTGTTTTAACTGCATCATTGTCAGTGTAAAAAGTGTTACAAACTGTTCTTCATACTGGCTTACACTGACACCTGCAATCTCTGTGAGGCACTTCAAAGAGACATTTCGGAACATGGGAACATTTAAGAACTATTGAGAGAAGAAATAAAGAGTATTACAAAAGTGTTGCACACTAAGCTTTTTTGAAACTTTTATTTAAACTTAAAAGCTGCCAATTTTTGCACGAGTACCTTGTATATTAGTGTGCTGATTAACTTGGTCTCAAATATATATCCCAGAGGAATCCAGTTCAGAAATCGTAGCAAAGTTTCCAAAGTTGCATGAACTAAGGGAGCATTTTGGGAGTTTTCCTGTAAATGACCATTAATATTTATGACATTGTCAGGCACAACGGGATAATTTTCAGAAGCCTCATTAAAGAAGTAAGACTTACCATCACAAACTGACACAGTTGAAATATCTGAGAGAATTCATTGCACATGCTGTAAAAAAGTATGTTAAAAGGTAAGCATTTTTGCATGCCATAAACAATCCTATCGATTATAATCAAAATGTCTACACTCACAGAACAGGTTCTGAAGACCTATGTTCATGAAGAAATTCACAAACCACTTGACTTTTACCCATTTTCATGATAATAATGCATATTTTGAAGTAGCCTGAAGCCCGTGCCTGCAAATTCTAGCTTGGAAATACAAGCAATGCTGAAAGCTCTGTTAGAAAGGTAGAAACCAGATCAGTCAACAGATGCTACCTGCAGTACAGTAGAAATGCCTGCGCGTACAAAGTATGTTTGGTATCACCTAAGAGTGCTGCTTTCAAGAAAAATCAGTAACCCACTCAGTCTCAGGAATCAAATTTAGACAGCTGTAGGTGTTCACTCAAAAGCTCAAAGTGAGATCAACTATTTAGCAGCAAGCACAAAGTCTACCCTACTTATTAAGATTTAAATACATAAACTTACCTGTCTTTCAAATGCTTAGCTTTTACTTGAGTAATCTGGCCACTGGAAAAATCAAACACTTCTTCACTCAATAGTTTAAGGATCACCATATTATTCTGACAAAGGCTTTCACTAGTCCTGCTTGCTCCCACAATATCGCTTATAAAAGTTGGCCAGTGCTTTGGCCATTCCTGTTTCAGTATCTGAAAAGTAAAGCATCCATATGTTAGATACATATGCAAAGCCAACAACTTTACAACAGGATTCAAAACTGAACTCTATCTTACCTGCACAAGAATCATGTTCAGTTTCCCAATATACACTTTCTCTTTCTGGATAAGAGAAAAGAAGAGTCAGGTTATGCATCATATTCCCCTCCCTCTTCCTCCCCTGAAAATAATTCACTTACTTCTACACATGTTGGATCAGATGAGGTCTTGATAATTAGGCCGACAACATATTTTTTAATACCTGCAGAAGAGTTAGGAATTTATTTTCAACTATGCCACAAATAATGAATGTAGTAAAAAATATTTTTAAAGTCTGATTCTTCACATGTTTTTAAAAAGAAACACCTCTAAGGAATGTGTCAGAAAGCATCTCTCTCAACATGCATGCTGTATGGAAAAAAAAATCCACCATTGGATCAACTCTGCAAGAGGATATTTCACATGTAAAAAAGTCTTTACACTTAAGCTATTTCAATAAAACAAAAGGAAAACAAAGTAAGGACTAGAGTGTACTTACTGTAATTTGCACCAGATCGATCTACCAGCTTCCTAAAGGCTGGAGGAAATTTTGAAACACTGCATTGGTAGGACTGCACAACACTCTTAAGTGGCATCCAGCACCATCCAGACCCTGACATATATTGCAGTAGGTCCTTAGAAATGCTGTGGTAGAGCTCCCTCAGTGAAATGTAGTTCTATGTATTCTGCATTTTCAGATAACACCTAACAACTTCAAAGTTGGCTGATATATTCTTACTGCCTCAGCCACATGTCCACAGTGGCAAGACTAAATAAAAACAACAATCCTCCATCTTTTTTAACTAATGCTTTATTAATAGAAAGTTAACCCCAAGAATAAATAGAGCTTTCTAAGCAGGACTCAAGTTTTAGTGCCAAGTTAGATGGAATTGCACAGAAAGCTCTAATACATCACCTTCGCTGTCTGTAAAAGTTCAGAGATGCTCCAGTTTACCTCAGTGATCCATTTTAAACACAGGAATTCCAATGCACAGCATTTACACGTGAAACACTGTGCCAGAGATTAGCAAAGTTCTCCCTGCGCAATCTTACAAGAACGCAACTTTAAAACCTTTACTCACTAATATAGTACAATACACTGGGATTTGGACTACTGTGCTTTCACAGCACACATGGATGCTATGGATTGCAAAACTATTAATAAATTCTAGTTTATTTGGTTTGCATTTTTTTTTTTGTTTACTTAACAATTGGTCAACTAGGGGCACATGCTGTATTTAAATTACTCATTTTGTTGTGTTTCTTCCACAAATGTTTGTACATTTGTTTTCAGCTCCACCACAGGGAAAAAAGAACAACCAACCAATCAAACAAACCCAAAACCCCCAACACAACCCAAAAGACCGTAGCAAGCTATACTGCCTGAAGCTTCATTTTGCCACCTAATCCTCAGCTCCCTCCTCACCATTAAACTATCAATTACTGAAGACATGGAAATAATGGCTTTCCAAGTGACTTTTCATCACAATATGCATATCTAAAACCATTCTGTACAGAAACATCTAACTTCAAGAAAAGCCATGCACAGAGGATCTGGAGTCATGAACTAGATGAACTTTATTAACAGTTCTACTTCAACCCAGCTTTGAGTTGAATGATCCATGTGAGCACATCAGGGACTGAACACTTCAAACCAGGCAGTGACTTCCTTGTCATAGGGAAGTTTCAGAATGTGTGTATGTTTTGGTGTTCAACTCCATGAAACCAAAATCTGGTTCCAATCTCTCCTTCAACAAGACAGTCAACTGACTGGCAAAATGCATAGGTTGAAAATTTTAAAGAGTTGTCACTTCCTGAGAAGAATGACTTATATTAAAGGCGTATCACTCTCCTCCGGCCACTATTTTAAGTTTTAAAACATTTCTAAAACTTTACCAGAGTTAGTCAGGTTTTTGTGCATTTCAAGCCTGAGCAAGAAGATTAAGAGAAACCGTGTGGTAAATGAATTCTCATGAAGTCTAGAAAAACTAGGTCTAGACTTTGAACCATTAGATACATACTAGACAGGAGCTGTTCTACCAGTAGATCCAATTACAAATGAAACTATTAATTATTATCAACTGGGATCACTCTGCACTTCTCCAGAAGAATAGTCATTAAAAAAATAAATATCACTGCCAGTCACTGGGTAATAGTTACTACCAAGCACTAGCATTAGTCTGACATTATAGGCCTGTCCCAGTATTTTAAATCTAAACCACACACACTTTGCTGAAGCATTACAGTAATTCACAAATGCAGTATGAAAGCCCCCAACAGTATAGAAGTAGGTTTGCAGTGCCAGAAACTAAACTGCCCGCCAAATCACTCAGGGAAGCCTACTGTTGCAATTCTTTGCATTTCAAAAAGGAATTAGAAAGTGAGTATTGTTCTTAAGAGTTCCGACTCCAAAACAACGTATTTTCCATCTTGATGTATCAACTGTAATATGCTGTTCAGTTACAACTTGCATGCTATGCTACCACTGATCTGGCCTTGAGATCAGAAGATGAGAACGGTTGCTCTGCTCCAAAACTTCTCCACTGGAGATAAAAAAAAAAAAAGTGACCACAGCTCAAAAAACCTAAAAAGATTGCTAGTTTTCACACGTCATGCTGCAGGCTTCTAAGGTCTTCCATCCAGTGAACAAAGTCATACTCTTAATGCCTTAAAAGCAGCAGCTATCCAATTCTCTAATGCTTTTTTTGGCTTAAATAGAATTTTCTACTGTTTTGTGGGTTTGCATTTTTTTTGTTTTGTTTTTAAAAAAAAAATTAAAAAATAAAAAAAAAATAAAACCCTGAAGCATTGTGGTTTCTGCTCCATACTTAATAGCTCATTTCTTTCTTGTTCCACAGGAAAGATAACTCTCTCAATATAACAAAAACATTTCAGATTTATACTCCAACAAAAAACAACACATAAGCTAGTTACATTTTTCAGCAGAACATGTCCAAGAAACCACTCAAGGGTGGTGGCCCATTGAATTTGCTAAAATCAGTGTGTTTTGAGAACTTAAAGGGAAGTCTTTTTCTAAGGAGACAGGTACAGGACACAGAGAAGTCATACAACCACTGACTAAGTCTCCTTCAATCATAGAAGCAGCTGAGCAAGTCTTAAAGACAGTAACACAATTGCCAAGTTCAGACCCTTCACTGAGCCAAACAGGAAGAGACAGACATTCTTTGAAAATAGACCTTCCAATAAAAGAAATAAACAAAAAAAAAACAACTAAAAAACAACACCAAAAAAAACCCCAACCAAAAACAAACAACACACAAAAAAAAAAAAAAAAAACCAACCAAAAACCCCCAACCACAACACCCAGGACACACATAACATTCTTAAAGAACCACAACTACACTGATCTTGTGACAACCTACAACCAAATGGAGTAGATCCTGTTTTCCATTCCAAAACTTTCACTGAGACAGCACTAGCAGTCCTAGCACCTGCTCAAAAACTTGTTCAGAGACTGAAATAATAGAAAAATCGAGTTAATGGAGAAGTTCAATAGTTTTAAAACTATTTTCTACCAGCTTAGCTCCCTGAACCAGTTCACTAAAGGTCCAAAGAAGCATGAGTACTGGCTCAGACATCAGAAAGTGCACAGGTGAGGAACACGTTTATCCACAGCTGTTAAGTAGTAGATCTGCCTAGTTCCAACCTCAAACTGTGTTCTAATTTTCAGAAGGGCTGGACATCATCACTGTCAGAACAGCTGGACTAACGCCACTGTGAGCATCTTCTGGTAGGCAAAGTATAAAAAGTACTTTTGTACAAAGTACAAAAAAAGGAGGATAGGGCAAGGACATTAATCCAAGGGCTTTTAGAACGTTTCTGGATGAACACTGGATACTGTAGTCCTTATGTGAAAGTTGCTCCTCTACAGGAGACAAACATACAGTAAAACTGAAGAACTTTCTGGAGGGAAAGTATTTTCACAGGTGACAAACTGCAAATAGAGCTGGACTAAGACAGCGAGAAACATCACACTATCCAACATCAGTAAATTCTGCAGTCTGAACTTGAGAATTCTGAAATATCCTAGAGTGCAATCTTTGGATGTGTTTTTAGAAGCTATTACACCTCATCTAGGCTGTGTAACCTGAGCTCAGAGGAGTTCCTGTCATGACTGAATACAGAATGTTACCATGAACACAGAGTCAGTGAGTGCACACCTGTGGGCAAAACCGTTCTTGTACTTAGGACATACAAGCACATCCCTTTACATAGTTACAGAGCACAACCATTTAACATGTTGAAAATTTTTCTAGCTGGTGCTGCAGATTTGAGTTTACACTAGTTTACTAAAATTAACAAATTCTCCACTTTAATATTAAAGAGTAAGAGGCATTAATGAAGCAGGTGGACATGTAGCTCAGCAAATTAACATTATTTTGCAACTGAAATTATAATTTCATGACCCAAAGCTGAGTTGTCCCCTCCAGGGATGTTTGTATGCAAACACACACTAAACTGTTTAAGTAATCCCAAAATGTGGTCAAAATACCATCTCACTCTTGGTCTTAGGAAACAGTGCTTTCCCATGTTGTCCCACAAATCATCTTTACCCATTAGTGGTGAACCCGATCAATCCATTATCTATTTGGTTTTCAGCATGAAAAATAAATTCTTAAGAAGAGCACAGAGCTTATCTTGCCCCTCCCCCCAGAAGTGCCATGTAGCTCAATCCCCCTTCTTTACACGGAGTCAGAACACATCTCTTCATGAAGCACGCCAGAAATTTCCATTAAAATATCTAATCACTTGACAGAAAAAATCTCTTCTACAGCAGCTTCTACTATACTAAAAGCTTTAGAGTTAACTCTAAGACCTTCCTGTGAGCCACTAAACTGCATCTTTCTCTGAACACTTCACTTGCCCGGCTCTCCCCGCCCCTTTCCCATTTCAAAATGAGAAAAAGTTGTACAAGCAATTCAGGTTTCATAATGAAGAAGTGCTTATTCATCCAGCTCAAAACACTCCAGACAAGCTCACTCTGTTCAAGGAAACAGAATTTCATTTCACGTTGCAGGATTAATGAAACATATCACTGAATTGGAAGACCAAGAAGCCTTTATTTCTAGGCAGGTTTTCACACTGGAAGAGAAAGTCCTACTGAGACCATAGCACTTTAATCAAATTACATCCTTTGTAAGTATTATTAAACAATCAACTCTACACATTATCAGGTGTCAAAGCAATTTAGTATCACCTCAATAAACTCAAAACTTTCATTTGCAAATGATGGTACAGTACTCTGAAAATAAGCCAAATTTGTCACTGTAAGGCATGTTCTGGAATATGCCACCCGCTTTTCACTAAAGCAGCCTCAGTAAGGTTTGAATGAAAAAAACCACATTACATCATTATGTGTAAGAGCAATCCAAAGCATTCTCTTAAGGACTAAATACATAATAAAGCGCAACTCTAATCCATTGCTATAGTCCATGACTAAACATGTCTCACGGTCGAGCATGCAGGCCAGGCATCTGATTTAACTGAATTTTACCAGTTCTGTGCCCCATAATTCTACTTCGGTCTAGATAAGCAATTGGTTCAAACTGCTAACAAAAAACAACAACAAAATCAAGAACAAGAAACAGCAGTGTAACCACCTAAGTATTATAGAGATGTAAACTGATTCCTCTTAGAATTATGGGAAGATACAGATGAACTCTCCGAAAGTGCTTACAATCCTCAACCTTCAAAATCAAGGACATATGAGGAACGACAAAAACTTTTTACAAGTTAAAAGGTACCAGGGCCAGAAGAGCTCAAGACCCAAAGCTACTTTAAAATAAAAGCACACTTAAGAATGGAGTTTCAAGTCCAAAGAATACATCTAAAAACTTATTTGCCTCCTTGCATTCCTAAATCCAGGGCTGAAGCTAAAACCTCCCAACATTCAGACAGAAGCAGTAACAAAACCCTGGCTAACCTCAAGGCCCAACAAGTCATTCTGATGTACTACCTGAGGTTAATCTAGAAAAAAACACCACAGACTCAAAAAATACAGTTCAGGCTCTGTACTTAATGATGTTTTTTATTTCGCCAAGATTTTTCAGAGAGGTTGTTTCAAAAACTTTTTCATTCAACAGCCCAATTTTGATCTGTTCTTAACCTTCAACTCTGAAGCACTGCTACTGCTACAAAGGGAAAACAGTATTTTTACATAAATGGACTTAGTTTCATCTTAACCAAAAGTAGATCAATCATCTGTATTTACTACACAAATCAATTTAGACATGTTACGTGTTACAAAGATACATGGTAAAATTAACTGATTTATAACCTGCATGAATTGCTTTCTTACTAAGCATTACTTTGTTGTATTGAGTTTCAGTTTCCTGCACTCGTATTTTATTAGTTACACTTCAAAAAGGAAAACCCTGTCAACTAGGGGAATGACTGAAATCAGAATCAAGGAAGCCTCAATGTAACCAGTCTTATCTCCCAGGTAATCAAACCACCTGAATGAGCTCTGGAACAGTTCTTTTGTACCAGCCAAAAAAATAAAAAACCAACCACCACCACAGACCAGATTAAACTGGATTAGATATGAAGCATTGCTTCTCCACCCTACACCAGTGAGGCCAAGATGGATCAAATGCTAAATATATCTGGTTCCTCTTCTATTGATGTACAGGAGAAACCAGACAAGTAAAAGCCAACTAACTCAATTCCCCCAAAACGTGAGGATAAAAGTCAATTTTATCATTTCAGTTTAGCTCTGTGAAAGGGAAAAATTTTTAAAAGGTTCAACTCAAGACACACATTTCTTAGAATGAAGGATTTTTTTTTCCTCTGGAGTCTTCAGAAGTACAAATGTCAGGAAAAATAAGAATAGAAAACTTGAATTTGATTGCTCAACTACAGACAGTGACTTTATTCTGCATTGTAATGTATCCAGCTATAGTTATTGCATCTTCTCAGATTACAAGAACCAGTCAAACAGTACACTACCATGACTGCAAACAGTGAAGTAACAAAAAAACTAAAATGCAATCTAAGAATATATCAGTTTCACAATTCATTTACGCTATGTATCCAGTATTATCTTGGCAGCTCAAGAACAGTTGAAATAATATGACCCAAAGCACAGTGATCAAACTCATCCTACTTTTAAAATTTAGAATGATGGAATTATATTCTGTATTAGGCACTTGTTCAGTTCCAAACTATCAAGTAAGCCTACGTCTGTGACATCTCCTATTCTGCTACACCTCCCTTCACCAGTGGGCAGTAGTAAGCTGAGTAATTGCTTCTAACTACTGACTCCTTACTTTCTTCCTGCCCAGCTCCCACAGCCCAAAACTGTAGGAAAACAACTTCCAAATGCAGAAACTAAGTGCTCGTAGTCAGGAATGTTACAAGACACGAATAAGTTGAGATACTCTAATTATTAAAAAGCACATAGAAGACAACTTCAGGGTGCTCCCTTAGTTTATCAAAAGGACATGGTTATATCTGAACCTTAGTTGAAGCTGTTCCCTAGAAACCTACAAGTCTGTCTCCAAGAGACTTTCCACTTTCAAAGAGAACTACACTTTATCAGTTAACCTATAGTTGGAAGGGAGGAGGAGAAAGTGAGAAGAATAACCACCACAAAGATGTGGAAATCTTCCTCTGCCCACTTATTTTCATCAACATTTAGAACCTAAGCACTGGGAGTAAAAATTTAAAGCCTATCTTAGCATTGTTAATAAAAGCTCACAGCAGAACACAGAAACTTGGAATCACTTTAACGAGCTCCAAAACCAGCTTTTAGTAAAAAGCCAAGTACAGAATGGTGACAACATTCACTGTCAAGAATTTAAAGGAGTTGTAGTTAATGTTTTGAAGTCCAAGTTATCATGACTTGAGAGAAAGCTACGCTAACAAGCACTAACCCTGTACTGCAGAGGTACCTCCATTTACTATAGCTAACATCTCAAATTCAACAAACATTGCAAGCTATAAGGGATGGAAGGGAAAAAAAAAAAAACACAAACAAAAACAAAACGCACTGTTTATTTTAAGACTTTCAGACTCCTTGCAGTGACAGAAGACTGGGGTTTGCCCTACACTGTGTTTCAAATTACATCCATCTAGCTGCATATACACTTAAGTGAATTAAAACAGACTTTAGAGTACCTCACTGCCTAAAAGAATGAATGACTATTAATAGATAAGACTATGCCTTTACTCACTGTTTCTATTTTAAAATAATTATGACTGCTTACAGTTTCAAAAAAGTTACATGTATCTACACATGCTACCAGATGGACCACAGTCTACCAGAAAAACAGCAGCGTACTGGTAGGGCTGCATCCACAGCCCAGGTAGGCTGAAGAGGACCTCCTGTGCCAAGTACAGAGACTCAAAACTTTTACCTCAAAGCCAGGAGCTACCCTCAGAAGCTGCCTAGGGTTAAACCTCTTCAGATAAATTTGGCCTGTAAGTCAGCACAAGACTTTAGAAATGATGTTTCAAAACTATCAGTCATACCCTTTTCCTTCCCATGACATCTAGAGAATTTCAGGTGCTCACCACCCCACTGAGACCATTATCACAAAAGGGAGAGGCACAGTTTCATCACCCAGAAAAGCACCGATGGTCTTAATACATGACAAAAAGTTACTAGCCTAATCGTATTTGCAGCTGAAAACTACTTACATGGCAACTGACAGTCTAAACCTCAGTTAATACACAAAGTTAAGAGGAAAAGACAAAAATCCCTCCCTACCTTCACACTGGTTCCTTGGAAGAATCTTCCATCTTGTTTTTATCACATTTTCCAAGATTTGCAGTCCATAATACTGAAATTGGAGAAGAACAGAATGTGAGTACATTACTGTAGGACTAACTTACTTTCAGGACTCTCATTCAATCAGACATTCACACTTAACATCTAAGACTTCAAGATTATTTAACTATAATTTTATTAAATACATGTCTATTCACCCATTTACTGAGGTTTCATGCATTTTTTGTTTTCTTGGTTTATTCTTTGCTACACTAAGTCCTGCTGTTTGATCATGCTCACACCAGGAGGGGGCGGGGAGGAAGGGGGGTGGGGAATAATAACGAGAAGCCCTCTGGCAGACAATTTTGGCTATCTGGAGAAGAGAAAATAGCAGCCAGATATGAATTTGCATCATAAATGACTGCTCTCATGTTCAAGTATTAACACAACCAGGCTCCTAAAATATTTAGCAGCTTGGATGGTCTCAAGCTTCCTATCGTTCCTCTAAGAGCTGAAAAAAAAAATCTTGTCTTAGCATCACATGTCCTGACACTGGCACTTTCTAAAGAAAGTACTACCCAAACTTCACTGGTGTGTTACTTTAGGAACAGCAAGACAACCCACAGGTTTATTTAATTTCAATACCCACCCCAATATGGCAGCTATTTCTACTATTTAAAGATGAACTTTTGTGCTCAGTCAAAGATTAATAAAAGTGTGAATAAGCTCTTGAAAATCCTTTTACCTTTCAGGAATTCCTTCCTACGTTCTTACCCGAAACCGTTACGTTTGCAAAGTAATCAGTAAGGGCAGTCCCTCTGCCCATTTGTCCCTACTGCCAACTCACAGTAACAGGGAAAGAAGTTTGTGATTATACGATCGAGGAACTTTAATATGTAAAACCCCATTAGCATGAATAGACAGAAGAGAAAAGGGGACAAGAAGTTTTGCATTTACTCAATCTGCAGTGGATTAGGAAGAAAAAAGTATCACATCAATGCCTGAAAGGTAAACTTGAGTTTTCACAGTTAAAAGTTTGGCTGAGAATAAGAGTTCTTCTTTAAAATGGTTAGTTGTTATACAAAGTAGTATCATTAGCATTTCAACCAAAGGGATCATATAAATTTCAGTTAAATTAAAAAAAAAAACAAACAACCAAAAACACAATGTAGACTGTCCCAAACTACATTGTATTAAAATACTATTTTTGCTGTTCTCATCTTAACATAACCTATATCCCTTTAATTTTCTATCTGACCCAAGTTCCCACAAGTTTCACAGGTACATCCTACGTTTGCTAAATATTCTGTCACCTTCCAAAATCTTGGGTAGCAAGAAAAATCATATATTAACAGAAAGTTAGCAGGACATTTTTTTCTTCATAGTCAGCAGCAAAGTCTAGCAACTAAATTTTAACCTGTACATTTACTTAATTACTTAACATAAAGGCTAAATGAAATCAAGCGAATGCGCAGAAGGAAAATGTATGAAAACATTCTTAAGCAAAATACTTCACAGGAAGTCATTTCAGCAACTGCTATAGATTTACAGACAGCATCTGCAACTGATCCAGGCTCACAATACAAAACACACTTACAAAAGCTTCTAACAATGTTGAAAGTATGAACATTGGTATCAGTGGTAACTTCCCTGAAGCAGATCTAAACACTAGTTAAATTTCTAGATTCTATAGGCACATGTATTAATAGCCCTTTCAGATAATAGCTAACCAAAAAACGTTAACCTTTTGCAGCCAAACTTTTTTCCACAACTCCACTTATTTAGCTTTTAAGACCAGAATAGCAAGTCTCACTTTATTTTACAAAAGCACTAGATGACCAAAACTTAAAAATTAAAATCCTGACATAAACTAAGGAAAGACCTCATCTTTAGAGTCTTTTTGTCCCCCCACTTAGGATTTCCTCTGAATCAAAGAAAAAGACAGGCACGTCTAGCAATTTGCTACATCTATCCCTCATTGTATGCCCAAGTATCTAATTCAGGCTCATGTATCTTGAACTGTGAAGAGGTTCATGCTGTCTAGGTTTCGACTCATTCTTTTGTACATGTGACTTCAGTTCTGCCCTCTGCTAGCATCTTGTTCATCTCTTCCTCAGTACTAGTATTATTCATTTTTCCTAACACTCACACATGAAATTAAATGGCAGCAGTAATAAAACTACTGTATACAATCTTCACCTACACATCCTTCTTGTCATACTATCTCTGAAGGCTTCAGCCGCCTCCCCGAACACTGCAAGGGACTTACTGGGATATTTTGTTTTTTTAAGCTTCATTTGTTCTGATGGTTCTACTTCTGGATATTTCCCCAGTAACGATACACACCGAGCCCAAAAAAAGTCACTGACACCAGTTACAAGTTTTGCCATTTGAACTATCAGAAGTGCACTTTTTAATCAGCTACTGCAACAGTACATGTGAACGCATTTAAACTGCACATAAAAGTCTTTCAAAACTCCTTTGCTCTTGGTTTGCTTATTTCTAATCGTCTAATGGCAATTCACTGCCCAGTTATGAAGATGAGGGACAGGTAACAGCAAAGACTGGAAAAAAGTATGAAATGATCCCTGTGGTAGAAATTTCTATGGTACCCTTATTATTACTTATTCTATGCACCGAATCCCTTTCCCTCCCACCTCCCAAGAAACAAAAACAATTGATGAACAGAATTCAGTTAAAGGGAATCAAAAGGGTAGACCTTGTGGAGGCCTGCCGTCAAAGCCTAGCTGTGTCAGTTGCACAGGAAGACACCCCTTTTCTTCCTATTACAAGCAATCAACATAATGGAACATTATGATTAATATCAGGTAGTGTTAACAGCTTTAATTAAAGAAAAAATATGATTGCATAAAAGCCAAATGTCATAGTGCATAAATTTAGCACCAAATCATTTGCAATTTATGTAAATTGAAGAATTCTTTACCTGTTGCTTTCTTTCTGTTCCTCTAATCATCTCATTTTTCACAAGACAAATTTGAGTTTTTAAAAATACTGTTGATAAATCAACTTAAACATTAGTAATGTCTGTCAGTATAAAAAGCAAAGTTTACCAGGCAAGCAAACAGGCAAACACTGTTACTTAAAGGTTAGCACTTTGAGGAAGTTCTTTAAACTGTTTTCCCCTAAACTTTGGAGAGCAACGAAAAAAATGGAACCGTTTCATGAATACTGCCTGATTTCAGAAACCATCCAAACATGATTATTTTCTGTCTGAACACGGTGTGTATCAAGCAGAAAAACATGCATGTCAGTTATTTGAGATAATAATCATCAAACTTAAAACAGTGAAAATACATTTCAATCAACTTTTTGTTCAAACTTCAGAAGTCTTAGGTAAAACATTTAAAATTGTAGAAAAAAACTGAATGCTGTCGCTTTTTAGTTTCTACCATGATGGATGGACTTAAAACAGCAGTACAAAGCAAATGTGTTCTGTATATTAGTAAAGACTAATCTCATACTACAAAGAGTTTGGGGTGCTTAACTTTCACTGATTGATCAAAATCTTGGCCTAATAAGGTTTCTATTTTGTCCTCAACACACCTAGGGACAAATTCTCTCCTCAGTTACGTGCACTTGGCTCTCTATCATCAAAAACAGCCAAGCACTTACCCAAGGACAAAATGTGGCTCTAGGAGACTTTTCATTACTCAGATGTATACAGACACACACCAGTCTTTGAAACTGGCATTATGCTTGTGTGTGCCTTGGGAAAAAAAAAAAAAAAAAAAAAAGCAAGCATATTTCCAATTTAGCTCTTCCTCTTTTTTTTTTTTTTTTTTTTTAAAAAAAAAAAAAGGAGAAAGAAACTCTTGTCAATGTAAAAGGAGGTTTAAATGTTTTGTCCATTTACAGTTCTTGTTTAAAGCCAACTTTGGGAACAAGACAATTAAAAAGATATGGTTTGAATCAAGAAGGTCTACGGCTAAAAATGAGATACCTTCCTCAAAGTTTATGAATGGAAGAAAGAGGAAAACCAAATAAATACAAGTTAATTTGCTTACTTTGGTATTCATGTTCTGAGAGAACTCCAAAATAGTATCAACTCTTGTCCACGCATCAGGATGTTCTTTTAAGTGAGTCAAGACTTCCTGTGCCATTCTTTGCTAAAAGTAAGTTTGATAAAAAAAAATATTAGTATTAGATTATTTTTAAAAATTATATACTATCAGTGAGGACATTAACATATAACAGGCCTTTAAATCACTTATCCAAGAGTTAAGCAGAATTCGATCAGGAGCAACAAGTCTCCTAAACCTCCTTCTGCATGACAGTTAAAAAGTTTATCAACAACCTAACTCCAGAAATGCATTGATGCAGGACTGTCATTTATTTACTTCCACTCTTCCATACTGAATCTATCTAGACCAGCCATGAGTATGTGAGAACAACACACATTACAGGGTGAACATACTAGGGAATGAAGCTTTCTCCCCTTCAAGAAAGCAATCTAGCTCTACTGGAAGCATTCATCTAAAATGCCAGCTTTAAGAAGTACTGTATCATGCTGAAAAGTTGTTGATGTAACAACTGTTGATTTGATTTTGAAGAACCACTGAGCTGAGCTACAGAGGTCTTCAATCCCTACTTCTGAGGAATCCCTTGATCTAAGTTTACAAAACAGTAATAAAAACTGACTGGGCAGGATGAAGGGAGCTGGTCATGGTAATGGTTTGTTCTTCCTTGGGACTGACATTACCAATTACTGTACTAGGTACTATAGTTTCAGTAATTTGCAAAACCTCATCTGAAGCAATTGCACACTGAAACAGCTGAATTAATTTTAGCTATCCTTTTCATAAGCCTCGAGGTCCACAAGCACTTTTTCAGGGAGTGAAATTATGTTAGTTATTTCCAAAACTGCAGTGTACTGACAAATCTTGCTGCAAATTATATCATCTACAAGCATCATCACTGTCTTACCACCAAGATGAACATTTTACATCACAATTAACAGAACTTAGTTGACTCCTTCATTGCGCTGTCGAGCCAATTCAATGGAATTACAAAGCAGTTAAGCTTTTACTTTAGAATTAACTTCAGTTAAACTTACTACAGCTATGCAGATTTCTAGTCTGCTACAAGAACATACTTGAGCTAATCATCAACTCGTATAACAAAACATGTATTTGCAGTAAGACAGGAATCCCATCAACAACCAAAATCTATATACATATAATGTGAGAAACAGACAAATCAGGTATGGGATTTACCAAATTAAAATTGAAAGCTACAACAGTAAAAAGCAAGGATGTTGGAAATATCCGTACAACACTAGCATCCCTACTTAATATAATTGAGCATAGTGGAGCAATTTCCAGTCTGATACTGACTTTGACTAGCAAGTAATTCCCTGTAGATTTGATATGAAGAAGTACTACACAAGTGTTCATTTTAAGTCCAAAACCAGTACAACAAATACTGTCATAGTATAACATCAGAGCATTAATGAAAAAAAACAAACAAAAATAGGCACTTTTGATGCAGTTTAGTTTAAGAGGGAAAGAACAGTTGTATTACTTCCAGGTTCAACCTGTGTGTGTTTTTATACTGGCCTCCCTAGTGCTTCTAATACTGGTTACGTATCACTGGACAAAATTTCAACACCAGCAAAATACAAATACTCAGTATCATTCTCCCAAGCACTGAAAAGTTTGCTCTCATACCCACTAACCTCTTTTCTGAACATAATTCTAGTTGTTTTATAAAAACAGTATAAATTTGACAGTAACACTTAATCAAGATTGAAGCCTCACTGTGTTGCTGCTACCAAACAGAAAATCAGCTGCAAATAATCCTCCTGGACATGTGCAGGTCTAACAGACCAGTGGAATTAAGAGTCTGGGATGAGTTCAGGTAAATATCTACAAGTTCTCTACAGTCTCCTTAGTCATGTGTTGGACTGGGGTGGGGTCGGGGACATACTTTCTTTTCAGAGTAGTATACTCCCCCCAAAAAAAAGCTAAGAAAAGAAAAAAATGTAAAACTCGAGGACAGAAAACAGTTTCTTTCTTGCCTACTATAGATCAGCAGAGAAGAGCTTTGCAAGCAGAGATAACAATTAAGCAGGAGGAGGAGCAGGTGAATCTAAAAGCAAGTTCAGCATGGGCCATCCAGGCTGCACTCTAAACCTTTTTTACCCTAACACTACCTTACCTATTCCAGGCAAACCACTATTAATCTCCCAAATTTAGTATTTAGTTTCCTCACCATCTATTAATGCTGCCACCCTTTAAGACATGATTTGAGCTGTCAGGCTCCAGAGAGGAGCGTTTTTTTTCCTGTAGGAAATTTTAAACTCCTTGGAAGATATAAGAGCTCACAGACTTACTGGAATCTGTCTCCACCTTTGGGAAAGTACTAAAAGAGCAAACCAAATCTTCATTAAAGTGACATATATTAATACATGTATTTATAGTAAGTTTGTATCATAATTCACTTTTGCCAGTTAAGTGCCAACTCTTCAATTTTTGCTTCTTACTGAATCAATCTTCTAAATACCAGAGACTATACCCATCTGTTTTAAGTGAAGCAACTTCTCACAATACCAGAACAATAGCAATTTGATCACTGTATTTAGTGTTAATCCTCCATTTTCCTTACAAACTTTCCCAACTTTTTAAACTCCATTTAACCCAAACAATACTATAAGCACTACCTATTTTGTAAGGCAGTAAACAAACTTATCACTTACTAAACTAGCACCCAGAAGTACATACACTTTTCAGGCAAAAGCTACAAGCAGTTTTATGTCATATGATCATTTCAAAACCTACAGCTAGTAACTGAATTTAGGAAACTCAAAACGCAAATATTTTAAAAAACAGCAAGGTATTTCAGAACCTGCAGGAATCGCATTAGTAAGCCTTACAAAAGGTTTTTGGGTTGTTTTTTTTTTTCTTTTTAAGAGAGATAGACAAAGCAAGTATAAGCAAGTATATTACTGTTTATTCTAGCAGTTGGAAGGAATAGAAAAGCATCAGCTAGTTTGTCTCATTTTAGTTCACTTGCTGTTGTGCAAGTATATCTGAGTAAGAGATGCCTGACACTGAAACTCCCAATTTGTTAAGCATGAACGATTAAAATTTGCCAGAAGAGGAACTATGCCAACACCCTTGTAGCAATACTTGCTTTCAACATTTAAGTCTCATTTCCAAAGTAGTTCCAAGAAATAGATAAAAGCAATACAAGATTCACTTTCAAGACAATATATACAAACACACAGATGCACATATTCCCCCAATTTAAACTAAGACTTCACTAAGTCGAAAGAAAAGAGTGCAAGAAGAACCTGTGCAGACAAACGGTAATGGGGAAAAACTAGACACAAGAAAGGACAAACTCTTCTCTAAAATGTGACATGCTTCTTTACAAGTGCCAGTACAGCAACAACATCGTTAATATTTTTCAATACAGTCCTTCAGTGAGGCCAATGTTAAATTTATAGTTTCACAATCCTGTCCATGGTAATAAATAACAGGTAACTCAGACCCTCCTGAGGAACTAAGTCAGAGAAGGCAAACTGCAACTAGAAGTGACATTACCAAACCGTACGCTAATACCTTGCAACAGCAGAAGGCATGCTAAAAAAGAAGCCACACTAACATTTTTTTAAGTATCATTTCAATGTTCATTACACGAAATCTGCCTTTAAACCAGGACACGTGAGTCACCAGTAATATTCCAATCACTAGCAGAGTAAATTCACTCATGTTACTGATCTTTATTAAAGTGAATTAATTTTGCTCAACTCATTTGTTGTCAGGTTAAACACGGTCAATAAACGTAGGTTCTAAGTCCACATTACCTGCGCGCCTTCTCCATGGTACAAGCAGTTCACCACATTGTCCAACAGATTGATATCCAGTTTCTGGTTAAAATCCAGCAGCTGACGAGCTGCATGGTCTGCTAACATTGTCATAATTGCTGGCATAGATTACTGCAAAATAAATTTTAAAAATGTCATCAATTAATAAGAAATTTTTACTAGATGTAGTTTTAAAGCATATGCTCCAACTTAAGCATCTCATTTGAATGATATGAGCTATGTTATCAGTACTAGACAGCACTGAATACAACACTCCTTCAGTTGTTAAGGAAGTAGCAGGACAAACTTTCTGAAAAATTCACACATCACTATCCCAAACCAATTCTCAGGGTCTTCAGCAGCTATAACACACACTAAGAGTCTGACTAGTCAATGGGCTGTACTATCAGCAAGCTAAAACTTAATTTAACCCTACCAGTCCCTAAACATGTATAAACCAGTAAGTTTGCTAGTAGAAATACCTGGCTGTCATTACCAGCAAAACCCACACTAGCCATCGCAGTCAAACTTCGAATTTCCAAGGCCAATGTGCACATTTAGAGGATCAGTTTTAAAAGCTTTTTAACAATTGGCTACGGAAGTGAAATGTGATCTACATACACAGTACGAAATTAGCCAGAAGGCATTTTTCAAATACTCGGGGAAAAAAAAAAAAAAAAAACAACAAGTTAACTACATGCAAGTAAAAAATTACCATTGAAACTAAGGAAGTTGACTGTTTAAGGCACTTTGAGAGGATGAATTAAGGGGAGTGTTAAGTCAGCAGGTTACTGGACGTACCACATTAGATCACTTCAAACTGAAATGGAATTCTACTGGAGGTTTCAGGTCCCATAAAACCAGCTACACATGCATTAACTCTTTGTCCTAGATATAGCAGTCTCGATATTATGCAAAGTCAGGTGGGGTGTGTACGATTGTGGGTGCGCATATAAGATGCTTACCAGAGACTGGTACAAGATAAAGGCCATCACAGATTGCAAGAAAATAAGCCAGGAAGCAGAGAACCGGGGATGGTAAAAAAGTCTAACCTTTTGACACCACTCCCCCACATTGGAAGTACCTGATCCAGTTTATTGCTGCCTTCTCACAGCCATTGGCAACTCTAACACATAGTTCTCTCCCTCCTCCTCTACAGCAGTTCTCCTGCCATTCACCCTCCTTTTCAGAATCTTCCATAAAGCTATGAATTTCGTATAAAAACTGCTCACTTGAGAAATAGCTGGAAATCTGGACATGTGCAAGATCACTAAAGTAGTTATACTAGAGCTACCTGCATACTCAGGAAGATACAATCTGAAGCTCTTCCAGAAACACTCCCCCCTACGTCCAGCCAACCCCTTCTTTAGAGTAAGCTAGAAGTCAGATCTGCACTTACTAAATAACTTCATGTGTAAATAAGAATTTGGTTTATGCCTTACATATTTAAGCCATGCTCAAAAGTAAAGAGCAAGACAAACCTGTGCCTCAACCCAAGAAATTACTTATTAAGTGGAAGTCCTAGAGTAGCATACAGACAAGGAAAATCTTTTGTTTAGAAATGCCTATTTGCAAGTAGTGTCAAGCAATTTTGCTTACTTCTATACAGAAAGATATTAACTTCAAAAACCCCAAACATTCTAATTGTATTTTGAAGTAAAGAAACTCATTTAGTTAGTATTGCTACACTAACGTAATCATTCTGAGGGCTCCATCTCAACATCCAGTCAGCCTTTTTACAACATCTACCTGGAAAACCAGAAGGAAATAAGCACCAAGTAGAAACCAGAATAAATTAAACCTCACACTCCACATCTGCCCTTTCCCCCCCCCCTTCCCCAACTCCTGAAATTTCCAAAATTGAAACATTAACTATGGAAGCAAGAAACAAAACAGCAGGGAAGGCTGATCTCATTCTTTTAGCTCAGAAGAACACTTGAAAATATCATCTCGCAAAGGGTCAGTAAGCAGCACTACTCAAAGGAAATTGCACCAATTAATACGCTCTGCAGCTTAGAGCGGTTAATACTCCCACCAGACACGCATGCTTTCAGGCACGCCCCTTTTTGTTCACATCTGGCCTCCATGGCTGAACTGCGAGCCGGGAAAGCGGTTTGGAAACTACAATACATGTTGTAAATCAGTCCTTCCCCAGGTAGGGCCATTCATTTCAGATCTAAGCCTCTTTTGGTGGTTTTTATGAAACCCCAAGAGCGCAAACGAGGAGCCACGTGACCAAGAGAAGTTATTAACCACATGGAAGCAGAAAGGAAATGTTTTGAATAGGGCCTTTTGCCACTCCCAGCATTATCTTCAAAATGACCTACCTACTGGCAAACTGAAATAGAGAAATGGCGGCTTTGTGGTCAATACCAACTGCAATCAACTCGATTTTCTACTCTTAACAGCATACCCACATGAAGCTTATAATCTTTGATTTACTAGACTCCTATACTATTTTCCCTAGCATGCCTGAACTCCAGAGCAGGTTTAAGCCTCAGCTCTAAGAACCACCACTAATCAGTTCTTCAACACTACCAATAAACGGGGAAACAGAAACAGAAAAGTTAAAGAAAAAAAAAAAAAAATCTGAACTACAACATAGCAAGAATCTGACATCTACCGAAGGTCAAAAGAACTGCATTTACAGCACTGTTTACATAGTTATCCCAACTCTCGATGACCCTGGACCTTTAGGTTTAACACAACAGTTAGCTTATTATGATAGACCAAATTCATTTAAGCATATAGTGCACAGGAATAAAATCGCACATTTTAATAGTAATAAATGTTGAGTATTCACAATGAACCCTAGAGCACCTTCAACCCAGCTACTTAAAAGCTCATTAGGGGAAGCCATTAAAAAAAAAAAAAAAAGGCACTAGGAGAGTCACTCTGCCCCATTCCTAGGCATGCAATTCCACTACTGAACGCGAGTGAATTACCGCCCCACTACCCTCTTCACGAATTCGTTGCATCACTTGCAAATTCCTCCAGCTGCACGGCATCAAACGGAGCACATCGCTAACGCATTACACTTCGCGCACCCGCAATCGGCCACGAAACGATTCCTTCCCTCGCTCGCTCCCACACGTGTGCCCGCGTACGAGATTAAATCATCATCCGCCCGACACCTTCGGTGCGTTCATTTTCGGCCCGGCCCCGCCCGCCACAGAGAGCACACACACCCCCCCTCACCCCCCCCCAGCGCGGCGGCCTCCCCTGGCTCCCGCCGCACAGACACGGCCGCGCCGCTTCTCCCCGCCGCCGCCACCCACCCGGTAAGGGGTGCGGGGAGCCGGGCTGCGGCGGGGCCCGGGGGCGGGCGGGCCGGGGCCCTGCGGAGCGGAGCGGAGCGCGGCGGGCCGGCGGCGGCGCGGCCCCTCCTCCCCCCCCCCCCCCCCCCCCCCCTCCGCGCCCTCCCTCGGCTCCAGCCCTGCGCTCTATACAGGGGCCCCCCACGTGATCCAGGCGGACGTTTCAATACTGCTGCACAGACACACAAAAATATTTCTGGAAACTTCCACTCCTAATAATTTACAGATTATGGCCCTAGTTTTGCCCGCACTCCATCCCAAGCCCTCCCAGCCCGCTCGGCCCCCTTCGTACCGGGGGAAGAAGGAGGAAGGGGGGTGGGGGGTGTATGGGGGGGGTGGCCCCCGCCCTGCTCCCCGGCCCCGCAGCACCCGCGGGAGGCTCCGCGCACAACCTTCGGCCGGGCCTAGGATGCTCGTACCCCAAACCCGATTTTTAACACGCCCCACACCCTCCCCGCCCCGCAGCCCATTACGCTTCTCCTTTCCCACAGCGCAGACTTTGCGCCCTCCGCACAAGCACACGCATTGCCCCCCCCCTCTGCCCCCCAACGCCTTTACTCATCGCAACCCCCCCCTCCTCCCCGCAGCCTGAGCACTGACTTACCTAGGTGTTTCTTGCAGCCTCTTCCTTCAAAAAGTAGGGGTGGGTGAGCGAAGTTTCTAACCACACGCCAAAAAAAAAAATGAAAATAAACACCACCAAAAATAACCCTCCCCCCCGGCCCCTAAAAAAGAACCCAAAAACGAAGGGGGGGGGGGGGGGGGGGGAAAGACGAGCGCACCCTCCTCCCTGCCGGGTGTATATTATGGGATACGATGTGCTCAGGGCCACTCCTCTCCCCGCGCTGCCCCCGGCACGCGTGCTCCGGCCTGCCCGCACCGGGCGCCCGGCTCCGCGCCCTCCCCTCAGCCCCGAGCGGCTGGCGGGCCGCGCTTCCCTCCTCTCGCTCGGGGAGCCCGGGGGGGGGGGGCGGGGAAAGGGGGGGGGTCGGCGTGGGGTTGCGGCCTCCCAAAACCCCTGGTAAGGGGAGGGATGGGGGGGGGCGTGTGTGTGGAGGGGGGGGTGGGGGAGTTTAAACTTCTACCTTCCTCGTGGCCCCGGCTGCCCCAGCTCCGGCTCGGCGGGGCCGCGGCGCTCCCTCCCGCGTCGCTGGCTGCCCAGGCCCGGGCCCGTGCGGCGGGGTCTCTCGCTACTCCTGTTGCTGCCGCCCTCCCCTTGGCCTGGCCGGCGCTCAGTTCTCCCCCATTCCCACCCCCCCCACCTCCAGCTCCGCGCTTAAACTTCGCCCTCCCCCCCCCCCCCCCCCTCCCCTCAGCCGCGCCGGCGGTTCCCTCTGCGGGCTCCCCTACGAGCAGGTCGCACGCACGGCGGCGGAGGCGGCGGCGGTGGTAGCAGGGACTGAGCGCGGCGCGTCTCCCCCTCCTAATGCCACAGACTCGGAACCGGCTCAAACCGGTTCAGACTGGGAGATTCCATCTCGGTTTAGTTTTCAGCCCATGGCGCCGCGGAGCGTTTGGAAACCTCGGGCCTCCGCCCAGCCGCCGCTCCCATTGGTCCCGAGCCTTGCCGCCGCGCAGGCGGCCCCCACGCCGATTGGGCAAAGCGCCTGTCGATCCACCGCGCGCCTCGGAGGGGCGGAGGTAGCGGGCGGCCGCGGGGGGGGTGGGGGGGGCGGATAAGATAGAGGGGATCCGCCCCCTCCCCGGCAGCGCTTTGCGCGCAGAGGGAGGGGGGAGCGGGGGGTGTGCCCTTCCTAGCTGACAGGACGAGCCGGGCTGTCGCTCAAAGGCGGACCCGCCTTCGGTTCGCAAACCGCGGGCGCCGGCGCTGCCGCCTTCTGGTTGGTCGAGCGCCGCGGCGTGACGCGCGCGTCGGAGCGCGGCTTTTAAGGCTGAGGAGGGCAAAGGCGCGCGCGCCCGCCCGCCCGCCCGCCCTCCCGCGCGTGGGGCGGACGCGGGCAGATGGCTGGGCAGCAGCGGCTCGCGGGCGGTGGCCGTTGGGAGCTGCGGGCTCGTGCCTGAGGGGGAACTACCCGTGGGGGAGTTGCTCCTTGTGGAAGGGGATTTCGCTCTTTTCGGGAGGGCTGGAGCCGCCCCGTTACCGCTGAGGCGTTTTTTCTGTGGGAGTACAGCGATAAGTGGGAGGGGGTGAGAGGGGGGGGGTTGCGTGGCAATGGCGGGCCTTACCTCACAGGTCTCCTTCGGAGCGGGGGCGGTCAGGGAGGTGGCTGGTGACCCCCCCACGGGTGGGGCGCTGCTTCGGAGTCCCGAGGCCGGCAGAGGATCAAATGCTCGGCTGTAAAGAGTAGGCTGTGTGGGCCGGAGGGTGCTGGCTTACCCCTTATGCAGGCAGTCTTGTTCTCTCCACCGGGGCCTGTGCAGGTGAGAAGGGTGTTGTGTGTTCCGTTCCTCTACGGTGTGTCTATTCAGGGGGTATCCAGCTTGCTGCAGCACCAGTCTTCCTCCATCTCAGAGCTGCCTTCCACGGTTTGGTTCAGGCAAGGTTGGTTTGCCCACAGATAAATCTTGAACTGCGTGAGGGATGCTCGTCTATGAGATGTGTGAGGAGAGGTGATCTCAGGGCAGAGACTAGCTTTTCAGTGGGGGTGCAAACTCAGCAGGCTATGGCTGCGTGTCTCGTTGCTACCTGACGGAACAGAAGAATGTGCTTACCAACTTTCATAGGGAAAAACTCTTACGCAGTGAAAGTACTCAGTACCTGTGTATGCGTTTATTCAGAACCTTATCCCCTTATTTGAGAAAAGTCATAGCTGTAGAAAATTTTTAAAAATAATAGTTTCTATGATGGGGATAATAATATTACAGAGTATTTAAATGTCCTTCTAGGAACATGCTTTGCAGTTTTCATCACCTAGTCTGAAGCAGAACTTTCCCTTTGATTATGATTTTTGGGACAATAATATACTGTTAATGAAACCTGCTGTAGCCTGCTGTAGAAGTAACACTTCTGATTTGTATGATGCCATGTCTTTGTGGTGGTATCCAAAGGAAGTTTGCTCTGTAGCACTGTGAGATGGTGTTCACCTGTGCTATGACCATGTGTATGGGATGGGAAGCTTATGCTTAAGCTCTCTCAAACAGTTTAAAATTAAAAAGTACTTTCTTGTACATGTTTAGCTGGAGACCACAGAGCATTTCTGAAAGGATAGCCTTTTGACTTTTCCTCACAAAACCAGAGGCTCTTTACATTGTCCTAATCTCTTTCCTGAGCTGAAAAAGTAAGGCTGCAGTTGTCTTTCAGAAACTGGGCAAAATGTGAGCTTTTGTGGGATTTTAGGGAGTATGGGGGTTTTTTGTTTGTTTGTTCTCTTCAAAATGGAAGAATAGCAAAGATCTAGAAGCTCTAGTACTGGTCCTCTGGAAAAGGTTTAAATTGCACTTCGCAGTCCCATAGACTACTCCAGAGTAGTCAGAGGGCTATATAGAGGTTAATTTGTTATATCGGTATCGTTTGCCAAACTACTTATGCTGTAAAGTACAGCAACCTGTAAAATAAAATGGCACTCGTAGGAGTTAATAGAATAGCATAACAAAAACAAGCCCTTAGATTCCTGACTGAGTTATTTAAAATAGAAGTTATAAAAATGAGTTTGAAAATGGAGAGATGTAGTAAGATCTGTGCTCCTATATCAACATGTATAATTTCTTTATCAATTATTATTTTAAATGGTCTGCCCTGGTAGTTGTCTGAGCTCCTGGCGTGTGAAATATAAGCTTCTCAGTTAATGTTTGTTTTTTTCTGAGGCTCAAAGTAAGAAGCTTTTGGTTTAACCAGCTGAGTAAGTTCTCCATGGCTTTGTTAGAAATCTGTAGCAGAACTGAATGGAGTGAGCCTAGAAATACTCTTCCACAGCATGCTTGGGATAATAATGGACAGGGGGAAACACCTGGGAGACGCCATTTGGGAGGGGGAGAAAATCATCTGGAAAATGGCTTTGGGATCACACTATAAGCTTTGAATACAAACATATAGCGTTCCATAACATTAGAATGATTAGTTGTTCGAGCTGCCTACGTAGTCCTCATTTTATTTTTCTACTTTTTTATTATCCTATAAGTGTTTTTTCTGCTGGCAAAAACGTTTCAGTATTTGTTTTCTTAAACTGAGGGATAATTACAGCACCAGCTTCATAAAGCTTTTTCTCAAGTTTTTCTACATGAATGTTGAAATTTTATCAGAGAACATTGGTAACCCTATCAGAACAATTTATTCTCTACAATTTATGACATTTTCATTGCATTATAGATGATAGCTCTGTATATAATGTCTTGAGTTCTTGCTGTCAATATCTTAAAGCTTACCTTTAAATAAAGCTTCATGCTTTTTTACAAATCAGTTAGCTTCTACAAAAGGGTTTAAGGTGTTGGTAGGTTTCAGTGGGAGCTAACCCATTCAACTAAAAGTCTATTGACAGGTTTATATATATTCATGCTGGGAACTTACTCCACTGTGTTAATGAGCTAAGCTCCTAGCTCTACAATTCTTTGTGAAATTGCAAAGTATATGCAGTAGTTTGGAATTGAACTAAGGCATAATACCCTCTCGGGAGGTTATTTGCATTTGTTTCTTTAGCTGAGGCTACTTTTGAGATCACAGTCCAAAAAAAAGAGGACATTTTACGTAGGTAATACTAGATATTGAGCCATGATGCGATGTGTTTCCTTTTTGAACAGACACTTCCTCACTCATTGGTAGAGAATCACCAAGGAGAAAGTCTGTCAAAACTAAATCAATAAAGTTTAGCCTAGAAACACCGGGCTCCTTTCATATAGGAAAATTAGCTTCAATGTAGTTGTCTTCCCTAATAACCCATACTGTAGCACACGGGGCATGATCGTGCAGAAAATCTCAACTGATACAAAGGAAGATCACTGCTGAATTACCATTGGTGTGAAGCTTGTATACTAATAGGAACTCAGCTGTCGGGGATGATGCTGTTGCTATTAAATCACAAAAAGGAAACTTGGTTGTTTGTTTTTGAAGTCTTTCCGTTAACTTTCTACCTTTACAGATAGTGTGTTTTTGCCCGTGGAACTACTGGATTGTGCTCAAAAACTGTATTTTTCTCCATGTGACTTTTTTAATCTGTTCCTTCTGTGAAATACTACAGAAGTCAAACCTTAAATTGTTATAAACCCCCCAAAATTTCTAGTAGTAGGCCAATTATACTTCAATAAATAAATTATAATTACATGTACTTGCACTGTTATGATAACTGTGGTTCTCAACTGCCTTACAAGTTCTGAAAGTGCTGTGAGGTTTCCAGTTCCTCAATCTTAATTTTGTGGGTTTGCGTTACATGGTTTCTTTACATACAATTCTGGGATGGCTAGGGAAATAACGCATGTATCCACATACACATTTATGTTTCAGGCAGAAGCCGAGGAGATGCAAGACCATGTGATAGCAGCTTAGGTCCTGCAAGGTGTATTACTGGAGAAGTAGCCATGCCACCAGGATAGTGAGGGGACAGGAGGAGGTGCGACAAAGTTGTGTATCATCTGAGCTTGCCTTAGTTCAATGAGGTGTTTATAGAAGCTTTGTGACCCATGTTTATATGATATTTATGTAGTTAGTAACTTCACAAATTGAGAATTTTTCTGCTCTATAAATGGAAACTAACTTTGAGACTTTTTTTCCGTACAAGCAACAGTTGTCTTAAAGCAGTCACAGCAAAGGGCTGCTTGTTGGTTTGGGGTTTGTTTGTTTGGTTTCTTTTTTCTTTTTTTCGTGCTTAATTCATAAGCCAAATCTCTTGGGAAAATTTTTGCAGCATTTAGGGATTTGAAGAGCTGGAATGTGAACACTCACTTTCATCATGCTTAAAAGTAACTGCATCCTGTAACATCTCTGTCATGATGGTAGTAACAAAGTGCTTTGTTTAACTCACCTTGTTTATCTTGCTCTGGTGGGTTGGCTTGTGTAAGAATTAACAAATCTGTTGTTTTTGCAGTGTGATTTAGAATTGAAGATAACATTGCAGTTGATGGGATTGAATTTGAAAGTGATTCAAACAGAATGGATAGACATAGCAAGCTGTTGATGGGTTAAAAACAGGGCTGTAACTCTAACACTTAGAATAAACAGTATCTATGTGTGTTTTGATGTTCTAGCTAGCCCTGGTGTTCAAAACAAACTGATGTAAGAGAGGGAAAAGTCAGATTCTTTAACTCCTTCATCTTGTGCTGAAGGTTCACTTCTGGGTATTTTCTTGTTTTGGGTTTTTGGTTTTTTTTTTTTTTTGTGCAGGAGAAAAGGGTTTAAATCCTTGAAATTGGTTTGTTAAACTGAATGTTCATTTTTTCTGTTTAAGACAAAAGAGTAGATGCAGCTTTTCACATTTTCATCAGGTGTTGGTAATGCCCCAGAATGAAACATGTTTTAAATAAATTGCGATAGCAATAAACACAACAGGGGTTAGTTTTGCAAATTTGTTAGCTAAGTCCTGTGCTTGAGTAGGGGAATAGTTCCTAGCTCTTCTGTAGTAGGAAGCAGTACCACTGGCTCTGCCTATCTCAAATAATATATTTTAATCTTTTTTAGAAATGGCTCGCTTACTTTTAAGCTGTGGCTGAACATGCTGTAGTATGAGAAAAGAGAATATTTCTCATGTCTCTTCTGTAAGGAGCTAGGTAAAGGCTGGTTCACAAACTGAGGTCAGTCATGTAGAAAGCAGCTATTTTAACAGGATGAGTATATCTGGATCTCAACTTTTCTGACACACATACAATCAGTAGTTGTTGTAAGCATATGCTTGCTGTTTTGTTACCACTGTTCCCTGTCTGTTGGCTGCTTTATTAGATGTTCAGTCTGGCATTTAGGCCTTGCTGAAATCAATAGGAAAATTTGCTTGGGTTTCAGGTTAGCAGGGTGCCCTGGTAGTGATAAAAGCTAACTGCATACTAGGCTGTATCAGCAGGAGCATAACCAGTAGATCAAGTGAAGTGATTATTCCTCTCTACTTGGCACTCATTAGCTGCATCTGGAACACTATGCCTGGTTTTTGGTACATCAGTGCAAGAAAGATGTTGAAAACTCCATGCGAGGCCAGCTACCGAGACAGAGGAGAGACTGAGGAAGCTGGACTTTTTCAGCCTCAGAGAGATGGGTGAGGGGAGACCTAATAGCAGCCTCCAGTACCTAAGTTGAGTTTACAAGAAAGAGTGAGCATTATCCAGAACATGGTAAACCAGCAAGAGACAACAGGCACAAACTGAAGTACTCTCTGTTACTGGGGCTGAGGAGGTTACTTTTCACTGTGACAATAATTAAGCACAACAAAAAGCCATGAGCAATTTGCTGTGAATTAAGTGTTAATCCTACCTTGAGAAGGAGGTTGGACGAGAGATGTCCTGTGGTCCCTTCCCACCTGAGTGGTTTGAAAAAGCTTGAAGTTATTTATTACTGCATATAATCCTTCACTAATATTTTTGATGTGAAACTCTTGCTTACTTCTGGTCTCTTTGAACACAGTTTAACTCCTGATGTCATCAAACTATGTTCTTCATTTGACAGACATCACTAATTTTTATTTTAGTCAATACTGTCGGGAATGATTTGTGGCCTATGAAATATATGCTGAAATGATTAGCTGTCTTGCACCCTAGTACTACATAGTATATCATGGAGCCATATTGGAGAAGTGTTTACAGATCTAATATCCTGATCTTTCATTCATTCAAACGTTTGTTACTTTACTGCTTCTGAAATTTGGGTCCTTTGAGCTTATTTTTTTTTTTTCCAAGTGTGTATGAATATATGCCAGTATCACTAATACTGCTCTCTAGGCAGAAGAAGAATTACATAACATAAAATGAAGTTGGAAATTAATAAGAACATTTAGCTTTAGTTTGCAAAAGGAAAACTGAAGCGTGTAGAAATAATCCCATGTAATGTCATACAACCTCCTCTTTAGAGTCTTCAGGGAGGTGTTTTCTACCTCTTCTGAGAAAATCTTAGCTTTCCATGAAAACCACGAACCCAAGAGGGGAGTGGAAAGTATATGGGCAGAATTAAGTGAGTAAGTTTTGTTTGTTCTTCACAAGGGCCCTGCAATTTGTGATAGCTAATATCTTCTGAATGCTTGTCTAATCCCTGTGCTTACTGTTTGTGGGTGATGGGATGGGATGCTGTAGTCTGAGATTGTCACAAGATAAAGATCATGTGGATGGACAAGTAGTGCTTACTAGCTTTCATGCTGAACCTAGAGAGCTATGCAACGCTCATCATTCCTGTTATCTTTTACAAAAGTATTTCTTTTACTATTGAAAGCTTTTTGGGTTTTTGAACACCTTCCTATAAATTTTGTTTAGCAGTTCAGGAGAAGATCATCTTTAGCTATGGTTAATTTGATCTCCTGAGGCTTTTCAGAAGCAGGGTTGTTTTCTTGGATGGTGTACTAGCACTAGGTGCTGTGCACCTAGAAAGCTGCTGTTCTGAAAGCAGGAGTCGTCATACAAATAAGAGAAAAACATCAAATTAGTGTCATAATTTCTTTACTGGAGGAAATAGGATTAGTAAACAGAAAAACCAGGGAAGAGAGAAAAAAACAGCTAAGGGAAATAAGGCAAAGGAAAAGCGGAGGCAGGTGTTGAGTGAGGCTGAAGTGTAAGGAATGAGGCATTCAGAGGAAATTGCCAGCTGTAAATTTCCAAGGATGCCCAGGCAACACACAACTAAACCAATCTGTTAATGTCATGAGTGTCATTGTAAACAGCTTCAGCCTCTGCCTTCTCCTTCAGCAGAGGTCCTTTCCCCAAACAGTTAATTTGGTGTGGTGGGGGGGTGGTGTATGACGGCTGCAGAATTTTTACTTTACTGTGTGGAGTCGATTGCAAAAGCTTTCTCCTGAGAGGAAGGAAAGATGCCTGGTAGCTCCCACTTTCTCACGCAGCTGTCCAACTTCGTTCTAGGATTATTGATGTGTTAGGACCAGGAAATGTGTTTGACTAATGAAAGGAATGTAGAGAACTTGTTCTGTCCTTACACTCAATGTCATATCAGAAATGGCAGAACTACTCTTGCCTAAGAATGCTTCTCTTCATAGAGAATCTGCTATTGTTCTTAACTGGTTTATGTTGTGGGTTTTTGGTAGAGCTGATGTACATATTTTATTCTTCAATGACTTTCATTTGACTCTACTTTTACTGTCTAAGTTTGGCCAAACTAGTTTTGCATTTAGTTTAATTTATGCTTGTATGGAAGAAAGCAGCTTGCCTGTTTTGATGAATGTCTCAGATCAATGATTTCAGAGATGCTGCAATAAGAATATTAACGGCATTTGCAGATGATCTTAAGTTAGGTGTTACAAACACCAAGTAGGAAGAAATAATACAAAGTAATCTAAAAATCTTGGAAACAGGAAATTGAATGTAACTGAGTGGAGAGGAAAAATATAAGCTGATGTGTCCTTGGAAAAAATGAGAAGTTCAGTACAAGGGAGAACTTGGAAAGTAGCAATAGTTGAGGGAGAAAGTGGACAGCAAATTAGATATGCCTTTGCTCAGTGACAGGGCAAAGGAAAGGACAATATAATTAGGGAGTGCCTGTGGGCATTGCTTTGAACAGCAGCAGGGTAGTGGCTGCCTTAAAGTAATTTAGAGACCACTTGTAAAATATTGTAGCTAAGCCTGTGTATATCAGTATGTTGTAAACAGATGGGCACAAGTTCAGAGATGATCAGTAATTAACACTTCAGAAGAGAGTAAAGGTATGAAATATGTACAACATGGATGAGGAAAAAACAAGTGGGGACATACTAATCAATAAACTTCCTAAAGCTATGAACTGTAAACACTATCGATGAAGATTTTAAGATAATTAAAGTAATGGTAAATGATTAGTTAGTAACCTTAAAATTGTAAAGTAACTTTTCACAGTCTATACGAATCCACGAAAAGTAGATTCTAAGAAGGAACCAGACAAAACACTGGGAAAAAATACCGTATATTGCAAGAGACAAATTCTCCATCTGCAGTCTTTTTAAGACATAATCTTTGCAGTGTTTTACTGATAATGAAATTCTTTTGCTAGCCAAACCATGATTATTGTATTCATGTGAATAGTGCTGATGCCTGAATGTGGTGAGAAGGCAAAGAGAAAGATAAGAACCTTTTCCCCAGTCAAATCCTTCAAATAAGTGAGTTTACAAAATTTGTGCTGAAAACCTTTAAAATGGAACTCAGTATGTAAATATACAAGTGAACACAGTGAGATAGATATACATAATGCAAAAGGAATATTTCTACATAGTAATACTCAGTAACTGAAGAGAAATAGGTCTAAGTTCTTCAAGAGCTACTAAACTGTAATAAACCTTACCTGAACTTTTAACAGAGTAAGGTGTACAATTCTAGTATCTGCAGCTGTGAGCTGTGTTCAAAAACCGGTGTTAAGTCTGAGGTGTATGTCCCAGAACAGAGCTGTTCTGCTAACACAGTGACTAATATAAAGCCATGTTAACAAAATCTAGCAAAGAGGTGAACCCAAAGTTTGTCACCCTTCTGTTAAACCAGATCCGGTAAGCTTTGAAACATTCACTGGTTCTAAAAGTGGGGTTTTTTGGCTTATCTCCTTTTGATATTATTTCTTGGGTTTTGGTCTAATCTACTGCAGCTTTTCAAGCACCTTAAGGAATACAAAAAGGTAGTAGGGTTTGTGTTCTAAAATCATGCTGTAAAGGTGGTTTGGGAATCTGAGATAAAATAATCCATAGATTTCAGTGCTCTAAGTATCATTGGCAGATACTACTGATTCTGCCCAATAAACTTTTTGCAATATTAAATCTAACAATTACTTCTGGGCAATTGACTGTTACTTAAGTCCACTTTCTATTTAAAATGGAACTGCTAATAATTCATGGTGATAAGGTATTGATTTGGGGTATTACCTGCTCTTGCATAGTATTTTTAACTTTTGAGACAATCATGTTTTCTCTCTAACGAGTAAAGTAACTTCAGATTGCAGTGTAGGAATAGATACACCGAAGATGATGATTGTGTGTTCAGTAAATTCTCGATATTTATCAGATTGGTGAAGCTCTATGTCCTCTCTCTGGGTATATGATAACTTTGCCAAACTTTGCTTGGAAACTTTACGGTGCTTTTCGCTATTTTTTTCAATGCTTAATGGCTACATAGTATCGATTTTCATCTATCTAGGCTAATCTTTTTTCCAGTTATCTCTGCTTCTTCAGTTTCACCATGAATGTCTTTCAGTCATTAATCTGATTTAAACTGCCCACAGAGAGGAAGGGATATCTGAAAAAAACACTTTATATCCACAGATAGCAATAACACCCCTTCTGGAACAACACTCAGTCTCTCATATCTTTCTGTAACTGGGATGGTGGATCACAGAATATGAATGCAAGGATATTAATGTGACTGTCATAGGTGTCATGATAATCTTATTATCACTTCCATGATAATCAATACATTTTGTGGCTGTCAAATTCATAAACAAATCAGTATCAGGATAAAATACAGATTATACCTCCTGTTGAGACTGCTATACAACTTGATTTCCGCCAGTCCAGTCATAGCATTATAACTGAGCCTAAATTCTAAACCGACCCTGGGCAGTTCCACGTGTTTTTAATGCATTGTATTCACCTTCCATACTGTCATACATACAGCTTGGATATCCTTATGTCAGGACACTTGCCCAGTTCTATACTGAATAGCTTATGAAATTAAAATGTGTTCCCCAAGTGATGAACACAGGATTATAATTCCCAAACAAGTTTCTTCAGCTTGATCATTTTGAAAATCAACAAACTAATTTTTTTCTATGTTGGAAAAAGAAAGGAGTAGAAACTGAATCACTATTTAGGCTTTTCTTGGAGAGGTGATATTAAGAAACAATTTGTAGGAAACTGCAGCTTTCAGTTTTAGGCAAATAACACTGTGATGAAGTAAAATCTCTAACTTTCTTCCCAAGATTTTGAAGACAACCTTGTGGCTTCCTGAGTATATCTGCTGTAAATGATTAGTGTGTAAGCAATCTTGTTTCAATTCATTAAGGCTCTTGATTTCTCTTTTCTTAGGTTTTCACAGTGAACTCCTTGATTTAGGATTGTTTTCCTGTTGTAAGCTTTACTGTCTTCTCACTCATCTCTCGTTTTCAATCCACCATAAATTAACGTTCAGCCTTTGGCAAGCTATATTTTTTAAAATGCTGCTTTTTTCTGTCATACCTGTGACTAAGTTTAGTCTTTGATCCTGCTCCTTTGTGGCTGGCCTTTTCCACTGTGAAAGGAAAATTAGGACTGAAAAAAAAAAAAGAGTGTTTCTATCCTTAGAATCTTTTTTTCCCCTGGGAGAATCCTCTGGACAGCTTTAGTTTAAGGGAGCATCCCTGCATGTTCTGTTTCTACGTGCCCAAATACCAATTAGGCAATTCATTTTATAGGCAGGATAGAATGAGAAACTTATCATCCTAGGCTAAAAAGGACACAGAGCAAAAAGCATGCTACCCCAAAGCAAAGGGAACTATCGTGGGTCTAAAACTGTTGGAAATGTCTTGCTTCAAATGAACCAGTAGGTTAGAGGGTGTCAGTGCACAATTATGTGGTAGACTAGACTCCTCCGTCATCTGGGGTGGTATCTAATGACTAAGTACATGTCTGCAAGAAGGAAAAGATTAAAGCTTCCAGTAACTTTGGAAAGCAAGAGCTTGCCATTGGTTTAGGGTGGTCCCTGGGCACAGAGAGTTCAAGTCCTTCAAAGAATGAATTAAAGAGGAGACACTCTGTGAACCTTGTGCTGTGTGCGGTTAACAGTACGGTAACAGCAGCTGCCACACATTCCTTTTGTGACAGAGGTCACCACACTTCCAAGGGGGATGTCAGGGACACCTTCCATGTCAAAAGTTAACTTCTCCCTGTAAGAAAGCATAGTGTCAAAATAGCTGCAGTTACTTTCCAAAATGTGAAACATGCAAAGAAGGTGCTAGCAGGTATAGATAACCAACTTGTACGTGTTGATGGGCAGGCCTCTTGTAATTTCATCTATCCTTATGGACTGCAGGAAAGATGGCTGAATGCATTTTCTTACTGGGGAATTAGATTTCAATAGTTTGGGAAATGCAGGTCTTGAGAGCTGCCTGTACAGAGAAAATGGGTAATTAGAAGCATGTGTTCTCCTGCAAGTGTTCCAGTGAGCTGTCTGGATCAGAATGAAAAAGCCTAGATTAACACAGTGTGACAGTGTTGTACAGATGCAAACCTGGTGTGCCTTTAACCATTTTAACCTCATTACAAACTTAGTTGAAAAAGTTGTGTATTCATAGGGTCTCTAGTTTGATTCTTTTTTTCCCCTACCAGGATTTTATACGAATATGACTTTTTCTGACCAACTTGTTTCAAAGGTTATTCCTGAGAAGTGTCTTTTTATAAAGTAAAACTAAAATACTGGCATTTATGACTCCAGCTATAGGGAAGAAATATGCTATGAATTAGCTACGTGTCAGCTAACAGCAATTAGCCTTAAACCCAAATCTATCTAATACGTCCTAGATTGTAGATGAAAAAGGACTTTGGGTTCTGAATCTTAGTTTTAAGTTGCATGTCAGCATACAACCTACAAAACTGGAAAAAGATTTCTAGGACAATGCACATGAAATAAGTTACACTTTTCATCTGTTAAGTCTTTCACTCTTGCTTTGTTTAAAATTGGTAGCTATAGGGTTGCAGGGAGGTAAAAAATTATTTTGTGAAGTGTTCCAGCTGAACAAGCTTGTGGGTATGGCAGAATAATGAATAACTTTTATCCTGATTTTTTTGATAAAGGGGTTCTATGAGTTTGATAAAATACTCCATAAAAATCTGTGGTTAAAAAATAGAGATGGCACCTCCTCTTACAGCAGAGATGTACATCCCAGCTTAATACTTTCCCCTCATAAAAATAATTAGCATGTAATGTTAATGTTTTTAATATATTAGATTCTTAAACCTAAAGGGGAGGAGGGCATTCTGCATGTGATACTCAATAGATCGCTCAAGTATGATCAATAATCCATTAGCAGGAATCTCTATTCCATTTAACACTTACCACTAACAAGGTTTTTTTTATCCCGTCCTACTGTAAAACAGTACAGAGAAGTAGTCCGGAAGGTTGAATTGTAGAGGAGGTCAAAATAGCCCTAAAAATAGTTTAATATAAAGATACTTAGCAGAAACCACATCCAAAGCAACCTTATTTTGAATACAAAAATATAGTATGTCATGTAAGCCTGCCTGTCTCTCCTGTCTAGTTGAGAGGCACAGAGAGCAACACTTCTTCAGTAAATAATGTAGTATCATGGCCATGAATACAATGTTTCTTTACAGATGTTTTTTACACCTAATTCCTTAGAGCGGTATGACATGTATCCTGCCTGTAGGAATAAATAATGAGAAACAAAAAAATACTGCAGAATTTACAATTGTGGGTGACTAGCAGAATGTATAGCTTTGATGTGGCTCTTCTTGCTCGGATAGCTTGGTGAATTGGTGACTACAGAATTTATTTAGTGTTGGTTTGGGATGATCACTTTACTGTTGTTTGGAATAGTGATTTAAAGCCTAATTCTATTTTTACTTGCATGAGGAGTTCCACTACTTTCTTATGCACAGGAGGAAGCACAGGAAAAGAAAATCTTCCTATAGATATTGTGTGTTTGGCACAATCTGAAATATGTTTAATGGCTTCATTTTTTTCTAGACTGAGAAATGAACTTTGAAAGCAAACCAACAATAGAGGAATTCATGATTTTTTTTTTTTAAAGCCACACATTGTCCTATCTTATTCAGAGCAAATTTTTTCCAACAACCAAATTCTATGAGAGTCTGTTTTTCAAAGTTATGTAATAAAAATAATTGTCAAATCTATTATGATAGTCTAGACTACACACAAAAGGGGAACTCAGGGGATATCATGGAGATTTTCTCATGGAAATAGATAATGGGAAGTCTAAAATGTTTACTTTAAATAAGTATTATAATCTATAACCTTTCACAATAGTTTAGTTGATTTCTTGGAAAAAAATGGATACGGTAAATTGTTCTAGATGTAAATGTGCTATTGTTAGCCCCACTCTGCAGGGCTAGTGATAAGAGCTTCTAAAAGCCCTGTATTATTTCATAAGTACTCCAAAAGCAAAGCTTTTCTTCTCTTCAATATGCATGGTTGTCATATATAAAACAGATTAATAGTTTGTCACAGAAACACAATTCAAGCTATCTAGCTTAGCTGGAATAAAATTATTCTATTTTCTGAAATCCTGAATCAAACAGATTTTCAAAGTGGGAAACAAAGACATTTCCTAGGCTGATGCTGTATTGCCTGTAGTGGGGATCAGGGAACAGCTTTGCAAGAGGGGCCTAGAGGAAGGCTTTGTTTGACTCTTCCCAGCTGGACACTACATCTTCTTCTACCTCCTGACACCAGGTGGAATAAGGTGCATGTAAGGCAAAGTCTGCAGAATCTGGTGAGAAATTTCTATCAAGAACTTTTCGCTATGCAGTACAGCAGTAATTTATGAGCGAGGGACCATTGCAGATACAAGCTGGGTCTCAGGGGTGGCAGGAATTTGTTCATATGTGCTAGTATTTGGGTCACAAGCTTGATGAAAAGGGAGAACACAACCCATAAAGTTTGGGAATGGAAGGTGTAAAATGTAACAGTAGCAGGGTCATCCCTTGTGACTTCTGGTAATTAGATAAAATTTGCTGATTAATGAGGCCATAGTTTCACATACGCTTGAAGCCAGCACTGAAATATAACCTGACAGAAGTGATTAGTTTTAACCTGGATATGGACCACTGTGGCTGTAGAAAACATTTTTTCCAGTAGGGATGGGTCAGTAACTAGGATTAAGTGGGAAGGGTGGGAGCAGTGTGTGACAGAACCTTCTTTCAGCAGCAGTACAGGTTTATAATGACTTCAACTTTATATAAAACCGTAATTTGGGAATACAAAAAATTAAGGGGGAAATAAGACAATTAAATGTATACTCTTTGTTTTGAAGCTTTTTATCTTACTCAAACTCTTACTTTACCCAGATTCTTACTCAGATCTTGTGCTGTACCTGCCTGATTAGGTCACATGAGGACATTCCCGGGTCAACGCCCATCTGACCAGGTAGTGATATTTGCCCTCCCTCCTTCATATTGAGCTAATTTTATGTCTGAAATAGAATGCAGTGTAATTCCCCTCAAAAGTATACAACTAAAAAGTCAAGTTGCATACAAATACAAATAAGTGATTTAAGGTGTGCAGGGAAATTTTCAGTTAAGAACCTTAAAATTCAGAAGTCAAAATTCAAATCCTTTGCCTTCAAGGGAAGTAATTATGTTTTGTGTTGTTTTAACAATGCATTGTATGATATATTCTCCTTTGGGCAACACTATTTAAAAACTCACTGGTAAATGAAAACGAGTAGCAGCCTGGACTGATAGCATAAAGATTAAACTGTATAGGTAAATATTGCTGGTCTATGTGATAGTTATATAATCAATACAAATAGCATGGATGGATTGTCAATTTTGCACAGTCCACAGGGTATTAGAACTTCAATGGCACTAAGAAAGCCAATAAGAAATAATTCTTGTGTATGGAATATAACATGTATCTCAAGGCACGTGAGGGAAACATCATTACTTGGAAATTTAAATCTTAAAACAGTAGAAATTATAGAGGGGGGACAGTTCTGTACAGGTTTTACTAATTTTCCCCTATTTTTATCTTTAGTGGAATTGACCTTTTCTGTCAGTTCCACCAATCCTGAAGGTAGACTGTAAATTGGCACTTTGAATATTTCCTATTTTAATAGGAGGAAGGAACAGCAAGAGCAGTGGAAAAGATCTTAATTGTTACACCTCTGCCTAAGGTAAGGCTTGCAGAAAATTAGCTTTCCAGTAGCTGGATGAGGTTGGTGACACTAACAGATTCTGGGTGCAGCCCAGTGATCATCAGAAATGTGATGACTGTGTCAGAAATGACACAAATGTGTGGCTGGAGGTCAGGAATCCAGGAGGTCCACTCGAGTCAGGCACAGCAGAGGATGGGGCTGAGCACAGGCTTACCTACACAGATCAGAAAAGGACTAGGGGCTTCAGCCTGAGCTTAAACAGGCCCGTGGACAATGTGTGCATGGGGGGTTTCAGATAAGGCTGTTTAGGGCAATCAAGACCTATTGATGCACTCAGAGTCCAAGTAGACTCTTAACTGTTATGGGTAGCTGTTATTAGAGGAATTGCTTTCTGTATAGGGGGAGAAAAAAACTATTTTCCTCTTGGATTAAGCTTTAGCCACTTTAATTTTCACCCCAGCAGAGGGTTACAGACAGATTAAACAGTGCCAAGTGCTGCTCTCATTAAGAACACCTGAACAGCATATTCTTTGTATAAAGTTTACCCTTCCTATTAATTGAGGTTAATTGTAGCTTTGCACTAGCTACCCACATGAGGGGAAAAAAAAAAAAAGTGTTTCTACCTCTGAGCTGTAATTTTTATTTATAATTTTTTACTATGATTGAAGGTACCACCAGTTTTAGGACCTGCTCATTCAAGGCACAGTGCACCCACACACACCCAAGGACAGATACTATCCCCCCCAAAATTTACCAAGTCAGAAAATAATGTAGGAAAGAAGTCTCCCAACATTCACACAAAGTGAGTTGAGAAGTCTGTGGACACCGACTTGCCTGTGTTTGCAGAGGAAATATTTTTGACTTGAAACTGTGAAGTCAAACACGTTAGCTAGAAGATCACTGCCATAACAGGTGAGATGGTAGCCATGGAAGACATTAAAAATGAGCATATTTCAGAGAGAAGCTGACAAGGTTCCAAAGGAGCAGGTTTTATTCTGTGGGGATTTTTTGTTGTTTGTTTTTTTTTTTTTCTTTCTTTCTTTTTTTTTTTTTTTTTATTTTTTTTCCCCTCTGGAGATTGTAGCCAGATTTATCAATTGAGTTATTTCATTTGTATTTATGTTCATTGTTCTGAGACAATAAATTGTCTGTGGCAAGAGCTGCTAAAACACTTAAGTATGGCATTTGTTTCCCTTTCTTGACTAGAGAAAACCCCTCTAGTTTGTAATCATTCTTTGAATAGTAGTCTGTGACCCAGGGAAGCTAATTTCAGCAACAATAAATGCTGTGTCTTTTGTCCCTTCAGAAAATAAAATTGAGGACCTTGGAAAGTTCTTGCTGCTGACCAATTGTGCAAAACTCAGTATGCCTCTTGTTTCTGTCACAGTGTTGGGAGGAGGAACCTCTAAAGTCTTCTCAGAGACCGATACCTATGTAGTCACCTGGAATAGTGTTGTTTGGGTTTTAACTAACTTATCTATCTTTGTAACACAGTTCATGTTTCCTTTGTTAATATAGATAATTTTACTTAAGTTTTGGGAGGATAGTAGTTACATGACTTCCACTGGAAGAAAATTGTCCTCCAAATGTTAATGTATAACATTTCTGTAGGCTGGAGGGGGCTGTTCAGCCAGGTTTTATAGAGAAATAGCCAATAACAAGGGTATTTTACTGTTCAGCTGGGATAAATGTCTGCTCCAACATCTTGTATGTAAAACACATGTGACTGATCATCATTATTCTTTTTGTCAGCCAGTACTTTGTGCTTTCCATCTCAGCAATACTCATTGTCAAAAACCAATTTCACTTGTTGATCCTCCTTCTATCTCCTGCTGAGGTAGTGTTTTTGGCCTGTTTGTGATCCAGCACTTTGCTTCTTTAGAGACCATGGGATTTGAACTTTGAACAGATCTTTTCCTTTTGACTCCTTCTGTGGTTAAAAAAAACCCAAACCTTTCTGGCTTATGTAGATTCACCTACTAAAAGTCTACCCTTAGATTATTACTGATGCAAAACTGCAAATTGCTTTTTGAGGTAGAAGTTCGGTGTTTGTGTACTAATGTTAAGTATGTTGATGTTTTATAGTTCAGTAGTCAACAGTGTTAGGGTCCTGTCCCATGAAATTCCAACCTTGTCCCATAAATTTGGTCTTGTAATCACAGTGTAGGCTTAGCAAAGCCATTACTGTATCCAAAGCATTTAATTTAAGGAGAAATCCAGTGAATCTTCTTGCCGCAGAAGTTGGAGGGAGATCAGGTTACCTGAGAAGTAATACGGTCCTAACAGAATGAGATCTACTATCACACCTAAACTGCCATTATTACTACCAGAGCTGAAAGACAGTTTTCCGCCAACTGTTTTTGGGCCAGGATTTCTCTCAATAGCTGTGACAAGGTTATCCATGCTTCAATCCATTTTTGTGTTCATATGGGCATCCTTTATGAGTTACAAAGATATTCTTTTGGTGTAGGCATTCAGAGAAATGTCCAATGCTACCACTTTCCTTTTACTTGGCTCCTGAAGAGATCTAGCTTGTCTTTTTTTGTTTGTGCTCTGTTTTGTCATCACCAGGAAATCACCACTGATAGAATGCCTTGTTAGACACAAAACCTCAACAGTAGGTAACTATTCTGCTTCTTTAGAGTGGAACGATGAGAGTTTACTCAGCCTGGAAACAAATTTCTCTTATCTTGAGGACAAGTACAGTCACTGTCAGTTTCTGCCATGAAGGACTATCAGTACTGTTACTTAGCAGGTAAAGACATTACTAATTCCTATTACTACTTTCAGAACTGCCAAATAAGCTTTTTCTATGATCATTCTCTAATCCATTTAAATCAAAATGGGGTGGGTTACTAAAAACAACTCTAGTATCAGGTGTGTACACCAGTGCGGCTTATTTTAGCAGAAATGTGTTACAGAGAAATTGTGAGAATTAGGTGGAGATAACAGAGCCTCTTCAGCTGAAACAGCTTCAGTCAGGAGTGAATTCCCACGTCCTGGAGGGGCAGATGTTTGCCTCTGCTTCCTCTTAACCTCCTGGTATCTCTGATTCCCTCCTCAGCCCTTTGTGGGATGATCAAAATTGTGAGGCCTGCTTTCATCGTCTTCCTCAGCAAAGCAGCTGTTCAGAGGAGGAGCAGTTACATTTCAATGAGTCTGTGCCTCCTCCAGTTTGAGTTTTAAGATGACGTGCAGTGAAAATGTGACAAAGAGGTAAAAAACTTTGTGTAAAGGATGCATTGGTGTTATTTGCCATCACCACAGATTCTTTGGGCTTTGACTGCAGCAAAGCATCAAGCTCTACTTCTGGAGGGATGCAGAAGAAAATGGTAGGACATAGTGTATTCTCAGAAATCAGCTGAGCAAGAGCAAGAGTAGCAGGCTCTCAAAAGCTGTACCAATAGGTAAACCAAATCCTCTGGAATATCTTCACTGCAGACCATTACTTGACATGAGATCTTATGATCAGTCAAGTTGGAGGTGTATGACTTGCAGAAGGCACTGTTGAGCAGCATGTGCTTATCTGCAGACTGCTTTGAGAGGGGGATTTGAATGAACCATGGCTTCACAGGGCAACAAATCTGGTTTTAGTGCACCTAGGACTGAGTCAAAACAGAGCAGTCTCATGGTGCTAAGCAGTTCTTTATTCAAGTTCACTCTGCCAGATCAAATGTATTATTAAAATTTTGCTATGCTGAACCAGGCATAGCATGTCTTCCTGCAGCAGGCATAAACACCACATCACATGTTCGGGCTAATGCAGCAGGAGCAGTTGTGCTCATGAGGGTCAAACACGTACTGCCAGGTAAGCAGAGATCAGTGAATTTAGTACCTGGGCCTGATGGTTGGGAGTGACAAGTGGGAAAATTTCTCCAGTGATCGTTGACCAAGTTACTGCTCTCCCCTTCAACCTGGAAATGATTTGTGGATGTCTGAGCTGTTCAGGAATTAAGGCAAACAGCCCAGCTGGCCATCCCTGCAATGAAACTAGGGTCTTTACCCTGCAAAATGGTGGTGTCATAATATTGCTTTGGGAACATGGCACTACATTCCATTAAGTAATTTAGTTATGCTAATATGATTTCTTTGCAGCAGTGCACAAATGTCTGTTATTTCTGGTTTTATCTGTAAAATTGTAAATGATTCCATCAAAATACTCTCTTGTTAAACGTCCCAGACTGAATTGTCTCACTTTTTAATCCGAGTCATTAGTTGGGCTTTACATCTAATTTGGTATAACTAGGGTTTGGTATGGAAAAGCACTTCTTTCTCTGCTGGCTGCATACTTCCTGTTCACCCCTTGCATTGCATGTAGCAAATAAATGTGTGGCACAAAGTGGATTGGTTCGGCAGAAACCAAGTCTGTCAAAACCAAAGTTTTCCTTTCAGATCAATCTTGTTGAAATGACCTGCATGATCACTAGATCTAATGAGAGGTGGGAGGGACAAGTGCTGCCTCAGGCTTTGCCTGCCTGCAGTTGTACTGGATTAGAGGAGAAATAAAAGACACTTGTACTACTAACATTTTAGTTCAGGAGTTCTTGGCTCAATGCAGAAAAACATTCTTGTATATTCCAGCCCATTAGACCCGGCTGCTTCTTTCTCTTTCATAATTATTTGATAAATTACTTGCTATTAAAGTAATTAAACCATGAATCTTTGCATTATTTACAATTTTTCTCATGTTATTAAGCTGTAATTTGGCCAACAGATATGAGCATAATTTACCCTATGATTGTATAGCTTTTAATATGTGCTTCTGCAGTGAATAACAGCTAAGTGGTTTGCCCTGTGAAGTGACATGATGTCATAATATTTCTTTGAAAATATAAAATTAAGTATCATTAAATCCTGTAATTATGTAGCTATAGGTTATCTTTGCAGTGTAGAAAATGGGGTCAGGTAGCCTGACTCTTCTTTCTGCAGTATTCCAAGAATTCTGTCGAAATTATACAAGAGCAAGCGTTGTGCTTTATAGGACATGAGATACTTCCCCAGCCCTGTATTTCAGTGTAATTCACTTCTTTTGTTCTCTTTTCTTTCAAGAGCTAGGGGTTTCCAACATCTTTGTAATAGCAAAGTAAACAACTGGTATGTTTCGTGAGCATGTATTCTTTCTGAAACAATAAAAACAATCTATATTTTAGGGTCTATTTTTTTGTGAAAGATCCTCTGTAGAACCTGATAAGCCATGACTCTGTCATGGATGATTTATACAGAAGTATGCCTGTAGATGAACTGATTCAGTTGCAAATATTTAGGCATTTTTGGCTTTTAAAACCTACTGATTCTCCTGTATACTGGATAAGTCTGTTTGACTTGGCACTGAAATGATGTGCATTTCATAAATGCTATTGTATGATCGACTATTAAGCTCTTTTGGTTTTGGGTTTTTTTTTTTTGCTTTAGGCAAATATTTAGAGCTCTTGATTTTTTTCCCTTGTCAAATTTTCTTACAGTTTTTTAAAGGTTTGCTTATTTTCTGTTTGTTTTAAATCTTTCCCTAGTTCTAAAATAAATGCTTACTTTTTCCCTTGTTGTCTGTCTAACTGTATTTGTATTACTTCTACCCTTCTAAACTTATTTTCTGAGGCACAAGATATTTCAGCAACTGCTGTAGTTATTTCCTGGCATTTGTCATTGTCATCTATAGTCACTTTTTCATTATAGATTTATCTGGTGAATTTAAAAGTTTCACCAGCGTATTTTTCTTGCACACTTACCACTGTAGGGCCTTTTCAAGTTAAATTCATTTTTACAGTGTTGAACTAGTTCTTACTTAGTATTTGAGATGATTACCAATTGTTACAAATACATAACAAGCTTAAAACGTATAACATATTTGCTTACTATATTGCAGGATTATTTACTCTTGACGTGCATAGAATAGAATTTTTGTTCTGTGCTACATGTCTTTTAAGTGTTTTTAGAATGAGCTATTCATTTAAAGATTGTAATGTTTTAGGATTGACTGCTCTTAGGCTATAGTATAGTATAATAACACTATTTTGAAGATAATAGGTGATTCTTTGATTCTGTGACAATAAATAGTGTGATGAATATAGTGAAATAAATGGTTTGTGCCATCTACTGGTCTGGATAGGATCTGCATTTCAGTTCAGGGGCTCAATTGTAACTTTAACTGAAGTGTGCAGTGTGGTAAACGAAGGAAACTCACCATAAATAACCATTGCATTTTTTATTATTGTTTTCTCTGTATTAAGGGCTAATGTTAAACGTGTGCTAAACAAGTGCAAACTAGTACATTAATCCTTTTCTCATCCCTGCCTTCCCAATCATGCCCTAGAACTTCTTTATCCTAATTTTGATAGAGCACGGAAATGTTTCTTATAGGCAGGTCAGTCACGCTTTAACAGAATTTAACAGTTAAAGCTGATGGTGTAGACTGTTGTAAATGTGAACACAGTTTGTCTGGACATGTTAGAGGGAGTCATACTTCTCTATAATAATTCATAATTACAATATATTCCACTATCACTTTTACTTTTAATGGAGTATAAAAAAACCCTACATCCTCCCTTCTGGCTTTTCGCTGATGTTTATTTCAGTGTTAAGCCTGGAGTAATAAAGCTGCTAGTATGGGGGGAGCTTCAGTGTAGCACAGTTTGCTGTTACATAAGGCCTTTTAGCTGAAACCTCTTTGTATCCTACAGCCTAATAATAGGCTATTGTATTTTCTGAGATTTTTAGAAAGCTCACATTTCACATTCAATTCTCAGTTGTTTCAGCATCATCAGTGCTATCACTTGTGTGCTTAATACATTTTGTGTACATTCTGATTATAAATATTTTGCAGTGGGCTTTGTTTCTTTCATTGTTGCTTTTTACTTATTTATCTCTCAAGGGCATAAACAGTGGATCTACAAGTGCTCCAATGTCCCTCTAGTTATGGTTGTTCTATGCAAAGGAAGTTAATCCAAGAAAGTATTAGTAGGAAAAAAACTTTACACATTAGAAGATTGTATAATTCAGTATCACGTGTGCAGACCAGATAATTTGCTTGCTTACATAATCAAGGGCTCATTTTCAGATGAGGTGTAGCCTACAGGATAAACACCTGGTCTAGAAATGTGGAGGCTCTGGGTCTACTTCTAGTGAAACACTTTCCTCCAAATGGCTTCAATTCACCCTTTCTATAAGATAGGTATTTACCTCACTTTCTAAGGAGTTTTAGATTTGTTGATTAAAAATACAGTATAAACGGTTAAAAATATATTTTTGAACTCGTTTTGATAAATATTATTGTTGGTGATCTAATGGTATATAATTTGAGAAGTTGGAGGGGCAGAATATTCAAATCTTTTAAGTTCTAGTTAATTTGGAATGATCTAAATGCATATATATGTATTAATGCATACATATATGTTACTCGCTACAAACACAGGTACAAAAATCAATGCAGTAAATTAGTTGATGTTAGATTTCACTTTAAAGTGTAAATATCAATTTAAGCAAAAATATTACTGATTTCAGAAGGGCAGGATTTTATCTAAGTATAAAAAGGTGGATTCGGTGTAATGATATAGAAAGGTAATAAAATACTCAGCTTGTCAGATCTTTTCTTTTTGCAGGTAGATGCCCAAGACAGTCATCTTTGCTTCTTTGTGACTGATTGTTATGCCTGGGAAAATGAACTGCAGTAAGAGCACAGTTAAAAAAAATAGGAAAAAAATAGTTAATTTTTGCGACATTATAGCTGCTATGATCAGAGCAATGACTCATACAAGTCAAGTATATAATTGTCCCTGTAACTTGTTTGAAGTCAGCCAGGTTCCAATATCCTTGTTTCTCTGTATACCTTCTCTTAGTTTTTCTTTATAAATTTTTTTCTTCAAATTCTCCTGGAATCTGCTAGGAGGTTTTTTATATTGTTGTTAGAGGAGAAGATATCGAGTTGTATCTGACAGCCTGAGAGAGGCAAGAATGCTGCAGTTCCATGTCCCCAGTAGCATGGCTGAAAATGTGTTTCCAGTAGGACTCTGGCACATGTCACTTCTTCATTGCCTAAACCAAAAGCAGGTCCTAACTCATACCTTCTTCCTTATCTCCTCTTTAATGACTTTTCTTAACACTCTTATGCTTTTTGTAATATATAAAAGTCTATGAATTTGGGTTAGATTCACTACAGCACGAAGTATTATAGACAGCTGTTTTGGGCAGGAATCTAATTCTAACCTACTTTGCTGGAAGAAAGAACACTCCTTTACTGTGGGCAAGTTGGAAACTGCTTCTTAGTTTTGAAGCTAACTTTTACCTTCTTTAATATACTAAATACACCTCATCTGCAACCTCCTGAAAACTCGGAGAAAACAGCTATAGATGATCCATAATTTTCAGGATTATACAAACCTTTTTTTGTAGATCCTACTGCATCACAAGTATTCAAAAGTAGTGTTTTTTAACAAGTTTATACAAGGGTGTTGCTGGCTTGAGTTTCAAAGGGTATGCAGCTCGGTTTAATTCTGTGTATTTACAAATACCTACACAGTACACTTGCAGCTATTCATTGCAAGACAAGTCTCTTAATTTAATAGGAACCATTATTTGCCTAGTTTCCAGTGAATTAATTTCAGATGGGGAGTGCTTTTGAACTAATAATTTTGTTTCTTCCTCATAAATTACAAGCATATTTTCTGTTCCTCTGTATTTCAGTCTTACTGTCATGGATATAATTGGGAAAACTCCCACGCAGCTTACATATGCTATGTGTATATATATTTAAGGTTCTTTAATACAACGTGGACAAAGCTTCCTTCTGAGTGAAATTCCTTAATCCTTTACTTCATGGACTGTGTCCATGCAAAGCACAGTTGTCCTGCATGTGCCCCCAACACAGGTGGATTGATGGTTTCTGTAGTGTTAGAGAAGCCAGGAATTGAGGCAGAACATATCCTTAGACTATCCTTGTCCAGGGTTTGTGTAGTGAGTGGTGGGGTTTTTTGGTAGCAGGGCAGGGGGCTATAGGGGCGGCCCCCTGTGAGAAGCTTCTCGAAGCTCCCCCAGCTCCAAGTCAGCTCCACATCTGCACCAAAACTGAGCCCATCAGCTGCACCTCTGCGATAATGTATTTAAGAAGGGACGTGGTGATGGGCAGTCGGACTGGTGAGGAGGAGCTGCGGCAGCTGTGTGAACACCAAGGTCAGTGGAGGAACGGAGGAAGAAAGGAGGGGGGAGGTGTGCCGGAGCAGAGACCCCCCTGTATCCTGTGGTGAGACAGCAGGGCGGCCCCCCCTGCCACCCATGGAGATCTACGGTGGAGCAGACACTGATTTATGGCCTGTGTTTCATTTTGCATGGATGATCAAGGTGCTGTGCCTGAAGAAGGCCGGGGTCTTGTGGGAAAAGGCAGCCCCGCTGCTGTAATTCAGTGCTGGGAGGATTGCAGCACGCGGGGGTGTCCCACGCCGGAGCAGCTCGGGAAGGGCTGCAGCCGTGGGAGGGAATCCAGTCGGAGAAAGTTAGTGACCCATGATGGAGCAGTGTGGGGAATGCTGTGGCACGTGGGAAGGACTCACATCAGAGAAAGTTTGTGGAGGACTGTCTGCTGTGAGAGGGGGACCACGATGGAGCAGGGGGAACAAGTTCCAGGAGCTCCCCCACCAAAGATTGAAGAAGAGGCAGCACTGACTGCACCCCCCATTCCCTGCCCCTGTGCCGCTGGCGGAGGAGGTAGAGATATCGGGAGCAGAGCTGAGCCTGGGAAGAAGGGAGGGGTGGGGGGAAGGTGTTCTCAAGATGTGGCAATGCTTCTCACTGTCCTACTCTGTTAAGTGTTGTTAGTGTCTGTAATAAATGTATGTTCTTTTTTTTTCTTCCCCTAACAAGTCTGCCTTTTGCTGGTGACCATAATGGGTGATCTGCCCCTCCCGGTCCTATCTCGAACCCCAAGCCTGGCTCATCTGTCCCTTCTCATTGCTGGAAGAGAAGGGGGAGTGAGTGGCTGCATGGTGTTTGGCTGCAGACCGGGCTCAAACCGTGATAATACTTTAGGAATTCCAGGAATGAAGAGGCGGTTTATCTTCTGCTAGGTATCTTGCTCTGATCATTTCTTCTGGGTGGGCAGATCTTTGAAGTTTCCATGGCTAATTTTTCCTTTGAGTTCTGCAATCCCTTCCCCCTCCTTCCCCCAAACAAAACAAAACACTAACCAAACAAAAAACAACAACAAACAAACAAACAAACAAAAACAAACAAAACAAACAAACAAAAAAAAAAAAAAAAAAAAAAAAAACAAACAAGGAAAACCACAACCCTGCTAAGTATAATTTCAGAGATGAAGTGGCTCACAAAGAATGAAATAAAGCCACAATGCAGCCTGATGACAGTGCCAGCTGCCAACATCTTTGCAGTAGGGCCTGGGGCCCTTCCAGTTGAGGGGCACTACTGAGTTGCACTGTCTGAACACTAAATAACTACATCAGTAGGATTTGTCTATCAAGCCCATCCATTTCAAGACAACGTAGCAGTCAATATGTTTCTTTTGGTATTTTTCTGGTTGTATTTAACCCTACTTTCAAGTCCTTGTTTTCTGATAGCATCTTTTATTTTGTTGTGTAAGTGGTGGGTGAGTCTTCCTTTTTTAGCAAAGGGATATAGAAGTGGTACCTGTCTCTAGACAGGCTGCCTTTGCAACAGGAACTGGCAGGTTCTCATTAATGCCCACAGTGGGGTCCCAAGGTCCACTACTGCCACAAAAACATATACAGAAGGATTCATGGTGCGTAGCAGGCTGCCTTCTTACTGAGATAAGAAAAGAAGCAACAGCAACCAAATTCTGATCTAGATTAGCCAGCACACAGTTTGTTTTGTTTTGGGGGGCATGTCATGAAGGAGACTGGCATGATGAAGACTGGTTAAGATACTGCAGAAGGCTGTGGAGACCCAGTTGCAATGAATCTTAATACCTTGTATCATTTAGTCACAAGGTTAAAAGACAAGTTAAATGCCCTTTTTGGGAAGAGATGATGGGATAATACTGGTGTAAGAATTAATCATAGAAATTACTGGCAGTGGAAAAATGCCCTTGGAAAAGCATCAACTGTGTGTAGTAGACCTCCTGAGACTATAGGGCCTCAGAGAATTGGTAAAATAGAGAAAAAGGAGTGATGACCTATGCTTCAAATTCACATGGTGATGCAGTGTAGGATTCAACCATCAATTACTGGGCTCGTTTTCAGAAAGGGGAATCAAACAGATATGCTCGTGTTTTGCACTGATGAGAGCAATCAAAGGCAGAGAGCAGTTCTGGGCTTAATAGGAACAATTTATTTTGGGAAAAAGAGTGCATTAATTATTGTGGATCACTAATAAGTAGGGAAGTTGTTCTGATTATAATGATTCCTCCACAGACATAACTCTTTCTGGGCTTTGACAGGTGTCATTCATCCTAAGGGAATTCTGTTGACCGAAGAAAGGATGGTAGAGCCTTGGATTGCAAGATGTCTCATGCAGTCCCCTGTGAGTAAAATATTCACTGCTGTAACTAAAATCAAATTAAGTTCATCTCTAGGGATTATGGTTTATTTCTGAAAGCACAGTAGAGGCAGAACACTGGACATAGTAAGCCAAAAAATTATAATGTCTTGTATTTCTACTGTCATTAAAACTAGGCTTTGCAAAGGCTAAGTCTCTAGGGCCTAACAAACGAGGGACAGCCTCCCCAAATCTTGCATGAAACCTTTGTTTCCGTGTTGATGTCTTCCCTGATACTGTGCCCATTTGGAGGGAAACTTCCCCATCCCACCAAAGTGAAACTTTCATTTTGTATTTTCTGCTGCCTTTTGTACTGACTGTACAGCCCTGCTTTCAAGCATCACTCCAAAGAATTGATCCCTAGCTCCTCCTTCGACCTCGCGTGGCTTCTGTTACTGCTTATACAGCCAGGCATTGCACATGCCTGGAGTGGCACCACCACCCCTTTCCATGTTCTGGTACAACAGGGAGCAGCCAGCTGGCTTTTAAAGCCCAACAAACTCTGGGTCTCTGCTTCTCTCTGCTCGTACAATTTATAACCTCGATCTGGGAGCTAAAAGGAGCCCTTTGAGGAAGGCTTGTTGTGTTAGAAGGTAAGAAAAGGAAGGGTAAAGGATGACAGAGGAGTGAGCATTTGTTCAAAGCAGACATCTGATTCTCTTGATCTGGATTTGAGAGCAAAGCGCTCTGCACAGCACTAATGTGTGCAGCCCTGCTATTGCCATGGCTCTGCCCCTTTTCTGACTCCCTCTCTGTTTATGGTGGTGCTGCTGTCCCTGGGGGTCTGACAGGATAGGGAGTAGGAGCTCGATTTTTCACATATCAAAAGGGAAGGTTTGGTGCTAGGAAGGACAGGAAAGGGAGAAGTATGTGTATCCTTCCTTCTAAAGTTGTCTTTAAAAAAAACAGGGCATGGGGGGGTTATTTTAAAAATAAAAAAGCTGTGTGGATTTAGGAAGTTTCTACTCCCCTCAGTAGAGGGCTCTGGTTTTAGGGCCCTGATGTGCAAAATCAGTTGCAAGTCCACATGTTGCAAGTAGGTAAGCGATTCGGCTGAAAAGATGCATGTTCTCAGGGTGCTCGTGCTCATGACAAAGTAACTGGCAAAGAGCTGGATTCTCCTTGCTTTATAGTAACTGCAACGTAGACTTCACTGGAAACTGCATCAGTCTCTTTGATTTACAGCAGGAGCCGGGTAGCAAATTGCCTCACTTCCGGATTTCATCTCCTGTTTCAATTCTTTCACTTGCTTTTTGTCTTAGCAACTCTCCTCCTCGTCCCCCCCGGTTTTAACCTTGCACAGGGAGCGCAGAGGGCTGCTGGAATGCACATAAACACGGCACAAAGACAGGGCCTGCACTGCTGAAAGGTCAGGCCAGCCTGGCAGCGCACAATGAGGAGCAGGCTGGGCAGTGGAAATTTACAGTCCTGAGCTGGGCTGCAGATCGCTTCTCTTGCAAGAACTGCCCCGCTCCTTTGGCAATGTGATACCTGCTGAAGAGATTCAGTGTAGAAAAGACTGAGTGCTCTTGAAAGTGCAAAGGACAGTTTTCATTTGAGGTGAGGAGGAGAGTTTGGGGCTATCTATGGCATACTTTTAATAAAGGAAATGTGCTTTAATCACCCTCATCCAAATCTGCTATTTATGGTGTCAGAATCTGCAAACATTTGTGTTTTACCAGTATTAGTTCACTGAAAACTATCGTGATCTTAAGCACAACAATTCTGCAGAAAAATGATAGCAAGCATGGCTCAGTATAAGAAAGTGATCTACACAAACAGGAATGGGCTTCATTAAGAACTGATTTCAGAGTCTTTAGTCCTTTACTGTGTGTTGCATTGGAGCGTACATATGCAGTTATGCAATAATAATTGCTTGTAGCTATTTGTGTTTCATAGGGATATGAAGTGGTAATCAGTGGTCAGTGCTACTGTGAAACTGTCATTCATCCACAAGAAAGAGCTTTTTGTCAAAGATCTCCATTCATTAGACATAATATGGAATTTATCATTCTGCTTACACTAACTGCTTTTAGTAGGAACTCGTTCAATACCGTTTAATTTATTTTTACATGACACTCTAGTAACCACTATCAAAAGATCTGGGTGAAGGGTCATGACAACAGTCCAGCTATTTAGCAGTTTTTCTGTAAACAAATCAGTGAATTGTTTGACCAGCATGAAGTAATAATTCCCCAATGCATTCTGAATGAATGTGCTACAGATACAAAGAAGTTTCATTAACTAGTGTGAAACTCCAAAATGAAAAGTACAGAAAGAGAAAACCTTGTGAAAAGCACGTTACGATTGTAGCTGGAGCTGTGGGTCAGGCAGCGTGTTTTGGGTCTGGCTATTTGGAAAGAATGGGTTTCTCCTTGCTCTAAACTGACTGTTGTTGCTTATGTTTCAGTAGTGCCTTAAGTCTGAACTCTCATTCTAACAGGTGTTGCCCTATGACAGGCATACTGTGATGTTATTTTTCTTGCCACAAAAACTGTGTAGTTTAAATTAATGAGGTGCAGTGTCCCTATTCGCATTTTGAGGGGATGGAGAACTAAGGGTCACGCGTTTCAAGTGACTTTTAATCAGCATGGTAGAAGCAAGCTTTGGGCTTTGTTCTGGTTCCTCAGCTGCAAGATCCTTGGCTTCTGGACCTATCTTCCTTTAGTTGAAAACAGTCATCCACATCCACGTCATGTGGCTTAGAGGCGTAACTGCTGCGTGGTGTGCACGGATGCCGACATCTATACTTGACTCACCTTTAGCTCAAGTCCTCCAGAAAATTAATCTGGAAGATAATTTCCAAGGGAGAAAGACCCCATAGCATACGCTGAGCATTGGCTTCTTCTTTAGATGACTTGGTAGTAAAGCAGGGCTACATATATCTATCATTTTTCTTACTATTATTTGGCTTCTTCAGAAACAGTTTCAAAGTGTTCATGAAATGCAGCCTTTACCACAGTCAATACCAAAGACCTTCCTGCAAAGTATGTTGAACTAATGCCTGAAAAATATGGTTTTCTCTCTTTGCACACCTTGTAATGATCCATACAGTTCTTTAGCAAATATACAAGCTTGACCCATGCCCTGCAACCTGTTCTCCCAGCTGTGCATCTCTGGCAATTTACAAACACAGTGAAAAGATGGGAAAGTGGTCAGGAACTTGCTGATCTTGGGAACTCTGTGAGACCTAAACAGGCAGTAATCTATTCTATCATGAAGCTGAAAGTGGTTTGGCAGTTCTGCTTAGATACACCCAATGATACAGACATATTGTATGTTGGTTTTGGATACCTGCATCTTTGTAGAAACTCTCTTATCAGAAAATATAAGAGCTGGAGCAAGTCAGAGTTTCAGACAGGGCATGTTGTCAGTTCTGGGTGATTTTAAGATACAGAGCAACCAGTATGGTTGTAAGTATGTGGAAAGTGCATCACTAACTGATGACTTAAGTCTGATACTCTGATGCAGCAGAGCCAATTCAAAATACCAGCAGTGTAGATTATCCCTAGAGATGTGATTTACAGTACTGGTCAGAACAAGCTGATAGCAGATGTTAAAATTAAGCCATATAGACAAACATTGGGAATATAGTCCACAAATGTCTTGCAAACTAGTGAAAAATAGTATTGCTTGCTTGCTTGCTACTGTTTTGCACACCACAAGAATTACTTGACTTACTAATGATCAACCTTATGCAATAACTGTAGTATTTCAAACATTACTTCAATGCTTTCATACAATGCTTATAATCTGCTGTTTACTCAGAAAGACAGCTTTAGGCAGGCTAATTTAAATAGCTACCCAGCTTTGTGGTAAAGGGAGCAAGGGAACTTCTAGACATCACTCCAGCTCCAAACCTCTGTACCAGTCACGATCTGCACTACCCATGAGATACTTAGCTTTAGGCCTTCCTCATGAACTGCTCCATAAAATACCACAGTGGTAAGGTCCATGGATGACCACCAGCTGACCAAATGGAAAAAAGGCTGAGACCTACCTTCTAGTCTTGTTTATGATCATTTGAATGGACACTGGCTGCCTTTCATGAGATTTATTTCCAGAAACACATATATCCCTGAAACACATAAAAATAATAATCTGAACTGAATCTCTGTCCCCATTTACTCACATAAATGTCTAATACTCTTTTCCATGAAGACTGAAGTAAAGATGACATATGACATTGTGAAGTCTCAGTACATGCAGGGAAGTGTGTTTTCTGAGAAACTCATAGAATAAAAAATTTCCAGGCACAGATTATGCCATTTAACCTCTCAGGGCGCTTCCTTGTTGTGTGGGGAATCCCATTCTCTAACAAACCAGCCAGTTACATCATGTGGAAAGATAACTTTTGTCCAGGAACCAGATGGCTAAAATACAAAGAGAAGAATCTCCTTCCTCTATCCTCTTTTGTGGGCCTTAGCTACAAATTCTTGTTCAATTTGAAAACCTAGTTCTCAGTTAGGGCTGCCCTTGGTAGCATCACCACAGATTTACTGTAATAACAACTGTCTATAGAAAGGTGTGTCAGACTTGCAGTGTAGAACATTTAAAGGTGATACTGAAACATGCTGTTTAGCTGAATATGTAGCTCCATTAAGCAAGGTAAACAGGAGGATGATCTTTTGTTGCTCTTCAGAATACATTGGGCAAGCTCTGAGAATGTTTGAAGGTAAAGTCTGGTTGTTTTGTTTTGTTTTTTTTCTTAAAGCTTAGAGTGCTAGATAGCTTCAAGACGAAGTAAGAAATAAGCAGCATGCAATTGGGTGTTACTTTTCCAGTTCTGAACAGACACTCTGCATGCTGCCAGAGATGATTTGTGACCTGTCATGACTGTTTCAATGGAGGTTCAGTTGCCAATATTAGCACAGGCAGCTCTCAGCGTAACTTGGATACTATCTGTGTACACGAGGTTGTTTAGCGGGAGTCTGGCAGAGTGGTAATGACTTGCAGGGGTTTGTTTGTTTGTTTAGCTTTCTTTGAGATTGCAGAAGGTCACCTCTAGCAGTAACATAGCTTATTGCAGTTCACTTTACAGCACTGTGTTTTGGCTATGGATTTTACTTAGAATCCATTCCTGGCCAATAAGTGACCACAGGTGAAAACAGTAACACACTGGGCCTGATGAGCAGTGCTCTGTGACCTGCTTGGGAGAGGTAGAAGGGATCTACTGTCAGTCTCAGCTGGAGACTGTAAAAATTGATTTGAATTTATCACCATAGTCAGCCAGTGGTCTGGGAAGAAACCTTGCTTGGGTAACAGATTGTCTCAATGTAAAAAAATATGTATTTGGATAGAAGACTTCCAGTCTAAAAGAAAAAAACAAATAACTTGACCCCCATGCTAAGAAAACACAAACATCGATTTTCTTACCTTTTAATGTATCAGGAGCAGATAACTTTGTGATTTCATTGGAGTCCAGAATGAATGTCTTAATTCCAGTTGTTTTTAATCAAGCTAGCAGTATATGTGTACTTGGAGCCAGGAAGCTTGTAGACCAATGCAGATTTCTTCCAGTGTGTTTACATTTCAGGTTTATTTTCTTCTCTACCTGTATCTCCTTAGTTCTTAGGGATTTCATCAGTGATGTGAAAGACCCTGAAATTCAGAGTTGATTCATAATCTTTGTGCTTCCTGTATGTATTATTATATTGCGATATGATATACTGTCTCCTGGGCACACTGGGTCACAGTGTCTCCCATAAGGTTCTAAATGCTCTCAATATTAGCACTAGGGTGACCGCAAAGCAGCGAAGGAAAAGGCAAGATCGGACATGATCAGTGTTGATAAACACAACAGGAAGCTTGCACGGAGGAGGTAGTATCTAAAAGTAGCTTAGTTAACCCTACACGGTGCTATGCTGGGTCTGAAGTAGCAAAGCCTGGATTTCCTTTAGGTTGTGTCTCCTTTTTAACTGTCAGTTCTAGCTGAAGCTTTTCTGTTAACTAGTGTTTGATACATCTATGGAGTTTGATGTTTAACTGTGTTGTATGCTATCTTTTAGCAAGTTCTAAAATGGCTGAATCAAAACACAGTCACACAGGACTAATGTGAATTTTTGTATTTCTTTTGTTGAAGGACACCATAAAATGTTGTTTTTCAAATTCTGAAGAAATCCAAACAGCTACCTGTGGGGCTCCACTGTCCCTCTTTTTTCAACACAGGGCTGGCGTTCTGCAGCTCTCAAGCATTTTCAGGCATTGAGTAATGCGACGACATCCTTTGAGAAAATGGTTTAATAGTCAGGGGGCCTGCTACCTGCATTTTAAGAGCAAGCTGCCTGACCCACCCACGTAATTTTCTATTGAGATTACTCATGCTTCTGGCAGAGTGAGTCTGCCTTTCTCCTGAGCTGGCCATAACGCAGGTGCAAATTAACATTGTAAAGTATTAGCTTCAGCTCATTTCGTGGGTGAAAAGCTAAAGAAAGCCCTAATCTGAGTTCATGCCTGTGTCCTTGCCTGAAATATTTTTGAGCCTGGGAACAGTGATGTGTGCATTTTGAAGGCAGTAGATTAAAGGTACAAATTACGAATTGCAGTGTTTTGATGCCCTTGTTGAAAATGTATCCCAGCAATTCCAAGAGAAAACAGCTCTCACCATGGAATGCAACTGTAGAAGATGCATTCGTGTGCAGTCAGATCCGAGTAAAATTAAATCCAAAATGGCAATAGCCCAGGAGGAAAGCTGATGCTAATTGTACATAAATAGCAGAGGGACTGTCATATGACAGGCTATAATCAATATAACATGCCCGTTGTGACAAATCTGCATGTCAGGTGTCCTTACTGGGACTGAGTGTTGGCGCTGTTGTATACCTTGCTGTCTTCTGGCTCTGCTGGTGATTTAAGTGTTATTATGGATTTATTCCTCACATAGAATTAATTTACAGTTCTTTCCACCAAAACAAAGAACTGGAGTGAGCAAATGAATGAAACATTCTGTTGTGCAGATGCTATACACTGTATCTATAGTTTTGCTAAAACAATTGATGTGCAGAAATGGATTCTTTGAACAAAATTGAATATTTAGGTTTGCTAATGAGAAATCTAGGATCTCTTGTTTTGCCCAATTGATAGTCAATAGAACACTTTAAAAAACTGAGGTCAGCCTTGGTAGATGCTGTTCATGCTTTTTTTCTTTGCACAATGTTACAGGTCTGGAATTGTTCCAAGGGACAAATGTATTTAGTAGATCAATCCATTTTTCAATAAGGAATCATTTGGTGATTTCTGTGATCTCATCATGATACTACCATAAGAATTTACTTGCTGATTTTTGTATATCCCAATTTCGAATTGTTTGTAGCTACAATTGCTTGTAGCTTTAATACTGTAATTGCTTCTGGAACTCAATGGGTAGAAGGTTTTTTCTATTAAAATTATGTAAAGCTATATGAAGATCAGTATGGGGGGTGGAGAAGGTGTTTGTTGTGGCTCCGAAGGAAACAGTATAACAAGGGTTAAAAGGAAAGGTATGTTAATGGCTACAGAATGCCAGATGTGTGATTTCACTCAAATGAAGAGGAGGAACTAACCTGAAGATAAGGTGCCAAGAAGATGGGGAACTGAACTGGAGCCATAAAATACTCTGATAAAGAAAACCTGGTGCTTGTGGGTATATAAGTGTGAGAATGAATGAGTAAAGTCAGTATAGCCAGAGATATTTTTTTTTTTTAATAAATACCATTTTCCCTTTCATAAGATCTCATACAGGGTTTTGTCATGCAAGTTTCCTACAACCAAGTTAAAATCTTAATGTACAAATGCTTCGAGGGTCACAGATTTGACTGAAAATTGGTACATCATGGAAGGGGATGCAAGAGTTTTCCTCCAATTTGATAATTTCTTCTGGCAATTTTAAAACTTAATTTTGGTTCACTACAACTTTTGCTAACAAATTCCTAGCATGGAAGAGGTCTCTCTAGTTGTCTGTTGCTACATATTCAGCACATGAGTATGTAATGTATTCTTGTGGCTTGCAGGTAGTTACTTGTTAGTAACTTGTTAGTAACCGACTACTTGTTAGTAGTCGGTACAAAATCAGACAGTCACCTTGCTTTGGCTTCCTCTAGCATGTCCAGTGAAGGTGCTTGACTACCTCGCATGGCTTTTCTGCTGGAGGAACCAGAGGTGTTGGCTCAGGAGTACTGAAGAATCACAAATGCTTACACACAGGCTTAGAAGTGGTTCAGGAGAGAGCTCTTTTAAGAGGTGCCCCCCCAATATGACAATTCTTGATAACAATGCTTTATCTTGGCTTTGGAGGATGTTTTTTGCACACTGTAGTTTTGGGGATTGCTGTACCCATCCAATTCTCAGCTGACATCTAGGCTTGCATCCACTTCTGGCAGTAGGCAAAAGTCTTAAGTAGTTAGGACAGAGTAAGTCTTGGGGTAGTGTAGGAGATACACAGTGTTCTCTCAGAATATCCTGTATTTTTCCCTTTTTCCCTGTTCTCATTTTCCCCTAGTTCATGAGAATCAGGTGAGGCTTATTTGAAAGGGCACTGATGAAGGTCACTGAAACCTGTTGCAGTGGCCCTTTAGCACTACTCAGAAGGGTACATGTAAGGCTTGAAGGCTACTCTGATTTGAGCCAGGTAAGAGTTTGTCTGGGATTGAAGGAATCTTCAGGGATTATCCAGCTAAATGTCTAGTTATTGAAGAAAAAGCTTCTATTCTCGTTTATACCACCATTTATAATTTTCCCTGCTGAGCCCCTTATTTAAGACTAAACTTACTTGACCTTCTATTAGATCCAGTTTTCATTTGAAATCACAAAGTGCCAAAAGCAAGGAAATATATTTTGATTTCAGGCAATGCTGCAGTCTTCCCTGGCCCTCTGAGGAACCTCTCAAAATACAGTGCCCCACATCAGGCTTCATTCATGACTCCTTTTGTTTCTAACCAAAGAATCCTTAAGCAGTATTTCTTCATTTTCCTTCTCTTAACAGTCCATTTTCCTATCTTATCTTCTCACAGTACTGTCCTGGCATTCTCTTGCATGCGATATTTATACAGTTCTTAGCTGTAAATGGATTTCTTCTGAACCTTGAATGGTCTGGGAATTGCATTACACTTCAAGGTGACTTTCCCCTCTAGTTACAGCTGTGATCTATTGGCTAGCAGGCAGTGAAGTGCTAGCTCTACCCTGCTATTGTCATTTGATGCAGTTTTCCTCTTAAATAAGGAAAAGAATTTCCTTGAAATAAATCGTTATTGTTGGCCTAAAATCGCTTGACAGTTTCTGATGATGTCACATTGCGATCCATCCGCTTTCATCCAAACAGATGAAGAAACCATCAGCATTTTACCATGAAACTGTTGGTGCTCGTTTTTTTAGAAAACCTGAGCTTCTGGGTTTGTCTTGGATCTCACCTTTGCTTCTGGAATGAAATCGTAATATAATTCTGAAAGAGGAACACAGATTAAATTAAAGTGTTATTTGCCTTTAAAACTTTCCCTTTTTGTATAATAATCTGATTAGGACTGAGGCAATGCTTTATATTTTATTACCGGCATAGGAGGTATTTATGCCAGGTTCTTGCCTTATGGTGTTTTGATTCAGATTTTTGTGCAGTAAGTAAACGTGAATGTGTCTTGGTATGGTTATTTGGATGGCTATTTGATCCTCAGTTTCAGCATTATTAATACTTCACTAGCAAGGAACCTCTTCGTAAAGGCTCGGAGGTTCTGTTTCATTGGATAAACATATAACATTTCACATCATCTCCAAAGTGCAGTAAGAATGTTTTTCTTGAGAAATTTCTCATCCTCCTTCTTTATGAACTATCGTGAATGGTGAAGGAATTACAACAAAACTCTGCAGATCAGTCTCGATTCACTGCATAAACTTATCTGTGTTATTAGAGAGGAAGGGTTGGTGTCTGAATGATGACATTTTTTTTTCAGAAAGATTGGTATACTTTACAGATTTCAAATAATACACTTAAGCTGGTTTAAATAAAGGATTTGGTTTTATACCTTAGATAAGTGACAGACATTTTAATTTAGGTCCCTCTGCAACACAAACGTAAATAATATTTGGAGGCGGGGTGGCAGGGATCAAAACTACATTAACTTCATCTTGAAAAGATGAAGTGGAGGGTAGAACAATTTTGAGTTGATGACTTCTGTGAGTACTCATTTGTCCTCCACATGATGTTGCATTGTTTGATTAGCCTATTTTGTATCTTTTAATTTCTTTGTGTGGACCACAGACCACAATGAATAATATTTTAGTGAAGTTCTTGAAGGAGAGGGACCTGACTCATGATGACGGAAATGTGTGAATAATTATAATTTTTGTAAAAATTAGTTACAACAGAATTGTCCCATCTTATTTTGGTATCTAACGGAGATGAGAATCCGTCTGCTCAGTGGAGTGGGGTGCCACAGTGGTACTGCTCCATGCAGGAGAAAAGAAGTCCACAAGATCAAGACAAACTTTGTGTGTGTATGTTTGTCTAGGCCAGTGGTATGGGTGTGCCTGTCCCACATCCTTTTATTGCATGCATTGTGAACGTCTCAAGGCAAGAACAGAGTGTTTGGAAACTGCCTGGCATGTTACGGATATTACTGGAAAGAATAGAAAAAAGTATTTCTTGGTTTTTAGCATGAGGCAAGCTTCTATCAAATTTGCTGTGGAAAGTGCTGACCAAGTTGAAATATGCTTATATCCGACCTAGGATCTGAGAACCATCACTGGAGTTAAAGCTTAAAAAATGATTACATGCTGCTGAATTCACCCTTCAGGGAAAATGACTGGGAGGTTGGGGTCTGTTTAATGCAGAAAGGAGCAAAGCACAATAAAATTTTCAACATCTGCCCTTCAGGCCTCAGGGCTCCGAATCCTGTGAGAAGGTTTGTTTTTGCTGAGGGATGGGTTTGATGATGTTGCATTCACTGCTCAGAAAGGAGCTGTTAGTGCTAGCGTTGGGATAGGACTGGGAAGTGGAGGGGAATCCAGAGTCCTAAGGATCTCCTGGGTTCAAGAAAATATTTAGAGAAGCACCTTTTCTGCAGCAGTAAGGATGGTGAGTGGCGTTATGCTGCTTGGTGTGAGCTGCAGGTGTACACGCGGTTGAGCTATCATTACATGAACACTCTTGGAGCATGCAAGATGTGTGGCCTTATTTTTACCTCTTGCTGCATGCTACCTTTGACCACATCCATTTTATTGGGTAAAGCAGACCTTTGATTTCCTTTCTTTTCTACTCCCTGTAGAACTGGAACACACATTCTACTAGGTAATTTCAGAGTGGGTTAGGGGGTTGTCCAATACCTAAACATTAAAGTATCTTGTGACCTAGTAGGTAAAGAAATGGATTTTGAGGCGGTTGTACGATTCCATGTATTTCTTGTGGAATAGATGTACTTAGTATGATCAGGTGCTTGGATCTTCCTGCTTTGGTAAATTATCTGTTATAAGATTGGGGCCTTGCAGAGCATTGAAAATTTAGATGAGTAATAACTGTTGTGGTCTGTGATAGTGCTACAGTGCTTATGCCACCCAGCTTTAAATGTTGCTGCTTGTTCATATTATCCTGCAAGTCATTTATTGTGCTCTTTTGCTTGACTCAGACTGCAGCATAGTTCTGACACAATTAGTTGCATCTCAGCCAGGATAAGAAAAAAGTATTTTCAGATGTCATCAAGTAGCAGATACAGATCTTCTTTGAGTTCGTACAAATCTTAATGCAGTCCCCCTCACAAATCCCTATGCTGCTAATAAGGACAATTCTGTGAGCTGTTACCCTGTCATCTGTTTTGCATCCTGTGAGGGGAACAAGTGTAGACATTTTTTGGGGTGTTGCGATAAAGATTAGTGATGCCTACAGGAGTGGTGAAGACACAAGGAAAGAAGTGCACTCATGGTAAGGGCATAATTGCAGAATTTCCACCTATGTTAGAGGCCACATTGAAAATGATTGGGTTTTGTAGGTTTGAGTTATTGTTTTTATCCTTCTCTCACAATTGGATTATTATAAACATGGGAAAAGTGCCATTATTTTAGTCAAATAGATGCAGTCTGTTGCTAGTTCTTCATTTATACACAAGTTTGTGGTGAAAGACTTAGTGAATTTTTGTGCACATCAACTCTAAATCCTTCTATTTTCGTTCTTTTTAAACAGCAGGCAAAAGGATACAAGAAAATAAAGTTCAATGGAGGGAGAGAAGTACTAATGGAGAGAAATACTAATGGCATGAGGTGTCCATTATACATATATATGAGTATATTAACTGCTTAATGGTTTACCTTTTCTGTGATTTTGAAAGTTGGCCTGCAAACCAAATGAGAAATTTCCTTTGAGGACTGGAGCACATGTAGTTTATAAACATAAGATGAACTGTAGGTTCACTCCAGCTCTTTTAACTAGTAGTAGTTTTTGCATGGCTTGAGTTTTCTTGTGGTAACAGATGTGTCACTTCAGAGATGACTAATGGCACAGAATACTAGAGTGTTTTTTCACAGACAGTCAAGGACAAATCAAAACAAAAGAAGTATAAGCAGTCACACCCAGTGTTGCATATTTCTAATCATTATATACAGGGCTTTGCTCTTGAGAATATACTCAGAGGCAGTGTATTGTTTCCAACATCAGCACTTTTTACTGTGACCAGAACTGGATTTAAATTTTTAAATTTTTCCCGTTCCTAGTATCTTTCAGTTAAAGACCAGTTAAAGGATCATATTCACACAAGAAGTTCCACTGGTGTTGCGGAGTCTGCACACATAAGTAAGGATATCTGAATGATCACTTGGAGATTGGGGCCTTATTAGGTATCAGGTTCCTCGTCCAGGTGCTGAGCATCCTTGTTTCTCCGTGAAGCCTTGCAGGACTGAAGGCTGAATGAGCACTGCTCTAATTAATGAAAAAGCACCAGATCTCTTGCCTGGCTCCCAGCTCAGACTCCCAGGTGGGTGCCCTGGCACCGGAGGAGCCTGCAGAGCAGTTTAGAGGGCTGCTGTGGTCCCTGTCCCACATGGCCAGGCTGACCCCCATGTGAGCCACCCTTCAGCGTGCCTGGCCCAGAGGGGAGATGAGGCACAGCCCTGGGCTGCAGCCCCACGGACATGCTCACCTGTCTCAGCCTTGCAAGGAGGCTCCTTCGCTTGCCCTTCTTCCTGACTGGAAACATTTATGTTTTTTGCAAAAAAATACTAACCAGAGATTTTATGTAATATGTTCACCAAAAAGTATATTACTTAACATATAACGAAGTGTATTAAAATGCAATGTTGTAATTTAGAGTTAGGGGACTATTTTAAAGTTGTATATGGTCACTATGGAATCTTACAATGGCTCCTCCTGGGCAAACAGCATATCGGGACATGCCTACAGTCTTTTTCTGTGCTTAAACCTTCAAGTAATTACTGTGTGTCACTCACTCTGTGGATTTCATATTGCTTTTTAAAGAATAATCTCTTTTCTCCTGTTTTATTTTGTCAAAGGCTCAATTAAAAGTGGGATTCAGTGGTTACCTTTTGAGATGCATTTAGGCATAGAAAGACACCTCAGACAATTTTCAGAAGCACTTAATATTTAGAGTACGATGTTTTCCCATATCCAAGTCGCTTCTCTGTGCCACATAAAACAACCCCTGCTGAGAGAAAAGAACAGATGGATTCAAGTGTTTCATACCAGTGACTTTCTCACTCTTTAGCAAATGTTTAGCTGAAGTGTTTGAGGCTGTTAAAACTTGTCCTCAATTTCATCTTAGTAATTCCTTGTTTTCTTCCCCTGGTCTCTAGGATCACAAGGAGTAGGTACATAATATGTTTGTAATTTGAGTACCACTCTTTAGTCCTACTCTTTTTAGCAAAACTGACAAGAAAACTACTATTTAGATCATGGCAGAGCTCTCAAATTCATTTAAGCAGCCATGCAGGGATATTCCCTGCATTTATTTAGTTGCACTTTGAGTTTCTGAGCATCAAAATAAATTATTTGCAGAAAAAATTAAGTGTCTCTGTGATAAATGTGAACCTGGGGTCTTTCACTGTGTTATGTTTAGAGTTGACAGATAACTTTATTTACTGTACAGATCATGTTTAGTTAATTTAAATATTTGACAGATCTTTTAGGACGTGACATTTTAGTTTTCCCCTTACGTAAACAACGTATCTTATTGATGATAAGAGAACTTGAAGGCTGTGATTTACAGTATAAATTTGCTTGCTGCTACATTACTGCAGCATTTTACATATACAAGGCAAAGTTATTAAACACTTTAAATGAAAGATTGTTTATAGAAGTAAATACTGGCAGAAGTTTTCTTTCACTGTGTATATGGGTGTGTCATGAGTATGCACATTTGCCATACTCATATACATCAAGAGGATTAATTAGAGTTTTGATGAATTCTAGTGTGACCAGAGATGGTAAGTCTTGGTAAATATTACTGAATTTTGTGAGGCTTTTTATTATTGTTAGGATAACAATATTAAGAGTTTATATTAAAGCTGCAGTTCCTAGATTTTGGTGAATTCATTATTTATTTTTTCCCCCCAGACCCCATGTATCTGGCATTTGTTATAGAGAAAACTGTAGAAATGGGAGTCAGAAGGATGGGGGATATCCGAGAATGGGACAATAATGTGAATGTGACCTTCTATGAAGGAAATCACATAATGAGGGGGAACTTCAAAGGAATGATTGAAAATTGATGAATTGGACAGATCTGATAGATTTGTTCAATTTTGGAGGGAGCTAGAGAGAAGCTGAATTGATGCATTCAAGGTATCTGACCCAATATTTAATTATAGGTCTGCTGTCATAAAATCTCCTCTTTTCTAGGCCTGTAATTATATCACAAACGAACAAAAAATAAATTTTTTGTTAAAATTTTTAAAAATTTTAATCTCAGTTTCTAAAACCACAATAGATTAAATTGGGGGGGTTCTGTAAGTGTTTTATAAAACATCCTGAGTTATGTGTTAATTGAATCTATCTTGTTCCTTCCATGTGGCCTTTTGACTGACTAGGAGATAGGAACTAGTGCATTAAGAAATACATCTTGTCCTTTTATATTGACAATGTTTGTAAACAATAACGCATGTGCACAAGAATGTGCACTACCAATAATTCTTGAAGCCTTTTCAGCCTTCCAACTATTTTCTAAATTGACACTAGAATAAATTTGGCAGTAGATTACAGAATCTTGTTTGGAAGATGAGGCCTTACACAGGCTGAGAACTACCTACAAAACAGTCTGTTTAACACTACCATTAATTTGAGGGTGTGATTTTTATGGTCAAGGGACACTGATCTCAGACTGATTCTCTTTCTTCCCTGATTATGTTCTCATTCCTTCACTTGTAGTGATACCGATTTGTGTGCAGCTGTGCAGGAACTTGGACCACCCTTGGACTGAGTCCCCTGGAAAGTACCTTTCTTAAGGAGGGCTTATTTTTCAGCTGAAGCAATAGGCCAGTCTGCCTAATCAGCACACAACTACATAAACTGACAGCAAGGCGCGGGCAAGAATGGTTGATTAAAGGTAATGAAGACTTCGTGATATTTTGTTGAGGGGGGGCTTTTGGATAGTTGCTCTGCTTCTCTCACAGTAACAAGAGAAAAACATCAGAAGACAGGAATTTTGAGAAATTCCAAGGTTAAGGTTTGAATAAATAATTGCTCAACAATTAGCCCACTAATGTGTTGTTACATGTAAAACATCTTAAGTACCTATTTGCTACAATACAAAGGTAGGCTCCTGTCCTGTAAGCTGTTTCTTGTCAGGAAGATTTTGCAGCGTAGGAGGCCCCTTGGTACAGATGTTTGTACAGCCAGCCAGCCTGTCCATCTGAAATAATTTAAAGGATCTGGGCTTTAAGGCTTAATTGTATTAGTATGGTATAGTAAAGCCTTTGTGCAAAGCTGTCACCCTCAGTGGACTGTAGGAGTTCAAATAGATTGGCATGACTACAAAGGTTTAAGGTTGTAACAGCTGCTGTAAAGTTGAGTGATGCCATGCTGAGGAATGTTTTGAATCTGTAAACCTGATTTGTAATTAGAACAGTTTTCCTACTGAAAATCACACCGAGCCAGTAAGATAGCAAAGAATTTCCCTGTAGTTCCCCGGGAAGTTTAAGATCCCCCAGTGATTCAGAAGTACAAATTCCGGCGAAAGCCACCTCTGAGCTTTCAGTAATCTTCTCTTAAATGTTTGTACTATTTGAGCTTTTCAGAGAAGCTGCAACAGCTAGTCTCTATTACAGAGAAAGTATTTCAAGTCATGCCTGGGACAAACAAGCAGCGGCTTTGAGGTAGCTGTGAACAGTCCCTTTTCACCTCATTACAGTGTAGCTTACTATATTGACACTAATAAAGTTAAACTTTGACAATTATTCTGCTGATGACTGTTTCAGCTGAAACACCAGATGCTTCTAAAACTGAAGAATTAAATAATTTTATTCTAATCTGATCCTGCTGGCCTTTTTTATACCACAGTACCCTCTGGTCATTGCTGGGGAATAGTTCTTCTAGTAGAGATAGGCATCTATTTAAGTTACAGAATTTTTTTTATATGAAGAGAATAATATTCTGCTTTATATTTTAATCTTTAAAAAGAATTATCTACCTACTTGTTGTAACTTGAGTTGGTCAGCAAAACTTAAACAAGTTATCTTGCTGTTAACTGAAGATCTGTGCCTTTGCAAAAAGGCAATTGTGTTAATGACTTAGCACATCTTACAAGCTAACACTTAACTTTCACCTTCTTTGCTTGCAGCAGCAATGTCAGTAATTGCAGTGTGTTAAAGCTGCATGGAAAACTAAATTCAGTGCAGCCATTCAGAAAAGACCCATTTCTCCTGCAAAACAGGACAGACCATGCAGCTGTACATATCCTGGAAGAAAGTCCTGGTCTAAAATGATCTCTCAGCTCCAAGGAAAGGTTTTGGTCCAGTCGTAGACATGCATAGATTAAATTATTTTCTAACATTTCATTTACACAGGCTTTTTTTTACCCAGTGGTGATTTTCAGTGATAGCACTGATTGGTTGGGGTTTTTTGAGTTCTTTAGGGAGTTTTGTTAGTAAGGTACAAATCCATCAACTTCAGTTTTTCTGTGACATTGTTTACGTCTGCAACTATGTGGAATTTGTGTTTGCAGGAGTTGGTGCAAGCTACTGATAAATTAACTTGTGGGGTAGGATCAGAGAGCTTTGGTTTGAGTGTTGGATTTGAAAGAATCACTGCCATCTTTGAAATAATTCTGTGGTTTCCAGCTTCCTCAGAAGCCAAAGGTATCGGGGATCAATTGGATAAGAGGTATAAAAAACACAAATCAGCCATAAACTGAAAATGGCACTCAGTAGTCATTTAAAAAAGGTTCTTGAATATTTACTTTGTTTTAGTGGGCTCTGAATTGCCTCAGTAAAATAGTTTTCCTTTTATGCTAATTTATTTATGCCATTTTAAAATAGTAAGAATCTAAAACTTTGAGAAGTTACTAACACAATAAATACAATGGCATCTTGTTAAAATAATTTTAGCAGTGAATCCAGTGGCAAACACAAATAGGGACTTATTGCATAGGAAGAATATTTTTGCAAAGAATCCTGCATTATTTGCAGTGTGTTAATTCTGTTCCAGATGTGTTACATTGTACCTGATACTTCATAGTTTGTGAAGTGAAAGAAATATACAAACGAACTGTAACTCTCACTATTTTTTGTTGATCTCATGAAGGTTTATGCTTAGGGCAAATACAGTTGTGATCGTATTGTCTAGGAAATCAAGGGAGAAGAAATAAATGAGTCAGTTAATCCATTGTAGGAAAAAAATCCCATATCCATAAGTATTCTGTCAAAGTGAGAAACTGAGGATTAAACCTCAGCAGTGGCCAAGGCTTTAAATAGTTAAGTGAGAAGGTCATATCCAAAGTGGCTTGTAGCCAATATCAGTTATCTTGGCTTTTATATTCACTGTCAGTCACAAAGAGGGAACACACACATGCTGGAAGAAAGTAATTGTTGAAGATTAAAGCCCCATGTGAAATGAAAGAGCCATCAAAATTCTTTATAGTTGCTTGGCATGAGTTCTGATAATACAAAGTTTTCTTACTATTATTTTAAAATGCAGCCATCTACCACAGACTAAACAAAAATCCCTCAAGACAATTGCACCAGCCTGTGAGTATAGTGTGTTTAATTGCTGTGCACAGCTGGAGCTGGCAGGTGAAAAGTAGAGACATGGTTGCTTGTTCAAATAGGAAGATTTAGATTTCTTCTACTTTTTTCCTGTTTAATTTCACCTCATATTTTAGCTGCAGATAGGATTTTGCTGGTTTGTCATATTTTAGATCTATCTATTTGTTCTTAGTTTATGTACAGAGAAACATTTTTTTCTCTTGAATATCTCATTGGCAAGAATAAAAGAGGCACAATTCCCTAGTGTTGGGGTCGCAGTGCGCAAGACTGATCATCATGCAAGCTTAAAAAATAATACTCCTGATACGTACCTCTTGTGAAACTCACACGTAACACTTTTTGACTTATTGTATGTGAAGCCAACCCCATGATGACAGCGTTAAGACAGATGTATGCACTTGGGCAGAGATCCATAGTTCATACTTTTCTTCAGGGTTGTGCTTAAAGTACTGAAGAGTTTACACTCCAAGGAGGAATACAGGACACATTCTTACAGTCATATTTTCTGTCTTGCCAGTCATCAAGTATTATGCAGCAATATTGCTTGTCACGTTTAAATCAACCAACACTGTTTTGCACAGGTATTGATTCTTCCCTGCTCTCCATGTTTTATGCCCTCTTTAAGGTCCTGTTGTTCCTGTTTGAAGTCAATAGGTGCAAGAAATGCAGCTTTGAATGTTATACAACCAAATGAAGCTTCCACCTACCCAGTCCTCAAGGAAACATCAACAGTTGGTGATGGGAAGAAACCTCATTATTAAGAGGTAATTACTTTTAGTTTGATGCTTTTCGGTGCATTTGCGTATATAAAAAAATCATGCTAGGAGTTGAGAGATAACATTGTAGTTCAGATTTTATAAAACAGTAAGAGAAATGTTATTTATAAAGGGGCTGTTTCCTCCTTTGACTAGCTTAGGACTAGGTGTTACATCCGTAAACAATGTCTACATGCATGAATGCATACATACACACAAATAAAATGTTATTTTCTATATCTGTGCATTAAAGACAAATTATGGTTGTTGATGTTGAGAAACTCAGAATGTTTACTACTTTCTTGGGTTTTGTGTTTGCAAAACCTCATGGACAATATTGTTGACTTTTATCTTTGATTCACGTTAAGGGGAAAAATAATATTGTAATGTTACTGGTGGCTTATGTGCTTGTACAGTCAAATATATTTGAAAGCATGCTTCATGCTGTTTGCCTCAGTGTGTGCCATGTCCTGTGCATAAACTTTTTTTAAAGTCAGAGTTGCCTGGTTCTAAATTAATTCAGGTTGACAGATGCTGTCATGCATTCAGTGTGGATGGAGTTCACTGAGATTTTGAAGTTTTAAGTTATCAAATACTGAAAGACAATTACTACTACAGTATTAACAACTATTTTAAGTGATAAAAAGCCCTAGTGGTATGATCAAGTATGTAAATACAAGATGTTGTTCCCAACAAACAATTGAAATAAAGTACCACTAAGAAAAAATCTCTCAAAGAGAATTTTAAAGTAATCGCTTCTAAAGAGGAAAATGTCAACTGGGCTCAATTTTTCCACTTGAGTTTCTGCCAAAATCATTCAAGTTTTTGTCATTTCCCTTTTCTTCTGTACATTTTTTTGATTCGGACAACTGTGGAATTTCCTGTTTTGTTTTTGTTTTGCTAGTGCAACTAAACCAATCAACAGCCAAAGGTCACTGTAGAAAACCAAACCTTCAGTAAAATTTGAACAAAAACATGACCTCCACGTGTCTGCTCCTTCTCTATTCTGACCTACTATTTCATTTTGTGGTGCTCTAGTCTTTTCCAGAGTCTGCGTTTTCACTCATTGCCATGTTTCTTCCCCTCTCCCCTCAGTTTCTTGTTTGCTTTATGGGGGGGCACTCTTGATTTTGCTCTTTCACCCATTTTTCTTGTTAAAGTTTGGGTTTTTTCCCCTCCTTTTTCTGTTTTTTTGGGTCAGTCTTTCCTAGTTCTGTCTCATTCCATCTCTATTCCCTTTTGCCTTCTCTGTCCCCACAGCCCCCTTGGCCGCAGCCGTACACGCAGGGTGGCTGGTCGCTGGGCAGTCAATAAATCTAAATCTGGGGAGGGCTGTGTCAAGGGGTCTGACACTGCCCCAGGGACATCCCTGGGGTGGTGAGGCAGGGAACCACCTGTGGACAATGAGGGGTGATAACTGGAGAAGGGAGGCTTGTGTCTTGCTGAGTGAATTCCCCCTTATCTCCATAGAAGGCCAGTAGCCTCAGATCTTTGCCTTCTCTGGGGGGCTGCAGAGTGTCCCAGCCCCATTTCCCACCCGTAAGAGAACCATCCTTGCCCTGCCTGTAGCTCCAAAACCCTGCAGCTGGAAGCAGTTGGGTCTTGCTGTCCACAGTGTTTTCGTTTCTGTTTGCGGGGAACAACGCCTGTTCCAGTGAGGGTTGTATATTTTTTAATTATCAGCTGTCCTTATTTGAAGAGGTCTGTTAAAGACAGACCCTGTACTTTCAACGTACTTCTGATTGTTCCTAAGGTACTCACTAAGGAACAATCGCATGCATAGGAATTTTTTTTAAATTGTGTGATTTTCATTCTCCAAACATTTGCAGCTATTGTTGATAGAATTGTAACAGAAGTTGCTGGTGAGAAAACTTGAAATTACTTCAGCGTTGCTTTAATTTTTGGATTGTGCGTGTTCACAGGTCAGTTTCAGATTTTAAAAACAAAAACCAAAACTTTTTCTGTAGCTATTGAGATTTATTTTTCCTCACATTTTTCTGTAACTATTATTTTTGTTGCTGTCTCTAACATTCCACCAGTCTATAATTTACCAAGCCTGTAATGAGACAGTTGTGTTTATTGTAGGGCCTTCCACAGATCTTTGCTACTGTCAGACTGCTCGGGAGGAGGGATAGGACAATCAGCCTGTTGCATAGTTCAGTGGTAGGCGTAGAGACCCTTGGATGTGAGGATGCTGTGAGTTCAGACTCTAGCTGTGCTGCACAATTAATCTTTGTGAAGATAAAAGACCTGTGGCTGCGTTTGGCAGGAAGAGCTGCAGTGGGGGTGAGGTATGGTTTTGTTTAGGTACGTTGTATGGTAGAACGCTTGAAAAGTAAGAATATGTCTATATGTCTTTATTTTCTTGGCATCTGTTTTTCTCTGCTGTTTTCTTCCTCACTCCACAGGACGTTCCATGCAAGGTGCAATTGTGGGAGGGATGGGTGGGTTAGAACTAGTTTTATTTGCACCTGGCTTCCAGCTCTTCCTGCAGATAGACTACTCCTGTTATTGCTTGGCTTGGTAGCATCTGGACTGCAGAGTGACAGCCCATTTTCTTCATGAGTGGCAACAGGGGCCAGTCTTTGAAAATTCCCTTTGCTCCAATTAGATCCCTGGTTAAATCTGAAGGCAAATAAGAGTATACCTTTCATGGGGTTTCACAAAGAGATGATTCTAGAAACCCTCATTTTAATTTAATTGTGAACCTAGGACAGATAAGACAAATGTATTTCACTTGCAACTCTTCACCCAGTGGAAAAGTTACTGGCCTTTGATGAGCAAGTATGCAGAAGTACAGTGAAGATGAGCTAGGGAAGTGGGATCTGCTTTTTTGAGTGGAGTGACTCGATGCTAGTGTGAAGGGGCTTGCTAATACAAGTATCTCTGTACATCAACTCTTTTTAAAACAGATTTTTAAATTGCCTTCTGTTATGTACTCTGAAATCTGCTGCTTTTCTCCCTCACTACAATAAAAATTATGTTTATGGTAGGTGCTGAGAAGGATATTATTAATTCTCTTCCTCCTCCCTGGGAATTCTTTGGCTTTTAACCTCATCAGTGGGATACAAGAAAACTGTATGATAATAATGGTGGCTTATTTATTCATCCTTAAAATGCAGGCTTTTCTGTTTGTTTTAAAGAGGCTATTCAGAAAATAAGCAGACCATCTGGAGAAAATATATTTGCAAGCAATATAGCTTAAATGGATGTTTGTCTACTACTTAAAGCAACAACTGGGAGGAAGAAACCTTGAAATGTTTTTGGCTCATTACTAACTGCTAAGCAGGCTTTACTCCAGTAAAGAAAGATCAGAATTTGGAGATTTACAATGGTAGAGTGTCCATATTTTGTTATAACTGTAGTAATTCTGTATCATCTGGTTTAGATGTTCATAACATTCTCAGGTCTTTTTGCATTAAAACTGCTGACAAGTAGATATAAATTAGTTGCTTTCTTTGTACTGTCTTCTGCCTGCTATACCCCCCCTTTCTCCAAGTCTGAGGTTCACATACTAGACATCCTGGTGTCTGCTGGTACACTGTCTCAACCAAATGCCTCTGATACACCGTGACATTTATTCCAGAAACTTGGGTGGGGTTGTGAGAATGTAGGCCTTGAAATGTCCTTCTTTGAGAGATGTATTTTCCTCATCGGAGACAACTCGTTTTTCTCTGTCTTGTTTGTGTTGGGTATTTTGGTGTTCTATTTTGCTTGTTTATTTGTTTTAATTTGGAAAGCATAATGCAGACATTGCTCGTCATAGCTTGCAATATATATCTTCCTGTCACAAGCAGATGTTGGAGCAGAACAGGGTACGATACTGGTCTGGCTGCTCTACTGAGTTGTCAAGTCACAAACAAGTTACTTAATCTCCGTGCTTTTGAGCTATCCACTCATTCCTTTGGACCACCCTAGCAAAGAAAATTCTTCCCCCTCACCTGTAGCAGCTCTGGCACAGAGGGACAGACTGTCCTGTGTAGATTTCCTCTTCCCATGATGTTGCACTCTGGAGTGACAGGGATGCTTGGCTCCTGCTCCCAGCCACATAGCTCAGTGCCTTTCCATATGGCAATAAGTCCATTGTGTTGAAATGCCAAAAATTACAGATGTTGCTCTGGTTTAGGCTGCATGAATATGGTCATTTTGTTTCTAAATAGCTTAAGTCAGGTGTGTTTGCTGTTTAACTGTGTTAGAATAGGTTCTGGGGAAATCTGTGCAGGCACAGGGATTCCCCCTCTAACATCATGTGGCTGTGGAAGCAGATCAGTCCTTTCTTTACTGTCTCTGGCAGAGCCTGTCACAGGTCACCATGTACCCTTGAAACCTGGGAGCATTTACCTGGCACTGGTGTTTAACTGAAGCCACAGTCCAACAACTTCTCCCTAATTCAGAGTCTCACAGGATTGATCCAAAGCCTCCCAAGCCTCAGGATCCTTTTCCCATGGCCTCCGTGTGTTTTGTATTGGGCCTCTGCTGGGAGTGAGTTTGGGGAAACTGCCATCCACACTGTTCTCCCTTCGTGAACAAGGGCAGCAATTTGACAGCACACCCTTTTGGTTTTGTTTGGTGATATCCATTGCGCAAACTTCCTTTGTCTGTGGCTGCTTGGCAGGCAGTATAATTTATCCTAGTTTAATGTGAGGTATTAAGCCTTTTGTACAAATCTGACTGTGTTCCCTTTTAGATGAGACCCATGTTTTGTAAGAAGCAAAGGCAACAAAGTAAAGATCATTACATAGGTTGTCCTTCCTGCTGTGTTTTAACTAAACACCATCTGCTGAAAGACTGAATCCCCTTTGGAGGGACATCATTCTCCTGTTGTCAACTGAAGCACTTCTGAAAAACTTTTTTTTTTTGTTTTAAAGCAGAGTTGCATTTGGATAGTCTTTAAAGGAATTTTGAATAGTTGCAATAACACCTGTTTTGGAAAATATACTGTCAGTTGTTATTTGGAGTGTTTATGGTGCAGTAGGCACCACAGAATAAAGGAACAGAATAATAGTATTTTGAAAATACAACAGTAAGAATACAAAATATCTCTGTGAGCATATGCTGGTCCTTTACATCCAAAACTTTGGAAGGATCCCCTCTACTTTGAACACCTAAATTTACGTGGCTAATCTTTTCTGAACACGTCACTTCTGTTTAACTGTCTAGAACAAGGAACACAAATGGATTGTAAAAGCTGGATGAAAGAAATGCGCCAAAACCAAGCTGCCTCTGAAAGTGTTGGCATAACTGCCTGGAAATAATAGAAAGGTATTGTGCTGGGTTGTTAGGCTTTATCAATTATTTGTAAACAACCTTAAGTACTTGGTGCTGAGGAATCAAAGTATTTTTCTTTTACCGCTATTTTTAAACACAAAAGAGGCCTCTCTGTTTAGCTAGCAAAATAATTTGAAGCTTCCAGTAGATGTCTTAGAAGAAAGTATCACTTAAGCCACTGATTACTGCCTGTATACTAATGCTTAACAGGTTATTTCAATAATATGCATGTTAAATGCATATTCTGTATTTGTTGTTGATGGACTAGCAGTAACAGTTGTGACTTCTCTTGAAACTGTAATCTGATAGATTCTCAGGCTAAATTCTGTCCATTGTCTGTTTTAATAGCTGAGTAGAACTGCTAATCGTACAAAGTTCACAGCACAAGTAGTCTGTGAAGCAGGCCAGGAACTTCAGAAGATTTGTCTTGCTGATTGGAGATTACCTACAGGTAATGAATGATGAATCCCTTTTTATTAGAAAGGTGCAAAACCTCTTTGAGCTCTTGTGTCTCTAAATAAATCCTCCAGCCTCAGTGGGGGCTATCTGTGAGAGTAGGGGACTGGATAGAACTGGAGTGCCTGGGGACAAGATGTGATTCACCATATCTCAGTTGGGGTCAGCAAAGTCAAATAAGGAAATGAAGGAGAGTGAGAAATGTCTGATACTTCAGGCATGCTGGCTCCCAACGTTAAGCAGAGCAGTCCTGCAAAAGTATTTAGTAATTTGCTTTGCTGGATTTGAGATCCAGTATTTTTCAGCACTGGAAATTTGAGCGTTTGGTTTAGTGTCTGAAGCAGGATGTTTCTGGAGGAAAGATGAACCCCTTGTACTCGCTGAAGACATTTGATGGGAATTCTGTTATAATGACTATAATGGGGCTAAGATTTGATTGCACATCTTCTAGTTCCAAATTTCTGGGCTAATTGTTGGCTGCATTTATTCTTGTTTGACCTTCTGAAGTCTAGAGGAGGCAGCTTTGGCTTTTTGCCTTTGTGTCAGTATTAGTAAATATGGCATCTCTAAAACTTCCTGAATTCTGGGTAGAATATTTTAAGGACAAAGAATTAGAAAATCACCGATGCACCTAAATAATTCTGTCTTTAAAAAAAAAAAAAAAAAAAAAGGAAATCTGTGGTTTGAGACCATTTTGGTGCATTTTGTTTAGTTCCTGAGGTGACACTAAGGACTTTCTAGTACTTGATACAGTTTGGGGAAAAAAGTCTAGAAAGACAGATTACATTCCAGAAAAACTGTGGAAACTATTACATAATTCGGTTGTATTTAATAATTGTTTACAAAACGGCATTGTCTTAGTTCCAAAACTTGCTTCTACATTGTTAGCTTGAAGCATTGTTGTACCTGATGGTGAAATAAACGGAGCTGAGCTTGATTTAGATTTGATGCTTTACTGTGCTATAACAGATGAGGTGCCTGTTCCTAAAATGTTGAAGCAAGAAGGTTTTTGAGGTCTTTGAAAATAAAACTATAAGGGAGACGTTAGAAGGAAAAGCTGTGTGAAACACATTCACTGTCAACACTTGGGAAAGCTTCTGTTTTTTTTCTAGTAGTCTTTTATAGCATTTATACTATATTCTGAAGTACTATTCTGTTGTTTGAAAATGACACCTTTATTACTTTATGGTAAAAATGTTTCATATTTCAGTAGGCAATCGCTTTCCCTTTCCCAAGTTTCTTTTTTCAACCAGGAGCCTTTTGCTGCTTATTGTGATCTGTGAGCCTTTGGAACAGCATACCAAATTCAATAGCACCTATGAAGCACACTCAAATATTTTCAGCACTAGTGTTCTTTGTAGTGCATGCCAAGATAGGACGAAAGTAAGATGCAGATGAGAGAATGCATAAGGTGACTATCTAGTGTATTGCCTTTTGAAGGTGGTAGATGACCCTCTGAAGGGTGGTCCAAGGTATGAGTGCTTCCATGTTATGAGATCAAGTTTCACATTACAGTTATATATGGATATGTGGATGGCTGACTGCCCCTGAGAGGCCTCATCCCCTTGCCTTGCACTAGCTCTGGAAGAGTGGGACAGTTTAGCAAGCTAACTGGCAGAAAAGATCTTGTGGGACTTGTTTCTGACCATTTAGTTTCCTGAACTTGTTCCCTGGAGGGATATCAGGTGAGCAGTACAGCCAGCATAAAGCCTGGTGTAAAAGGACTGGATTGCATCTTGCTTAGCAAAGACAGAGTGTTTCCCCTCTGACAAACGTGAATGGCATGGAGAGTAACCAGTCAGGAGAGCATCAGTTGGAAGTGAAGAGATTTAAGCATGGCTTGGTCAACTACAGCTTTGCAGCACCAGAAATAATGAGTTGCAGAGGTATCTGATCAAAGATTGTGGATATGCCAGAAATCCTGTCAGAATTGAAACAGATAGAGTTCCCAGTTTTTGTATCTGCTACTGATGGAACTTGCTTATCCATTAAATGCACAGTACTTAAATATAAAATTAGATCCTATCTTTTCATTGAAAGAGGAAGTTGCATCCCTATTTATGTCAAAAGCTTGGGTCTGGTTTTGCATAGGAGAAACATGTTCCCCAATCCTTCTGCTGTTGAACAGAAAAATCCAGTGGCTTCATAAAACTAACTGCAAAGTAGATAAATCTTTAGACTGACTTTGGCTGGATTTGAAATAGATTCAACAGGATCAACCAACTGCTACATTAATGTGTTGAATTCAATAATACGGAAAAATTCTTGTGCTGGAAAATTAAAAGCTGGTCTCCAGATAACTCTTGTGTATTCAGCATCAGGCAAGAGAGGAAAAAAATCAGTTAACAGTGACTTATTTCTCATCCAGAAAAGCTATTCAATGATATTTTAGAGTATAAACACCACAAGCTGATTTCTGGAATCATCACACAGTCAAAATATAGGGCTATGTATGCATGTAAGGCTATATGTGTGGTCCAAATCCAAATTTCAGTAAATCACAGATTTAATTGAGGTATGTGTTCTCTGAATTTGTTTCCACTTATTGAACTGCTGCTGTCTTTAAATTCCATCTTCAACTGGGTATTCTGTGACAGCAAGAAATGGATGAAAGTGGGAAGTCTAGTACTCATAGGGTGAAAGGGATTTTGGTTGCCGTATCTGGAAAACACTAGGATGAATTTACAGGCTTTGGGTGCTGGTGCAAAACGGTGATAGTTTCCCTTTGAATGGTAGAACCACTATGGGAACTCAGTCCCTCTTACGCTCCATCGTACCAAAAGTAGTTTATGGCATTGCTCCTGGCTGTCTGTCTCCCTTCAGGCAGCGACTAAAGCAGGAGCCTTCGAAGATCTTGTAGCAAAGGCCTAGCACTTGCCTCAGCAAAGGAACTGAGGTCCTGACTCCTAGACCTGGGAGAAGTTAGGAGCCTAAATGCTCTGAGTCTGGGCCAAGTGCTCAGTGATGCAAATCTAGGTCGTTCATCTGACAGGAGCCTGATGGATTTTGGAGTGAAAAATGCTGACTTATCAAGCCAGCTGAACATCACTTGGAAATTATACTTCCACTAACTAGCTTGGCTGTTCACTGTAGTTCTTGAAAACTGTACAACAGAAGTACCCTGAGAAGTCCCTCTAAGTCCTTTGCAAGTAAAGTTTTTCTTCATCGTATAATCAGAAAATGCTGTGTAAGAGAATACTTGCACCTGCTGTATCTCCCATAATTATCCTGAACTCAGCACTGGATTTCGTGTTCCTATTTTTAAAAGCCGTCTTGCTAAATAGATGTAGAGAATGTTCCCTTTGGAAGAGTAAGTGAACAGCAGTGCAGCATTAGGGGAAGCACTGTGAACTTGGCTTCCTTGTATCAGTGGAGAGAGTGAAAGGAGAAAGATAAGAACTGAATAAATTAGCACATTTTCTGTGTGCAGAATACTGACTTGCAAATCTGGCAATGACAGAGAGAAAAACTCTTTTTATGTCTCTTTCATGTAATACAAGTCACCTGAGGGACGGTTAAATTCCTCCAGAAAAGATTGTATTTTATATACCGTTTAAGATGGAATAGTTAACCAAAGGAAAATACCCTTGGCTTGCAAGCATTTGAAATAAGTGTCTGTGAAAATAGGCAGCAAAGTAGGGATATCGCAATCAGAATTCTGCATACTGATTGCCAGGTTTTGAGTCCGTTTATAGAAGCTGGCAGCTTTGCATGAAAAAAGAGCCAAGTAGTTGGTTACAGCTTTCAAGAGAGCAGAGAAAACAAAGAGAAGAAAAAGATATACAGAGCTCCTGTTTGGATATACGATGTGTACTTAGTCTGAGGTTTACAAAGCTTGGGGCCACACCCTACCCTTCACACGGGTTATGCTCGGCAGAGCAGAGTTAGGCTCTGAATGTAAGGGGAGGGCTGTGAAAAGTTGGCTGTCAGTGGTCTGCCCACTGCAGCAGTTCTGGAGCCAGCTGGGGACCGCTTAGCCTACAGTTCCATGTAGTACAGGCTTAGCCCAGCCAGTAGTTAAAGCACCCGCTGGCTGTCAAAGCAAGAAGGCTGTGCGTAGCAGCAAAGGCTGTGCTGGTTGCATGTAGGAAGATACTACCTCTCGTAGGAGAATGCTTACAGCAAGCCCGTCCAACAGCTGCTTTGCAGTATCCGAATGGCTCAGCACAAAACACGCACGTCATCTGAGCAGCAGGATGAGTATGAAGGGGCGAAAAAGGGAATTAAAACTTAGTGTGTTTTCCCCTCCAATCTTTTTTTTAAATACGTGTTCAGTAGAAATACACTGCAGAGCTTGTCTGTACTTAAACTTGCCTGGTTTAATTAAACTGATCATTTCAGTTGGTGTTAATACCTGAGTGTGTGCATGTATCATTTTGTGCTTTGTGTGCGTTCTGTGTGCCCCTGTAAACTACAGAGCAGATTTCACTGGACTGATGAACATTGCCAAATGTATTTGTAGATTCCAAATTCTACAACATCCAGCAACCAGTCTTTCACATTCTTTTACTTAGTATGTGTGTAGATGCTCAGTTTTGGGAGGACGTGTTGTGTCACACTTCATTTGGGATTATTCATGACTGTAGATGTTTGGTCTGAAATTGTGTTAGTAGTAGGGAGTCTTATTATCTTGGTCTTGGAGTATTTTCTTGACTTATATTTGGCCTTTGGGAACAAGGCAAAAATACAAGACTGGAATTCCTAGGAAAATGAATTGCTTATGTTTATTTGACTTCCTGTAGTCTGTGTGCATATAAAGAAAAACAATCTCATGTATGTCATTGATTTCTCCTCCAGCTTGAGACTGATGGCAGGACTGCAGTTATTGGCTGCTGCTTGGCAAAACGTTGACAATTACGTCAGAACAGGACACACACACCCCACTTGTATATATTGAAAAATTAAGAAAGGGGTGCCTATATTAAATAAAGTAGCTTTTAAGAGAGAAAAGCAATAATGAATCCAAATAAATGATGCGAAAGTCCTCTAAAAAGATATTAACTTGAAGATATAAGAGGGCAGAGTGTAGACTATTTCAATTATATGATTTAAGAGTGTGAATCCATGCAAGAATAAATGTTTAGGCAGAGCTGGAAACTTCTAGTTGCAATGACTATTATTGCTTGAGAACACATATGGGTAACATGAAAAAGTGTGTTCATCCCTAGTGGATCTTTACAAAGGAGGAACTTCTGACTCCAACAGTATGGGGGGGGTTTAGCCTATTTGTGCTAATACACATTCATGTACCTAATTGTTTTGTTAACTAACAGAAGTAGGTAGTACTTCAGACTTCAGTTACAAAGTGGCAGATGCGCAGCAGGATGTGCTGCACTTAACAATAGAGCAGGACAGAGGAAAGTGAGTAGTAGTAGAAAATTACTGTACCTGGGTACATGGGTGATAGGAGTGGAATCATTTCAGTGTGTGGATGAGGAACATATCTTCATCTTATCTAGATGAATGGGCTAATATGACTGGAGGCTGTTATTTGCTTTTGCTTGTTATATATTTAATGAGCATTTCCAGAGGGAAATTGAGAGGAAAGCAGCTGTGAAAGGTTTCCTTTTACTTTGTTTTCTAAAATGAACCAACCCAAGTTCCAGACATGGGTTAGTCTGCCACCGCCATCAAAAATTATCACTTGTCTTGTGATTAAAGAAAATCACCAGTAAAGCCAAGTTCCACAGGGGGTGTCAGCATACTGTGAAAAAGGCACTGTTCACTGCTTTGGAAAGGAGCTCCGTGTTTTGTTTTACGCTCAAGGTAACTCTGTACCCAGGCTGTCTTGGTACATACAGGACTTGGGGCAGACCTCACCCTGGGTTGTGGAATGCAGAAAACAGCTGGTTTGCCTATAAATAAACCAAGACCCTCTTATTTTTTAACAGATACGCTATAGAAATGAATTGTCACTTTAACTAATGGTGCTTAGAATACATGGTAGGAACAGGATTCACATTCTAATGTATGAAAGTCACACTGTGATCAGGTTTCAGTCTTATCGTATTGGTATCCTGTTATAGTGAAACCACTTATGCTGCAAGAGTTAAATCTGTCAGCCTTTCTGTTTCCAGTCTCTGGAGTGCCAGAGGTTTATATATATTGGGTAGAAAACAAAACTCTACTGGATTTAGTAAAAACGATCTCCTTGCATCAGTGATTGTTTTGTTGTTTCAATCTCTTGTCAAATGCTTTTTTTTTTTTTATATATATTTTTACAAATACTTTTACTGTGGAGGAAAATGCCTGTTCAATCTCCTGGACTGTTTGCTTCTTTTTGGCTTTGGTTTGGTTGGTTGGTTTGGGTGTTTTTGTTTGTCTGTTTTTTTTTTTTTTTTCTCCCTTTTTTTTTTTTTGTGAATCCACAGAGAAGCAGCAGTAGGAATTCCACTGATCTTGTCAACTGGTGTAGTCCCTGCTGACAGTTTCTCAGTGACCAGCTAGTTTGGGTTGTTCTGCTCAGCCCTTGGCCATTTGCACATACTATTGCCAGGTAACAACATGCAGTTGTGGTAACAGTTAAGTAATGTATTTGTCATACACGGGGCTACTGTGGCAGTAAAGGGGCAAAACCCAATGGGCACCGTGACCAGGAGTTCTAGCACCTATTTAATGGACATAAATCAATCATTTAGCCCCAAAACAAAAGGCTTCCATTTTCCATTACACTCAACTCTAATCAGTCATTATCAGACAGCAGCCCACACTTGGCTGTACTCATACTAGTGGAAAACTAGCCATTTTCCTCATCTCGGAACAAAAGCAGGAGCCCTGAATTGCACGGGTATTTGCTCCACTCCAATCCAGCTCTGTAGCAGCCTTGCTGAACCCGAGCAAGCTGGGACAAGACCAGAGCCAGCAGAATTACTGACAGTGTTGGATCCACCCAACATGAGAAAGAGCCTGGCACTCCCTTTTCCCTCCCCTCCAGAGCAGTTTGTACAGCTCTGGGACTGCAGTGACTGCTGTCGGGAGAGATGGGCTGCAGCCATATCCCAGCACCAGCCATCTTCCTTAAACACTTCTGGCTTCCTTTTAAGGGGCTGGCTTGGGGCCACTGAGTTTATGTCATCTCATCTCCTGATTGCTTGGGTTGGAGGGAGGGGAGAAGCTTTTAACCCTGAGCATTTCTGTCCCTTCTCCTAAGTGGCAGCTGGAGACACTGGAGGCTGAGAGCACAGCTACTTTCTTCAAAGGAGCTCTGTACCCGCTCAGTCTTTCTCTCCCTGTCTCCACTCTGAAGTGTAAATGCCCCATCATCTGAACAGGACTGCCAATCCCAAAAATAAAAGGAAAAAGGTTTGAACTATATTTAATAGGCCTTTGCATTCTTGTATTTGCTTTATGGTTTCTGAGATTTGGCATTCACTTGCAGGAAAATTTGGGGACTCTAATCCAATTCTTCCTTCTCTGTCTTTTAAAAAAACAAAACAAAACAAACCCAAACCAAAAACACAAAAAAGCCCAACAAATCCACAGTTGATGTTTTTCTCAATTTAAAAAAATCCACCCCCATCTCCCTCCAAAACCCCAAACAAACAAAAAAACCAAACAACAACAAAATAACAAACAAACAAAAACAACAACAAAAAAACACCCAAACACAAAACCCCATCAAACACTAAAGTAAGTAGTTTAAGCATAGTGGCTGTTCACCTAACAAAGCTGATAGTCAACCCACTGGCAGCCCCAGCCAGGTATTAGTTCTGAATTTTACAGTAATAGCCCAGAAAAATTTCTTTCAGCTTTTCTTCTCAGTTTAGCCAATCAGTTCTCAGGAAGCAGCTTACATGCTAGCAGCCCTATCTTCAGGGATGGGTTTTCTATTTGTTAACAGAATATTTAATCTTTCATTTCTCTGACAAAAGAAAGCCCCCCTTCTCTAATATGACCTATCTGTCAGAGATGTTAATGAAAGTACTTTTCTGATTACAGTTCTGCCTTGGTTAAAAGGGCTTTTCAAATAGTATAATCTCCTTCCAATAAGGAGAGGACAAAATGGGCCAAATTTCTCACAGCCCATTTTGCCACGGGGAGGGGGAATTGCTTAGTTCCCTGCAGCTGGGTCCAGGCAGACTTCTCTCTGGGACAGGTTCCCTGAGCAGACCTTCTGCTGAGGCCAGCAGCTGTTGCCTTTCTTGTTTGGTAGTGAGAGGATATTAAATGTTCTCCCTGCTGGTCCCTGAACAGAATATATGCATAGTCAAACAGTTAGTAACTGAGGATGGTAGCTAAGGGGGTGAAAGGATGTTCTATTGATAAGGGTAATAGGCATCTGCAGGCCTCTGGGGAAACTTGCCAAAACCTTTTTCTAGTAACTGCGGGGATTATCTAAAAATCAATAATAAAGGCCGTAACTAGGGGAAGGAAAAATACATCTTCAAGGGAAGCCAAATTCTGTAAGTGCTCTATGAGAGCAATCATGGCAGGATTTAGTGTAATTGTAAAGCAAATCAGATTGAGGAAAATTGTTTTAAAAGGGACCCTTAGCTGGCAATAAGGACCATATGTTCTTTCTTATCTCTGCAGAAATACCCTACTTTTTTAGCATATTGACTTATGTGAGTAGCTGTCAGAGTCTTGGGTTTTAGCATCTACAAATATATTCGTAGTGGAAAGAGTAAATTGCTCTAAATGAGTACACTACATCAATCTTTGTGGGTTTAACCTTGTTTCACCTCTACTAGTCTGTAATGTGTGTCATTTTAGTAATCTGTAACATACAGGAACGTTGGGATAAATTTCCTGAAGTCAGTGGAACTCTATCCCTCAATGCCATAAGTGATTTTGGCTCATCATCTGTTGCTCCATGTTCTTCCTAGCAGATGGTCTGTAGTAATGATGTAATCTCTTCTCATGGCACTTCAAAATGCTAGTTAGGTTTGTGTGTGTGTTTTAACACTTTATCGTTCCAGAAAAGCGGTAATTGCTATTAATACTGAAATCTTATTTTGTCTGTGATGTTGTTTAAATCAGGAATATCAGCTGTTGAACAGAACTCTTTAATTATGTAATTTAACACTGCCTGTAAAATTGAATCTGGGTAGGACTTCAGAAACACTGATTCCGGTTTCATTTCTAGGGGCAGGATTTGTACTGAACTTACTTCACTGTAGTGTCTAGGAACACTGGCCTTCAGGCTCCCATGTGTTTAGATTCGATACATGAAAAATACAGGTAATACTTCTACCTCCTAATAACTAGTGACCTGTAAGGCATATTTGTAGCCTTTAAAATGTCTTCTTCCATAGAGTAAATGGGAATGCTGACCCCATAGCTGCTTTGTAAAAGGTTAGGCTTTGTGTTTTGAGGGTGTGGAAGTTAGGCATCTACATGTTGTTAAAAACCTGTCAATCTCACTTAGAGGGAACAGGGAATTGTGTTAAGGTGTTTTGTTTTTGTTTTTGTTTTTATTCCTGACTTTGTTCTTAAAGGGTTGTGTGATATTGGACAACTCTCTATCAAATCTAAAAAATTTAACAACTAGAAGTTTGAAGACAAGCTGTTCTCTTCTGGCTCCAGAGTCTTCCCAGATCTGTGCCTTTAGCATTCTCTTTCTTTCCTTTTTCTTTCCTCCCTCTCCCCACTATTTATTTGAAAGGTTATTAAGTGAAATCATTTCAACCTTCCCTTAGCCTAATTCTTTCCATTTTGTCTCTTCTCTGGCTTGCTGTGTCCCATCCTACAATTGTATTCTTATCTCCATTTAAACTAACTCCTCATATGAAGTGCTTCTCTGAAGTCCTGACTGATAAGAAAAGTGATTCTTCTAAATATAGGTAATAAAGTAGATCTAATCTAAGACAAACGCCTGGTTAGTGGAGAACCGGTCTTTTACAAATCTATGTTGCAATATATCTCATTTTTCATGCTAAACTTTGTATCTTTGCTTTTACAAAAGTATGTATCTTTAAACTTTGTATGTCCTCAAGGCTAGGTTAACAGATCCACAGCTGACTGTCATGTTTTCCTTCATTTTCCTTCACTTAAATACAGATGCAATATTTGCAACTCTCATCATGTGATACTACCCCCAAATTATTTTCACTGTTTGCTCATGGACCTGTAACTTCACATGGCAGTTCTTCCAGAAGTCTGGGATGGAGATTGCCTAGCATTTCCTTTTAGAAACATTACAATCTTTAGGTTTTGCTTCTATCTGCTAAGTGGTAATCTCTGTATGTGTTTCCACTGTGGCCTTTGTCCTGCTTACTGCTATTATCAATATAGATGCTCATGAGGGATTTCAAGGTTTTATCTTAATTTTGAGATCTATTTATCTTTATTTTCATTGTTTATCTTTGATGTCTACCTAGCTTTATTCCCCCCACCCTGGTTTCAATTCTACTTTCCTTTAGTTGGTCTATTAAAAGTGCTAAGAACTTAATTTCAATCTTCCTTTTAGTGCACTTTTACTACTTGAAAGTTTTTTATTATTACGCTTCCTTATCACTTCAAAAAGTAACTTAAACGGATCACTTCATCATCAGTATGTCTATGTGCCTTCTGAATGCCTAATATTTATTATTTTCAACATGGTTATTTATTCCATTTGGTCTAGACACTTTCCTACATTTTTATTCTCTTCTTGTTGAGGATACAAGCTTGAGATAGGAATTTTTATTCAAGGAAATTCCAAGATTTCCATTTTGACTGTAGAAATACTTTACCTTATAAACATTAGGTGCATTGATTTCCTCCTTGACTGCAGAACTGTATGTAATGGAATCTTCATTTTATCCTTTCAGATTCCTTAATTTCACATTTAAGGCCTAAATAGAACATAGGTCATTGAAGCCAGACAGCTAGACAGAAAATTACTAATGCAGTTTTACAAGCATAGAAGTGTACCCCTCAGAGTTTGATAAGTGTTTGTTGTAGGATACTGCTGACCTAAAATATGTTTTTTTAATATATTAGAGGAAGTCTTAAAAATGCATATTTGTTTACTGAAAAACATATTGCAATAAGGAGACCTGCATGTGTGTTTTGAATCTGGACGTTGGCATTTCTCTAATAGCAGGAATTTTATTAAAACACTAAAGCATTGATTAGGAGGTACTGTTCCTATTAAAAAGGTACTGTTCTTAATTCCTCTTCTTTTTCCATGGGAGAAATTAGTCATACTAGTGTTTTTCTGAATTAGTAGGTAAAAACACTGATAAAATCAGTTTGGTATCATAGATAAGTCCTTATTAAAATACATTATATTGTGCCTATAAGGCTTATTTGTAATAAGAATATAGCATTTTCTGCCCTAATTGCTTAGATGATAAACTTTTGGAAACTGTTTTCACACTATGTAGTTCACAGCTAGCAGAGCTTCAGGCTCAGTGGTCATGAGGTACTTCTGCTATGTAGATGCAATTAATCGTGTTAATTTTGTCATATGCAAACCTTTCACATACAGCAATGATAATTTGGATTAAGATTTCAGAAGCATAGTTTAATTTGGCATACTTTCTGGACAGAAGTGAACAGGATTCCAGTCCTGCTCAGGGTAGTGTCAGGAGCAGTCCCACAGAAATACACAGCCTTTTGGGCTAACTTATTTGCAGAAGCAGAAGTTGGTTCTTGGGTGATGATCCACTGAAGATCATGGCAAAACACTCGTTTTCTTCTCTGCACAAGTGTTCCTTTCCTTGTGCTAGCTAATACTTTTCCAGTAAGTGCTGTAGAAATAATAAGATAATTTATACTTCTTTACTTTAGCATTCTCAACTCCAAAATGGTTTCCCTTGTGTGCTAATCCTAACATTTCTTTTGTTTTTTCTTTCTATTGCTTTTTTTTTTTAATATGAGTGAGCCTATAAGACAAACTCTTGGAAGGGATGTGAAAAGAGTGCAAGTGTCTTGTTCTATAATTCCCTGAAATTATGTTGAACAGTCTTTGTCAGTATCAAAACTTACACACATCTTTTATTTTTTCCAGCTGCCTTGGAAACTGCTTTTTATCACTGCTTTTTGAGTATGAAGCTATGTCTGTAAAGTGGGGTGGATCAAAAAACAAACTATGATGACTTCCCTAATTTAAGATAGTGCTTGTCAGGTATAATGTAGACATTTTTTTTCCTGTTCCTGGCAATGTTTTTGCAGCAGATCATGCGAACTCATGTATTCATGGTAGACAGGTGGCTTTTCCAGGTGACTCCACCCAACTTCTATGGAATCTAAAGTATCTGATGTTCTTATGAGCAGATCTAAACTACTAGGTTTAAATGAATACTCCCAACTTTCTCTAACCACTGCTGCTTTTATTTCTAATTGTAAAATATCACAAGTGAAAAGTGAGTTAGGTATGCATTTTGCATGCATATAAATGTAGGTAGTATGTAAGCATATGATGTTTCTTCCTGGGTCTGGAAAAGGGCAGCCTTCAAGCCTCTGCTGTTGATTAGGGCTTTCACATGTTGCCACACAGTTAAAGCTACTATTTTTAAACTTGTATTAATCATAGGCAGCAGCAAAAGTGGCAAAAATCAGAGGCTTCTTACCCTGCTCCATGGGAAATTATGAATAGAACCAACCATCAGCTTTGTTAACTCCTGTGGACAGTTACTCAAATCCTCTCTTCTAGAGGAGTGTGATGTTTATAATGCAACTACTAATTCACTGTTAATTTTAAAAATGGATAGAGCCACTGTCAAGGCAAAAAATGGTGTGCCAGAAGGACTCCTAGCATCCAGCCTATTCTCTGTAGCTGGGTGGAATTTGGTCTCTCACCTAAGTGCTATTTTGAGACAATGGAGGTTTTTTGTCCCAATCTCATCTCTTAATTGGCTTATAGCTAGTAAGTGATAGTTTGCCGTTGAAGGGTTTGGAGATGAGAGAAAAGTTATTGTAATCGCATAATGCTGAAAAGGGTATAACATGCTGTCCTTACCTTGTATATTGCAAGAAGTGCGACTAGATTGGAGACAGAAACCGGAAGTAACATTGGGTATTTCTCACCCTGGGTTGGAGGCTGAAATAGCAGTTAAAGCCCTCAAATTATAGAATCAGAGAATTGTTTAGGTTGGAAAAGACCTTTAAGATCATAGAGCCCAACCATTAACCTAATACTGCCAAGTCCATCACTAAACCGTGCCCCTAAGGCCCACATCTACATGGCTTTTAAAAACCTTCAGGGATGGTGACTCAACCTCTTCCCTGGGTAGCCTGTTCCAATCCTTGACAACCCTTTTGGCGAAGAAATTTTTCCTAATATCCAATGTAAACTTCCCCTGGTGCAACTCGAGGCCGTTTCCTCTTGTCCTATCGCTTGTTACTTGGGAGAAGAGGCCGATACTCACCTCACTACAACCTCCTTTCAGGTAGTCGTAGAGAGTGATAAGATCTCCCCTCAGCCTCCACTTCTCCAGACTAAACTACCCCAGTTCCCTCGGCCACTGCTCATAAAACTTGTGCTCCAGACCCTTCACCAGCTTCGTTGCCCTCCTTTGGACGTGCTCCAGCACCTCAGTGTCTTCCCTGTAGTGAGGGACCCAAAACTGAGAGATGGCCTCACCAGTGCTGAGTACAGAGGGATGATCACTTCTTTAGTCCACATTATTTCTGGCCACATTATTTCTGATACAAGCCAGGATGCTGTTGGCCTTCTTGGCCACCTGGGCACACTGCTGGCTCTCATTCAGCTGACTGTTGCCCAACACCCCCATGTCCTTTTCTGCCAGGCAGCTTTCCAGCCCCTCTTCCCCAAGCCTGTATCACTGCATGGGGTTGATGTGACCCAGATGGTGATTTATAGCACTGTGAAATGCTGATGCAATGCTGTGGTGTTACTCTAGTGACTCTGATAATCCTGTGACAGCATGTATGGAAATAATAATAGACCACTTTTTATTTAGGTTAAATTTGTTGTGGTGCTGTAGCAGATGTGAAGCTTTTTGAACAAAACTTCCTGTCTAGTGAGTAATACTTCTGTTGTGTCACTCAATCTGTACAGTGTGGCCAATTCTACAGACAGATGCTTTCATGATGCTGTGTTTTAATTTGTAACTGAAACTTATTTATTAAGAAAGTCTTCTACTGACTTTACCAATAGAAAATCACCTCTGTGAAAAGTATACATTATGGTTCCATGAGACATTGGATTTTATTATTATTATTCTCATGAAAATCTTTATTGATCTTTTGCTATTTCTGTTTTAACTGAAGACAAACTATGCACTTTCTGCTTGGAAGAATCCAAGGAAAAAAAAGGAGTTTCTTGAAAATCCAAATGAAAGAAATGTGAAGCCAAAGTGTTTTGCCATTAGAGTAATTGTAATCAAATTGTGGTTGGTAAATACGCTTCATGTTCTTCTGAGAAATAGCAAACAGGTACACACACTGACACACTGCTTGTGCTACATTTGAAGAGTGTAATTCTGTTCATGTAAAAATTACATTTCTGTCTTTTACTGGTACAGAGATTTAGGAAAGCTCCATAACACCAAGGTAAATTTGAGGCTGTTTGTTAGTCATGAGGAACAAAACTGTATAAAAACTCAACTTCTGGTGGTGCTTCTTAATTTTGTTTTGCTTCTTCGGCCCATCTTCATCTGTTACAAAAATACTAGTGTTTCTCTTCTCCAAAAATTGTTATTTTTCCTTTTTTGCTTTTATACCTGTCATCTGTTGATGTGGAAGATGCTGATTTTTCTGGAAATGAGAACCGCTGATAGAGGGACTATCAGGGAGAGGGAGGCCTGTCCTTCAAGCTATTTTCTGTGTGGACTAGTTTCAGGAGACCTTTGGCCATGTTCTCTAATGCTTTTTGTGATATACAGGCATTTGTACTTATGTGGCTGTAAGTAATGGCTAGTCATAAGGGAGGCGTTTTGAACATCTGAGGTGCCTAGAGGGGGGTATTCACTCCCTGCCTTGTGAACTTTTTTCCCCATTAGACTATAGCATTTTATCTTTTTTTCAAGAATTCAGAAGGGGGGATACTCACAGTGCAATGGTACAGGGATTGTGTCAAGTGCATGCTGACGTGTGAAGTTGCACACACACCTACTTCTGGATGAACAGATGCTAGTAGATGGTTAGGAAGGCTGGGGAGGTGTTTTCAAAATCATATAGGTGATCGTAGACTACAAGCCTTCTAAATGCTTAAAAACTCTGCTCCTGACTTTTTTCCCAATTAAGCTATGGATTTGGTGTATAGATTCACAATCTATACACCACAGAAGTCATGCAGCTTCCAAGTCTGTTTCCCTATATATAAAAGGAAGATAGATTGTTGTTTTTTCTCTGTTACTCTGTGATTGCTTCTTAGAGAAACAGGTTTACTACCTCAGTGAATATCTGTAAAATTGAGTGCTCAGAAGTTTTACTTTTGATAATACTAGAGAGAGTAAATTGGAAAACAAATTGACGTTAGCTGCCTGCTTCAAAGGTCTCATCAGAAAGACCCACAGCTGAAGCACTTCAAGGTTCAGATGGTCCAAACTGCAAAGGGGGATAGAAGGATCCAGAGCAAGTATGAGAAATTCATTTAGCAGTCCAAAAGAGACAAAGAGGCCTTGCAGAAAAGGATTGTGGAACTGGAAGCTGAACTGAAAAGATGCAAACATGAGACACTTCCAGAGCAAGAGAATGAAGAGGTCTGCTTTCTGAAGGTGAGACTTTTGCCTTTCAGCTGTAGAGGATTGTGCCTTTCTTTTTTAATTTCCAGTGCTTGTTGTCAGTGTACTTTAAAGTGTGTTTCATGACAGAGGGAATTCTACATAGAAATGGCTCTATTCAGGTCTACATGGAGTCATTCATCCCTTCTGTATGGAGCCATGTCTAGCTCCTGTTTGAGACAGCCACATCTTTTGTAATATTTTTGAGACAAGGTAAAGACCTATAGTACTGGTAGTATGGACTAGGTCTGGATATTTTGGTTTGCTTTTTAATAGATACTCTTAAAGAATTCAAAACAGCTCTTTGTCAACACTTTCGCTTCTTGATGACATATTAGCAGTAGCAAAAAGGCTCATCGTTTATTATTTCTTTGGTCTGCTGACAAAACTGATTACTTGGAATAACACCAATGAGTTTGTCTCATGCTGTAAATCCCATCTTAATAAAACATTTTTCACAGAATAGGTGAAGTAAAAGTTAGATGTTCCTTTGTGGAATTATTGTGTACTTTTACACTGCTAAGAAAATATTTTGTCCATAACACCAAGTAAGTCTTTCTTCACAGTTGGTTCCTGGTTTGTTTGAACTCCTCAAAAAGAGAAAAATAAGTAGATAATGTAAAACTTAAGCTTTTTTTTTGTTTTGTTTTCCCCACACTGTCTTCTTTCCACATTCTTGTCCTTGAGCCCTCTGCCAGAAGTGGGGCCTGCTGCTCACTCTGTGCTGTCACTGCTATCAGCCGATTGCCACCTGCTGGATGCCTCCACAGAGTCCTTGGTCTGTACTTGGAGGCTCTACCTGCATCTCCATCAGCAGATGTGGCAATCTGGAGAGAGGATCTCTCAGGGCAACAACCTGTTGTTTGATCTGCATGTGTTTCAGTGTTTTACTTTTGACTAGCTCTTTAGTCCCTGAGACCAGCTGCTCAGAGGTGGCTGGGATCCGTCTTTTGGTTGATTTGATCCAAAAGGAATCCAATTTGCTTTTTTTTTTTTTTGAGACTACTCGGACATACGAACCACAGTGCACGATGCATGGACAACTGGAAGATTTGCATCATGTGCATTCTGCATCCAAACTGAGATGGTGATATAGAAGTACCTTCAATTTGTTTCACCTCTTTTATATGCTTCAAAAACTTGAAGGTCAGTTTAGTTCTCCTCAAGCACGCCTGCTGACCATTATTCAGTGGATGACCTGTAAGTATGGGAGAGCCTGTGCTGCCAGCATGTTCCAGGACTGTCTTGTGAAGACTGCTCTGATCCCTGAAGGCAGACAGTCTTCCAGCCCAGTGAGACTCTGCTAACACTGCCAGGGAGGTCTGATTCAGACAATCCTGCCTGTGAATTTGTCCATTCTGTCCTGGCTAGTACTTCTGCATGTGTGAGGCCTTTTTGCCCAGTAATCTCATTGAGTATTGGGAATATTAGTTGCACTTTTTGGATAGAGAAGCCAGAAAGCCACTGTCCTGACGCTCACTAGTGGGTCAGAAGGAGAAGAGTGAATCCTGTTTTCCTGCTTCAGATAGATTCTGTGAGTAGTCTCTGTATTCACTACTTCAAGCTTTGCGTACCAGCCCTCTGCTCATTATAGAGGGAATCCATCACTCTTTCACGTCTATTCTTTTCCCTGTAGCTGTTAAATGCACTCTTGAGAAGGAAAGAACAAAAGAAGAGAGCCCTTAAAATCCTAAAACACTCTTAATGTCTGGCAGTTAGGCAGTATTAATTATACATGTATCTGTGTATTTAGAAACTCAATAAAATTCTTTTATTTCTCAGTGATCCAGAAGAACAGCTTGTTCTGTAAAAGGTATTTTCTAACTATAGACAGGTATCAGTTCCTTTATTGACTGAATAGATTCCTTCCTCTGCTAATGCGCCTACTGTCCTGCGCTGTCTAATAAGGTGACTCTGACATATAACTTTACATCTTTGATAGAGGGGATGAAGAAAACTGTTTTGTTCACAATGCTGTCAATATACAGCCACTCCACATTGGTGCTTTGGAACAACCAGTTGTTTTCAGCATCCTAAAAGTTCCCTGGTATCTGCTCACTTAAACAGCACACCACTCCATCTTACATTTTTCTCGTGGGTCAAATATATTATGAGAACAAAGGCAGTCTGTCTTGGATCTTCACCAATGTTATTTTTATCTCTGACCACAAATTTAATTTGTTCAAAAGCTGATGAGCTTTATGTCTTTGTGGTGACCCACACACCAGAATGAACTCCAGGCTCTCCTTGTCTAGGAAGTATTTGCCAGAACTGATAATGCCATTAAGCAACTGGGAGGAATTCAAGTGCAGGTGAACTCAAGTCTTTCTGTTGCTGTTGCTCCTTAAGGGGAGTAGTTTGAGCAAGTGTAAAGTCAGTCTTGGATTTTTAAACATAGGCTTACAACTTTTTATTTTAATGGAATCCAGAGGTTTGAAGATACTTTTAAATCGCCACAGCGGGAAGATCCAGCATCATATTCTTACGATGATACAGGAAATAAGTATACCTCTTGGCCAGAGTATTCCCCTACAGTGATGGGGAAAAGGGAAGTTGGGAAGGAATCCTAATGGAGAGACAGTAGGAGAGCTAGTGAAGAGCTACAGTCTCCAGTGGTCTGTAGCTGAGAGATGTGGGGGACCCTGGGCATGAAACTTTCCTGCATAGCTGGAGAAAGATAGGGGTCTCTTGTATTCTGCACAGCTGGAAAAGAGAGGTAGCACTCAGCTTTATGGCATGATGCATGCTGTGTCTGCCAACAGCTGCCTTCTTCAGAATGTAATTAGCATTGGACTTGGACAGATCCAGGAATGGAGGAACATATTGAAGAGAGAAGACATATGGAAAATTACAAATCGTCAGTAGTGGCAAGGTCTGTTTAAAGGACTGCTTAATGTAGCAATATCTTGTTCATAGTTCTGCTTAGGAATCTGCCTAATGAATAAATATCTGTGAAGGTCACGCTTGAGCCTGCATGCCTACATGATTTAGGTACACTCCTATCTGTGAAAAACAAGATAATGGAGGAAGGACGCTGAAACTTGTAGAACTACCAGATGCAACCAGCTTCGTGGTCACAGCTGTAAGGGAAAGGGGAAGACAGAACCAAGTTCCCAGAAAGGACACTGTGATGAAGATGAGAATGATGAAGTAAACGACCACCGAAGGTCCTGGAAGACCACCTAGAGACTGTAGTGCGCATGTGGAAGTGGGCGGCAACTTATTATAATGATTTCTCAGAAAAGTAATGAATATGATAATTAGTTATTGGAAATTACATTAATATGTAAGTGAATTGTGTATAAATATCATTACCTCCACTATGGTGATTCTCAGGTTAGGAGGAATGATCCCCTATGCATCTGACATGTTGAATAAAGAATACCTGCTTAATAGCTGTTACGGCTATTGAGACTGAATTCTCAGCTTCAGTATACATGATTTCGTTAGTATTAATGGACTTGCTAAAGAAGAGTTCTACGTGTTGACAAGATAATGCACAGCTTTAATAGAGCTAATTTCTAGAGCTGGCAGGGATTCTGGTGTCTTCCTGGTGGAAAATGCCCAGCTATAACATTTCTTTTCAGTGTTTAACATGACTCCTGACGGAGACACAGATAAAATCCTGGTCCCTGTTTCAGTCAGAGCACCCACTTCCCTTACTAGGACCCAGCCTTACACCTCACTTTTTCAGTAAGTGCTCAGACTCTTCAGGCTGAGCAGAGAACATTTAAGCTGTTGTTCCAAATTAACATGGAGCATGTGGTGTCTTCCCCCTACCCAGGGCAGCTTGTTAATTAAAATGGTGGACTCGAGCCTGCCTGGAAGGAACTCTGGGTGGAGGAGCGGAGCAAACCCAGAGGACCAACATAAAGCACAGCAAGCTGCTTTTTGAAAGGGAAGAGTTAAATCTAAGATCAGACGGAAAAAGAAAGGGAAAAAGGAAAAATCTTGATTCTGGAAAATGAGAAGGTGCTTATCAGAGGAAACGTGGATGTGTTGATGTATGCATGCCAGTGTACAACCATTTTCTTTCCAGTTCCCGTGCTTACTCTGAAGTGTTTTAACTTTTGAACTATATATAAAAAAAAAAAAAAAGGTGGCTTGTTGCTTGTTTCCTGTATGGGGAGAGATTAAAAAAGAAGAGGGGGCAGGTTTTGCACCACTGAACTTGTGAGGGGCACAGGGTTTCCCTTAACATCCATTGCTATTGAATAGAGAGAGAAACAGCTTTTTAATTTTGTACAGTGAAAAATAACAAATTTGATCTTTTGGTGTTCCTGTTAGGAAAGAAGTGTACGACCTCAATGTGAACTTTGTATTTGCTACAGTGTAAAGGGAAACACTAAGTTGGTGGGTAGTGAAGATGTGTTCTTCCTGGTGAAACACTGGGGAAGCAGTTAAGACATAGTTAACATTTTCCTGTTTTCCAGGGCTGTAAGTTTGCAGGTCACAACACTGCTATGTGACTAGAGAGAGTGGGATAAATTTTTTAGCTCTAGCAAGTCAAATCCTGAGAACTGAATTCGTGCAGTTCCTGTAAAGTCAAAGGTAGAGGTCTCACTGGGAATAAGAGTGCTTGGAAAAGTGCGGTTAAGTGCTTTTCTGCCATGTATCCCTCTCTCATCGAGCTGGGGCCTGGATCTGATCAGCAGTTGGTTGCTGAACCTGCACCATTGCAAAATGGACTTTATTTATAGAGTTGAGGTGTTCCAACAAGTCACCTTCATTTTCACAACCTGCAGAGCTCTCCAGTGCTGCTGCAGGTATGGTCAGAGTCATGCTCTAGGAGAATGGGGCCCCTGAAACAGCTATGTTCACCTCTAGCAAGTCCCTTGAAATCTGCAGTGCTGTCCCAGACACACAGTGCAAACAAAGCCCGAGTTGCTGTAGTACATTTGTATTAGGGTTTCCTGATAATAAGTGCAGTGAGATATGGCCTAAAATGAACCGTTGTTACAACAATGGCAAACAACGCTGGGGTAAAAATCATGTTATTTCCTTTGGAAAGAAAAGAGTTCTATTTTTAATTATTTTTTCCTTAATCTTTCTATTTCATTCTACCAGTGTTTATAGTACAGAGGACAATACTTCATTATGATTGTTCTTTGTGTGACTGGGACATAAGTAGACATTCTACAGCAAAATGTCTGGGATACAGAGTCCAAAGAGCTTGTGCAGCAGGAAGTTCTAAAAAAATCCCATGCAATCCCTTCCCACCCACTGCCAAAAAAACCCCTAAGTCCAAATCAAACAAACAAACAAGAAACCTAAAAGACTGTCATAGTTCCCATGTGGAAAATTATTATACCCTTTGGAATGTAGCTTTCTCATCTATTCCGTTATATCCTTTTAAACAAGGAATCCTTTTCTTTTTGGAAAATCAGATTTGCTCCAGAATTGAGTGTGTTGATTTTGATTGCTAAAAGAAAGCCTGTCATTGGCAATGGTTTGGGGGTTTTTTGGTGTTGAACAGTTGGCAGGGTTTCGGGTTCAGTCAGTTCTCCTACTCTCCTGTACAGCCAGTGGACCCAAACAGACCTCTGACTGCAGAGCATCTTAGTCTTCAGGGAGGCCTTCATGCATGCATTAGGCTGGTATTACTGTTAAAAGAGCTTGGTTTTTTCCTCTTTGCTATTATTCTCATTTATCCCTTGTGATGGCACAAGTAGCACGGCTGACAAGGGAACAGATCTGGACACCGAATTGAGTGAAAATGTGTATAAATTTGGAAGGAGTAAACGGAATTGAGGAGTAACGGGAAAACAGAAAATCTCTCATTCTCTGACCATCTAATTTCCCCCACCTTTCTGGGGAGTGAGGTTACATTTGGGGGTGGGGTGATGTTGTCTCCTTCTCTCTAAATTTCAGAGAGTTTTAACCAGTGTTGCTGGGGAAGCTGGCCTGCTTTCTTGCACCTCAAAAATCACTTCACCCAAGGCTGTGTGGGAGGACAATGAGAGGAGGTTGTGGTCCTACTGTGGATGAGATGATGTACTGTAGATGATGCAGAAGCACAAATCCTGTCTGTTCAGCCTCTTTTGTGGGTACTAAGGCTGCGTCCAGATGAGGAATTCCAGGGCACACAGGTATAGCAGAGTGTACTTTATATGGCTACTGGCAAAATTGCATTTTACACTAATCTAGTAAAAACAAACAAACAAAAAACATTTTAAAACCCCACAAAAAACCCAAACAAAACAAAAAAAACACCACCACCCAAAAAAAAAAAAAAAAAACAAAAAACAAAACCTACCCAAAATATTATAACCAAATATGTCTTCCAACAACAGAGTGTTGCTGGTGAAAAAGTTGTTTCTGTGTGCACAGTTATGTAAACAATGGATCCTATTTGAGCCCATGCTCTCCAGCTGATCTATGTATGAGAGGTCTGTAACGAACACCAAAGGTGGGATTTTCAAAATGATGGTAAGAAATAGTTGTGATAGGCTTATACCAGAAGCCTGGGAAAAACAGCAGTCAGATCCCTCAGTATATTTGAGAAGTGATTTTTGTACAGTAAACAAAACATACGAAACACAAAGTTAGGATGTCCTTGTGTATTATGGCTGAGACAAATTAACAGCTCACCTTGTTTACTTCCCCTGCCTTTACTAGCAGTCATCTCTTGCACTGATGCTCACCAAAATGTCTGGAAAGGGCTTTTGTTGTGGTGTGTTTTGCTGAGATTATTTCTACTATTTTAAGCAAGTTGAATAGGCTTACTGGGTGCTCAGAAGGACTTCTTGATCTGGGCTTCAACCCTGCCCAATAATAAGTGGCGAGGAGAGAGGAAAGGGACTGTTCCCTTTCAGCTGAAGCAAACTTCTAATTAATTTCAAACTGTTCTGTGAAACCATAGGTTGGTTAAGGAAAAAAAAAAATCACATTGCTTTATTAGTTTGAGTACTTTATCAGGTATGTCATGCTGCTTCAGCCCTTTGTTCTCATTTATGGCAGGTGAATGGTATCCACAGACATGTATACACAAATAACAAATAATTTATCAAGTTATGATCATTTCCATTATTTTGCAGGGTGCCTGTTTGGAGGAAATAAGAGAGCTGAAGGCCTGTGTTGAATAGGTAATGTATGAAGGGGACTCTTGTGGTGGTGAGCTAGGTTGGAATACAACTCACAGCAGAAAGGGGAAGCATGTTTTCAGCATCTCTGTGCTGTTTAGATAATGTCTCTTTTTTCTGAAGTTTTGATAAAACTATTAGTAAAAAAAATAAAAAATAATAATCTTACCATGTCATGGAAACTACTTGGTTTGCTGCTAGGTGATTTATGAATGTAGACAAAAAAATTCTGCTGTGCAGTTTCTTTGGATCATTTTGCACTCTGTTTTGAGAAACCATTAGGACTCCCATGTCCAGCTTAATTGCCGTGAAGACAGACTTTGTGCTTTTATCCTAACACTTGGCCCTTCCAGAATATCTTCTGCCTGAGGAATTCAAAGCTTTTTGCAGGTACTGTAGGAGTTCTCTGCGTCAAGACACAGGCTTTGTGAGAATGGTGAGGAAAGTGCTCTGTGGGCTGCATGCTGGAAGGCCCTTGGGGTACCTGGACATTTTCCACTTGGGTTTCCTTGGCCCTTCAGCTGCCAGCGATAGCAGGGCATGGAAACTCCTTTGGGATGTGGCAAGTCTGTCCTCGAGAGAGGAGTTATGCAGGGATTTATTTCACAGAAACATCTTCCAGTGTGGGTTTTCTCTCCATTTAGTGTTCAATTGAGTGTGTTTCACAGGTAAACAGCGCTGAGCTCAGCTGTGTGGCCTAAAATGGGGTTTGCCCTGCATTCTAGAGTAGCTGGCTCTGCATTAGGTTGAGAAGGGCAGACGGTAGACGTTGGTATTGTACTGTCTGTGAGGTGTCTGGAAGAGAACTAGCTGTTGAATAAAACTGAGCAACTTTTTCCTGGTTACTCTTTATACTAGGTTGAATATTACCCAGTATATTTACTGCCTCACCAGTGCTAAACGTGTCAATGACTTATGGGTATTGTCCAGATGATCCCATTTGGAAATAACGATGTCTCCAGCCAGTGTGAAGTGGCATAATTATGCAATATCTCTGTGTTTTGTAACTTCAGAAGCATAACAAGCTTGGGGGACAGTGTTTTCTTTAATGTTTTAAATATATTAGCACCTCTGGTTTACGAATAAGAACAGAAAACAGTTCATGGCTGGAGAAGATGACGAACTAAAGAAAGCCTTTGAAAAAGAGTCTCCTTCGTGTAGCTTGGCCTCAGCTGTTCATAAGAATGCAGAGATGTTACCAACTTCCCAGCCCAGACCACTTGATGATGGGTCAGGTATGCAAATTGTAGAGGTATCATTGTTCAGAAACATGAACAATCACTGAAGTAGCTTCAGTCTTTCCCAGACTCGAAACTGATGGTGTGTGGTTGGTGATTATTGGCTTCTGAAAGGAGCAGTGCAACTTGGCTGCTTCTGTTTTGAAACTGTTTCATTATTTCCCGCATGCACTTATATTAGCCAGTGAGGATCCAGTGTGTACACAGGAGCTTTAGCTACTATGATCAAATAGAAAAGTGTACATACCCCTTTCAGGAGCCAAGCCACTCAGCCCCACGAGTGAAGCTGCACAGCTGGTTTGAAGCTGAAGGTTATTTCTGTGCAACATTGAGCTGCCTTTAGCAGGAAAGGGGGGAAAGGGAGCTGTGTGAACAGAATGGCCTGCGTGCTACAAGGGCTGAGTGCTAGTTCTCAGGGTTAGAAACAAGCTGGAGCAGGCAAACGGGTACCCAACCAGCCACACAAGGAGAGTTAAACTGAGCCTCAGCTTGCTAGGCCTGAATTAAATCAGCATTAACAGAGTATGAGGAGAAGGAAGGTTTCACCCAGGAATAAACTATGAATCTAGTTAACAAGCAAGGGATATGGGAAATTCTCACTGAGGAAATGAAATACACAGGAGTTTGCAGGAAGTAATTGTTTTTTCTAGTCTTCTAAGCGGGCAACTCTGCAAATTTATTTTCTGGTTTTTGTTTTAAGTCTTAATTGCTTACTGTCTCAGCTCTGACATTCACGTGCTTCTGGTCTGACTGCCTCAGGCAGTATCACAGTTTTTCAATATAATAAACTTTATGAACTCATTGATAGGCATTTCTTAAAAATGACTATTTTTCAGTGGCATGATAAGCAGGCCCTTTGTGTCCGTCAGACTAGCCTTAGCACTTCGAGATTCTGCTGTGTAATATTTGGAGTTGCTTTTTTTCCTTAGAAAACTCTTTGAGTTCAAAACCCCAAATTTGTCGTTGTCAAGGAATGTGTTAAGTCACACCCAGCTGTTTGTGTGGCCCCTTCAATATTCGATCTGAGAGCTCATTGCTTGACTAGCTGTGATGGTGCCCTTAGCAATTCCAGTACCTTCCGGGATAAAGGTGTTCCTGGTCTGAGCTCCCTGGAGCAGAACCTAATCAGTGAGACACACACATGAACAGCTGTAAGTGCTGATTTTTGTTTGTTTGCTTTTACTACTTATTACAAATATAATTTGTGTATCTTACCCACTTTAGAAAATGTGGGATGGCATGAAATATGCATTAAAACTAAAGCAAGTTAACAGAAGCCCTTCCTGAGAACCGTGTAAGTGTGGAAGGCTATGCTTAAAAACAGGGTGATGATTTGAATAATGTGGTAGCGGAATGGTTTGTAACAATTCATTATGATGGCAACTAGAATTTCCTGTGTTAGTAGTGTGGTTACTTATTGTTAATTGGTAGCCTGCTTAATCTTACTAATCCCTCTTATTGTTAACCTGCCTAACTATTTTAGTAATCAGTTTATTGTTAGTAAGCCCTAACTAATAGTAGCATGTTTTGAGCTGTACAAGTGCAAGTATGCTTGTTTTCAGTTCTGTTGACAACGGGCTTCCACAGGACCACTTGTGTTCATGAAATTAAACACAGTCTCATTTACAGTCTTAATTATCAGAAAATAACAGTATTTATTTCTCGTAAACATCTGTCTTCTCTGTATTGCAGCCACTTAAGCGTGTGGGGGATTTTCTGATGTGGCTAATCCTGGGATGCATTTCTGTGAGACACTGATCATAACTGGCGAGCGCTGAAAGGGTCAAGTCCTGCTTGTCCCTGTCATCTCCTGACCTCACTCCTTTCTTTTGGCTGGACTATTTTAGTGAGTTAATTTGACTCAATTAAAGGGTCTGAAAAACAAGGAGGAAAAGAAGGGATAGGGGAGGACAGAGCTTGCGTTCTTTGGGGACAAGCAAGCTGTTTTATATGCTCAGCTGCCTAAGAAAGGATTTACTCTGTGAGTCAACATGATGTACTTCCTCTGAAGTATGCAGACATGCTTGCTAAAACTGGATTAGGGATTTATTTCTGTGTGTTTGTGCACACTTAGTGCAGTGGAAGCATCTTAATGCTGTCATTCCTTAATACAAAACTATCTAGAGCACTCTACCAGGTCCTACAATTTTCTTTGTATCTGTGCAGTTTGCCTTACGTGATCCCTGATTTCTCTGCTGCTTCATCTGACTGCTAGGTTTTATTAGTATACAGTAGAAATGGGAATTTTTCTGATACTGTTGTAAGTTTTAGTTCTGATCTGGCATTCCTCAAGTACCTGAAATTCCTGTTGAAGAAAGAAGCAATTTTGAGTTTTGCTGGAGTATGCAAGGACTTTTTTTTTTTTTTTTTTTTTTTTCCCTAGAGCCAAGTAATTACCAAAATATACAACCAGAGGTGTAAGACTGAAATTCCCCTGAAAGGTGTGGAGGACAGACCTCAAACCACTCCTAATTTTATCTCCATGTTAACATTTGTAAGCATGCAGCTGCCATATCTTGTAATAATGGACTTGTTGGTATTTCTGGACAAACGTATTCTGCAGACAAAACTGATGTTTGGCTTAAATTTGTGGGCAACTGTATAGATATAATTTTAAATATATATTTTGATCTTTAGAGTGCCTATTAGCTGCTAAGTTCAGGCAAATATGTTGCTTTCTGCCATTCAGAAGCCTGAGGATTCTAAATGAGACTATAATTAAAGAATTTCAAAATAGTGATGACTTTAAACATTTCCTTCAAGAAGTTGATTTCTTTTGTTATTCCTTGCATTTGGAGCAGCTGTAAAAGGTAATGATGTAATAATATTTTCCTCAAAGGAAAAGAGAACATAACCTCCTGTTTTTCATGTAATGGTAATTATGTACATGAGAAGATGGTTTCTAGAAGAAGCGGTACTGTATATACAAAGAACGCTTGAGAAGTGCAGGTAAATTTGGAAGGCAAACCAAAAGAATAAACACCCCCTGAAGAAGGGTGGTTGTCTGGTCGAAGCTCAAGCTGTTGTGGAACAGTCCACAGTAGCAGCTCTTCTTGCTCCCATAGCCTCACTGGAGTCCAGCTGGGTATTGTGCTCTTGGAGCCTGTGTCCTGGTTTCGGCTGGGACAGAGCTAATTTTATTTTTCCCTTCTTAGTAGCTAGAATAGGGCTGTGTTTCAGATTCGGTATGGGATTTGATATGAGAAGAATGTTGTTAATGTGCTGATGTTTTTAGTAGTTGCTAAGTCAGGGACTTTTCAACTTCCCATGTCCTGCTAGTGCGCAGGTACACGAGAAGCTGGGAGGGAGCACGGCCAGAGCAGGGGACCCAAATTGGCCAATGGAATATTCCATATCATATAGCAACATGCTCAGTATTTAGATGAGGGTCAATTGGGAAGCTCACTCTCACTTCCAGGATTGTGGTTTCAGGATTCTCTCTTCTCTGGGATTGCTAGCCGGGAACGGGCTGGGCATTGGTCAGCGGGTGGTGAGCAATCACATTGTGCATTATTTGTTTGTAATTTTTATTATTACTACTATTATTATCATCATTATTATTATTTTATTTCAATCATTAAATTGTTTTTATCTCAACCTATGAGTCTCCTTACCCTTATCCCTCCAATTCTCTTCCCCATTCCCCAGGGCAGGGGAGGATGAGAGAGCAGCTATGTAGTGTTTGCCTGCTGGCCCGGTTTAAATCATGACAGCCTGTTTTTCAAAGTTGGACACTTTGTTTTTAGAAGTGTTCAGGTGGCACTTTTATGTTAGCTTTCAAAGTTGTTACAGACTTCCCTTGGAATAGTACCACAGTGTTGCATTGCACCCAGAAAATGCAAAATATCCCAAACCACTGGCTTCTTCAAAGTAATATATATAATTATATAGGTAAATACAAAGTTAGAAATAGATATAAATAGGCTTTATGTACAGCCTGTCCATATTAACATTTTAGGGCTGTATTCAGTGCAAATTAGATAGATGTGGGTGCTGAACTGCATCTGGCTGTGACTTAAAAGTAATTTTTATTTCTCTGTGGGCCTTGTATTTCTATTTGGTTTACTTGGCAGCAATATTCCTTTTCCCATGGAATTTGCTACTCCTGAAAACATACCATTTCTGATGTCTCTCAACTTCAGTAAACGCAGCTGGCTTATTACAATGTGGGTCCTACAACCTCGTGACTCGTTTTGGCCACGGCTCACCAGACATTAGAGCCTTTCCGTAACAACCGCACTGCCTGCGAGCACAGCTCCAGCTCCTCTCAGTGGGGGGAACCTGTGGCAGATGTGAGCAGACACGTGGCAGGGGAAGTTTAGTACAGAATTTTCAACCATGGCTATTGCTCACGTTCGTTACCATGGGAATCACTTAGAAACCCAGAATGGGATCTGTAGTGTTTGTGGACTTACAAATCACATTCTTCCAGTCCTGCTGGAAATGTTCTATCAGCCATATCCTTTGATTCCATCGCCTTTTTCATGACTGCATTTTGTAGTACAGTATCTGTTGCTCAACAAGTCAGCTGGGTCTCTCTCCTTACAGCTTCAGGTGATGAATTCCCATTAAAGAAATGGTACTCCTGCACTTTGAAATTATTATTTAACACTACAGTCTACATGCAAAGTTATCCTCTTTTTCCCATGTGGTATTTGTAATCCTTTTTTTGGATACACCTTTCTCATTTTCTTTGCAAATTTTTGAACATGTTTCTACTTTTGTGCTGTGGCAGGTAATTAAAATATTAAAGACAGAATATTCAACAATCTGTGAGAAACTCTTCTATTCAACTCCCTCCTGCTAGGTAGCTTCCCAGAAAACATAACTAATCATCATTTCTCTTTTAATGAGCTTCTTACCTGAAAATGCTTCTATTATATCATCTTTTATGAATCAAATTTTTTTTTTTCCCCTCCATGCTAATTGCATCAAAATGTTTTGAGTTCTGACAAAGTACTGCATATTCTATTCTCCTTTCCTATGGTACTACTCTGCATCTTGGTAATTTACCAGAACCTTTCACCTGGATTTGGATGTTCATGTTGAGGTTATTGGGTTTTTTTTCTTTAAATATAGTGATTTGCATTTCAGTGGTATCATCATCTTAGTTTCTTCCTGTATTGTCTACATTTTAAATCATCCTTCTGACCAAACAAAGTCAAATAATGATTTGGGTTTTAGGCCAGCCTATTGTTCATCTCATGGAAGTGTAGTGTTCATGCCTCTTATTCTTTGTTTGATTAATTTTTCACTGCTGTACTTTGCTTCATGAGGTTTAATTCATCCTGATCTGTCTCCCCCCATTTTTGTTCTGTCCTCTGTGTTTTTTCTTTGCTATTTCTTTCAATTCCTTATTGGAACGCTTATCCCTTTCTTGTTTGTAATACAATTTCTGAACAGTTTTTTTGACTGAAATCTCATGATTCTTCCACTTTGAAAATCTGTGCTGCTCAAAGTGATTTCAATAGCTGGTTCCTTTAATAACAGATTTGATTTTTTTCTGATTTGAAACTTCTTCAAACAACCTTTATGAGAAAAAACATAATTTAGAGCTCCTCCGCTGCCTTTCAAAAAATTTGATTTACTAAAGAGACAAATATCTGTAATATATGACTATGAATTCAATAACATACTGTACAATTCTTCAGAATTACAGAATACTGACGAGTACAAGCAAACCAACCTTGAGTTTTTATTGTGGGGTTGTCAAGTATAACCAGAGATTGCAAACTGTGATTTTCCTTGTGAAGTAATGATTAATATTTTTGTGAATGACTTGTATACAATGGATATTTTATTTAGGTAAAAAAATAAGTTTCAAATTCATATTAGTTATGCTCATACTTCAAAAATAAATAAAAGTAGTAATAATGATACACTTCCAAACATTGTCACATAGTTTCTCAAAGTCAGAAGGAAGAAATAAGAACAGATTTAGTTAGTGCCCTTGCACGCAGCACAGAAGAAAACTAAACTAAACTAAAAATTCTTATTGTTAGCCATTGCAGATGCTTTTGCAAATCTTGTAGTTTTAACAAATGTATTTACTATTCACTGAGCATATTTTTAGCACCTGTGCAATGCTGCATTACTCTGTCCTGACAAAGCTTATTTGAAATCCTTGTTTGTGGTCTGTTACTACGTGGATGCATTCTTTTATTCTCTCCCCAAACATTGCATATGACAGGTTAGCAAGAAAGCTAGTAATAGTAGGAGAACATACTACTGATATAAAAAAAAAAAAAAAACAAAAAACCCAAACACAAAAAACAACAAATGCTCCGTTTGCATTCTTGTTGTGTAGCTGAAGCCCTGAGTAGCAAATGTGTAAGAAACTACAGCACTTACTTCCATACTTTCATGCAACTAGAGTTGCCGGGCTACTTTTTTTCTGATGTAATAAGATTATCTCTTTACAGTGTATGTTTACTGGTTCAGTAAGGAAATTTGAAGATTAATGTCAGCATTTGTTATTATGTTATGAAGAATTTTACATGACCATGGGAAGCGTTTTTCAAAACAAAATGGAGTTTAAAGAAGAGATCTGGAGCTTGGTTATACAGTAATGCAAGATCTGCAGCATAACGTATTATTCTACTGACTTACTCTTCTACCTTACTTGTCTGTGTTACAAATCTCTATGAAAGTTTAAGTGGCTTCTCTTGGTGTATTCTAGGCATTTTCTCCTCTACAGGGAGAGCCTTCAGTAACTGCAATACTGTTAATATTTTAGCTAGACCAAGTAGTTGAGTTTGATGTAACAGCTTGTTTCCTCCAAAAGCCGTAATCTTTTCTGGCCCTGGCATGCATCTGACCCATCTCTGAGCTGATTCAGCGCACTTAAGTAGGCAGAAGACGAACCCCACGGGAAGAGGAGGGAGGAACTGAACAGATTAACTGGGCCTTATTGTCTAACTGCACATCAGGTGGTCTTCCTAGCATCTGCTCTGCTGAAAACAATCAGAGGTCATGCACAACACACCCTGGTCTATTCATTGCCACCCTAGAAGATGTTGCAGGAACAGACCCCAGAAATACTGAAATGTTTGAGACTGCGGAGGCACTGCTAATGGCAAATTACTAGTCTGAAATCTCATCTGGCTTTGCCAGCATGGAGAAAGGCCTGGACATAAGACCTCAGTACTCACCAACACAGCATGCAAGACATATTATTAAACAGTGGTTGCAGTACATTTCATAAACAGAGGTGCATTAATGTCTCAGAAGACTAGAATAAAGAAGATTAATATTAGAGTAAATTCTTTTCTTGTTGGAAATTAGTAACTTGATCTTTCTTCCTGGAAAGTAGGAAAAATTTCTGCACTGGAAAGACTGTTAAGCTAAGAAGTTTAAATTCACAGAATTTTGTATAGGTGGCAAAGTGCCAAGGTTTTTCTGTGTGTCTGTTGAACTGCCAGCAATGAAGTAGATTCCTGAGCCCCGGGTCATCCTGTCTGCCTTCTTTTCAGTCTGCTTCATCATCGTTGGGTGGTTCTTCTGAATCATCATTTTCATAGTCCTCATCCTCATATCTGAAGGCACCCTCAGCTTCAGGGTCAGACTGACCTTCCTCTTCACGCTGATGGGACTGGTCAGACCGAGAGCTGGGTCTTGACTGATCATCATCCTCCTCTTCCTCCTGGGAATGGCCAAGCAGCAGGCCTGCCTTTGCTTCCTCTTCCTTCTCCTCTTCCTCCTCTTCCCAGTGCTGGTCAGAGGGGCTGGACCCTGCACGGCCAGGCTGATAAGCATGAGGGCTGGCTCTTGCCTCTTCCTCATCCTCCAGCTCGCTGGACTGGCCATCCTGGGCGCAGGCTCTGACACCTTTTCTCTTCTCCTCTTCCTCCTCACAGGACTGCTCAGACCGAGGACTGCTGTCAGCTGCTTCTTCAAAGGATTCCCTTTCTTTCACTTTATCCTTGCTGACTCTGAAAAGACAATTTGCATGTGTGATTTTATTTTCAGGTAAGATGCTTTCCAGTAGGTTTTAAAGAAATACTGCCTTCAGGTAATGTAGGACAAATCCCCATAGGCTTGTCTGGGGTGGAACTGGTGAAGAAAAAGGGAAGGGGGCACGCTAGAGTCTCCTCTTACACTAGAAAGTCACTCAGCAGTATCACTTATATAGTTAGTTTTTTTCATTTTTATTTCCTTTTGTATTATAACACCCAATGGATATTGAAAAGTAATTTTTATAAGGCTTATTTTAAAAGTTCAGTAAAGGTAATACAGGATGAAGTGACTTACTAGCCACCTGCCAATTGTTTTGGTGAAAGGAACAAATGAAAAATATTTCTTTTTCATTTTTTCTTTGAAGTTCATTATATAACATATCCAGTGCTCTCTTCTGTTTTATGAAGTAATATATAATTTAGGAAAAACAATTTAAAAAATATATACTAATGCTAATATTATTAAAGCTAACTATATAGTCAAATACCTGTGAAATAAATTAAAATTTTAAAAAACGTAAATAAACAAATAATAATAAAAACCAACAAACAAAAACACCAAAAAACCCCAAACCCACACATCAAACATTACTTTCTAATTACTAGGTATGTAGTGGCAAAAAAAAAAAAAAGAAGCTGTCAGCAATCTCTACCTTTCTCTGGCATCAGTGGAGTTACTAAAGTCTTCAGCACTGGAGCATTGTAGCAATTTCGCTGTTTGTCCTTTTTTTGAAACGAACTCTGGGCATATCCCCAGTGCTCTCAGTCTGCTAGAATAATGCTTTTCTGCAGCTATTCTGGCATTTTTCTGTAGGAAAACCACAGGGGTTATGTATTATCTAAATGCATTAAATGCCTGTCTTTTGATACGTTTGTTTGTTAGTATTAATACTCTGTTTCTTTAATTGCATCTGACAAGTTGAATGATTATTCACTGCAAGTAGGTATGGCAAAACAGTACTTGAAATTTTTACACCGGATTTTCCTTTTCTGTACTAGTTTAAATATGGTTTGCTCCCTGCACCCATTGGCTAATGAAGAGCTATATACTCTATATAAAGCTACTGAAGGAGGAGGGGGAAGATGTGGACATGTTAAAAGTCAAACAGAGCCTTCCTAGGTCTTCTCCCTTATCCCCTCTCCTCCTCCTCTGTCTTCCCCCTCTGGCAGCTGTTGCCCTAAAATAATACTATTGATTCACCTTCTTACAGTGCTATTTAGCAGATTACATAGAAGTGTATCTCTGCCTTTGAAACTGAGGGTGTAGATTCTGTTCCTCCAGGTAATAGCTCAGTGAGGAGGACTCGTCCTCCCATCTACACAGACGCTCCTGCCCCGCAGCACTGGCAGACCAGGACACCCACACAGACAGAAGGGCCAAAGGAACCCGTGATACATGACTTGCTGCCTCTCTGGGTTTGGAAACAGGTCAGAGACACGGCTGTACTGAAATGGAGAGATAAAAATACTGCACATGAGCTTTACAGTAGACACTAAGAACACTTGAATTTTCTTATCGCTGCTTTCCCAACTTAAACCTCTCACATTTTGCTTTAATTTTCTGCTGTGTTTAGAGTTATTTCCATTGTAACTGAATTGGACAACATGTTCAGAACAGCCGTCTCTGTTCCCTGTGCAAACCAGTCATGAATGCTTGCTTAGTCACAAAAATTAGTAATGTTTATATGGAGATGGGCCAACAGACATTAAAATGGACAAATACCGGTCTCAGAAGTATTTTTCAAATATCTTTTAAAAATGTTTGACTATGACTACAAATGCCTTATGCAGTATTTGAAGATAAGATTAAGCAGCAATACAGAAGCAAGACAACCTGAGTGACTCTTTCAAAAAGCAATGGCATTTGATTTACTCTTTCTTCCATTTCTTGCAACTCTTGCAAATATTCTTGCATTCTCTGCTTCTCATAATTCCTAAGGGAAAGAGAGTACAAGAGAGAAGTTATTATTCATTTATAATACAAGAAGTAATTATCTACAGCAGCTGAAAGATAAATTGCTCATGACAAACTAAATATTGTCCTACTCAAAGATACATAAAAGGTAAATTATTTTATGGTGGTTACAGGCTCTGAGGTATATTGTCTCATTTTCACAGCAATTGCTTGCCTGCAAGTACTGAACAAAAGTGTCTCTGAAGTAGTCACTTTGGATAAGCAAGAGAGGTCCTGGCTAGTGAGGTTAAATAGGAGCTGGGTTTGGATTCTTAGTTTCTTCAGATACTTAGAGGGGTTTTTTAAAGTTTGGATACCTGGGTTTTTTAAATGCTGATTTCATACAGATATTCTAATTGTTCTAAGCAAGATTAAACAGTTTGAAATGACTGATAAAATCAGAATACACCATAGGAAATTAATATAATTAAATAAAAATCAGTACTTTAAGGTAAAGCTTGATGGTAGGAATCTCACTACTTTACCAGTCTGTCTCACAAGAGGTGTGGCCACATTCTGGATCATGGTACACTTTTTACCCTAGTTGGTTTGTCAAGGGCCCGGTCAATAGAGCAGGATGATGAAACTGTTGATTCATCAACTGAAATGGTATCTCAGATCTTAGCAGGCACCAGGTGATCCAGGTAGCATGGGTTGTGATCCTGGGGCTGTGACAGACACCTCTCTGTGATGTTGCCTCGGTACTGGGCCAGCCCTAGCATTACTAAGTCAGACACTTAAGGGTAAGTAGGAGAGCTAGACTTCTGTCTCCTCCTGCCTCCTTCCCTTACCATCCATCCTCTGAATTTCTGCAATGTGGCTGTGCATTAAGGCAAGTTATTCACCATTTTAAGGGAGTGCGTTTCATTGTTGCTACTTGCTTTGTCTCGGGCGGCTTTCTACAAACCTAATTATCTATTAGAAAAGCACTTACATTAATATACCTTATTACCCAGCCTATGCTGAAATAAGCATTATTAAGTTAAGCACTTGTACCAGCCTTAATGCATCAGCACTAGGGAGGTAATCTGGCTTTGTAATAGCACAATTTCACGCGCAGACAAGAATTAAGCATGAGTGTTTTACACTACTCCTGAAATCTGATAAAGCTAAATACTGTAATGTGAAGTTTGCTGTCAGATGAACTGAAATCAAATCTGTAAACACACCCACTGCCTCTCTTAATTCTCCACCCTGCTACTCTAACTCAAAGTGTTTTGTGCTTCTGTCCTACAGTCAGCAGATCACCTGCCCAAGGATACTTAGATTATGAAGCTCATTGTTAACACTATCTGCTGGTCATCTTACAAGAGCAATTGTGCATCAGCTCTGACTCTAACAAAATAGTGAGAAGAGACTGCCTTCTTTGACCTGCATCTCTACCACTCCATCTCTGCTCTCTGGGATCCTGTGTAAGCCCTGCTTCTCCTAGACCACTGCTGCTTCCTATGGGTGCTCTGGCTTCAGCTGTCTTTGGGGGAGGTGGTAGGTGGGCACAGACGTATGCTGGATAGTCAGCGACTGCCCACGTGGGCAAACGAAATGCTTGTTGGGATGCTTCTAGCACGTCCCCGCTGAGCCGCTGCACTTCATGCTTTCAGCATCTGAGAATGCGTGTGCTTCAGCCTCTGGCATGTTTTCTCTTTCTGGTCACAGCGAAGCAACACAGGTGGTGAATAACCATTACAAAGTTTGCTGGTGGAACAATGTGCAGTATTGTCTCGCAGGTGGTGCTGTGCTATTTTAGCAAATCTGTTTATAACAGCCCAGAGTTTAAAGTCGATAAAGAATAAAACGAGAGTTTTCTCTTTTAGCTATAAAGAAAGAAGAGACCCATGTAAAGCAAAAAAAAAAAAAAAATAAATGAGGAAACCTTATTTGTTACCCTTCAACTCACAGCCATAAAGACAGCCCTAGCCCCTACCCTCATTTCAGAAAGATCTCTATCCTGGACCATATTCTAAACACCTTAAAGTTTAGCATGGTAACGTAAAAATTGCTAGTCCAAGCTATGAATCTGGTAATCGGGTGTATCTCATGATCATTCACCTTCCTATTGTTTTGCCCTACTACTGTCAGTTCTTGGCAGTTTGCCTGGTTAATGGAAATTAGGATTCATAGTTGCTGCCCAAGAATCCTGCCTGTGCAAGGAGCAGCAGGGGCAGAGCAGGCAGGACCTCTCACTGTCTCCACGTAACAGCACCTTAAATGGACGATACGGCTGCAGTGCCATCATGCCAAGACAGATTATAAACTGTGCTAAAGACTCATTCAAACAGGACTGGCTTTTTATATTTTCCCTAGGATTAAAAAGAATGGGAAGCAGAACTGATTACATTAGCCACAAACACAAGGTCAAACAGCAATTCTGGAGTTAGGTCAGCATGAGAGAGCTGGAGCCATCTGGACTGCTAGCTTGTGGCACACTGAGAAGACCCCGATGCTTTTCCCTGAGTACCACTTTTCTCAGTTGTGTGTCTCTGAATTTGGATCTCTACTAAAGGTAACTTTGGTTCCCATTCCTCCCAAGTACCAGCAGCTGCCTGGGTAGCTGTTGATACATGTACTAAGTTAAAATAATATTCCTGCTCACATTTTTCCCTCTTAAGTGGGGACCTGCTGGGACAAAGAAATGAATCGTGAAATGTTCACTACTTTGAGACAGCTAGCACCAAGGTTGTGCCAACATCTATCAGTCCAGCAGCAGAAGGATATTCTGTGACTACAGTATTCCTTTTTATTTTGATTTTTTTTAACTTTTCCTCTTTAGTTGATACGTCAATTGAGAAAACACTAGAATCTCCTGTTAGCTAATCTACAAGGTGGAACACACAGATCAAAATCATTAGAACAGGCAGCAATTTCCCAGTTGAAAAGTGGCCACTTTTTTTACTAGCTGCTTGTACAGTGTATAATCTATCAGATGCAAACTTAGACTATGCTATTTTTTACATTGTATGTTTAACATACAATGTAGAATGAGAGGTTCAGGACTCGGGGGAATGCAACAGAATACCTGAATGTTTTTAATTTGGATTTAGACATCTGAGCTAGGCTCTGATGTGGGTCATTGGCCTCAGCCCGAGCTGTTACAATTTTCTGGAGTTTTTTCGTTCTTTGTTTCTGCTTTGTTCTGTTCCTTTTTTGTTGTTCTTCCAGCTTTCTCTTTTCCTCAAGTGAATTCCTGATGGAAAAATAAACTAAGGCTGAATTAATTTTAAATCGAGAGCAAGACTTCAAAGGAAGCTTTGGCAAAGGAGATTGAAAAGAGAAAAAGAGGGTGAAAACAGGGTTGGCCTAAGAGGATACGTGGTATGTGTCATTTTAAGGGATTCAGGCATATCCTGGGAAACAGCAGTCATTTGACCCATGCCTATGGACATTCTAAGAAAAACGCACTATTTCTTTAACCATCATAAATATTAAGTCTTACGTTTAAATATTTTAAGTTTTATATTATAATTAAGCCCTTATATTAATATATTAAGTCACATATTCACTGCATGGAAGAACTGACTACGTAGGTAGAAATACAAAAGAAATCTACTTTTAAAGTTTCTATAAAATGTAGAGCATCACTAAAGTGGTCACCTTACGGCTTGCAGCCGTCGTCTTGTGGATTCTGTGATTTTTGGTGATTTAGATTCTCCAAATCCTGAGAGATGTGGGTTTGCACTTGAATGTCTCGTTTGAGGTTTATGTCTTGGAGATGCATATGGCCAGCGTGTTTCTTTCAACTTTTCTTCATCCTCTTGAATGTCCTTCAAAATCTTCCCCTTGTTTGAGGGGATATATGGAGTATGAAGATTGAAAGGTTCACAGACTGTAAGGTGTTTCATTTGTTTTTGTTGCAGAAGCCGTTTCTGAAACTTCTGGTGTAGTAGTTCAAAATCTGGGACACTTGATTTGATCTTGGGTTTATGTTCTGTTTGCTTTGGTTCGATGCCCTTGTGTTTCTTCTTTTTATTGGTGTCTTTTAAAGCCAGTCTGCTGTTAGGTACAGATGAATTACGTAGCAACTCTTCAGCTCTCATTCTGATCCTGATTTCTCTGTAGAGCTCTTCCTCCTTTAGTTTGTCATTAACAGCTGGACTATAAACACATTTAGGAACTGGCTTTGCTTTGAACAGTTCTGTTTTCTTTTCAGGTGCGGAAAGGTCCCTTAATTGCATTTTCTTCATTTCAGTCCTTTGCTTTTCGCGTTCAAGGAATTTAAATGGCTTCTGAGAAGCCAAGAGCTTGAGCTTGCTCCTCTCTTTCACAGACCTCCTGCGTTCTTCGTTTCGTTGCACGATTTCATGGTACAGTGGAAGGAAAATGGCAGCGGGCACTGGATTGGCTCGGAATTTTTTCTGACACTCTGCTTCTTCCTCCAGTTGCTTCTTCAATAAGTTATTCTCCATTTCGATCCGTGACTTTGATTTGATGTTCTGTTCTTTTTTTCTAGCTTCTCTAATAGTCATCTGGAAAGGCTTGGGCACAGTAACTTTTGGTGACCACGCTTTCTGTTTCTTCTGTATCCTTCTGAAGGCTGGTGAGCTTGGTACGCTGTGTTTGGCGTGGGAAATGTAGTCGTCCACAGAGAACCCATCCCACATTTTTTCAATCCGTTGCTTAGCAAATGTAGATGATCCAGTTTCACTAACATTTTCTTCGAACGCTAATTCTCTGTCAGACCCATCAGATATACTTGAGCTTAAGGGATCACTTAAGTCAGAGCCTGAAAAGGATTTGTGCAAATCTAGAGGCTGATACGAGCTCTTCTCCCAAGTCGGCCTTTAAAAAAAAAAAAAAAAAATGTTTTGAGTCCAGTCCAACATTGATGCAAAGCCTGTAATTTTAACTTCAGGGAATCATCATTAGAAACAAAAATGAACAGCGCTGGTGGGGAGGCGGAGAGAGGGGGAAGAGAAATAAAGAGAAGCACATTGGGCACTCACACCAGATCATAGTTGTAAGTGCATGTCCATCATGAACAATTCAGCACTTCTTATGGAAAGGCACTGTGCTTTACTAAACATGTTGCCCAGCCTCTGCTGCACACACACCTGTACATTTCACGGTCCGTTAGCAATGTGAATAAGCATTTTTATTATTAAAACTAACTTTTCTGTGATTATCTGCTTACAGGAGATGGGGAGAGTAACACTTCCCAGCCCCAGAAAAAAACCTGCTGTTTTACAGATGTCTGGAAAGCATCTGAGAATCTTCAGAGAAAAGGTACCACCAAACTTACCTACAACACGTGTTAGGAGCAGCATTTTTCTTCTCCAAGGGTTGTATTCCTTTTAGGTACAGTTTATTCCGACACATACTTTCTAATTTTGCCATGGTCTCCAAGTGGGCATTCTTCAACTCTTCTAGCTTCAAGTAATATTCTTGATTTGAATTGCACATTTTGGAAGAGTCTATCCACTTGTCACCACGTCCATTTAGAGAGAGGGTCTGCTCTCTGTCAGTACTCTAATCCAAATCAAAACAGCCTAAAAGAGATGTGTTTAAAGTTTTCTGACTGTTAGAAGAAAGGTGAACAAGGTTTTTGATATTGCTTTATCCTAATTAAGTCTAATTAAGTATACCAGAGATACTGGTATACAAATGTTAATGCAGAGCTACACGGAATAATCTTATTGCGTAATATTTTATATCCTAAGGGTCCTATTTAAAGTATGTAAAATTCCTAAATCTGTCCCTGTAATCAATATATTTATATATTTATACCAGAAAATATGTTCAAAAGGACTTACAAAAAAAAAAAAAAAGTTTAACTATTTTGTAAAGTGTAACTTTTCCTTTCTTATGCAGCTTGAATTAATTCTTTATTTTAAATAAAGCAAGTAAAACCACAAGAGAACCTTCTCTGTCTTCCATTTAGCATTCTAAAATTCTCCCAAGCATTCTAAAAATCACTCATTCGATACCTTATGTATAAATGCTTACTCCCATTTCCGTAACTTACGGTGACATGACAGGGATTCTGCACGGCTTATAGTTCCAATACTGTTTGGCAGCTTGCAGCTGTGTGCATGTAAGCACAGTGTTTAAATATTTTTTAAAGCTTTAAGAGTTCGAGAAGTTATTAAAACCAGGGGACTTTGCATTACAAAGGCTTCCTTTGTGTTGTTTTTAAGCACCACGTTTTAAAAAAATTACAGGACTCGTTTCTTTATCCTCAAATTAGACTAATCCTTTTCTACACAGAAGTATTTTAATAAGAAGTCTCGGGTACGTTTTGTCAGGTTGGCCCTACACCCCATCTCTGTTTTTTTTTCGCTTTTTCTCTCGAGCCGCACAACCCCGGCCCGGGGGCTCTTACCTCGGCTCCTCAGCGCCGGGGCCGTGAGACGCTCACGCATTGCTGCTGCCGGCCCAGCTGTCGGGTTTTTTTTTTTTTTTTTCCTCCGTCTCGGCGTGCGTGTCCGTGGGCCGCGCGGCCGCACGGAGCCGCCGAGCGATGCGAAACCAAACCCCGGTGCGGGGGAGGGCCCGGCCACGCTGAGCCCCTCACCCGTCCCCCGCGGCCGCACCGAGCTTCCCGCCTCCCACCCGGCCCTGGGCCTGCCCGGCGACCCTGGGCGTGCGAGGGGGCCCGGGGCACCCCCCCACCCACAACACACACACGCACACGCACCCCCCCCCGCGGTACGTGCGCGGCGGGGGGCGGCCCGTTGAGCGGAAGGGGAGGGCGTTACGGGCCGGGCCGGCGGGCCGGGGCCGGGGCCGGGGCCGGGGCCGGGGCCGGGGCCGGGGCCGGGGGCCGGGGCCGGGGCCGGGGCCGGGGCCGGGGCCGGGGCCGGGGCCGGGGCCGGGGGCCGGGGCCGGGGGCCGGGGCCGGGCTGCCCCGCTCGCCTGCAGCCGCAGGGCTTCCTCCCGGCCCTGCTCGCCTGCCCGACCTCCCTACCCAGGTTTAGGTAACTTTTTTTTTTTTTTTTTTTTCAGGGTTTTCGTTGGGAATACTCTTGACAAGCCCCCATTTCTCACCCCGTAAATTATTGAAGAGTCTGCTCCTCTCCTGAACTTTACACCGTAAGCGTGAACGAGGGTAAACCAGGATCGGCAAGAATATTCCACCTCTGTGGGGAGGCATTCATGGTTGCTGGACCTACTTCTTGGAGTGAATTACATTTTTATGCGAAGAGCCAGGTGAAAAGATTACATCACACGTGAGTTGTCAAGCTTTGTCATGAATTGGAAGTTTGTGATGATGGGGATGGAGCGCTTTAATCAAAGTTAAATCCTAAACTGTGAGATCATTGCTGGATTTAATCCTGGGGGTAAGGCATCATTTGTAATTTTAAACAGACAATAGATAATTCATGCAGAGCATCGATGCCTAAATTGATCATTTATTTTAGAACCTGAATTACTCTGAATGTCCTACTTCAATAGCTAAGTCATAGGAAAGTATTTCAGCAACAGCTGGTCAATACGGTGGTGGAAGTTTACTCAAAAGCTACAGCTCTGACCCATCTAAGTAGAAATGTGAGTCATTAAAGAAATACTCTCCTTTAAAAGGAATTCCTCCTTTAAAGAGGAATCTGCTCACCACGGTATAGCAATAATGAAGATCAAAGGGTTAATTCAAAATTTCAGGCTAAATTGGAAAATGTTTGTTCTAAACTCTGAACCATAACATTAAGAACAAATTCAACTAAGCTGAACCAATCCCAGGGCAGCTGGGCTGTTCCTGGTGGCTGGGCACCGGCCTCACAGCTCCCCCCAGCACTGGGCACGCACTCACGCAGAGGTGCAGTGCCATGAACACGGGGTACCCATTTCCTTCAGCTATTAATGGATTTTAATGGACATTCTATGACTTGGTTTAGAAAAGTATAATTTGTATTATTATGAAATAGGGTACTTCTTTTTGCCTTCTCAGCCGGTTTTAGGAAAACCAGCTAAGTTGGCAGGGGAGCAGGGGTGTGGATTACTTAAACTGTCTGGAAGTTTCAGTCCTAGGGTTCTCCTCAACAGAACTGGGAACTGAACACCACTGTGATGGAACTGACTGAAAAAAGTTACAACCGTTTCAGAGACATTTGTTATCCAAAACTGATTTTAAATCAATCCCTTATTAATACAGATAATCCTTGTTCCAGTAGTTTTTAGAACTAGGTTTAGTTCTGACACTTGCACTTCACTTTTGTATAATCTGCCCTTTTGTAACACTCTGGGCTCAGGTGACAGCAGCAGACAGTGCAGACTGCAGGAGACAAAACAGAGCAAGGAATGCGATAGCATGCCAAGTGCTATCACTGTAAAGCTACTCATCACTCAAGTCAGTCACAGTTCGGGGAAATAGGACCACTCCATTCTGGCAGTTTTAGAAAAGCAGCTCTATGCTAGCATGTTACTAGAGTGTAAGTTCAAGGGTGATTTTAGAATATACTACAAGAGCTAAGTATTTGCTGTCAAACTTTTCAGAGCCAGGGAGGAGCACATAGCACAGAAAAGCAAATGTAATAAAAGTTTACCTTAGTTCTAGCAAGCTTATAAAGCAAAGACTCCAACTACGGCACGTTTATTGATAAACAGCATTTGCTTTTTGAAAACAGATTTTTTTTTAAATTAACCTGACAAAAGTACATAAGCCTTTGTGGACTTTAAGACAATTCACACCGTTGCTTTTGGTGAGGAGACCACCTTCCCAACTACACAGAAGGAGCTCTAGGGCACAGTCCCCACTTCCTTTGTTCAGCTTATCGTGTGTTCACCTGCAAAGAAGAGTTCACACAGTCAGGCACAGGATACTTAACAATTGCTTCTCCTCTGCTAAAAAATCCTTGGGCTTTAGTCACTGTCTTACCTCATTACTTTACAGTACAGTATTTAGAATGCATTTCATTTTGTTCCAGTTGCAGTTATTAGAAGGCCAAATGACCCCTGTGGCATGTAAACAGAGAGTACTACACAATAACTGTATTTTGAAGCACAGCAAATTAGAGGACAGTAACTATTCTGGTGCTTGTGAAAAAGAGACTAAACAAAACATGACACGAACACCACTCACCACATCATCAATCTTAAGAATACTGCGCACAGTTTCCGTTGCGAGAGTCAATGCACTCAGAGACACGAGCAGCGGCTGGACAACCAACTCCTCCAAGATGTTGGAAATGCCACCCTACGGGGAGTAAGTAGCTTTTACTTTGTGCAAGTCAGACTACAGTTAGATTTAGCAAGTTCTCTTTTAGCAGAATCCTCAGGACGCTGAACGCAAAATTTGACTATCAAAGGATTAGTACTCTTCCATCCGTAACAGGAATATTGTAGTATGCATTTCTGACCACCAAGCACTTGACACATCCAGTCAAAATTGACCAAGAGAAAAGATAAACGGCCTTATGCTAGCTTAAAGGTGGTGACAATTTAAAAGCAGCTAGCCCACTGTACTACCTGTAACCTATCTGCAGTGGAAGGTGATCCTAATACTGATGGACCATTCTAAGTGTATCTATTTTTATAGCTGAAACAACGTTTTTGAAGATACACAAGAAGTTTCTTGTCCGGTGCGTATGGCATTTACGTATCTGCTATTATTAATACTCTGGCTAAGCTGTTAAAGCCTCTGAGAACAAGTTATATATAGCTACCTCAACACTGTTTTTAAGGAGAATACCATTATGAGATGCAACCTTGCCCTCTCCTTAGTTTAGCTCTAACGCTAGGCATTTTCTTTTAATGCCCAAATATTTCCTTAAGCGATACTATGCATATGTAACTCCTCGTTACCTTTCTGACGTTAATGCCAGCTGTTTTCTCTCCTTGAGCATGTCTGTTTCTCAGCTCTGTTACTGTTGAGATAGGGTTGAGACCTGCGTTCTCAGCCAGCGTGGATGGTATGACTTCCAGCGCGTCTCCATACGCACGGACGCAGTACGAGTCCATGCCCCTCAAAGTGCGAGCATACTCGTTCAAGCGCAGTGCCAACTCTATCTCTGGTGCTCCACCTCCTGCAATTAAAGCTCTGAGGACAGAAGTTTAAAAAATCAAACCTCATTTTAAGTAAGTGCATAAAATATTAGCTTTCTGTAGTATTAATATACTCTTAACCAAAGCAAGACGTTACCTTTTCTTAACTAAGCATCTTATGACGCACAGGGCATCGTGAATTGAACGCTCAGCTTCTTCTAGAACAAGTTTGTTGGATCCACGTACCACAATGGTTACCGTTTTTCCAGGGTTTGTGCAGCCCGTAATCTGAAACATAAAACCAAACACTAAGACTGGGAAAAAAAAAAAAAGAAAAAAAGAAGAAAAGGGTTCTAGACAGAGTTCTGTTGGTATCTGGAAGTTCTATAACAGTACTGACATCTGGCTCAGCAAAACCACCCCACTTCCCAAGTTGGTGGCTACTCACAGAATAGAATTAGATACTTACTTCAGTAGTAAAAACCACGGAAGTTAGCAGTTGCTATTGAAGTAACTGGCAGATGTTAAGTAGGTATTAACATTCTGTCACTCACTCACCTTTATTAGTTTCCCAGAACCGTTCAAGTTGACCTCCTCTGCCAGCTCAGCAGACCCCAGCATGTCAGGAGTAAACTGGTCAATATGAGCAACAGGCTTAGTTCCAATTGTCTGGAAAAATAATGGGGAAAAAAAATAAAAAAACAATCCAGAACCTGAACTGCAGAGTCACCAAGTATACTGCAAAGCATTTGCCTGTATATTACAGTAAAACGCAGTTAGAACTATGGCTTTTACATCTGTCTTGAATCTTTCCACAAATGTGACTGTTCAACAGAACAGGAATGGTTCTTTATGGAAATGTCTGCTCTTGCATTACAGTCAGAACATAAAACTTGCGAAAGTGTCGTAATAAACTGGCACTGGCTGGGTACTTAGTTTTGGGTAGACTTTAATCACTGCTGCTACTTTAACAGCCGTTTACATAACTCACTTTACCTTACATATAAACTCAATGTCATCTCTTTCAATGTCTTTAACCACCATGATCTTCATTTTGTTCAGAAAATGGAGGGCTAGGTCACTAAGAGCATCCCTAAAAAACAAGAGGGAAGTAGTCAATCCACAGTGCTATTTTAATAACTGGGTCCTGGTAGCCCGTTGCACGCTTCTTGCCAGCAGTGCTGAAATTCTTCAGACTACAAAGCAGGGACATCACTGAACTTGGAAATACAAACAGCACTAGTGCTTTGAAAAGGTACAGTCACTGCTGCAGCCAGTCTGACACTCTGCCAAGCGTGACCGTTAGCATTTGGCTTCCATTTTCCAGGTGCTCCAAACAATTCCAATTGTTCCCCCAAACACACAGTAAACCAGTAAATCAGTATTGGCATACCGCAGAATAGACTTCTGGATCAGCAGCACATTGCACCCAGCCTTCTTAATTTGCTTAACTAAATTTAGAATATAAGCTCTCTCTTCACGCAGTACTCTGTCCATTTGAGCATAATCAGAAACAACTATTTGGTTGTCCATCTATTTAAAAGAAGAGAGAAAAAAAAACAGAAAAGCACATCTTATGAACATGACTTTTAAAAGCAACTGTCAAGATGTTCCACATTGTTGGATTCAGAGCAAATAAGCATGACAGTAAAATATGGCTCATTAGTGAGCGTTTAATTGATGAGAAATAATGGATTTCTGAATTGTTTTATTTCTTATACCAACTTGAAGTTCTTTTAAGAGTTCTGAGTAGCTAAGCATTACCCACCACAGCTTCATTATAGCTGTGGAACAGAGCTGACATCACATCTTAAAAAAAAACGTGTTATTACATTTGCATCTCTCAAGTACTAGAGCAAAAGGTTTCCCTCTAGTCATAGTTCAACTTACGTCTGTCTTTGGAGCAGACAAGCAGAACTGAATGAGGCCAATTTTGGCTTTTTCCACTCTGGTTACACCGGTATTTGCCACCTTCTGAGTCAGGACTAGTCCTTCAACCAGTTCACAATCATCAATTGTGCCCCTGGAAACAAAACCAATCCATGACTCTTAGCGCTTTGGGAAGCTGATTTCACAGAGACAAAGTTCCGTCTGGTTAAAAATTGTTTCTTACCCCAATTTCTTAACAATTTTAATATCTCTGAGGTCCACACTACTAGCCGTAGTTGGGTCAATCACCTTCATCACTGCGTCCACACTCATCGGAGAAAGTAAACTAGAATACTGACACACAACCTAAGGGATTTAATAGCAAAGAAAAACAAATGGTGAGAGATTTAACATTGATAATAGTAATTAAAAAAAGTGTCACTGTGTTTTAGTGTTTGACTTCTGAATTTTGAAACAGAACTTTTTCCCTCCCTGTCCATCAGCCAAATGTCTTAACATGGTATCTTCTTAAGGGCTACTCCAGTTAAAGTCAACAGCAGTTATGTTGGTGGGAAAAACTATGCTTAGGAACTTACATGGGAGGAACTTGAATTTTTCTTAAGACTCCTGAAAGACTTTTGAGAGTTTTTCCGATTATTCTGCTGGAAGGGAAACTAGCACACTTCTCCAGATTTTCATGCTGTTTTAGGAGTTCCTGCCACACAAACAAGAGCTGCCTACACAAAAACTTGGCAAAAGCTCTCAGTGTTTCACCTGACTTTTCTGTTGCTGTTTTCATTCAAAGCTCGTTTATTTTACACTTATAGTTAACATCAAAGATCACCGTGTATTTCAGACTGAAATTCAGTTTGAGTGCTTCTATTTAATCTGAATCAACCATGACTTTCTGAAAAGTCAGTCTAAGAAAAGGCAGCCAGTGTCTGAAAACCAACTAGATTTGTGATGCATGAGTGTACTCTTAACAAGTGACCAGTAGCACAAACTGGGAAAAGCTGAAGGCTCAGCTAGGCTGGCGGTACGAGGCTCAAGTATCAGTCATACCTTTGAATTCAGCGAAGTAGTTGCACTGTTCAGCAAGGTTTCTCTGTCACTCAGTTCAACTGGCTGTGCCATGTTGGTCAATACTTCAATACCTTTATCCAAAGCTTTCTGGAATGACTCTGAAATGATGGTGGGGTGAATTCCTGTGGATAGTAGAAAAAGGTTGTTAGTCATACTTTCAAACCAATGGGGGTTTGTGTTGGTTTTTTTCCCCCCCTTACGCTCTCTTCCATGTTACAATTAGAGGAACTCATATCAGAATAAACTGGAACATATTTTAAAAAAAAAAAAAAAAAAAAAAATTCTTCCTGAGTATACAACCTCCCTTATTACTTTCCACTGTTGAAGATGAGGAAAAAAAAACCTGTAATGTGCCTAATAACTTGTCCTCACAAACAAGCACAGCACATATCCCTGCAATGTCTGACATCCCAGAAACATACTTTCTCTAAGTATTCTTTACCTTTGGCATTCTTAAAGCTTTTCAGACTTTTTCCCCACAGGTGTTTATGAAGTTTCTCAATTTCTCTGCGGTGATACATCCTTTATCTTTTCACAGGATGAAGCTTACGGGCAAACATTACACAGGCCTCTTCTAACCACCTCTTACGGTATCGAGATGAAGCAAGTGTAAGTATATCACTATCAGGTCCAGATCTGAGGCAGAAAAGAGCTCTGCAGGTCCAGTCGCCCTTGCTCTATTCCCAGTGCACCGAGAAGCCCAAGTGTCATCTGCCCGGACAGCTAAAAAAGCTCCTCAGCTGCACGGGAGCAGACTACAAGAAAACAGAACCGACACTAACTACTGCTTTCCATAATTTGTCCTTTCCTGATCAGACATTCTCAAGGTCCTCATATTCTAAGCGATGGGAGGCAATTCATTTGTTGAGTGTATTAAACAAAAAAATGTAGAATTGCTGGTCCTAAATTGCATTTATACCTTACGTGACCTCTCTGTTCACACAAGAAGTACAAGTACAATCAAGGTGAGCTTTTACAAGCAAACATTTTTCACATCATCTAGGTACTATTTGCTGCATCAACAGTAAGGCATTCAATTAAAAATGAAAAGCTTAACAGATTTTTAATCACAAGTGGGACATGAGTGAAATCTCAATGTGAAGACTCAAGTCACATTTCATGTTTCAACTGGAAACAGCTGCCTTAAGCTTCACTATACACAAACAAGTGGACAGAGGACTTAACTACATGCAGTCATGGTTTTATATTAAATATATGTATATCTACCTTTCTGAAGAAGTCTGGAACAGGCATCCAGAAGAGCTCCAGCAATGACAACAACAGATGTAGTGCCATCACCAGCTTCAATATCTTGTGCTTTTGACAGCTCTACCAACTAAACGACAAAGTATGATAGAAGTTTATATATAATGCTACTTAATTGCAAATACTGACAAAAAAAAAAATCAAGAATGCAGCACTACTGAGATTAACCTCGGTACTGGGACAAATGACACCTTTTCTAATTTGAAGTTTGTACCTGTTGTAATTTACTTCCCATACTTGTACATGTATTTGGCTGAAATACAGCTATGGTAAACCAAATCACTTACAGCAGCTTTTCTACTGAGCTTAAAACGCATCACACCTATCTAACAGGTCTTCCTTTTCCTTTCCTGCAGAAGGGCCACAGGAAGCTCATTTCCATCTCCAACCACAATCAAATCCAAGAGCTCTGCACTTCTCAAAAGCCCAGGCTACAGTACCCTCGGACCACCTGACCATCACGTAATTCATTCTGTTCTAACCTGGTGGTTTGGGACATCACTGACTTTTCTTTCTTAAGTGAGAGAGAAAAGTTTGGGCTAGATTCTTTTATGTCTTAAAACGTGCCCAGAGGGATTACACATAAGGAATACTGGCTAAGAAGTAACAACTCTGAACGATTCAGCACAGGTTGCGATCAAAATAAATGTTCCTGGAACACGCTGCACAAAATTTATTGCTCTATCACTAGGGGCTCATGCTCCTCAAAGCCACACAAAATGTCCCTATGTTTTTTTGTCTCAGAAATTAAGCTCTAACACATATCACTATTGGAACAATGGAACAAAAACCACATACCATTTTGGCTGCAGGGTGCAGAACCTGCATTTGTTTTAGAATAGTAGCACCATCATTAGTGATTGTCACATCTCCTTTAGCATCCTGAATCTGAACAAGAAGAGGAGAAACGTTTTGATCAGTAACTAAAAATCTTCATTTTAATTTGATGCTCAAGGCAAAGTTTTCTTCCCACCAACATTATTTCTCAAACTGAGAAAATGCGCGTTTAGTTCACGCTTTCTCTTAAATAAATGAAACTTGGGAAAGAAGTTCATGGCAAAATATGGCATCCTATATAAGGTATGTTGACTTGCCAGTATCTCCAATAAACCTAATGTTTTCAAAATTTAAGGATAAGGTTTACCATTTTATCCATTCCCTTTGGTCCAAGGCTTGTTCTAATTGCATCAGCAACAGCTACGAAAAGAAAAAAAAAATACGTTTGCCAGTTGATCTAAAGAGCTACAAGCACTCATTCCATCATCCTAAACATTTCTTTTGCATAAAAAAAAAAAAAAAAAAAAAAAAAAGCGTCTCCCGGCATTAAGCAGTTCCCGCTTATTTTGCCAGCAGTCAGTCATCCTCAGTAGTGAAATGCTATAAAACGCGGCAGTATCAGGGCTGACTCCCGTAGCTTTTCTTTTTTTTCTTTTAAACAGCTAACACCCGATCAGCAGATCCCAGCCATGTTAAAACTGAGCAGCAGCACAGAAATACTCCATGCCCAGCCATCCCAGCCAGGCTTGTGCCAGCTGCCGGGCTCGGCGCCCCCCGCCCCATCCCTGGGAAGTTCCCGACATTGAACCCCCGGGCCCCCCGCCCGCAGTGCCCACCGGGGGCCGCGGCTCCGGCTGCCGGCCGGGCCCGGCCCCCCCCTCAGCACAACGGGCAGGCGGAGCGCCGCGGCCGCCCCCGCGCCTCACCTTTGCCGGCCGAGATGTTGCTGAATCGGATCTGGGAGGGTTTATCCCGGTCCTGGTAGGTGCCCTTGGCGCGGCTGCCCGCGCCGCCATGGGCCCTGGCCCCTCCGTGCTCCGGCATCGCCGCCCGCCGCCGATGGACGCGGATCCGCCGCCCCGGAACCTTCCAGAACCCGCCCCGGGGGGGGGTCCTGCCGGCCGCCGCCGCGCGTGACGTCACCGCGGCGGGCTGCCCCGCCGCGCGCCTGCCGGCTGGGAAGCCAGACGGGGCCCTCGCCCGGCTGCCGGCGAACGGCGCGGACAACCGAAGGCGGCAGGCGCGGCCGGGGGCCTCGGGAGGATCCCCGCGACGGCGCGGCTGGGCCCGCCCCGCCGCTAGGGGGCGGAGGGGCGCGGCTAGGGGGAGGCGAGCCTTTAGCGCCGCGCGCTGTGGGTGGCAGCCCCGCGGGGGGGCCGAGGGGCGGCGGCGGGGAGGGCCCCGCCGAGGCGGGCTGGCTGAGGGCAGGCGTCTGCCGAGGGCCTGGGGGCTGTGAGGAACGGCCGACATACCTCGCCTTACGGCAAAGGGCACCACCACCCGGTCGTCAGAAATGTGGGGTTTTGCTGTTTTTGTGTTTTTTGGTTTTTTGTTTTTTTTTTTTTTTCCTGACAGGCGGCTGTCACAAAGCAGGTGCACGCCACCCGGTCCTTGGCCGTGACTTGTCCAGGTGTGCCATCTTGCAGTTCTTTTCCCCTGCCAAGCCCAAGGCCTGCAATGCCATCCCAGCTGCCTTAGGTAGCCTTTGAGCAGCTGTTTCCTTACATTTGGCAGAACCTGTTGCCAGAAAGGATTTTGAGTAGCAACCTTATTGCACGTGACAACATTAGACAGACTTGAATTACTGGAAAAGAACAGAAACCACGTGTATTTTCTTGTAACGCTCTGCTCTTCCCATGTATCTGATGGATTCTTATTTCAGCGTGTATCACCGTTGTAAAATGGTAAGCTTTATTACCAATAAAAATAATGTTAGAGTTGAAAGATAGGTTATATCTCTTAGGATGGTCTTGCCTTAGCTCCTGTATTGATATAAGAAGCTTCTGTATGCATACCGGTTTTTTTGGATTTCTGAATAACCATTTAAATTATTTTGTTCACGTTGAACAGAATATAAACATTATGGTTTAGCTGCAAAGCACATACTTGAATCCACACAAAGTGAATTACTTTGTGTTCAAAGACGCAAAGTAAGGCACAGCAGTTCAAAACATCTCTGACTGAAATAAAAATGCCCAAGTAATATCTAAACCAAATAATTTTTGCGGCATATCTCTTTCTGATTGGATGTGGAAAGTCAGGATTTATAATATGGCAGTTCCAGTAAAGTGCTCCCCTGTAGAGGCAGTTACACAAGAAATGTGTCCCTGCACTGGTAAAGTGCTGATGTCAGACAGTACGTTGTAAGAAACAGGCAAAGCTCTTGAGCTTGTTCTCTGTTTCTAAGTATCTTCATCTATATCAAGAGCTCGTTGCAAGTGAATTATGTCCTCATGGCGAGCAAGCAGTTCTCCAGTGCCAGCAACAGCTTTGTGTGGTGGTACATAAAAATCAATATATACTGTCCAAACAAAATACTGTTTGGACAGTATTGTTAGAAAAAAAAAAGAGGAGAAAAGACTCCATGCATCATCTCTCAAACATTTTTAACAGTTGCTTTTGAGTCTTTTTTACTGGATTTATGAACCACTGAAACACAGATAACTGCTCTTTGTCTGTTGGAGACTGTATACGGATAGAAGGTTTTGGAAGTACATGGTCTTTGCTTTTTTGTATTCAATTTTTTACCAGGCAGAGTAAAAAACAGTTTTAAGTATAAAGGTAGAGATACATCCAGGTCATAGACAGGGGAAAGGTCTACTAGTAAGAGTCTTGACCGGGATTTATATCACCTTCAAAATCACCAGAAACACATCCTAAATGACTGAGATCACTGCAGTCTCCGACCCTGATCTTAAAGTACATCAAGCAGCAATGGCAACAGTACTAAATCCTGGACATCTAACCCCAAAGCAACATTAAAGCTAGAATCAGTAGAGAGCCAGGCTTTTAGAAGAGCTACTGGGGTATTTTTAGGCAGTTGTAGCAGGCCACCTCCTTGTCACCTCAGGTTAGGGATCCTTTAGAGTTTATTGTGGTATCACTGGAGGTTACTGGTTTCTCCTGTATGTATACGGTAAGCGGTACAGCTACATTTAAGGGTACTGTGTACATTTGGACAGTGGCAGATGTTGCTTCTCTGGTGCTGAGCTGGGCTTTGGCTTGGGTTATGCCAGTGGCACAAAGGACCTGGTTTTCTGGCAAGAAAACACAAATCATATGCTATTACCATCAGTGAGCACGTGCTGCACAGTGGTGCACTAGGATTAGGAGTGAGGTTTGTTCAGGATTTTGAAGGAAATGGTTAGAACTGATGCTGTCACAACCACCTTGTTACACATAGCTCTGTGTCTGGCAAAAACAGCTCCTCCAGTGTTAAAAATCATTTGGGGTTGGAGTTCGTTCCACTGCTGGGCGGAGAGCCTAGATTTTGACTGTCCGCATGCAACAAGCTGCTGAGCTAAGTTTAGGACTGCTGTGGTTACCTTCTTACTAATAATGTTGGTCTGGCAGGGTTGCTTCTCTAGAGCTGGGCTTCACGGCAGAGTTAGGATGAAGGGTTTTGTAAGCTTTAGTCTATGCAATCAGGTTTGCACAGCATGTAAAAGGACTTGTCTGCCTAATTTAAAGGTTGTTAGGCACTGCCTCCTCATTCCGTGTCCCACAGAAACTCCTCGGGTAGGGTTTGGTTTGATCTTGGGTCATTGCAGGTTTTAAGGTGTCACTGGGTGGAGACTGGCCCGGAGCGCGCGTTGTGATTTATTACTTGTTTTGTGTCTGCTATCTGTAATTTAGATAAGCAGATATGTAGGGCTGTCAAGCTGTTGAGTTTTTAGGGCTTCGGCTACTACTCAGTTTTTTACTTCATTCTATGTGAAATGGAGATTATTTTTTTCCTTTTTACTAGTGCGTCTGTAGGGGCAGCCTTACAGTTAGGCTTCCTCCTGCAACGTCCCATTCACCTGCGTGTCGGTTGTTAATGTTGATCCAGGCAGAGGGTTGTGGAGAGACATTTCTTAGGTATTCATAATCCGGTGTTGCTCGCGGGAGAGTTATCTGGGATGGCTTAACATGAATCAGACTTGCTGCTGATGTTCAGCTTCTCGTCAGGGTGAAGGTTGAGGTTTCAGACAGCAGACCCCAAGGACCAGATTTGTTGTTAGGTCACGTTTAGAGACAGCACTCACAGAAGCCTTCCAGACATGTTTTAGAGCTGAGTTTAGACTCGGCGTTGCCTGCACATTATATTGTTTTGCTTAACCTCTTGTTATCATTTCTGGCCGTGCATTTCCACGGAGCAGTGAGACAACAACAAATCATACAGAAAACGCCCACACATGTGATCCTGGGGTTGTAATGTTATTTTTAGCTTAGTTTATTCAAACAATTAGATTTGTATGGTTAGTACTCTATCCTTCAAATAGGACTTTAACTTATAGACAAATTTGACTAAATGGGGTAGAAACTCCGCGTTTTCTGGCTCTGTGTAAATAGGCAGCTGCACAGAGGAGATTTTTGGTGAAAGGCACACTGAGGACAGAGCTCTGTCCTCCTGGGATGTTCACCGTGGCACAATGTTTCTGTGGCTTTCAGAGTTTTATTTTACTCGGGCAGAGGCAATGAACTGCTATCAACAGGAAACTTCTTTGAGAGTCACTGTTGTACAAGGTGCTTATGATTTCTGGGCAGATCATACCACCTCTCCGTCTCTCGATTTTTCTTCCCCAACGATTTCTAGTCTGGTGCAGTTGGGTGATTTTTTTACTAGCTGTTCTACTAGCAGCATCTTGTCAAATGGAGTCCTACTGTTGGGTGGACCTTGCTAGTTCTGCTGCAAGATGAACAACATGAACAACCCTTAGAGCATAAATATCATCAGTGGACACCTGATCATGTGGTTAGGACAAAATGGGGCTTCTGGGAATATTTGCATCTCTGTCCTTTTTACAAGGGGAAAAATGCCTGGGGTGGGTGTCTTTACTCCTTACTGCACTTGTGTCAGGCTAGATATGAACAGTAGTCTCATGTAGGGTCTTTTTTTCTTTTTTGATGGAGATAACTTGCCAAGTATTCTCAAGGCAGTAGTGATGACAACAAAAAAAAAATGGTTGCCAAATGGAGGGTGACATCATTTAACCTAACGGCCTTAGATAAGTTATAAAGTGCCATTCCTTAATCATGCTCTGCTATGAGTGAGTAGCTTCCTTAATCATGCTCTGCTAAGAGTGAGTAGCTTTAAACATTTAATAAACGTTCGCAGCACAGTGCCTTTGCGGCTCAGAATACTTTGCGCAGCAAGTAGATTTTCATTTTTCAAAGAAGAAGAAAGTCTCTACCTAATGCCGAGTGCGTGATTGTTTTCTCCTCTCCCTGGAGTCTCATCCTCGGGGTTCTGGCTCTCGGCGTCTGAGCGCGGTGCCCTGGCTGGAGCCCTGCAGGAGCTGCCGGCCCCGTGTCCACCTGCGTGGCAGCGATCGCTGCGTCCCCGCTCCCGCCGTCCGGAGGAGACAGGGAACGAGGATCCGGGGGGTTTATGGATTTTTCCTGGGATTCTTTTATTTGATTTCTTTTGATTTTCTCGGGTTCTCTCCTGCTCTGGGTGTATCCAATGGACTATGTATTGTGAAGACTTTTTCTTCCTTTTCTCATACTCCCTTCTGTTTCTTGCTAGTCTTTTCTGAGGTTTTTTTTATTAAAAAATCTGGAAGCTATGGTAAATAGTTGAAAAGGCTGCTCACCCAGCCTTTTCAGCAAAGGATCTAGCAAAAATGAGGACATATGCTGTGGTAGTATGTCAGGAAATACACAAAGTGCCGTACAAGTATTCCTACATGTACTTGTAGGTAATGTCATCCAGCACTGAAGTGTGAGGACTAAGTAGCAGCACAAAATACCATGCTGCACTGTGGTTTGGAAGAGAAGAAAAATACTCTATTTTCAGTGATTTTGTTCTGCTAAGACACTGGGGTAAACAGTGAATCCTGTGAAGAGTTTGCTATAAGGGATTCTTATGGATTCAGACCTTTTTATTTTGGAGACTGTACTTTAAAGGTAGCTACGTCAGAGTACTGTTAAAAATGTGTTGTGGCATGGGAGATGTCAGCTTGAAGTTATGGGTTGGTCAACTCTAGCAGTGAAAATGGAGGTGATTTATTTCATGCTTTCTTGGCAGCTCCTGACTCTTCAGAGGTGTTATAGCTGGGGCATGCAAAAACTTATGTTTTGCATACAGACAAATCAATTACATGTATCGGTGGGCTCAGGGCACTGATCTGCTTGTGTACTGAGTAACCAGATGGCACAGAAGCTGTGTCGGGCTGGACGTGCTGTGTAGGTCCTGAGGAGTGGCTCCCCATCCATGGTCCGTTTGTCTGCCCAGGGCTACATAAGTTGCTGCTGTGCCCTGGATCTGAAAAATCCATCAGCACCAGTTGAATCATCGGTGGCTTTTGAAGCAGATAAAGAGTTGCTTAGAAGGTCCCCATCCAATTATTGTAATACTCCACAGTAATATTATACGCAAAATGAAATTCAAGATACCAGATAACATAAGCATACTTAACTGTTACTGAGATTTATCTGTGATGAATCAAAAAACCAACCAATTCTTGGTTGTTTTATTTGGGGGTTTTTTGTTGTTGTTTTGTTGGGTTTGTTTTGTTTTTCTTTTGTTTTCTGTAAGTGCAACGCTGTGATCTTATCTCTGTTTCAAAAATCTACAATATTTTTAAAAATCTTATTGCACTTGTAGACTGATTTACCAGTTTTGGTTTTCCCAGACAGTAAACCCCTCCTTACTCTTAAGAAAAACTTCACATTTTTCCTTATCAGTGTCAAGTTGGCAGAGCAATTCCTGGTCATAAGGCTACAAAGAGAATTAGAGACAGGGACAGAGAAGCTGCTGAGTAACAGTCTATGGGACAGGGACTGCTGCTACTGTTAAGTCTTAGCACTCCTGCTTTCTTCCCCTTCAAATGTTGATAGGTAAGGATACACAGACACACCCAGGCGAGCACATGGGTAGTGTAGGTTAGCAAGCCTTGGTCTGTGGGGTGCAGGCTGCAGTACTCTGGTGAAAAAAATGAGTATTTCCATGTGGGAGAGTACCTGGGGAGAAGCTTCCACCCTCTCCCTCTAGATGACAGCAGAACACCAGCCTGGCTGTAAGGGATTGTTTTCTGAATGTATTTCAAAAGAACATTGTTGTTTGTTCTCCTGCTTGATTACTTTTTAAAAGAGGTTGGAATTACTGTTGTAATATATTGCCCTGCTTCAGAACAAACTCGGCATGCTTTGGACAGCTGATAAAAAGAAAAAGCAGCAGGAATTCAAGCATGTTCTTTTATGAATATCTGTTTCCGCAAACACGAAACATGTTCGCACCTGTGATAAATATCTCTGTATTTCACAGGCAAAGTGCGATTCAGACGCTTCTTGACAAGCAAGATCCTGAACCCTCGGAGGCACCCTTGTTTCTAACACCACATGAATGCATTTTTCTGGAGATCGCTGCGGAGGAGTACGTCTGTGCCCGCGCAGCGCTTGCCGAGCGAGCGTGGTGGTTTGTTTTTCGCATCCTTCCACGGAGAAGCTGCTAAAGCCAGCGGTGAGAGGTGAGCTCCCTGCCTCGTGCTGCACTGTCTCCCAGCCCGCCTGTCAGATGCCTCTCAGGCCCCTGGGCAGGGACAGCTCTCAAAAGCAGGCTCCCTTCTGTCGCCCAGGCGGGTCAGGCCGAAGCGCCTCGTCCTGCTGCTCTGGGCTTTCCCACCCAGCAGCTTCTGCCGCCCAGGACAGGGCTCTCGGTGGCCGCTTCTCTAGGTGGCAGCCGTTGCACCGAAGACAAGGTGGTCCCTCTCTGTTCCCTCACAGCCAGCAAGGCCTTTGCCTGCGTGGGTTCTGGCCCTTGGAGAGCTGCTTTTCTTCTCCGTACGGAGGCATTTTCGGGGATCGGCTCCTTTTCCCAGGGTGTTTCTGCTGGGAGTCTCCATGAGACTCAGTGACTGATTCTCAACTGCTGAGTTAGAGACGGAGCAGCATGTGCTCCTGCCATGACCCCCGGGGGATGCACCCACATACACCGTTGGCTATTTTGGACTTCCTTTGCTTGAACTTGGTTCAGTAGAAAGAAGAAAAACATGGACAAGTTAATGGAGAAGTTTTCTTAGGAACGCAGATAACAGTTTCATCTCGGGAAGAAAAGCCAGAAAAAAATTACACAAGCTCTTTAAAAAACATATTTAAATGCTCTCTGTGCTTCCCCCAAGTGATCTTCCTCTCACAGAGAAACAGGACAAGTTGAACTGTGAACAGTAAATGGGTTATTATTTTTTTTGTGGAGTTTTGTTGTTTTGTTTTGTGTTGGTTTGTTTTGTTTTGTTTTTAAGGGATTGGCTTTTGTTAGCTTTTAAAATTGTTTCAGAGAAGTTTGCCTGTCCCAGTCACGCTGCCAAAGGTTTACGTCTTTGGAGATGGAGGTATAAACAAGATTTGCCGTTGGGTGCACACAGGAAGAGAGGGAGGAACAGAAGGGTGGAGCAGAGCTGGGTTTAACATGGCTTCAGGCGTGGGTGGGAAAGTTTCCATTCAGCTCCCTGGTTGCTCCCCTCACTGCCCCAGTCCCCAGCAGCACTGTGATAGCTGGCTCTGCTGCTTGTGTCGATCTGCAGTAACGAAAATACAGGAAACGTCCAGACTGGTTATTACTTGTGTTTACAAGAATGAGAGCTCTGGATTTTGAGGCTGGGGCATAGGGATGGCATTAATTTTTTTTTATTATTTTTTTTTTTCCTGCAGTTATAGTGCGGTTACATCTAAGCCAGAAAATGGGCTTCAAGATAACTTTACCCTATTGATTGAAATACTGCTTGCTTTTTAGGGCTTACTTTCAAAATTGGTAGGTGCAGCAACAGTAAAAAATCTGCAATAGGTAATGTGGAGATTCAATTTTTCTAGAAATATGTAATGGTTTTAAGAACTAGCAATAGGCAGTGCTTTCAAATAAAAGTTTTATACCTGAATACTTTGAAAATATTGTGACTTACTCAAATGAAAGTTGCACTTTTGAATAATTGTCATTTTACCTGTTCTTGGGCTGCCACAGCTTATGTAAAAGACACACAGGTTCTGGGTGGGAATAGAGGGGAAGACTTTTTTATCCAAGCTGGAATTTTTGAAGTATGGCAGAATAAAGCCATTAGCTTTCTTCACTTGAAAATTATTTCAGAGAGTGTATATATATAATATATCCAAGGAAGTGTGTTTGTAGCTTAGCACAAATATCAGGAAAAAGCAAAGTAAGAGAAGCAGTGATTCAAATACAGAAAAAAGACAACAAAGTGAAGTTGGTCATTGCTAAAATAAACTCTGGTGAAACTATAAAGTGGTGGTGGTGGTGGGGAAATCCCATATTTTGAATCCTGCTGCTAAATCTCTTGCATCCCACTTGTGAAAGGGTAGAGTGTGATCCAGCAAGAGAGAGGCACAACCCCTGGCTGGGGGCTTTGTGCTTCAGGACAGTTCATCAGCCCAGATGAAACCGAGCTGTTGAGGGTTACTTTAAATTGGAGCAAGTGGGGGTGTGGGAGTGGGACTTCTTTATTTGTTTGGCTCCCAGGAAGGGCACTTTTAAAGAATGGGAGGCTCTGACTGTTGCCTTGGCTTGAAGGCTGTGAAGGCCTGTGAAAAGTCAGGAGAGGCTGGAGTGAGAGTTGGTAGGAGAAATCAGCGTGATACACCTGCATCTCACAGTGGGGAAAGGGCCAAGAAACTGAGGTTGGTATGAGGTTGTGCTTCCAGACAGTGTCAGGTTGGAGCGTCCCCTGGTCACTGACCCCCAGGGAAGTCAAATCCTGTTCCTGGCAGATCTCCCGAGCTTTGTGGCTTTCTAGTTAGGTGTTGCAGTGATTATGAGTTGCAATGTTATAAAGGGTGGTTAGACGTATCCTCTCAAAATCTCATTTTAAATGGTGTCCTGTTGCTTTGGACTAAATCATAGTTAAGCTGGAACAGTCTTTATTTTCAGCTGCAGTATCTTTTTTGTCCTCCTCTCGAGCTAATCTTCAAGACTAGATACGTCGCTATTCACAAATCTCTTATTTTGCTCCACTTTGTTTCTGGTAATACCGAAGATCCCAGTCAAGGTCTCTTAGAGCTATGTTGTACAAACGCAAGGGAGTGTATGATCTCTGCCCCAGTTTGGAATAATGACTCAAAGACTGAAGGTTCCTGCTCACTTCAAATCTGTTCCTGTTCACTAGACCTTCCAGAAAACACAGGAAAAAAATGGGCTGGAAGTAAATATGAAAAATGAGATCCAAACAAAGAAATGCCTGAACTACCAGAATGTGAAAATAAAGACATTTTCAAAGTGAAAGGTGATGCCATCCCTCCCAGCTTTTCCATTTGCAGTTTGCCTCTAGTGTGAGTTTTGAGTCATGGGGCTCAGCCAAGCTCAGGACAGGCACAGCAGGAATTTGCACTGAGCATCTGCCCAGTGGCGGTGTCGTTCCCAGCACTGGGGTAGGAGAAAGGATGAACTTGCAGGAGAGGTCTGCAAGCCCGTAGTGGTGAGGACAGCACAGGCCACATTATGCACATACAAAATGAAAGATCTTATGATCAGAGGACGCAAATTTACCATAATAAAAAAGTTACTATATGCTGAAAGTTTGTTCCAAAACAACAACATGTTTGACTTAGTTTCTCAGGCTAAACGTTGTTGATGGAAAAGACAACACGAAGATCTAGGTCTTTAACAAAGAACCAGAACTCGACTCTGTAACTTTTATTTCCATTAATACTGGAAGCATTAAAAAAAAAAAAAAATATATATATATATATATAAAATGCACAGAACAGAGACTCTTTTACACTGTATAGCACCTTTCACTCTGAGATCTGGGGGGATTTTGCATATTGTATCTGTACAGCAGTATACAGCAGCAGAAACATGCAGCTACTGGAACATAAACATACGGGTCTCTGAACAGGAAGGACTTGATCAGGACAGATGCCTCCCCTTACACAAACATATCTTTGAATTTTAATGGCAAGTTAAAGGCTGCTGAAGAACTGAGATACTCAGCATCTCTTATTATTTTTGTAGCAGAAATTAGCACTCAAAAGTACATTTGAAAAATGTCTGCATAGCTGTCTGCTGCTAGTGGATGGGATTTCAGTTTTTCAAGTCTCAGCAACATACCCATTCAATTGTTTTGTTGCTTGGCCCTTTGCCTCCGTATGAGGTAAATCATCAGCCTGTTAAAGCTGTAGATGGGACTGAGCAATCCTCTCTGCTTAAAATTGATTGTGAAGCAAATGCTAATGTGCTCCCCACTTCTGTGGGTTACTGCTGTACTGCAAACTCCTCACTGCTTGTAAATTGGTATTGTGGTAGCACTCGGGAGCCCCAGTTGTGGAAAACATCAACCAAAATTGGAACAAAACAATTATCCCTGCCTTAAGGATCCTGCACTGTCCTTTTCTACAATTCATCTTTCTTTTTCCTGAACTGAAGTTGGCTGAGCAGTTGCAGTCACCAGAGTTATTTAATGGAGTTAGATCTGCACTGCACCTTGCCACTGAGCCCAGGGAGACCTTTCTCTCACTCCTTCCAGTAATACTCTCTTTTGGGATAATACCTTTATATGGACATTAGAAGAAATTGAAAACCCAGCTTCACTTACATGAATAAAAGCAGAGGCTATCTTGCTTAGCTAGGTGCATGTTGGATCACGGTTCTCAGCCAACTGTATCCATGAGAGATACTGGAGGCAGACAGCTGGCAAGGCAGCCTCTCACTGTGTGAAATGTATGCTTCTATGTAAGTGATAATAAAAACAACTTTTCAAGGTTAGTGTCCAGGTTTGCTGCTGCTTGACCACCTTCATTATTAGTTTTTCTTCTTCTGGTGTTTTTCTCTCGCTCGGAAACGTAAGGGCCATGAAGTCTGATGTTTCACAGTTTTGTTGTAGGACATTTTGAGAGTCTCACAAAAACATACCAAGGTGATAGAGACAGTGGGCTTTGAATGTGTAGAACAATCACCTAGAGCTAATTAGTGGTTTGTAGTTTCAATGGATAATCAAATGCTGGGTTCTTATAAGAGACTAAGTGTGTACCATATTGCTCACTCTGAGGCTTTTTACATGCCTTACACAGACACACAGACAAAATAATTGTGGAAATGAGAAAGAGTCCGCTTGCTGCAGACAGAGCAGCAAAGACAGACTTGTAGCTGGGTTTTGTTTTAAATCTGGTGCATGAATTACCTGGAATTCCCTGACTTACTGTCTGACTTGACCCTGCTTTGTTCGAAGCAGTCATACAAATGTGGTAAGTGGTGTATGGTAATAGATTATACAGAGTGTACTGCCTTGCCGTGGAATAAATATTGTCCAGGACAAACTGTCTGTCCTCACTGCCTTCGGCATGAAGCATCAGCTCATAGGTGTGAACAACCGAATACGGGGCGCACCAGCGTATCTGTGCAGAGCTGTCTGTAACTTCAGACACCTCTCTGAGCCTCGGTGGATCTGGGATCTCGTCTTCCCTCGACACGCCAGGACATAAACATTGGGATGCCTTCTGAAGTTCACTGCACGGCTTCTGAAGGTGCCTGCAAGGGTTGTAGTCGCAGGAGGTGTATGCCACTTGCACTGGAGTTTCCATCGTCTGTTCATTGTAATCGTAGTCGTCTACGTAGTGTATCAGTGACCTGGTGGATGGAGGCTCCGACCGAGCACCAGCCCTCGTGGAGTTCAGCTGTGGAAGGCTCATTTGTGGTGTACCTTCCCCAGCTTGAGTGGCAAAGGAGTGAATGGAATGGTCAGTGGCACCGGGGTTTCCCGTTGCTCTAGTAGAATAATCACTAGTGGGCTGGTTGAATGTGCCTTTCTGGGGAAATGTCGCCTTGGTTGTTCTGAGCTCTCTCTTTAAATGATCTGCTTCAGTTGGACTCGTGGAGGTGTAACCTGAGGACTGACCATAGAGCTCTTTGAGAAAACTTAGGGAGGTGGTTATGGACGTGAAGGAAGGGGGATTGCTCGTGGATTCGGAAACTGCCGCTTCCTGGTGGGAGGAACTGTTGGCCTTCGGCAGCATCGACTCAGTCGGGTTAGCTGCCGTCGTCGTGCTCATTACATTCCTCTGAATTAGGGAGCTGGTATAAGTGTCTTCGGTTAGTGGAGCAGAGTCACTTGTTACTGCAGTAGCAGCATCATTACTGCTAAGGCTGAAAGCATCGTGTTTGGGAGAGGGTGTGCTTGAATCGGGCGGCGTAACGTTTCTCTCAGACTGGCATTTATCGTAAAGCTCTAGCAGTGAAAATGATGGTCTGCCCCAATCGTCCTGGGATGTGTTGCAAAAAGTCTCCCAAGCCCTGCAGAGGGAACAAGTTAGAATAGACAAGATCCACCGGAACATTACAGGCTCCTGTAAGGCTGCTTGGATTGGAATTGGCAACTGGCTGTCCAAATCCAGTCTTTATATTAAAGGAGACATGAGACCTAGACAAAAGCTAGGTTGTCTTAACAGTACTCCTGTGCTTGCCAGATGGCTTTCCACAGCATTGGGAACACTGGATTTTTGTTTTCGTAAGATGCAGGAATATCTTTTGCCTGAAGGAAGCTGCCTTTGGTACAAGGACTGTGAACCTTAACAAGAGTGTTGGGGTTCAGGGCAACTTGTCGTAAAGGGTCAGAATTTAATGCCACACTACGAGGGGAACTAGTGCAGAGACATATAACAGAGTTCCCAAGATCCTTAAGCCATCTGGTTTAGGCAGCTGGAGCTGTGCTGACACGGGGTGTGCTTTTAAATGACTAAGCTTTATTCAGACATGGCATGTTTTTGTAAAGAATGCAACTGTTAAACCCATCCTGATGAGAAACAATCTAATTTTAACAGTCTACTTCCCTGCTCTCTCTGCAACAGATGACAAATCTTCTTGGTGGCCTTTCAAAAGGAAGAGAGATGATACACATGCAAAGTACTTCTTTCAACTACAGCTTACTGTAATTAGTCTGTAAAACTGTGGGAGAGCATGAAGACAATAGGTGACAAATGATGCTATTTGCAAGGGGTTTTGTTGACTGCCGGTGCTGATGTAGGCTTTGGGAATGCAAGGGCAAGGAGGAAATCATTTGCTACAGTTCTTTCAAAGTCTTCCAGTTCCTGCTCCCAGTGCTGGTCCATCAAAGCCACCAAGCCAGCTCAATTTTTACCTCCAGCTAATAGAGAAATATGAACTGAAATAGAAAATAGGCTATTCTCACCTTAAAGTAGAATCCCCAGCTAATAACACGTTAGATTGTTCTACATATGCTCATCGCATTTGCCTACATTCATGTGTAATTCAGCCATGCTTTGTCGCTGAAAGGGACTTCATTTTGCATTTTGTCCTCTTATGGAAGGGAAGAACACACCAGAATTCGAGTAATTTAGACGGTGGTGAATGTTTGGTCCCCAAATAACTTACACCTTTAAGTCTGAAAAGCAACACTTTACCTCCTTGAACTCACTTACTTTTGCAGCACAACTTTCTTGGGCTCGGAGAGCAGCCAGGAGAGCTGGCAGTCACATAACAGAGGATTTCCATACAAGTTGATGGTGATGCTATCCGATGAATTGGTGTTCCAAGGATTAAAGGAACTCAGGTTACAGCTAGAAGATGACAAATACCATAATTAGCAAACGCTGAGCCACCTTCCAAGGACTGGAATGTTCTTAGTATCCCAGTGTGTGTAAGACATGAAGCAATATTCCCAGTTCCCTTGGAGGTTGCCAGTCACCAACACCGCTGTTCCGCACTTTAAAGTCCAGGTTAATACCTGCCCATCTCTCTAATTTCCCCAGTGTAGCTGCTGTGTGTTAAAGCATAACAATCAATCGTGAGGGGATAACACCTTTAGAGATGGCAACTGGAAGGGAAAGGACTTAGCACGTGTCAAGGGTCTTCTGTGAAAGGTGATCTCCTCTCTGCCATTATGCAGTCAGTTCACTTTTCTTTTATACTGTACCGTTTCTCTAGCTTCTTTCTCCGTGTGCTTGTAATGGCTTGACTTTCTCTATGAAAATCAACCTTTTCATGTTAATTGCCTCTGGCAATCTAGACTCTCACCTACTAAAGTCAAATGTCCAATACAGGAAGACCTTGCTTGCCTTTACCTAAGCTGTCCTAGATGCAGAAAGTGTGATAATGTGACCTCCCTGCGGTCGGAGTGCTCAGATGTTCTCTTCTGTCTGTGACTTTAACTGCGACTCCTTTGGTTTTTAAGTTTGGGTCATGATTTTAGCACTTTGCACTGGTATTCCTGCAGGTATTGTAAAGTGCTGTGTAAATTCAGGGTGGCAATCTAGTGGGGGATGCAGTCTGGTTTTGCTTAAATGTGTTTATTTTCCTGAAACTGGTTCCTAGAGCACAGCCAGTGCTCTAGCTCTAGTGTTTGTTTTCTGATATGCTTATAATCTGGGCGTATATTATAGAAAGCTTTTAAGGTGCTCTCCAAATCTTTTCCTTTATGCTGACTATTCTGCGTGCAGTATCCCTACTCTTTTTTTGTTAAATCACTCTCAGACTTTTGTTTCCCTTGGTATTTCAACAGGGTTTGTGACACACCAAGTCACACTGAGGTGTTACCTCTAGAATAAGGGCTAAACCATTGCTTTTACTAATGCTGAACAAGGAACTATATTAATCTCTCATACTAAAAGTGGGACGGAAAGGATTTTTGACTGCTTCCAAGGTGCAGATTTTAGGAAACTGTCAGCATTCATCCTTTGTAGAGCAGGGAATCCTCAGTGACCCGCTTCTCTGGTGAGACATTGCCACTGTAGATGTCGGAAGCATGGTCTGTATCCTAAGTGGATCTACACTAACTTTAACAGAGTTAATGAATTCATCCATTCCCCTGGGAGATAAGGCACACAATGGATGCCATCCCAAGCAGCTAGTAACTGCATTTTGAGTCCCAACCTGCCCCCTTGGGCTGTATCAGCTCTACATCACAGGCTTTATGTGGTATATCTGAGGATAAGACAGCATGTTTCTCCATGGCACGCAAGCCCATACCTTCTTCCTAAATATTTGATAACAAGCAAACCCTGCATAAAAGTGAGCTCCCAGGCACCGCGGTGCTGTGAGGCAAAGGCAACGTTATGTGAGGAGGAACAAAAAAGAAAACAACTCACTTCTCAAACGAGAGATGGGTCAGATGAGGAGCACTGTCAAACATCTCTGTCCTCACGAAACCCAGTGAGTGGGAGTCTTGGCAGTTCAGCTCTCGGAGATCAGGCATGGATTTGAAGAAGTCAGTATCGAGGCTTCTTAATCGTGACATCTTTGTCAGGTGAAGTGATCTGAGGTTGGGCAAGTCTCTGGTCCACTCTGGTTGAACTGAAGCAGAAAAAAGGTTTATGCCTGTTGCCTAAATAGAGCATTCATGTGGATTTCTGCCTAGAAAGAAGTATTGAATTCACAGAGATATAAAATATCTGCATCTATTCTCTTTGGGAAAGGGATAGAACAAAAATCAATACATCTGTGTGTCAACACCCATGCAATCACATTTTTGTAATATCACCTGCAGGTCACGCTGTCGTAGGGCAGAGGAAAAGAAGGGAAGATAAAAGGGCAATAAAGCTGATAAGAGATATGCAGTAACATTCCTATTAGGTGAGATTAAACGAACGAGGATTTCTTTGCTCAGAGAAGTGGTGTCTGTGGGGGGAGATTAGAGATGTCTTTGAAATCCTGACCGCTGTGAGAAAGGCAAATAACTTCTTATTTCTCCTGGCACAGGAAGAATTGACAAGAGGCATGAAACAGAAAAAATAGGTCTTATACAAAAGTCCATTTCCATTTCACAACTGAATTGTGTAACTCACTACCACAAGAGGGATTAGGCAGATTCATGGAGGAAATTTGGTGCTGTATTTGTTAAATGTGAGTTGAGGTGAAACCTCTAGCTTGAGAGTCCCTAAGGTCCTGGCTCTGCCCCAGGCTGAGCACAGCTGGGTAAGGCATCCAAGGTCTGTCCAGCCTCAGCACCTCAGTTATCAACTGAGGCTGGCAGGGGAGGGAGACAAAAGAAAAAAATCATGCTGTAAATTGCTCAGGGCAGGGATTGTCTCCCTGTGGGGAAGTATTTGGCTGGTTGCGGTTGACACAAAAAGCCTCTCTCGATGCTACTTCAGCACAGTGGTATAAAGCAGAGCGTAACTGTGGCGATAGACAAAGATTTCAGCAGTGTGTCTGGAAGGGGAAACTACTTTCCTCCTGCGTGTCCCAAAGCTAACGTCAGGGCTGACAGCGGAATCTGGGTAGAAGTGGGTGACTACAGTGGGACAAGCAGTCCCGCTTGGTGGTGCCCGTTCTCCCCAGGAGGTTGGCCTCTGTGAGGGTTTCCCCCCCAGCAGTTGCACGACAGCTGGAGAGCACCTTGCATGCTTGGACAAGCTGTTTGCAGCGTTCAGTGTGGGGTGCTCCCCTGCCACCCCGAGCTCGGCCAGGGTGGGAGCCATCGCCCCAGCAAGGCTTCTGCTCCCCTCGGCTTGCCCAAGCCCCATGTTTGCAGTGGGAAATCCAGAAACTTACTTTTCTCAAGAAAGGTCCCGCTCAGATCAAGCATGTTGATGGTGTTTCCAGGCCTGTTTGTGGCCTCACTGGGAGAGGTGCTGATGGCAAAAGCAGACTCCCTAATTCCTCTGCTGTCGTCCCGCCCGAGCAGCGTAGCAGAGAGGTTCAGGAACTGTAGCTGAGGGTAACAGGAAAATGCTAGCGGCTGGATTTCGATCAATGGATTTCCAGCCAGGGACAACCACTGCAAGTTAGGCAGGGCAGAGCTGTGGCACGATGGCACAGACGACAGCTTATTAAAGCTTAAATCAAGGGAGAGGAGACTGCTGATGGCTTCAGCTCCCCACCTAACTGCCTGGAGATGGTTCTGCCTCAGCGAGAGGACGCGCAGCTGTGGGAGGTTTGCCATCTCCGTGCCATTCACCTCTTCTAAGAGGTTGTTGCTGAGATCCAAGGTCTGCAGGGTCTCTGGGAGGCAGACGGGGAAAGCTGTCAGGCTGCTGTTGGTCAGCTGCAGGGTGATCCAGGTCCTGTTCTTCTGATCCTCGCAGGACCTGCCGGTGAGATTAACGTTCTCCCAAGGGTCTTCCTGAGCTAGCTGGAAATAGGTGGTGATGTCCCTGGACGCTGGAAGCTCAGCACTGCTCACTGGGCCTGACTCTGTGTTCCCCACCAGCAGAGAGAGGATGAGCAACGGTGAAAACATCCTTCTTCTTAGTGGCTTGCAATTAACTTGCAAGATCTGTTTGGGTTTTGTTTCAGGGAGGGGAAAACAAAACATCACCATTAAGAGCGAAACTAAATCCCCCCAGGCAGCTACAAGCTATTTAAAAGTGAAACATTCACAAGTCCTTTCCTACTGCATCCAGACAAGCGATAATTAATGCCTCTTCTGTAATTAAGCCTAAGTAAACATGAACCCTTGGGGACAGAAGTATCATGCAATTTTAGCCGGAGTGTACCTACAGGTTTTCATGCAGAAAGCAACCAAGCTGTGTTGCGTGTCTGGTTCCCACGCCAGCACGCTGGGTGCCAGCCTGGCGCCCAGAACAGCAGCAGCGCAGGAGGTGAGGTGGGCTCCCCACCTCTGCTCAGCTGCCTCTCTGCAGTACAGGGAGTGCTGGTGCTACTCCAGTATAAAAATAGCAGTTGGTACTGTACTGGACAAGCTGCAGGAGATGGATATCGCTGTGTTAGGGGACTTGATTTTTATACCTGATGGTGTATTGCTCTCTACGGGGCAGTCCTGCTGCATAGTGTCCAGTCTGGCCAGCCTGCTGGGAGGACTTATCTAATGGGATGATACCCAAGCAACAGTTTTGGTTTTTTGTTTTTTTTTTTTTTTTTTTTTTTCTTTCTGTGAGTCTGTCTGTACAAAGCAAATGTTTGTGTCCAAAGGCAGGGGAGGCTTGTCAAGCATTAAAGGATGTAGGAGCCTAAACTGGGCTGAGCTGCAATGGCGTGGGCAGGTAAAAGTGCTTTTCTATGTTAGGAAGGGCTTTCCTTCCCTTAGCAGAAGTTGAAACAGGGAAAGTCCAGGGCTTGTGACGGCCACAGTGGGGCCCCCAGAGGTACTTTGAGACTTGCCCTCCTGCCCTGCTCCTGACCTGCTGGCAGTGCCCTGACTGCCAGGCAGCGGCAGGGCTGGGGTCCTGCTGCCGGTGGGTGCCACGGACACGCTACGTGCTCCAGCTGCTGGGGAAAGGATGCACTGAAAATGCAGCTCCTGAACCACATTTCGGTCAGAGCGGTCAGAAACAGAGAGTGTGCTCCTGGATCAGGGCCCAGAGGGCCTGGGTACCAAGAAGCACGTTATTCAGTGTTACAGTTCCCTCTGTGCTCCCTCCTTGTCCCACCCCGGCTTTGTCTTTGTCATTTAAAAAAAAAAAAAAAAAATAGTCCTAAATGACTTGTCCAAGGAAGCACAGGTAATCTGTGACAGAGGAGGGAATTAACCACAGCCCCAAACTAGTGCTTTTCTTACTGAGCTGTCTTTTGTGCTGCCAGCCAATATAATGATCATTCCTCATCCAAAAATACATTGCAGTGTGGTGGGGGGTGACTGAAGGCCCATGTAGTATGAAATACCTCAGACTTGTTCCAAACCTTAACAGCTACTTGCTGTTCCCTGAAGAGTGCTGGGTCTTGCCCAGACCGTCATCTGTTGCTGCTATCCCAGGTTTGAAGTAGGGACCAGCAAATTAGTATATTTGACCAGCAAAACAGTGTATTTTGGTTGCCTGTGTCCTTTTTGTCATCTGGAGCTGTGCAAGAGCCAAGCAGCTTCAGGGCTTCCTGATCATGGGAGCTGCTGGATTCTCTGCTCCACCACACATGGCAGGGAGAGGGTGGGAGGAATTGGACTGTTGGATCCTGATCTTGGATTTAATCTTATTCCCCACCTCTAAACCGCATCCGCTGGCACGTACCTGTCCAGAAGTCCTGATGCCTCGTGTCCCCGCTCTGCGTGGCTCCGATTGCCCGGCCTTGATTTTATACACTTGGGTGACTCAGCCGAGAGCGTGAAATGCCTCTTTTCAGTTCCCAGCCTTCCCTGCTCGGGGCTCTGCCCACAAGCGCAAGCGAGGTTTGTTCCAGGCTTGCTCCCCCGCATCCAGCTTTTCCCTGCCCGGAGAGGGGGTGGCTCCAGGCAGCTTTCCCCGCTCCCCTGGCCCTAGCAGGAGGTGGGCGGGAGGGCTCTTGTTTCCCAGCTCTCAGGCAGGGCTGCTCCGTCTGTCTTTGTCTGAGCAGAGGGGGTTAAAGGGAAAAAAAGCTCAGTGCCTGCAGTCCCAACTCTCACGTCTTCCACTGACAGGGGGGAAGGGAGAGGAGTGATTGTGTTTCTTTGCCGACAGGTCAGGATGATGTAAAGCTAAGGCTCTGTCTGCTGACATGGGCTGTGCTCGCCTTCTAGGCACCAATAAAAGGCCTCAGGTGTTTATATTTCTCTCTTAAGTTTCTTGCACTGGGGAGTAAGTCCTGGAAACGTTCACGCAGGACAAATGACTCTTCTAAGGAGGCCCTTGGGAAATGTAAAAAGCGAAGCTCTCACCTGCTGCCCCTGCAGAGAGGAATTCTCTCGGCCGGTGCGGGGAGGGTCTGCGGCGTCTCACGCTGCGTGTGACAGACTTGGAAGGCCTCCCCCCATCCCACTGCGCCTGGGTTGTGCTCTCCGGTCGGCATCTGCCCTACCGCCTGTCTGGGGAGAGTTCCCCTTCTGCTCCTCCTCTCTTCCTTTGCTGGATAAGTAAGACTGACAATATTCCATCTTCCACCAAGGGACCTTTTCCTGAGCTGAGTCTCTCAGCATTCCCACCATTCAAATAATAATGAGGCTGGTCAAGAGCTGAGAGTAAAGCCAGGACATGGAAAGGGACGAATTGATAGAGATTGTTCCGAAGTAAAAGCAAAAGGGTGATTGTTCAGTTGCTGCTATAGGACAATCAATGACTAAAATTTCCAGGGAGAACAGTAGTCGGTGCTTTAATTTGTCAGGAGAACAAAACAGTTCCATGACACGAAGGCAACACAGACCTGTACGCTTTGGTGCTAAAAGCAGATAAAGGTCTTGCTTTCCCCAAAAACCTTGAGCCTGCATGTACAAAGACCTTATCTACTGACCGTGTCATTCATTATCTTAGTGGGGATAGAGCCTTGAAAAACACCAGAACATCCACAGAACAAGATATTGCGGTTCCTTGGGAGGCTGGGCAAGATGTACATGCTGTTCCCATGTGGAATGGCTCTAAAGCAAGACAAATAGTTTCCTAAACGAGGGGCTAATCCCACGGATTAACCCCGGTGGAGCAGCACCCAGGCCTGTGTTTAGGGCAGCGTGCAGGCCGGGTGTGTAGGCACCAACAGGTACTTTCAGAGATCTGCAGTCTGCTAGGTTCAAAGGGCAAATTGGAGCAGGTTAAAAAAATCTGAAGAATTTGGTATAATAGGAGGAAAGTCCAGCTCCAGCCCAGGCTGGTGGAAACCCCGCCGTCCCTCTGGCTTTGCAGGCCTGCTCCTCTTCAGATGCTGGGGAGCGGGGAAGTGGCCTCGCCTTGCCTTGCACTGTTAAATACCCGTGTTGTGTTTGCTGCCCTTAGCTCGGTATTTACAGACAGTGAATTTTCATTCGTTATTGTATTGGTTTCAGTCTCTTAAAAAAACTACCTCACGAAACTTCATGAGCCAAATGCTGTCTTACTTTTAATGTGTTCAACCTTAACGGCTTCATTTTGGAGGCTGAGACCAGCAGCCTTGTACAAGAGGAGAAGCGGCCCAGCAAGCCGGCCACTCGTTTCAGTGAAGGTGGGAGGGAGGTGGAGCCTTTGCCCAAAGGCGCTTGAATTCTGAGTGATACGATGAACCTCTTGCAAGAAGCAGAGTACCCTTGGAAAATGAGCTTTTTTAATTTTTTTTTATTTATTTTTTTTTTAATTTTCCACCTTTGTTTCTGCTTTTTGGATGCCCAGTTTTTGAGGCAGGTGTATCTTCCCAGCTCTTTGCCTAGTTGCAAACTCTAACCCTCTGGAATATTACTGCTGTGGTACATCTCAAACAGCTGCCCAGGTATTGGTGAAGGCTCCCCAGGGCCGACTGCAGCCCTCTGCACCAGTTTCTTTGAAAATACCTGGTAGTAGCAGGCATAGATTTCCCCTTTGTGAATCACTTTGGCCTGCTGTGCCTGTCACAGTGTTTCTTCACGTTTTTCTTCCTTTTCCTACTTTTCTAAGAATTTCAGTGGCAACCCTGGGGGAATATTCACTAAAGGCAGGCATTTTTGTCAGCCTGTTCACACAGATGATGCACAAATTGTTGAACCAGACACCCCCTCCCTGGGGCTGATTCAGTGCTGCACAAACCCCCTCTGCCTGCAGGAATGCTAGGGATGAGCCCTGCATTCCTTAGTGACACCACGATAAGCAGAGCACAGGGAGAGCAGCAGAAGGCGAGGATGGTACCAGGCTGGAAAGTTTAAGAGATGAATGTTTCTCGCTGGCTGTGATCCAAGTGATGGTTTAGAATGAAAATATCCTGAAAAAAAATCTGGAGAATGGCTTTTAAAGCCAACAAAATGAAAGAAGTATTTTGCAGGTCAGTCTGCAGAGCAGGCACGCTCATGACATTTTCCTACAGAGAACAGGGAGAGAAGGCGAGAGCAGAATTATTTAGCCTGAGGTTTCAGAAAACTATGGGGTGTGTGTGTGGTTCGTGCAGTAACGCATGCTGAAGGCAGCGGTGAAATCCCCTGCGGAATCCGTTGTAAGAACAGACAGCAGCCAGCTGAGGCTGGTGGTTATTTACCCTCACCTGACTTTGGTTTAATTAAGCGTGATGTACAGAACGGGGGTTGCAGCTGAGCTGAAGTCTAAGTTTCCTAAAGGTTTTTGTTTTCATCTAAACAGCATTCCTGTCCAGGATTTTGTTTCTCCATTGTGAAATTTCAGGGCAGTCGCCCTTGTCCTGCTTTCGCTGCCCCTGTAAAACATCTCCCACATCTGGCACTGTGCAATTAATAACTTGGTTACTACAGACCACCCGACCTGTGGTCGCTAACCCTGTGTGTAAATCGGGTGGCACCAAGAAGGGCAGCCCAGGCTCATCAGGTCGCTGCCTGAGTAAGGGAGGGGGTGGTACCCCCTGCGCCTTCGGGGAATGTCTGGAGCCTGGCTGGGGCGGGATGAAAGGCGGCTGGATGCTGTGGCTGGCCCCGAGCTGGGCTGGGGCAGGGGCCTGGCAGAGCAGGCTGGGGGAGGCCTCCTCTCGGGATCTGCCGACCGTATCCAGCCTGGGCTGGCGCTGACGGAGGTGCAGGAGCGCGCTGGGTCGCGCCCTCCTGCTCCAGCCTCTCCAGGGGCTGCTCGTAGGACGCGCAGCCCCAGTCACGCGCGGGACGGAAAGCAGCTGGGTAAAACCAGATTCCGTGCTGAAGCGATCCTTGCCCATCACGGAAAAGCCTTGCAAGGTGAGTGGAGCAAGGTGAAAAGATAGCTGATGATCTGAAGAAACATGGAGAGAGGACGGTAGCAAGGGATCATTCCCTTAAAAATAAAATGGGAAAGGGTGGGGCTTGCAGCCAGCTGGGATGAGCTGGCAGAGCTCTTCCTAGTAGAGCCCAGTCTTTACTGGAAAGACAGTGACACATGGAGCGAGGTGGAGGGAGGGGCAGGAAAGAAAACCAAAATATTTGATCGTTTCTCTGAAATCCCAGTCCAGCCAATTTGGACTGCAGGTAGGCTTGTTTGCTTAGCAGCAAAACACGCTGCGCACTCTGCTAACGAGAGCTGCAGCCAGGCTTCCCGCACCCCTGTGTTCACAGGGTCAGGTCATTCAGACAACGAGTGGCAACCACCGGGCTTCTTGGCAACAGTCGCGTGGCAAGTTCTGCCCCGAGAGTGGCAAGCTGTGCTGGGCGGCGAGCACTTTGTGGGAGTCTGTCATTGCCAAACGAGGGGCTGGAACACGGGCACGGTCACGGGCCCGGCTGAGAAGCCAAAGTGGGGGCTGAGTCTGGAGGGCGGCCGTCTGTGGGAGAAGTGCTGGCACTAAGACGTGCGTTCATCTCTCCCACGGCACCCTTGGGCAGGTTTTAAATATTGCGAGTGTTTGGATTTGGGCTGTTACAAGTGGTTCTCACACTCTGAGGAAAATACTCGGCCTGTGTCAAGCAAGTGAGAAGTGGGCAAGTCCCCTACGGAAGGAAAACTGGATGGTCCCTCAGCCCCTGTGTAAAAAGTGCTGAGAGGGAAGTACAGAGGGTTGGGGAAGCAGGCTGTATTGGCGCTTTCTTTTGCAAAATGTAAAGATATAGTTAGCTTAAACTGGCACAAATTGGGAGCGATTCCACTGCAGCCTGCTGAGAAAAGCTGAGGACATGGCAGGAAAATCAGGGCTACCTGGTCCCAGTGATGGTGAGGAATTACGGGGTGATTTCTGCAATTTCTCTTGGTGAGATGACAACATGTGCCCGCTGTATTTCTTTAGCTAGGTGAAACCAGTTTTGCTTTGTCCAGCAGTTCCACGAATCCTCCTAGCTTCATCCTCTCCTCGCGCTGCCGATCACGAGGCATCGCAGGGCAGAACCAAATGACTTGCAGCTCAGCGGGTGCCCGTGGCTCCTTCCAGCAGGCAGAGCTGGCCGCTACACGTGCGGCTCCTCAGGCACAGTATCTCTGAATAATTCCTTCGCATTGTGCATTACGTCAGTAAGATCATTTCTGCAGGCTCTTCAGCTCCTTACTCAACTTACGAACAAATTTAGTTTAGCATTAGATGTCACGGTGAAATGGAGTAACGGGGACAGAAAACAGAAAGGCCTACGGTCAGGCTTCTTTTTAACAAGTAATTTTGAATTGTATCTGAAGCATTTTTTTCAACCTGGAAATTAACAAAGTTCCTCAAAAGATCAGTGTTTTGAATCCCGTTTTGCCAAGATGAATGCTTTGTTTTAGATGTCTGGTAGCTTCTCTGGCTTTAAGGGAACTACTTAAGTGGATGAAGGTAGACGTGGGTGCTACACTTTTGAACACTTGTATAATCACTACTTGGGTTGCCATAGCTCAGTCTGCAGGACTTTGGAACACTGGCGGAATGTTTTCTGTTCCCAGTGCAAGCGTTAGACAAGTAATGGAGCTTTAAAATATGTATTTATTCAGGTTTAGTTCTGTTAAATGCTGGCCTTTTCAACAATGGCCAGTTTAACAGTGGGAGTTGCACGGCTTTAACACAGAAGAAAATTTGCTGTACAGTATCCTCAAGGTACTTGTTCTGGATGCTTAAACAGATTGTTGCAACTGAAAATACTAGATTAAAAAATGACCAGTGGCTAGACACTGATTATGGAAAAGTTCTAGTTGTACAAAAGGAAAACAAAGATAATTTTCTTAGTGTTGCTGATGGGGTTGCCATACTGCATCCAGTGACCTTGGCTTCAATATTTAACAAAAACTGCAAATAGTCCAGTCATATTACAAGATGGATTGACATGTACAAGATTTATTAGTCAGCAATTAACAATCAGAGAGATTTTCGTTTAATCTCTGGTCTTCTTCGCTGTGGGGAGAAGCAGGCAAAGGGAGGAGTTTACTTCACCTCATTCCTGACCTCCAGTTAATTTATGGAACAGATCTTCATCCAGTGATTCATTCTGGTCTTTGGAGCGGGTTGACAAGAAGATGTAGCCCCCAATATACTCATGGATGATTTTGCAGTCTGCGCTCAGACACGTGAAAGCGATAGATACGTTCTGATCAAACTCGATTGCAACCTAAAGAAAATACATATGGCAAAATTAGAAAGAGAGATAAGCTGCATCTGGGACAAAAGAGCAAGTGTGAGACCACAGCTGGACCACAAATACTGTGATGAAGCAGCACCTGTCTCTGCTAACCAAGATTTCTGGGTCTGCTGGATGTTGAAGGTGTTTGGCTGCTTGTTTCTCCATTTTCTGCTGTGGCAGGGCCCTCTTGTGGACAAAATCTTTTTGCTTGTTCAGGCAGGCAACAAACCCATGCTCTTATCTAGATTTTTTTCTAACGGTGTATGAAGTGAACACCGAGAAGAGCAGGAGTGGCACTCCCGACTCTTTGTACACTTAACCAATAACGTTTAATACCATTCACTGTTGTGTGCTGACCCTGAATCTGCTTTTGGGGTCCAGGTTTTGATTCCCAGCTACTCTCAGTTCTAAACCCCAGCACACTAAGGTTAATTGCTAACTGCGGATTCTGTGGTTTTTGGGAGGGATTTAAAGCAAACCCAACAGCTTTACCGAGCATTGCAGGCTCTGACACAGGGAGCACTGCAGGAGAGTATTCGGGATTGTATCTGATCTCTCCTGGCTCCTGCAGATGGATGTGGGAAACTGTATCAACAGGAACAGCTTCCAGGCTGCTTGAAGTTACATCAACTCACACTAGTTCCACCTCAGAATTTAGGGGAGCTGGCTTCAAGCTTTCAGACCCAAACTCTCCAGTGGACTGCTGGGCAACGGCTGGCTGTGCTGAGCAGCCTTCACCAGCGTGAGGAGCACCCTGCTATGAATCACACCATGAGCTTCTTTCTCAGGACTGCACGCTGACACAGAGGAGCCTGTGCCCTGGCCTTGCAAGCTCTGTGTGGGATCTGAGAGACAAACTGGGCTCCTGTAGCCTCAGTCTGTAATAGAGACCGAATGACTGCAATTTGGTGGATGATGCATGAGCTAGACTACACAGAGAGCTAAAATTAGATTTTTATGGTGACAGAGCAGTAAATATGATGGGTTGGAATCTACCTTTGAGCCTATGTATTTCACCCCATCAAAATCAAGGGCAACTTATGAAGAACAAACTTGGTAGGAACCTTTTAAACCAGAGCTCTTAGTTTCTGAATTTTGACTACAGACTCCGTTAAGAAAAATTTTAGACAGCTTATTAAATAACATGTCACAACACATTCAAAATCTTTTCACTCTGAGGTTTAAAAAGATTTTCTGAAAGCATCCTCCGGTGTCTGAAAGGTAATGACTGAATGCAGAGAGCTGTTCCAGTTTTACCTGGCGTATTTCCCAGTTCACATTCCACTGCTTCATGTTGGAGAACCTCCACGTTGTGATAGGATCTCCTGTGGCTATATCTATTCGTATCAGCCTGTTATAGGACACCCCAAGCACATCATCCTTTTTGCTTCCTTTAAACCTGAAAAAAACCCAAAATCTTTGAGCAGATCTGGTTTGCAGTGATTTCTGTCTAGAGAAACATTCACCTGCCCTCATTTGAAAGTGTAAAAAATGCGGGAAAAACCACAACAGCCTGGGGTTGAGGAGAGCGTGGACCCTTCGTTGGAACAGTAATTGTTATAAAGCAAAAACGTAGGCTGGTGCACCGTGGTATAAGATGGAAAATAATTGGGCAGGTAGATCGGGCTGAAATCTTTCCAACTGATTGTTTTCTGCTAAAAAATACATTTCTGCCAAAACACATGAATTTGGTTGGTTATGTTTTTACTGGAAAAATGTCAACAATCATTTTCCTTGCTTCATTTCACTAATGCTGAAACATGTTCTTTTAGTTCTATTCAGCTAAATTATATAAGCATATCAAAATAGATTCTTTTATATATCACCATTAACTTATCAAAACAACTGTTAGCATGTTTCTGAGTATAATAACATTACACAAATATTGAGATAATTTAACATTTCAATTTTCTTCTGATTAGAGATGAAAAATAAATAAAAAGTTATCAGAACTTCTGGGGAACAGAAATTTCTGAGTTGGTAACAGCTAGGAAAAAATTTACTCTGGTAGTGAAACTACCTTCCTCTACCTTCGTGCTGAAAGCTGGAAGAAATCTCATCTGTCTGCTGTTAGTATTTTCAATATTTTTGATGCTGTTTCAGAACCTTCTCTCCTTAGATGAAGATGGCCCTTAGGGAAAGAATGGGACCTGGGCCACAATTTGTGCCGTACGTAATGTCCCTACCGGAGATGCTGCCCACCAGTTTGTAGAAAGGCACCACAAGATGTTTTGCTTACTCCAGAAAACGCAGCTTAGGTGTTGGGTTTGTTTGTTTAACAGAATTAGTGGTGACAGATGGGACAAAACATCTATATCGACGTTAGTGAATTAAAGAGTGAGAGGGAACCTTCCTGGGCACTGAACTCCTGTTCGGTTCAATGGCCAGAAGAGTTCCAGGCAGAATTCTGGCCGCAAGCAAGCAGTGCTTTCTCAGACGACCCCCAGGTACGGCACAGGAGCTGCAACATCCGAGGACCAACACCATCTGGTAGTTCACATGAGGCTCCTGGGTTCTGGGAAGTCAGCAAGTTTAATAGTACAGATGTGGGCTGTTCTATGCCAGCTGGACTCTGTGCCAGAGAATGGTTCCCAGCTGCTTCAATTTATACCACAGATGACTCCTAAGTAGCCCTGGAAGAGGTGTTAAGTACAAATTAAGGAAGGTGCCTCCAAGTATAGCTGTGTCAGTACTTTTCACTTTTCCTGGTGTTTTGTCAAGAAGAAAGAATGCAGGACAGAACTCTGCCATATTCAAGGTAAGTGCCCAGGGAAACTGCGGTGAACACAGCAGGACCTTTCTTGTGCTGACTGCTCTTCCAGAGTTACCTAAAAAAGGGATCGCGTCTGTTGTTTTCTTAATGAAATGCCAGAGAAAGTATGCTCAGCAAAAAGCAATTTAGCGTAAAATCTGATCCAATTTATCATAAAGCTTATTACAAGACCTGATCCAAAATCAAAAAAATCTGATCATATACAGTCTGGTTGATCCAAAGAGCAAGAGTTGGAGTGATTAAATATATTGCAAACCTGAGAACGTCAACGAGACACGCATTTTTTACATTTTAGTGAGTTTATGCCAGTAAGAGTTTAATCCTAGTCGTATGTTACTTCAGGCAAAAACTGACAGGTCTGTGTGAAGGCAGACATAATGGAGAGACTCACTCCAGGAACGGAGCTACTGAGTGCTACTGCTACAGAAAAAAACAGCACTATGGACATTACTGGAATTCAAAAAGGTCTGCAGGGGGAAAAAACAGAGAATGTTTCCAGAACAGGGAGTCAAAGAACTTCCTGCCAGTCACTGAGCGTGAACACGCTAGGGCAGCCTGACACTGCTGTAAGGGTGTGATTACCTTACAATGTAGTAGGAGAAGCCAAACTCGGGGAGGGACTGCCATGCCTGAATAAAACGCAGCTTGGCCTCCACCAGGGTCATCTGGGATACGTTTTGGTGGGCTTCCAGAATACGGGCAGCCAACTGGGAAACACAGGAAAAGAAAAAGATTTCAGTTGACTGGAGAACAAAAATACCCTTGCTTTCACTAAATCAAACATCATTAGCTCTGATGCTGTGTTCAGGCACTTAGTTGTCACCTTTCATGCAGATGTACTGCAGAGAGCACCTGGGGACAGGTCCTGAGCTACAAGGGTAGAGCAATGCAGCAACATCTTGGGGGTGGGTTTGTGCTGCACTGGGTCTAGCTCCAGAGTACTGCTCTGGAGACTGTCCTGAGGATGGGCAGGCCGAACTCTTTCACAGCAGAAGCAGTGGACAAGGAATTAGGCGGAGAGGACGGAGAGGCACCCAAGCCAAGAAGACGGGAAGACACTGGTGTTTAAGATGCAGGCAGTAACTTCCTGCCCTTAAAAACCTTCCTTTCTTACTCTGAAGAGGCTTTTCAGGGACAGCGTAATCAGGAGGAGAACATGATGTGTGACTTAGGAAGTGGTACAGATGTAGGAGGAGTACTTGGAAGAAGTGCTGAGGGACCTGTTCCCCTGTTCAGATTAACGAAAAGGCCTCTTGCAAAGTGACAAATGGGTACTGCAAGATGATTTTACTGCAAGATGTATAGTTTCCAAATGCTGCTTCGATCCAGCCTCACCCCTAAGCAATCATTTAGTACCACCCATACCCCACCATCAGGCCACGCTCAGGCTACCTGCTTAGACTTGTATTTTTTGGTATAACGTAGTGAGACGAAGCATTCTGGTTTCATATCTATGCTTTCTGGATCAGAGACAGCCTGGGGAGACATGGTCCAGTTCTTCATCTTTAGAAATGAAAGGATCTTGTGGACCTCAGGATGGTAAGAGCTATCGGCCATTGTTTTGCCTTTTGAGGCTAAAATGCAAGCAGCCATCCACCGAGCGTATTGATTCTCCTGCAACAAAGACAACTGTTGGTTATTTTTGGACAAACCATTTATGAAGATGGCTACTGCTCACACATCTTTCACCGGGTGATAAAACCACTCCGGAGTTACTCCACTGAATTTGTGTGGATGTGTAGTTACCCTGGTACTGTTGTTCTTCCTTGATTGGGCTAATTCCACCTACAGGACTGCCTCTGCAGAATAGTTAAGCTTTAAATTTTCAAAGAAACCCAGTACTTCGGAATAGATTTTCTTGGAAATTTTATCGCATGACTATTTTTCACCTAGTGAACATTTTTACACAATTTGGAATGATGCATTTCAATACAAATGAAATACACTGAAATTGAAAACTAATGTAAGATCCTTATCACATAACCCTCATCTGAATGGGGAGAATTCTAGTTAAGAAGAGAACAAACTCCAAACTTCAGTCCTCTGAAAATACTGAAACAAAATATTGTAACCTCTCTTTACTTTTTTGATAGCTTGTTCTTTTTTTTCTTCCCAGCAGCTTTACATGGAAACTGATGATAAACACAGAATTATTGTCCTTTTGCCCCCTGAACCATTAAGTATTTGTTAGACTACCACATCAGTCATAGATTTTACTAAACCTGTAGATAATAAACTCTCTGCAGCATCCTTATTTTTTTATACAAATTCTAGAACAGGGCAATGGGTCTTCTAGACAATCTGCCACGAAATCTGGAACATGAACTTTCCCTTGTCTTATTACTCACGTTATCACATCTTAAATATACTTCATTCATGCCATCAGCAACAGGAATTAGTAATTTGATTCCAAACTTCTTCGCTGCAACATTTACATCTGGTACAACCTCACATCCTAGATCACAGAGAACCAGAAAGAAATGAATTTGTTTAATTACTACGTCACTAACTTTAAGTACTGATTAATACTAAAGAATGGTACTGAATGGTTGTTTTTTTTTTTGAGATCAAGGGCCAAGACTTCCGAAGCTTAGGCCTAATGAAAGGTTTCTGTTCTAGTTCACTGCCTGGTTTGGCTTGCCAGGGTGATGGATGCTCTGAGCTCAAAGAGCATGTTAGTCAGTGTTGAAGAGAAAGAATGCAAGTGCTCTCAAAACCTCAGCCTGATCTTAGGAAATGCTCAACACTTACAATGGAGAAGAACTGATGAGGTAGGGTAAAATTTCCAAAAGTGCCTAAGTGACTTGAAAGCCTGGACTATATTTTCAGAAGCGACTTAGTACTGACAGTGGGACGTAGGTGACATCTACAGCAGAGTTGACCAGTTGAGGGATCCCAGAGAACTCTGGGGACCTGGTATTTCATATTGATGGTGCTATTTACAGGCCTTCTGGATTCAGCTGGAGTCGAGGATGCCTACAAGTTCCCCTTTGTGTCAAGGGACACCAAGGCTGTGGGCTACGTGGTGAGGTTCCAGCCACCCTGGCTGGTTTTACCACGTATGTATCTGACCTAGTGAGCATATGCAGATTGGTATGCAGAGCCATTTGTTCACAGGGGTCAATCTTCTTTCTATTTCAAAAGTTTCTTCTAGGATGAATCCTGGGCATCACTGGCTCCCTGACGCTGAACAAATGATGGCCCTGCAGGAGTAGATGTAGATGGAGGCTGTATGTGGTGCTGGTGTTTGCTGTGTGACCACCCGGGGTTTCTCCTCCTAGAACTGATTGTAGCTATGGAAGTCCCCATGCATGAAAAAAACAAGGCCCAGGGAAGGTCTTGTATATAGGTGCAACCTACAGCATTCTTGTTCACTGCATCATCCATAACCATCTAGTACCAGTGTGCTTGTGCCAAGGACAGAGGTGAGTACTACAATTTAACAGAGAGTGAAAATGTTTGGAAATAAGTGTGGCCCACAGATCACATTCTCTATCTGACTCATCTTTAAGTGAATTCAGCAGTACATGGCATTTCACAAGCCAGATCCAGGTAATACTGGTTTGATCCAAGTAATAATGAATCCTTCTTGTTCAGGCCTCTTCTGCAGATGTGGTCTGCCTGCTTAGGAGTCTCAGTGACTAAAAGAGTTCCAAGACTAAATGCTACTGTGCTTGCCTTCCTGAGTCTTGCAGGGATTTCTTGATTTATTCGGTTCATGAATGCAATAGAAAAAGGAAAGGAACAAAAATTCCTACCTTTTAGGTTTATTTTCTCCATAGGTTCTCCCTGTGCAGATTCCTTGTTTTTAAAATAAGATACTGAGGTGTCTTTAAAGACAAACCAATACGGCTTGATAGTTTTGAGTGACAGCTTCCTGGGCCTAAACGAAAAAAAAGAAACCACATTTGTTTATATCAAAACGTACAAATTGCTAAGTCACTCACAAATATTACTGTGGGCCTCAAATTGCTTTGAGGTCAGACACGTGGCTTCAGTTGGGTTACTCACACTTGTGCCCGTGAGGGGGGCGGCCAACGCCTGGAACCAACGCTGCACCCAGGGTATCCTGGGTACGGGTGTGGGTTTTACCCCAGGCTCTAGCTGAATCCCATCTGTGATTTCTCTCAGGTTTCTTCTTTCTCTTCAGTGTGGTTTTTCCTACTTTCATTCCTAATCAAAGTCATTCCCTTCTAACAGACCAATTCTGGTTTTGCGTGAACTCAGTCACGGTAACACAACCCGATAATTTGTTCACGTGCACTAGAATTATCTTCCAACAGCTGCTTATCTAGAAGATTTGCACCCATAAAACTAACTTGTACTCATTAAATTGTAAGCGAGTAGAGACCATCTTTTTGGCTTTATCTGGATAGTATCTGACACAAAAAATATTCTATTCCTTCACTCAGTTTACAGAGGTTCTGTAGCACTCCAAGAAAAGATAACAGTTTAAACCATCTTCTTCCAGTAGGGCAGTGTTACTCCAGCCTCTCACACACGTATATGGAGGGATATAATGCTCATTTTAATTACTTAATTTCAATACTTTTCTAATGCAAACTGATTTCTTTCATACATTTTAAAATATCTACTTTGGAATTGAGGATTAACTGATAGATACTAATGGTCAAACATAAGCATTGTGCCAGCTCCACCTGTCTTCAGTAAGAGATAAAAATTGTAACTAATTCTGCTAAGAATATACTAACAAAGTCACGGGGCTGGGAGGGAGTCAGGGAAATAAAATCCCGGGTTCAGTATATTTCAGGAGAGAAAACGACAGTACTCTAGCACTGTTTTAGTAGAGAAATACTTCGTAATTAGCTACAAAGATCAATAATGAAGTTAAAAAGAAGAAAAAAGAAAAAACAAAACATAAGTTCTGCTGTCTATTTAGTACTTCCCTTTAAGCCTAAGACGATGGTACAAAGAGTATATGGCTAGCTGGAAAACACTGATTTATTATACCCACTCTTGCCTTCTCCTGAGCCTTTCTAGAAATCCTAGTTTAGAATCCTTTATAGAAAATGGCGATTTTTACGTTTAAATTAAAAGAAACAACTTGGATTTTCAAAACTGCCAAATATTTTGGCTTTTAATTTTCCACTACAGTGACATTCTTCAAAAATAAGGGTCTATAATTTTTTTAGACTAACAACATTATTTTTCTATCCAAAAAAAGTTGCTGAAAACTTTCTTGAAAGCTTTTCTTTTGTTGCTGTTTTTGAAAAAAATATTCCAGTTCTCCACAATAGTGTCACCCACTTGAACGCAGTATTTACTAGCGTGCTAATGTGGTGCATACTGTGAATAAAAGTTCACTATATGAATAGAGTCAGCAGCATGACATGCAGAGCTTTGCATTCAGGTCTACAATTAGGCAAATAATGATAGTAACAAAATGTGGCTGTTACTTCAAAGAAATGTTTTACACCCTACCTAGTATCTACAATGTCTTAGGTTTGCTAAGTCATTTATCACGTATATAGGAAATTTTTCATGATGAAAAATAAACACTGAATGCTTTTAAAAGCAAACAGCTCTACTGCTGGGGGAAAATAAACAATCCATTGTTAGAGGTGAGTAACTGACAGAACTTAAAAGGCTTAAATTCTCTTTCATCTCAAGCCACCTTAGTAAGTTGAGCGTCAAATAAAATTCCTAATTGGAAATTAATAATTAACAATTCTTAACAGTTACCAACAGTTAAAAATTTTCAGGTGCAGTTTTCAGTTCATTGGCTAGAAATATGATTTGTCAACAGAATGAATCTGATAAATATTTGTGCAATAGAAAACTTTATCTTTCTAAAACATGAAGACTGTTTTGTGAGAAAAGGCATTACAGACTTGAGGTCACTGCAGTCGTTTAAATAATCCATAAATCAAGATATTATAGTGGGATCACAGAAACTCATTTTGATAGTAGAAAAAAACAGACACCATGTTTGGTTAGAAAGGGGTAATTTCTTTTGTTTCTTTTTAAAAAAAAAAAAAATCCCCACAGTTGCTTTCAGAAAGTCTTTGCAGGGCAAGTTGAGTTTTTTCTAGCTTTTCATTGGAAAAAAAAAAAAAAGTAAAATGTGGTGGAAAAAAGAATTGTAGACCCGTGTTTAGAGATGATGATTGATGAGCACTAGGAAATATAAAGAGCTTGGTCTTTTAATTGGCATAAGTATAGGTACCCCAGTACCCCAAGAACTAGAAAGATTTGCTGAGAATCGTGCTCAGAAGCAGTAAGAGAAAAACTTGAAGGGGATGTTATCAGACCTATCTGGTCTATTTGTTAATTTATAGCCATAGGGTCTACCATTAGATTAGAATGAAAAACTCAAGGGATTTCTTGTACGGTTAAGCTTTTTGTTTTGTATGTTTTATTATTAGTTTTAGTAACTCACCTAACTAGCCTGAGATTATCAGCAAGTTTCGGGATGTCTGTGATGTCCTCCTATCAGAGATAATTAGGAATAATTTTAGTACAATGCACTTTGTAATTGTCTGTTAACTCTGTTAAAAAATCAGGAACCAGGTAGGCTCCTCAGCGTCAATGCATCTGACACAGCGAAAGCCATTCTGGGATCTGAAAGGACATACCAAAATGTTACTTGTGTTTCCACCTTCCAGTGTCACTTCCAGATTAGAAAGAGCAGCTTCTACTTCATCTACTTCTGATTCACAGGTGAAATCTTGTGCCTCTGATGATAACGATAACTTGCTTACATGGTACTAAAATAAAAGGTCAATATCAAATAGTCAATACCTCACTTAGCAACACACAGTCACAGCAGATGAAAATAGGCCACTTGGTCTTCTGGGGCTTGGACAACCGCGTAAAGCTCTGCACCACGGAACCATGTGTTTTTTCACAAGGAAACAGCTATGTCCACTACAGTCTCCAGTGCAATTACTGATAGCAGCTTCCTATTTTAACTGCCAGTGTTGGTATTCCTTCACTCCAGAATCGTCCCTGTTCTGTGAGGCTGACTCAGTGCTAACCTTTGCATCCCCAGCACTGCCAGCTGTAAATGCCATCTGTACCAGGTGGAAACTCAGCAGCAAGGTTCTGTGGTGTTCCGCAGTGGCAGGCTGTGAAATTTTTGGCAGATCTATTTACATTTTAAAGGAAGGACTTTATTATTAATAAACATTTGTGCCTTATTACCTATAGTCAGGGACTGTGCCACTCTAGGTCATGTTGAATTTCTATGTACTCTATGGCATCCCTATCTTCACACTGTGCTACAGCTTTTTTCCGGTCTGTTGTGAACGTATGTATTTGTGAATTAAAGAAATTTTCAGGAAGACTACGTGAAAGGATGCTAGCTGGTATGGGAAGCAAGACTTCACAGTAATCCCCTTCACAACAGACTGGTATCAAAGTTACATCCTGGGTACGATTTGCTTTAGGTAACGCTAACAAACGGTTCCATAATAGGACGTGTCAGTTTGAATAATGGTGTGCTGCTACTCAATTTAGTTGGTTTAGCTGATGGATGATGGTTATTGTTTCTCACCCAAATAGCAGACCCCCAATCCAAGCAGAGCTATTGGCCCGGGCTCTATCCTAGTCTTGTCCTAGCTTGTGCCTGCCTCTTGAGGAAACAGGTTTTGCAACTTGGATCAAGTACGTGCCTGTAGTGCAGCAAAGATCAGCATTTCTTCCTCTGTGCAGTCAATTTCTTCTAACAGGATGGCCCATCGGGCTTGCTCATATATTTGGTTTATTCGCACTGCATCATACTGTAGTGAAAAAGAACAACATTGGTCATTAATGACCATCAAGACACAGATTTGTGATCAGCTGCAGCTGATCTAACATTGGGCTGAAGCCATAAAGGTTGCTTCCTTCCTCACCCCCAACTCTGCCCTGCTGTAGGCTCCCAGCCTTTGCTTGTACTAGCTCATGTGATTGTGTGTAGGGTCACAGTGGCTTGCTGATCCAACAGAAAATTAATCAGGAGTCCTTGGCTGAAGCAGAAGGGGAGATTAAGACATCCCCTTTTGTGGTAGTAGGCCTCGGACTGGCTGAACTGAAATGTGAAACCACACTGTGAGAGTGAAAATAACGTGACGTGGCTGACAGGAATGTGACATTCAACAGCTTGCTACTGTCTAGAGACACTAACTCTTATTCCTCACTTCCCCTCTTCTGCTCTTGGCTGTTTCGGTTCTGGCTCTATCTTTGCACTGCCTTGACATTTGTCAGATCCTGCTACCAACGGCTTTAATTCACTATCCATTTTTTGGGATAGTGATTGTTTCTTATTATCTACGTGGTTAATAAGCTGAAGTGACTCACAGAAATATTCAAGCCCCAGAGCTGGTGAAAGGTAGGTGATGGGTGGGTAAACCTTGGAGCACGACCTCTCCCAATAGTGGTGAGCTACTCAGTTGCCTGAAGCTGTTTTGGGTTATTTCATTCTATGGCTCCGTGGCTGGGTGGGGCAAAGAAGGGAAATGCTTGGGGTTGCTGAGAGCTGCTGAAGTTAAGACAGGTACTTCAGTTTTTGTGGGGATGGCATCTAACCCCAAAACATGCCACCTGAAATAGAAAGTGCCCTTCTGTTTATCTGAGATGCCTGAAATGAAAGAGTTTTATGGTTTTTACAGAAAATAACAATGTGAAGGCCAAATCCTCTAAAATTCACGTAGAAACTCTTGTTGTTTTACACTGATCAATGATTGTGCTTTAATTTCACTAAATATATCACCCAAGCCATAAAAACACTGGCTTAACATAACCACAGTGACTGACTTTTAGTGGAAATAAGGGCAAGCGAGAGGCAACTCGAGAAAACATTTAAGTGATTTTTGAAGACTAAGTCTTGCTTTCAAATGGGACTTAAAACACTTTTGCTGATCTTTCCATAGGTATTTAATTAGCCACTCACACTGAAATAATTTAAATGCCTGACTGCTTCTGAGGGCTTAAGCCCAGAAAAGCTGCATATTCCGTGAAGGGCAGTGGAACATAAATGTAATGTTTAAGTCCATTTTCAAAAATAGGGCTTATACCTTTACATCATTTAGGACACCGTTGGTTTAGTTTTCCCCTTAATTTTTCTTGTTAAAAGAGAGGCAGAAAGTAAACCAGCCCCTCCAGAAATCTGGATGCTGTTTCTGGTGCTCTTCAGATCTCATCTTTACACTTAAGATCTTATTTCAGGTGAGGAACAGTGATTCAGTGTCCAGAGGGGAAAAGTGCAGACTTAGCTGAGGGGAAGAAGTTGAATTTGATCTCTGAAAGGCCTGTAACAAATCCTACCTAAATTCAGCATCCTTGTGCTATAGCTCCTTGACATGAAAGCAGGCAAACAATGAATAGCAATAAAAACAAAGCTCTTACTTTTGGATTCAAATCAAAGAAAGTGTAATATTTAAAGCGCAAAAGAAGTTGATCGTCTTCCAGAATGCCTTGTTCCATAAGTGATCGAGATGAATCTAGCCAGCTGTGGAAGAAAACAACCCACAGATTCATCTGTACATGAAAAAATATCACACCTGCAGAGCTCCAATGTAATTGTGACACAAAAGTGGGAACAGCTCTAATTCCTGCAAATCTGGGGAAAATTCACATAACTTGAGAAGGTGGACCGTTTATATGGATTTCTAACTTTCATCATATAAATACAATACCTACGATCTTGCTATTTTTTTCTCCAGCACTATTCAAAACACCAGGAGTAGATGCCAGAAACTGAGCACTAACTAGTTGTGGGGTGACCTATGCCAATAAGATTCTTCCTGATCTCCACAAATGGGAGGTTCATTTAAGCCGGGGCAAAAATGTGCCTGTAATATTTAGAACTCCTGCTTTTCATTTCAGTATTTGCTGTTTTGTAATTCAATTCTGTTCTCTAGTGACATCCAATGAAAACATCCAAGTCACTGTTAAATGCTCCACACATCTAAAAATGACAATCCATATTTTAATGATAGAGAGACAATCCTCTCAAACACTTGGCACCACTAAACCCCCTCAGTGCTCTGTATTCTTTTGTGATGTACGATAAGCAATGTTTGCTTGTGCATAATTCAGTAAATTGCCTATTTGTAATGCATTAGAGCTTTATTGAATTTATCCATGTGCATAGCCACTGTCCATTTAAAGCCCTTAGAGTTTGCTGTCCAAACTGTCCTTTAGCTGTGCCCACAGTGCTAAATTGAATTTGCCTTCATCTAACAACAGAATTTAGTCCAGAGCCTGCACAAGTCCATCAGTCATCACTTTAAAACAAAATTGCTCAGCCAAGAACGTTGAATAAGGAAAAAAGATTAGAAAGAGTAAGTATTTCTGAAACAAGACCTAGATCAAAGCATGTTTTAAGTATCACTATAGCGATGTATCAGGGGTTTGTTTTCAAATTCTGCTTTACACTTAAGAAACTGGATTAATGCTACCCTCGTTAATCCAGCTAACAAAGATCTCCAAGAGGCATCTTACCCTGCATTGAGTTTGGCTTTGTCAGCTAAAGTCCGAGGCTGGTACATCTCTGCGAGCGCTTCCGGAGAACAGCTGGGAGGACTGAAGGCGAGGATGCTGCAGTTCTGCTCAGTCAAGGGACTGTCGCTGAACCAGGTGACTGTAGAAGAAGCTGGTGTCCCACTGATGGGATCATACACGGGTGTCATGGTTTTACTATATAAACCCGGACTTCCTGCAAGTTAAGAGTAACGTATTATTTATTCCAGGGAAAACTGCCTTCAGACTTAGGCAGCCTACCACTTTCCATCGTAAAAGACTAATCCTTTTCTTTCAAGCCAGTCTCCTAGCTCTGCTGTTTACAGCAGGCCTTATCCTTTCGCAGGTGAAGTGACCTCAGGGACAGAAGAGCTCTCTCTTGTTCTATGAGACATCTCAGTTGCGTTGGAGATGGGAAAACCATACTTCCAAGCTTTTACTTCTTGTTTTCCTTGCCGGTTGCCAAACGTGTTGAATATTTTAAGAGTGGTCTCACATTTTCAAAGAGCAGCGGCACATCCTGTGTGCAGGGCCACAGCCGATCACCTGTCTTCTGGTATGGCCCTTCTCGTATCAGTGGAAAGGAAAACATTTAAAAAGACAACAGAAAAATATTGAGATAGTGGAGATTTCAGTAATTCCCTGAAGCCACTAATTTCAGGTCCACTGTGTCTCTCTGACATGGTCTCCCTGGTTTTAACTGTGTAACAAAGAATCTCTTCCTCTTTTTGACTTTCAGGCGGAAGAATAAAATCATATTGATTTTTCATTACCTGATAATCCAGAACTCACTGGAGAGTTGCACAGGTTTAAAATATCTTCTGTAATTGGTTCTTTGCTGATCTTGTCTTTTTTCTTTTTCTTTTTGAGTGTGTCTTCTGACTGCTTCAACAAAGAGAGTTCTTCTGACCGTCTAATATCTACAATGGCAATTTGGGAAGCGAAGCAAAATGAAACATTTGAAATTTAGCAGATTAAATCCAAAAAAACCCCATGGTTGGTAATAGCATTTGGGGAAGCTCCATGTTGCAATCTGAATTTTATTTTTAGCAGGTTGAAAGCAGTGGCCATGGAAAATCCAGTAATTCAAGAACAGACTTTGGGCTGTGAGAGTGAGTTTTGACAGGATTTAAGCCTGCTTTTGTAGCAAGCATGACTGCATTTTAGAATGCCAGGGAAAAACTCTTTCTCCCCAACGGCCCTACAACCACCTTTGTGCACAATAACCTCAATGAAGTGTCTGACTTATGAATAAGCAAGAACAGAGATGAAACCACTGTATTTGAAGTTCATGTCTTTTGTTGTTCACTATACTTCACATACAAGATTCTGTCTCGGCTGTACACTATTCCCTAGTGCACTACCAAACCAGAGATGTATTCTCAGTTGCAACTTGGCACTTCATTTCTGAAAACCACTTTTATCCTGGGGTAAGCAAAGACATTTTTGACAGTATTCACTCATAAGAAAAGTTACAGGGTTCCTGTACTGACTCAATCTGGATGAAAAATGTGGGTAGAAATATTTAATTCAGACAAATGTCAGCTGAACAATTACGGCATCGTTTTATCAGAGCTGATAAATATAATAAAGACATACTATGCCTTTCACAATCCACTGCTAGAAGATGAAATTGAAAGCTGCATTGTGGTCAATATGAGGTGGTAAATTCCTTCTGAAGATGCGTGTGTTAATGGGCTAAGGTTGGAAGCTCTAAATTAAAATGAGGATTTTAATCCCCATTTTACCCTAAAACTAAAGTGATTTGGAAGACTGTTTGCAGACTCTACTTATTCCTGTTGCTCACAGGCACACGGGTCTGGCATGCTCCAAAACCTCATCTCTACTTGGAGGTGCTCCACTGTTGGAAGGAGTAGAGACTTGGGGACTCAGTTTTGAACATTTAAAACATGCTCCTTCTGAAGTGAATATATATAACTAATAGGCCAAGCTGAATAGGTGACAAATCAGTTCACACCGGTAAAACTGCCCATGGTGAAGGCTGGTGTAGGAGATGGATAAGCTCAAGCTCTTGGCACAGGATGTCAAGTCAATGGCATAGGATAAGCAGGACTGAGTCCCACTCATGGAGGACAAGGATCCCTACAAAACCACCCAAAAGGACTTTGACTATACAGTACTCCTGCAGCTCACAGGACACATTTCTGACACTGTTTGCATCAGTTATCACAAAGACTGAGAACCACTGACATGCACTGGATACTAAAACCCCCCAAAAATCTGTCTTTTGATCTTGTGTCAACTCAGTCAAATTTCTCCTTGAGCTAGACAGTTTTGTGACTAAGGGCTTCACATCAAAACAAAGCCACCTAATAAAATGCTCCAACTTAGTTGCCAGAGGGGATTTAGCTTTACTTACTGAGAACTTTGCAGATGTCACTGACAGCTTTGAATACCATAGAAGAGAAGCTGACTTTCAGTCTCACAGTCTTCATATTCGGCAAGCGAAGCCGCAGCATTTTGTGCTGAGTAGTAAAGAACAGCTTAGCATCTGCCTGCACCCCGCATTTATCGAGTGTCCAGTGGGTTTTCAGCAGCCAACACTTTTTTTGCTCCCACCAGAGAGCATAGTCTGACCAATCTTGTGGTATTTCTAGAAAAATACAAAATGGTTATTAATAAACTGTGGAGCAAGTATACAAAAAAACTTGGTTTGGAAACAGTGCTCTGCAATCAGGAGAATTTATTTACATTAAAGCAGCAACTACAGTTCCTGAGACCTAGACCCCACATGCTGAATACTTGTGGCAGTCACTGGGAACTAACTTCGTTTTCCCTGAGGAGTTAACTTAGGTGCTGTCTGTGGCACTGCCTTCACCTTGCAGCTATCCACAGGGAAAGTGCATCTCCTGAATCTGGTGCTACACACGGTCCAGCGCTGCTTGGGCTGTGCTGGGATATGGACTAATAACAAGGGTACCCACTTTGCAGCTTGACAGTGCAGGCTGAAAATCCTCCCACAAAACCTCGCATGCATCCAGACGGGCACAAGTTCTTCCAGAGTCTTCTGGGAAGCACCGCTGAACAGCTCACCTCTAAAGTCCTAAGAACAGTGACGAGTCCCTTAAAAGTCTTGGTGAATAACAACACCTAAGGGCTGCTCTCGGCTCTCCTCTGTGGCTGCGCAGTTTGACGACCAAGGATGTTCACCTGAGTGTAGCCAACTTAGGACAATATTACAGTGGCAACATTCTTTGAATAATCAACGAAAAGAATTATTACTATTTTGGGAATAAGCCTGGTGACAATCAGGAAAGAGTTAACAAGCTCTCTAACAAATTAGGTGACCTTCTCTACCACGCAGGATGCAGAAACTTGTAAGGGAGGTAGAATGGGTATGATGCAATAGAGCACAGTTAAATTTTTTATTAGTCTGTGCAGGAGGGCAGGCTGGTGTGACTGACCAGGGACTGACAAAGGTTGCCTACTAAATCTTCTCAGAGAAGACAGACCTGCCAAGAACTGTCTGTCCTGTTTCACTAATATGGACTTGCCTGTGTTTTGCTTAAGTAAAAAATGTTTGTGTATTTTGTACTTAGAAAACATACAGACAAAGTAAAGCTTGCTGAATCAAGAACAGGTAGAAGACTTTGTCAAGACTTACATTAAGAGTTTCAGAGGAGGAGAACAGTGGCTTTGATCTGATTACTCTTGACCAGTAAGCTATCCTGACCTGAAAGGTGTCAAAACCTTGACTAGATAGGCATGAGCAGCAGCACATGCATAAGGAAGGAGATAAAGCACTGCTGCTCTCTGTTCCATGGGGAATTCCAAGATTAGATGACTTCCCAGATGTCAGTGACGTGTAGTAGCAGGTAAAATTTCTGTGTGATCTTGGACAAGTTGTTTCAGTCTTCTGTATCATTTCTTGTTCCTCTTCAAGCTTTACCAGCTAGAGGCTATTTCTCAGCGTGTTTATAACACAGTAGAGCCCTGTACTATTTTGAAGTTTCTTGGTAAAAAATGCATCTCAAGAGAGCTGCTAACATGATTCGCTTAGTTACAGATTTGTTTTAAATATTATTTAATATAAAAAGCTTTTCACGCTAGTGGACTACTAGTTATAAAAGTCCCATGAAAAATTAGTCTTCTTGCCCAGTGAAAACTCCAGCTACCATTGGTTTGCTGGCTGAATTGTGTAAGTATGCAGAGAAGTTGGTAGAAATGTATCACAGATTTGCTACCTGCTTTAATGCTATCGAAGAGATTCCTTGATAAAACCACTATCTCCAAGCAGAGCTTTTCCATCACAAAGGGTGTTCATGTAAAAATGTCCCTTCTGTTGAATGGGAGCCTTTCGTCCAAAAGCCACGTTTGAAAACAAAACCTTTCACATGGCAGTGAGAACTCTGAAATTATTAAGTTGCCGATTTTAAATTTCTTGACACTGTTTTGCTGAAGGGTTTTGTTACAGTTCAATTTTTCTCTTCTTGTCTGTGTGAAGTCAAGCTATGTGAAAAAGACTAAAGTTTCAAGGATTCCAATTATATCTGTCTAACTGGAAGATGAAAACAAAGTAAAGGAGTTTTTGTGATAGTATAGGGACTTTAGTCACAGACAGGGAGGGGTTCTGGCCACATGAAAACCCAGAGTCTGCAGCACCTACATGCTCGGTGTACCTTTAGAAAGAAGTAAGGCAGGCAGTGCCATTTCAAAATGTGCAGGAGCCTCTTTTTGCAGAGGGAAAGCTGCATGTATTATTTTAATAACACTGTGTAAATTAAACAGGTCTTTACTCACTGATTTGTTCTACTAATTTCAGCATCACTCCTCCAATATGAAGGTCCCCTGTGACCCGTAGTAAAAATTCCTTTTGTACCTCTTCATGCTGATGATCAACTGTCACCAAGAGCTCCCAGGAGTGAGACCCATATTCACTTGACGAAATCATTTTGGAAAGGTCTATGTAAGCTCTACAAAAACAAAATAAACAAAGAGGATATTTTTCCTTAACTCTCTGAAACCAATACATTTCTCTGTAGTCTCAAAATACTTCCATGCTGCCAAGACTTCGCAGTGGCCTTGGCTGGAACTTCAGATGTGTTATCTTGTTACCTCTGAACTAGACTCTGCTCTTGTGATTACTCATGCAAGATAAGCACGTGGGATTTTTTGGTTTTATTCTGATTTTGCCACCCCCTCCTCCCCACCTACTCCCGTGTCTCCAGTTGGGCAGAGACAGCCCAGTTTTACCCAGGTTTCCCTGCAATACAGTGCTGATCTGCCAGTCTGGACACCGTAAAGCCTGCGGTTGAGGGTGGGATCTGTTTTGGCAATCTGTCTGGTGAACAAAGGAATTTTGTTGACTTGTACACTTACAGCTGTAATTTTCAGTGCGAATGAAAGTTTACACCTGCAGTCCTGCGAGCTCGGTCCCATGGGACTAAAACCAGAGAGTAGTTTTACCTATTTGGGTAGATGTGAGGGGAGACAACTAACTTTAATGGTTCTCTGCCAGCAATATCCAGGCACATTAACTGCAGTTTCTGCTGACTGTCTGCTTGCACAGAGATGTAGGCATGCATCCTGTCTCTGCTGAGTGAATTGTCTGAGATCCCACCAGGCTCCTGCCAGGACAGGTAACAGTAACCATGCCAAGCCAAACTAGAGAAGATGCTCAAAGCAGAATCTTTGGTTATCATCAGCAGAATTCTGCAAATTACTGAAGAGCTTGGAGGTACAAGGTGACTGATGCTGCAGGAGGGATTTGTGATATTTAACCAGTGAGAGAAGATGCCAGGTTAGCACTCAGTGTCCTGTCAGACTGAACCCTAAGAAATAAGCCTTTGCAGTTGAAGCTTAGGCAGTAAAGTGGATGACTTCCATTTATTGCAGACTTTCAGCAACATCTGAGACCCCAAGTCACAGAGACTCTGGTAAAGGTGCTGCACACAGACTGCTTCTAACATCAAAAATAAATAGGAGCTGTTTACAAAGTTGGTGGTAATGACAAATTCTACTAATAAGGAAAAGTGATACCAAAGGTAAAGCCATTGAAAGTGTACCTGTTAAAGATTAGATTGATCCCCCCCCCAAATGAATGACAATAGAAATTAAACAAT